>NC_136991.1:42296212-42402252 GCF_032717465.1 Coenobita brevimanus
TCGATGACTTCTCACTTTTGATGCTTAGTAATGATATGAACTTTTTTGACACACTGATAAGATACGAGGAAAAAAATGTTTTTGACAATATGAAAACTTCTGGAAAATTTGATGGATTGATAACTTATTGCAGATCTGATGAAACGATAGGAAAAGTTTTTGATGCTTTGATGCTCCCCCCGTCTGACATTATTTTACATTCTGCGGGCCCATTACACAAAAAATGCCACCTCAAAACTCTATCGTGAATGACACGAACACTACCAAATCACCTTTTTTACTTCTGTCTGTAAAACCACTCGCTGAAAATTAATACAGGGCGAGAATACCGTATGACACCAAGCCCCACACACTCACACTCTTCACTCGACACCTCAGTGTGTCTGTTCATGTCATCTCTATCAAGTCATCGTCCCTTCACCTCTGCGTCGCCTCAGTTCCAATTGTCTGCTATCTCCCCTTGTTTCCTCCTCCTCCTCCTTTCTCTCCTTGTCTTTTAATCTTCCCCTTTTTCTCACTGCAACATCCCCGTCATCCTTTCTCTTCCTTGTATCTTCTTCTTTCTCTCTATATTCGTCTCCTCCTCCTCCTCCTTTCTCCACTTTATTTCTGTATGTCTTCTCCTACGCCTCCCCCTCTTCTCTTTGTCACCTTTTTTTCTTCCTTGTATATTCCTACTCCTCTTTTCTATATTGGTCGTCTCCTCCTCCTCCTCCTCCTCCTCCTCCTCCTTCCTTCTCCTACAGACAGTTTTATTTTATTACCTCCGCTCCTCCACTCCAGCTTCTCTCCCCTAGTCACCAGAATTTCCTGGTGGCTCAGTCGCCAGTGTATCTAAATAAAGTGGTTTATTCCTTTTATCTTAAGCTGTCATTTTCCTCTCTCTCTCTCTCTCTCTCTCTCTCTCTCTCTCGTCAACAGCCGATAACTCACATTCTCCCCCTCTCAACTTTCGCCAGGTTGTTAAGTTTTCAGCTTCATTGATGACGAACGGCAATACCAAATATGATAAATGAACGCTTCACACATTCCAAACATCCACCAAATTCAGTTATATGTCATGACGATATTAGTGTCGAAAAACGAGAAATTACTAATTAATGATAGGTTTTTGAAACCCGTGAAAAGAATTATGGTTCTCATACAGCATACGTAATAATAATAAAATGGAACAGTTAAGAAGTCACTGCATGATAGTATTGTGATCCCTACCCTGACGTATGGAAGCGAGGCGTGGACCTTGCAAGAGGGGAATACGAAGTCAAGAGTGAGAGCAGTGGAAATGAATTACTTGAGAGGAGCATGTGGAGTGACGTGCAGGGACAAGTTGACGAATGAAGAAGTGAAGGAACGTTGTGGGGTGGATGTGGATGTGGTTGGGAAGAGTAGGAGAAATACACTGAGGTGGTTTGGATATGTGGAGAGAATGGAGAATGAAAGACTGACTAAGAGGGTGTATGTAGCTGAGGTGGAGGGAGGGAGGGGTAGACCGAGGATGAGGTGGAGGGATGGAGTTGAGGTATATGAGGGAGGGGGGGGTGAGTTGGGGGGAGGGTAGTCAAAAGTTGGGTGACAGTGACTTGGAGGCGTTTTGTCTGCGGCCACCCTTTGCGGGATTAGGGCGTCGGGCTATAGATAGATAGATAGAGATAGAATTGGTCTACTTCTGGGTGCTTTCAGAAAATATTTGAGGCAAGATGAGAGAGAGCGAGAACTATATACTGTGTGTGTGTGGAGAGAGAGAGAGAGAGAGAGAGAGAGAGAGAGAGAGAGAGAGAGAGAGAGAGAGAGAGAGAGCTCCGTTGTGCAGTGGAATGACTCTGGCTGATAGTGATGACCATAAGACTGCTATTTATATATCTAACAGTGGCAAAAGTTGACAAACTGTGAATTTCTGAATAACCTTAAAAGCTGAATATTTCTGTCATTGGCAATAGGTGTCAGTCTTTCCCGTGGGTGTATATACTGCATGTCTGTCACGTTAACACTGCCAGCGTCTCATTACAGAACCTGCCGATAAAACTGCATTACGTGCACCTCTTCCGGTTGCCTCCCTCTTTCATAATGCCATGTCCTTTGATCTCAGCTAATTTACTTACTTGCCCGGGGCTCTCTTCATTCACTCTCTTTCACGTTCTGCTAATATCCGCTATTCCTCATACTTTCCTTTTTTATATCACCTTTTCTAATTCTCGAGTTTATACTCTCTCTCTCTCTCTCTCTCTCTCTCTCTTCTCCTCACACACCCCTGTCGCTCCCTCTTCTCTGCATAACCACCCTCTCCTCACACAACCTACCTTTTCCTCTAACTCCTCTCCCTCCAAACCTTCCCCCCCCCCCCCAATATCCTGATACACACCAAGGGTATCCTCATTATAAACTTGTGTTCTCAGTTGTCCTCATCCCCTTCCCACACTTTCACCCTCTGTTTTATTTTCGCCTCTCGGGTTCTCTCAGCCTCTCGGATTTTCTCCTCAACTTTTACGCTCGGGTTTTCTTGTCCCTATCGGTGTTTCCTTTTCCTGCCGCCTCCAAGGTTCTGTTACATTATTATGAACTCCATCAGCCCGATGACGTCTTTTCTCAGTTTGTTCTAGTAACGACAGTCTATATTATTCTACTTGAGACTGAAGGCGATAATGAAGGCTGTATCTGTTCTCTTCAGCCAAATAACGTCTTGTTCATTTTGTTCCAGCTTATGTCTTGTTATTTCTCCCAGTCTAAGAGTAAACAGGTAAATAAAGGATAAATTCTGTACATGCCTTCAGCTCAAGGACCTTTTAAATATATTTTTTTAGTAATTCATATTGTTCTTAGTACCGGTAGATCAGACAATGTCATACAGCATAGGAGACCCTCTTGTTGCTGTGGGCTGGTTAAGTATCGCCGAATATTAAAATTTTCCACAGAAACTACAAATCAAATGAAAAGCACGAAGTCCGCGGGCTGATGGGGCTAGATCTTTCTTAGATATTTTTTAGTGCCACGGATTGTCATTAATAATTCATTTTAATAAACCGTCCTAGCGCTCATAGCGTATAAAGTCAATAATCTATCCATCCATCACTCAGTCCTTTTACGCCCCATCAGAAGCGTAGGGGCCCGGGACTAGGCTGCTCAGTCCCGACATTAAAGGCGAGGGTGACCAGCCTCACTCGCCCCTGACTAGCATAATGTGAACAATAAACTCCAACATTCCCTCAGACATACGAGTATACCCCTACAGGCTCAATCCGGCTGGAGCGTCTTGACCCACTAAACCACCACCCAACGTTGTAAATGGTTTTTTGGTTTATGGGAAACCATTTGGTTTACCACTCAGTGCAGAGTCACCCTAAGGCAGCTCTACATGGAGTGAGTGGATGGTGGGCACCTCCACCTACCACATAAAATTCAACAAGCTTGTATATTTTTCCTCTGGTATTTGTTCAGTGTGCCACAGTTCCTGGTTAAATGAACATCGGGCTGAAGTGGTGAAACCAATCAACATTTTTTCGGTAATTTTTCAATATGCCACTTTTTCATTTGGCGTCATCGGGCTGAATGTAACTCAAGTCAACATACCTGTCTCGATATTTTTTGCGCGTTGTCTGTCACGAGCGCCCCTCACAGGATGCAGCGCCAGACAACAGAAAGCGATATTTCTCATTACACATCCTCGGTCAAATGGGGTTAAAGTGAACAAATTCGCTTTTTTCTTCGATATTTTTTAATGTAGCACGTTTCCTATCGATCTATCTATCTTTCTATCTATCCATTTACAGCAAATCATCCCATTACAATATACACCAGACAGGTATGGTTTACTTCCTCAGGTGGTGAAGGACGCTAAGATTGCAGAAAAAGGAAGGTACTCCACAGAATAAACATTTATTTTCCACTGAGTATTTTTCTGTCATTCATCCAGTGTGTGGAGCGTGAGTATTTTCCAGTGTGGTCAGTAGTGATAATGTATCCATCATTTTTCACACCAAGACAATTATATTCCAGGCCTGGCACGTCGAGCTCCTTCCTGTCCCTTTCTACCTATGTCATGCTTTTTTCAGTCACCATTTTTCCCGCATTACGGCCCTTTTTTTTTTTTTTTTTTTTTTTTTTTTTGTCACCATTTTTTTTCTACACTGTTATACATGTTAGTGATTTCCTTGCCTCTGTAACCTCAGTACAGTAGGTCCTGGTTACGAGTTGCCTTTTTTTATGTCTTTTTCCACAATCATGTTCACACACACACACACACACACACACACACACACACACACACACACACAAACGAATAAGAATGCGTACCGAAATATAACCGCTACCTACAGCCCTGATTTACCAGTTTCCTCCAACTTACAGTGCCGATTGTATGAAAGGTGTGATATTTTGGAACACATCTTTGTTACAAAACGAAAACTTTTTGTATAGCCAAGTCCCTCCGTATATAAATCAGTCGGATCGAACATTTCATCTTCAAGTACTGTGAGACTCGTCCTCATAAAGGTGTCGCCCCCAGACCTATATTCTTGATGGGGTGCCAGAAGGGGAAGTGAGTGAGTGATGGGGTGCCAGAAGGGTAAGTGAGTGAGTGATGAGGTGCCAGAAGGGGAAGTGAGTGAGTGACGGGGTGCCAGAAGGGTAAGTGAGTGAGTGATGGGGTGCCAGAAGGGGAAGTGAGTGAGTGATGGGGTGCCAGAAGGGGAAGTGAGTGAGTGATGGGGTGTCAGAAGGGTAAGTGAGTGAGTGATGGGGTGCCAGAAGGGGAAGTGAGTGAGTGATGGGGTGCCAGAAGGGTAAGTGAGTGAGTGATGGGGTGCCAGAAGGGTAAGTGAGTGAGTGATGGGGTGCCAGAAGGGGAAGTGAGTGAGTGATGGGGTGCCAGAAGCGGAAGTGAGTGAGTGATGGGGTGCCAGAAGGGGAAGTGAGTGAATGATGGGGTGCCAGAAGGGGAAGTGAGTGAGTGATAGGGTGCCAGAAGGGAAAGTGAGTGAGTGATGGGGTGCCAGAAGGGGAAGTGAGTGAGTGATGGGGTGCCAGAAGGGGAAGTGCGTGATGGGGTGCCAGAAGGGGAAGTGCGTGATGGGGTACCAGAAGGGGAAATGAGTGAGTGATGTGTTAAGCTGCATCAGAGAGTCTTAGGCGATCAGAGAAAAGTTGAGAAGTGAGAGAAACGTAATATGCGAATGAGCATTGGTGCAGAAGAAAACAGAAAATAGTGGGGCATAATGCACTAAAATAGCCCCGTAAACCACAGATCATGAAGGAGGGAACAGTGCATGTGTGGAGAAGGAAGCTACAAGCAAACACTGTGCATGCGTGGCACCGCCGTCAGCAGGGAGAGGAGGGGAGGCAGCAGCGGGGATGGCAGTTATATCTGATGGCGAGACAGGAGAGGAGGGGTACACTCCTCTCTCCCCTTCCCCCTGACCCCTCGCGTGTCCACCAAACCAACTAATTTTGATATTCCAACCTACTGTCCGAGTGCCCAGTGAAATGGGTCACCCATTTATTCTGCTTATTTGCGGCCAGACGCCTTAATCCGCAAAAGGGTGGTCAAGGATTAAGCCATGTGACTGTAACAGACAGACAAACAGAATGGATGCAATACCAATTTCAATTAAACACTCAAAAACTTTCAGTCCCATCTGACCAACCAAACGATCCACAGAAAATTTGCTTCATAATACCTGTGTGACCAACGACACCACAGACTGACAAGGTGCAAGGGGAAAATGGAGGAGGGGGATACGAACCTTGCCATGTGCATATTCATTCACGCAGTACTTCATCTTTCTATGGTGGTGGTGGTGGTGAAGAGGGTGTTGGGTGGTGGTGACGGTGATGGTGGAGAGGGGAGAGGGTGTAGGGTGGTGGTGGTGGTCGTGGTGGTGGTGGTGGTGGTGGTGGTGGGGAGGGTGTAGGGTGGTGGTGGTGGGGAGGGTGTAGGGTGGTGATGGTGGAGGTGGTGGTGCTGGTGGGGAGGGTGTAGGGTGGTGGTTGTGGCTGGGATGGTGTAGTGTGGTGGTGGTGGTGGTTTAGAGGGTCCAGTGCGGTGGTAGTGGTTTGAAGAGTGTAGTGTGGTGGTGGTGGTGGTGGTGGTGGTGGTAGTGGTGATGGAAAAGGTGTATTCTGGTGGTTGAGGTACTGGTGGGAAGGGTGTTGTGTGATTGTGGTGTACAGGATGTAATGTGGTGGTGTGGAGGGTTTAGTGTGCGGAAGGGAAGAATGTAGTGTGGTGGTGTTGGTGGGGAAGATGTTGTGTGGTGGTGTTGGTGGGGAAGATGTTGTGTGGTGGTGTTGGTGGGGAAGATGTTGTGTGGTGGTGGGGAGGATGCAGTGTGGTGATGGGAAGTAAGTAGTGTGGTGGTGGGATGTGGGTGGTGCGGTGGTGGGAAGGGAGTAGTATGGGGGGTGGGAAGGGGGCAGTGTGGGGGTTGGGAAGGGGACAGTGTGGGGGTTGGGAAGGGGACAGTGTGGGGGTGGGGTGTGGGTTGTGTGGGGGGTGGGGAGGATGAAGTGTTGTGGTTGTAGGGAAGATGTACTGCGGTGGGATGTAATGTGGTGGTGGTGGGGAGGATGTAGTGCGGTGGTGGTGGGGAAGATGTAGAGTGGTGATGGGTGGTGATGGGAAGTAAGTAGTGTGGTGGTGGGATGTGGGTAGTGCGGTGGTGTGAAAGGGGTAGTATGGGGGGTGGGAAAGGGGTAGTATGGGGGGTGGGAAAGGGGTAGTATGGGGAGTGGGAAGGGGGCAGTGTGGGAGGGGTGGGAAGGGGGCAGTGTGGGGGTGGGGAGGATGAAATGTGGTGGTGGTGGGGAAGATGTACTGTGGTGGTGGTGGGGAGGGTGTAGTGTGGTGGTGGTGGGGAGGGTGTAGTGTGGTGTTGATGGAGAGGACGAAGCGTGGTGATAAGGTGTGATAATGAGGGGGTACGGAAAATATGGTGTGGTGGTGGTGGGAAGGATGTAGTGTGGTGTTGGGGGAGGATGTAGTGTGGTGATAAGGTGTGATAGCGAGGGGTTGCGGACGATATAGTGTGGTGGTGGTGGTGGCAAGTACCGGTATGCAGTGTGGTGGTAGGGAGTGGGTAGTGTGGTGATAGGGAGTGGGTGGTGTATGTGGGTGGTGAGGATGTAGTGTGGTGGTGGGGTGTGGGTAGTGTGGTGGTGGGGTGTGGGTAGTGTGGTGGTGGGGTGTGGGTAGTGTGGTGGTGGGGTGTGGGTAGTGTGGTGGTGGGGTGTGGGGAGTGTGGTGGGGAGTGGGGAGTGTGGTGGGGAGTGGGGAGTGTGTGGTGGTGGGGTGTGGGTAGTGTGTAGGGGTGGGGGTGTGTGGGAGGTGAGGAGTGGGGAGCGTAGTGGCGGAGAGACGTCGGTGTGGCAGAGTGTAGGGTGTAGGGTTAAGCATGGTGGTGTGGAGCAGGCAACAGCTGCGTTAGGCCTCAACGTTATATTAATTTTATGGTGGTATGCACGGAACTCTACCTTATAATCTGTCAATACCTTAAATTCCTGACAATATTGGTTTTCTGCTCCTATAGCATAAGGTAAATTAATAATAAATTAACTTAAGCACCCCACCTATTTTAGTTAAACACACGACCACACTCTCTAGGTTGACTGCTTCCTAACATGGAGACCTGAGTCTACCTAGTCCTCGATGATGACTGATGATTCTCTCTCTCTCTCTCTCTCTCTCTCTCTCTCTCAAACACTAGATCAAATTGCTTTTTCCTCGTTAAGGCTGAGGTTTCCTAGGTATATAAAAACACTTTCTTTGTCTCTCGCCTTCTTTACACGTGTTTTATTATTTAGCTTTATTTTCTTGAACCCTCAATCCAAGCTTTCACAATAATTTTTGCGTTTATCAACCCCTTCAATATCATGGTATTTCCTAACTTCACTGTCGTGTACGTTCAGTCGCTTATATTTAGGACGAGAGATTTTTCGAAGAGGAGGAATTAGATATTCCTTTCATTAACTCCATCACCAGACGTCTGCTCTAACCTGTGCTATATTGTCTCTAGGAGAAACCAATGACGTAAAAATTACTTCATTCTCTTGTTCTAAGCAGACTAACCCCACTTCTTCTTTCTCCTCTATTTACATAGTTTTCTTCTCCCTCATTTGTTTTCTATTAATAATTCGACCAACAGTACTAATAGCCATTTCTCTCACCTTTTCCACTGTATTTTGTAGCGGGAAGTGTTGTAATCGAACTGCCGGATATCCCTCACACAGAAATTCCCAAAACACCACGAATGTAGGCAGCCCGTTGCTACCTTGTTTATTCTTACACGGAGGGACCTCTCTGACACACCCAAACACCTCACCTCACCTCACTGATCCTTTCTGTCTCTCTTCAGTCTGCTCTCCCGGTAAGATGATGTCTTACTACAGTACAGCAAATCAGTTCTTATTTCAAACTTTATGCAATCACGCCCCCCTACCGCAGTTTATCCTCATCTCTGCGTCCCCTCTCTTCACCCCTCACCATATAATGTAATATCCTTATTCCATTACTTCTACGCTACACGATCAAAATAAGGAAATTGCCCTTCCTTCACAAAACACTGCGATTTAAATGCAAAATTCTATAAAATATTGGCCATAAACATCGCCACCTGATATGTAGGGAATTACATATAATAAGCAGAACCACTTGGTCATAAACAATACTACATGAAAAAGATCATAAACACCACCACATAGTCATAAACATCAGCACACTACTGTATAAGCAACTACAAGGTATCAAGACCAACACATTTACTATCATTTCCTCCACCACTCTATCCACTTCTTTCTCCTGTCTTCTCTTAATAATGTTTTAATTCCGGACATTTCTCATCTTCATTTCCTCTTCCTCTTCACTCTCATACTGTTTTTTTCTCTTCCTACATTTTTTCTCCTCCTCCACTCTCCTCCGGTTTCTCCTTTTTCTTCTCCGTTTTCTTCCCATCTTCCACAGCATTTTGTCGTGTTTCCCCTCTTTCCTCTTCTTGCTCTTCTTTTTCCTGTTTTTTTTCTTACCTTACTAATTTACCCCCCTCCCCCTCTCCTCCTCCTCCGCCTCGTTATTTTTGTTTTATGACACTGCTTGTAATATCTTTTTCTTTGGTATTATTTTGTACCTTCTTCCGCCTTTTCCTACCGTCAAACTCAATCTAACTTAACCAAACAAGATTTTTTTTTCTTTAAGAGATGCTGTTGTGGTTCATCCTGACTTTCCATCCTCAATCGTTTTTCTCTTCTTTTTGTACCTTGTTATTCTGTTTTTACGTCAAGGACAATATTTACGTCAAAGTTAACGTTAAGGTACTTTGACGTCAGAGGCAGCATTTAACGGTCACAGAATGTTTGCAGCACCCCCCCCCCCACACACACACACGCGCGCGCGTTAGGGATATGAACAAACAGATTAAGGAACAACTATGACACGAATAAATGGATGCCGCATGTTTCCAGCTACAAAAGCTAACAAGTTTAGCGGGAACGTTCCAGCTTCAAAGTAAAGAGGCTGCACCAGGATAATCCCTCCAAATATATGTCCATTAAAAATTATTGTAATTCAATTACGACAACACTGTTCCTAAAAGAATTACACAGAATGCATTAAAAATGACTAAATCTGATTCCTTATCATCATCATCATCATCATCATCGTCGTCGTCAACATCGTCATCATCGTAGTCTTCGTCTTGTTTTTAATTTTTCATTATTTTTTATTTATTTATTTATTTATTTTTTTGGCATTACCGGGAGTGCTATTACTTGCTACTGAAGGTTATACTGACACTGAAATGAATTTGCCAGTATGTAAGGGTTGCTGGAGTTATATTTATGACGAGGAATCAAACTTTGTAGCTCTGGGGGACAGTCGCACATACTTCAAATCTCCAAAATCCCTCTGAAGTTGTGAAGCGTTATGACCAATTTTCACGTCATTCTTAAACCCAGTTCCTATTATTAGCGCACTTTTCTGGCAAAAACCAGACGAGGAGAAATTATGGCAGTCAAAACTATTATTTCTATCATTTTAAGGAAACAGATAAGGGGTTTTGTTGTTATAATCATCATCATCACCATCCATCAATCTCATCATAATCACTATCCATTAATCTCATCATCATCATCATCATCCAGCTGAGTTAGCACAATACAAGGGAAAGGTATGTTTAGAGTTCATTCTGACCAATGCCTGTGCTCTCCAAGTCCCTAAATCAATGGACATTTGATTGTCTAACCGCTTCCTTCTCTCCTCTATCTCTACGTTATCATAATTCCAATTCCTTAATTATACAACGATGATCTGAGCTGTACACATTTAGCGCACTCCACTCATACGGTAATGGCATCACCCTTGTCTTTCCTCCTGCTTCTTACATACATCGTCCATCACAAGAGTCACTATAACGATCACGGGATGAGGTTTTACCGCAGCGTTATTATCTTTTTTTTTTTTTTTTGTCTGTTATCTACTCAAGGCAAAAGGAACCTTGTCATTTTTAATGCTTCAAAAAACCAATTCTTCCATCTCTCAACTCGGCACAATCTTCCACAAATCACTGCATCATCTCATTATTAATATTATTGTCTACTTTTCTCGTGATCTATATTAGAAGGATCATATTACTTCAATAATGCAAAACAAACAAATAAACAAAACATCACGCAGGTTGTGTGTGTGTGTGTGTGTGTGTTAAACAGACTCCGCTCATTCTTTAATCCCACACACTTTTTTTTTTTTATGCGAGGAAGAAGGAACTAAAGGCTGAGCCCGCGGCATTATTCGCCTCATCAGTGGGACGGGGGGGGAAAGGTTCTTGCTGGTGGTGAAGTGGTTGAAGAAGTTATCGATATATGATGGGATGCTAGATCGATCCCTGGCTGGGGCAGGGAACTATCTGACGACTTGACTTTTTGTTTTGTTTTAATGTACTACAACATCACACGTGTAAACAAGTCCCCTGCTAATACCACTACACAAGACTCTGGTGAAACAACCGATTCATGCATTCATTATGGACGGTGGCTTAACATGTATTCAATTTGGACGGTGGGAACATGTGCCACAGCAGTGACATGTGAAGACTTGTTGCACGTAGGATTGCGGGGACTCAGGGGACGGATTCAAAGAACATTAAAGGCACCACATCCCCAAGCGTCGCCTGAAGGTACGGCACTGAGGCAACATACAGTATAGCCATTCACAAGGTACTGGGCGCAGCCACCTTGTAGCGACATCTGGCGTGGTAAGTTAAGAGCTGGGAGGAAATAACCTACGCCACAACAGGGGAACACTTATTTGTGTGACCCTTTGGCCCGACCGGAGTCTCAGACCTTCTTACACTCTAATCAATGTTATTAAAGCATTACTGGAACAGCTATAATGATAAATAAAGTGCCATCTTCGGTTTTTGTTCAGTAAGTAGTTCTGGGGACATTCAGTTACTGGTAAAACAACAGGAATGTGCAATAAATGGACCTAGCAGAGTGAAAAGTCATCTAAGAGTCGCTCGCGCAATATGGGATGGATGTTATTTCTGAAATTACACCCCGCCAACCGACACTGAATTTGATATGCTCATCACTTACTTCAGGCAGCTCTGTGCAATACTTCTCTTCTACATACATCCGTTGCAAATGCATTTCATATACTAAGCAAATAAAGAGCAGGGAGGGATTCTCCAGTTCCTTCCTCCCTCTGTTACGGCATCTGCGTTGTTTAGGTCAGGTTTGGATACATTAGGTTATCAGACGCTTGTGTGACATCTGCGATACAATTAAGTTTGGTTACGTCATGTTAGGTTATCTCCCCCTCTTACGGCATCAACGAAAAAAAAATTAGGTTAGGTCGTCTGGTTAGGTGATGTTAGGATAGCTAAGGTTAACTCCCTTTTGTATGGTATCTACGTTAAAATTAGGTTAGGTCCCGTTTGGTTAGGTTAGGTTAGGTTATCTCCTGCCAAGGCTGGTTAGGATGTTACAATAGGTTAGGTTATCTCCCCGTGTTATGGCCTCTGTGATTAAATTAGGTTCGGTCAGGTATGGTTCTGTTTGGATATCTCCCTTTATTACGGCAACTACGTTAATAAAGGTGTCAAGTCTGGTTAGGTTAGGTTTGGTTATCTTGAACTGTTATGTCATCTACGTTAAAATAAGGTTAAGTTGGGTCTAATTAGCTTCTTTCTCTCTGATATGACATTTACATTATAATTAGGTCGGGCCAAGTCTGTTTAGGTTATCTCCCTCTGTTATGCCACCTACGTTGCAATAAGGTTCGGTTAGGCCTGGTTAGGTCTGGTTCGTCTCTCTCTCTCTCTCTCTCTCTCTCTCTCTCACGGCATCTCCTGCACATTAAATTTGACTGTCAGTTCTGGTTAGGTTGGGTTAGATTATCTCTGTTATGGCATCCACTACACATTAAATTAGATTGTCAATTCTGCTTGGGTTGGGTTAGGTTATTTCCCTATATTATGGTATTTACAATAAATTAGGTTATTGCAGGTTTGATCAGGCGAGGTTATCTCCCTCTGTTATTGCATCTAAGTTCAAACATTAAGTTGGCCTGGTTGGTTAGGTAAGGTTATCTGCTCCTTTTATGGCATCAACGTTAATATCAGGTTTTGTCAGGTTAGGCTGGGTTAGGTTATGTACAGTTACAGTACATTTGTTTTGGTTAGTTGCTGATAATTCCATTGGACTAGGCCAGTCTAGTGTTAACAGGGTAATCGGTAGAGAGGTGGCCTGCAGTCCTACCGTACCCATGTTCAAACCCCGGCTGGGGCAGGGAACGGTTTAAGGATTTGAATTTCATATAATCAGACTTTACCGATCTACCAGAAGACCAGCCGACATGTCGTAAAAATACCCCCGGTAATACCAATACACCAGTCCTGTATGAGACAGCCCTAGCATGTATTCAATATGGACGGTGGGGGATAGCGCCGAAGTGGTGATATGTAGAGGAGTATGGTATGTAGGAGGTCTACTGGGCCTTGAGAGCAGGCCGTGAAGCCTATGCCTAGAGTCGGACACATAAAAAAAAAAAAAATCACCCATGTGAGTTGTGCTGAGAGATATTAAGAATCCTAGAAGAGTGAAGGAGATGAATTATTTTGATGAATGAATCAGTCAAATAAGTAGATTTCAATGGGTAACCTGGTGACACTGCTGGGACATAAATCAAGACACACACACACACACACACACACACAATATGTTTGGCAGCGGCGGCGGCAGCTATGAGTTTTGTGGGTGAATATAGTTTTTTTTTTTTTTTTTGGTGAGTGTGTAAGAACCAATTTTTATCACGGAGTATATGTAATGTTACAATACTACTGCAGCATCTTGTTCTTTGAAAAGTCGTGGGTCTACTGCCAACGCATCAATGTACGGAAGGAGTATTATGGAGGATGAATGTGTGTGGGGGGGTGAAATCAGTAACACTTAACATGTGAATTACGTCTTTGTGGTACAGCACACAAACACTGGATTCCTATCCACTGGTGTGGTTAAATTTCCGGGATAAGTATTAACATTTACCAATAATACTAAGAATAAAAAAGGCATCTTTACAAATATTAACACCCTCACTGTGATTACTTTTTAATTCTTGGAATTATACCAGCTGTTTTAGAGTTATTATAAAGGATTTTTGTCCCATATACTGAACGCCTTAAAGATTCTGATAATTTTGAAGATAATTTTTTTATAATCCGACATGTTATTTAGCTGTAATGTTGTGTTATAATTTTTAGCGCAATATTATGACTTTCTAACTCTTGATTGGCGATTAGTTTATCCAGCGATATCGTAACATCTTTCAGAAGCAAAATATTACTTAGTGAGATTTCTCTCTCTCTCTCTCTCTCTCTCTCTCTCTCTCTCTCTCTCTCTCTCTCTCTCTCTCTCTCCGTAACGAAGGTAGGCCTACTAGTGATCAAAACAACCCATGGGCTGTGTACAGTACCTATTCAACAGCAGGTTAACGACCATACCAGTGCTGGTCAGGGCCTGCTCGTCTCGCCTCTAAATTGAGGCGCTTGTTAAGTTGTTTGTGGAAATCACGATGTTGAAGGAGCAAGAGAGGAGTGTACAGTAGATAGACGGACATACAGACAGACGTATGGATGGATGGACGGATGTACTAATAGACAGATAAGTAAATAGGTAACAAGACAATGGGATGGATATACCAATATGCTGTACACGTATACAGTTAGACTGAAAACATCTAGACACACTGACCGATACACAAACAGATAGATAGGTAACAGGTAGGTAGGTTGGTTGGCTGATACAAAATATAAAGAGACCACTGAGACTGATATGGATATACAGAGACAGATATATAGATAGACAGGTAGGTAGGTTGGAAGGTAGATAAAAAAATATAAAGGGAGAACTGAGACAGATATGGATATAGTCTGATAGACTGATGGACTGACAGACAAACAGGGACATATATATATTGATAATAGTAAGGGATATAGATATATAGATGATACAGAGTGATATAAATGTATACAGACAAATGGATACAGGTATGTATATAGCTACAGAGAAGAGAGGCCGGCAAATAAATGGTGACACACACACACACACACACACACACACACACACACACACACACACACACACACACACACACACACACACACACACACACACACACACAGCGCAGAAGTGGAAAAAAATGATTTTTTTTTCTTCTAGCAAAAATCAAATATATTTCAATTCTAGCAGTGTATCTGTCTGTGTGTCTGTATAGTACAGCCGAAACTAGAAAAACGATTACAATGAAACTTGGCAGGATGGTTGCAACTGAGTCAGTGTTGGACCCATTTCATGTCGACTGAAATTTTCTAAAGGAGTATTTTTGCTGTTAACAGATGTCCCACTGGTTTTAAATTAGGTGGAAGGCGTCGGTGGGGGGAGGGGGGATCCGGTGTGGAAGCAGCTATTCATACAACTCTCATGTGTGGGGAGGCTCCCCACATACAGCTCTTCTCAACAGGGTGGAGTCAAAGGCTTTTCGTCTCATTAACTCTCCTCCTCTTACTGACTCACTTCAACCTCTGTCTCTTCGCCGGACTGTTGCATCTTTATCTCTTTTCTATCGCTACTTTAATGGTCACTGCTCCTCTGAACTGTCTGCATGCATTCCTCCATCTCTACGACGGGCGCATAGCACCCGTCTAGCGGCAAACTCTCATCCCTTTTCTGTCCAACTCTCTCATGCAAGAGTTAACCGCTACTCCCAGTCCTTCTTTTATGCAACAAGTCAACTCTGGAACTGTCTCCCTCTGTCTGTATTTCCTGCTGCCTATGATCTCCAGTCTTTCAAACGCAGTGTGTCCAGGCATCTCGAAATGAATGGATCTTGAATTTGGCTCTCTCTTGTATTTTGTTTTTCTCTTGGAGGGAACTCTTATTGCGGGCTGATGGCCTTTGGTTCCTTCTTCCTCGGATTAAAAAAAAAAAGTTTCCAGCAGCGGGAGGTGCGGCTGAAAAACGGGTCTTATTGAACAGTCAAACATCGGACAAAAACGTGTTTTCCTCAACAAAAGTTATATCATTGGCATCGATATACAACTGTGCGTGCAATGGCACAAAAACTATTGCAATCATATTTATAGTTCTGAGTCTGTCATGTGTAACTTAAACAAATCCTGGCGGGCGGCCGGAAAACATGAATGGCTGAAAATTGGTCATCTTCAGCACACAACTACCACACTTGAAATTTAAATATAAGAATATTATTTGGCCCCTTTGGTACAGGTGCTGTGTTGCGCATTCGGCTGTGTAAACATTCCCCATTAATTCAGCCATTCTGCTGCAAATGTGAGATGTTGCAGAAACGTCAACCCAAATCTATCTTTTCTGCTCAGCCAACGTCAGGCTGCAAACAACTGAGATTCGCGAACGAAGCTTGAGAGCCCCTGGCTGGAACAAATGCCCAACTGCTCAACAGGGCCGTGAACCACTTATATCTACTGTACTATAATTAATTGACCAACGTTTTAGAGAATTTAAAAGACTATGTCAATGTTCAAGTACTTTCTAGCAATGTTCTGGAGTTTTTCTGTATATCTGGCGTCAATGAACCAACAGTCATGAGCAAATTTTGTGAAATACATAATTATGATCTGGTATTTCTCTCTCTCTCTCTCTCTCTCTCTCTCTCTCTCTCTCTCTCTCTCTCTCTCTCTCTCAATATGAATGTTACTACTGACCCCTACAGCCCATAGTACCCACTGAACTGACACTTAACGACCATAGCACAGTTACTCTGATGCTGCTCGCCTCTCCTCTAAATACAGACGCTTATTACACTGTCTGTTCTGTTGTTACTTATAAAGCTGATTATCTAATTCCTCACACTTATATTAATAAAGTTAATGAAAATATATATAAAGATGACAGAGGACAACGTAAGTCCCTGGCTACTACACACTGCCCTGGTGGCAGCTTCAGGCAACTAATCCTCGATATTAACCCCTAAACTTCCCATGCCATTCATTACACCGCCAATATCCACGCACAATGTTTGAACTCCCAACCTTAGTATCGACAGATAACTTTGTGGTTTTTATACCAAACACAGGTCTGAGAGTTAGGGTCCAGACACACGTGCTCGAAACAAGTGCTTGGAACATGTTTGAAATACTATGCTGAACATGTTCACGTGCATGTTCAAAGCACCATTGTCACGTACACCCTCCAGTTTTGTTACAGTCAATGCTGTCAATGCCATCTCTCCGTGAGTGCGACCCCTGAGTAGGTCGACTCACGATTCGCGCTGCCTGTGGTGAGAGGGAAAGGAAAACTGGAGGAATTATTGGACGATGCAGGTGGGTGGGTGGGAGGCAGGGAGGATGGGGTTTGGTGCTTGAGGAGAGTAAACAGAATAGTCGGATAGGAAAAACGAAGGACTTAGCTACCCCAAATTAACTTAATACGCCTAGCAAAACGTAAGAAAAAATATAAATATGGTATTATGTGTTGTCAAAATTTACATAATTACAGCACGACAGGTTAATACAGCACAATATAAATTCTGCCTACACACACACACACACACACACACACACACACACACACACACACACACACACACACACACACACACACACACACACACACTAGCTCATACTTACACACACACACACACACACACACACACGCCGCTCACGCAAAGACACGAATACTCTCACTGGAGGTGAAGAAATGAACTAAAGTTGTCAACAGAAGACTGCAAAAACACTCAATGGCAAAAGAGGGCGGGAAAATGAAACAAGGCCGAAAACGCAGTGTATGACAAGCAGTAAGAGAAAGGAATTAAAACTGCCTACCTGGAGCCTGATAAAGTGCGGGAACGTCCGATGGCAAGAGAGACGGAAAAGTAAAACAAACTCGAAAAAGTTGAACACTATGACGAGTAACGGGTAGACAACTGGAGTGACTCAGTGTACCCTATGAGGAACTGCAGGGGGGGAAAGGAATGAAAACCACCGTAACACACGCCTGAAGAAGTGCAGGAACATCTGATAACACAAGAGAGGGAGGGAAGAAACAAGATCGACATCCAGCTATTTATACAGTAGACCTCAATGACAGCCCTCTGTACAGTGCCAGTCCCTGTGACAAAAAAAAAAAAAAAAAAAAAAAAAAAAAACTTGGACTGGATATTTTGTTACAAAGACAAATGCTAATCAAAAACGAAAAATAAGATTCAATGAAAGTTATGGAGCACGAAAATTCCGTTGGGCGTATTGCAGTGGTCAGATACAAAGTTTGGCGCCATGCGAGGCAGAAAGGTGATTGGTTGGTGGAGGGACGAGAGAGGCCTGAAGTGGTCCAAGATTTTGAAGTTCTGGAGTGACTTTAATTGCCTTGAAGTCTGAAGGGAAAGGAGGCAGGCATGGAGGCAGGCCGCAGTACAGACGCTTAGTGATAGGAGTATATTTTGCTTGAACAGAGATACGAGTTTTAATGGAATAGACAATTATACATGAATTGTGAAGAAGATGGAGTAAAGAAACAAGTACTTTTCATGGGTGTTAGATTCAGTGGGCGTAAGGAGGGATATTTAAGGCAATAAACATAGAACGATGTTTAGCAGGACCCATTTTTGGTGAAATAATTACACAAGAAATTACAATGGATGTTGTGTCAAATGAAAGTGCCAGAAGGAAAATATGATAGGTGTTACATCGCACCGGAGAAAAAATAATTAGTGACCAACTAACTTTTATTTTTATTAATTTCAAACTGCAGATTTTTTTTTTTTTTTTTTGGCGGAATAGTTATGAAAGAATTTTTGGGTGATCAGTATTACGAGACACTGATGGAACAGTGAAAGAACAAAAAAAAATGGTGAAACGCTAACATGAGAACTTCTGGACACTGACAGAAGAATTTGTTAGTAATACAGAGAGGTGAATACAGTAATGGGGTTTTAAGCTGACGGAAGAGACCGAGGGATACGTGGTGGAAAAATGATAGAACCATTTTTGATGGACTAGTGATAGAAGGGATACTGATAGAATGAAAATGATGGAATAACTTTTGATGGATGTGAGGCCAAATGGGAATGACAAAAGAATTATTGAAGGAATAATGGCAGGAGAATTTCTCAGGTGTTTTTAGGTTGAATGGCAATGAGAGGACTGTTTTGATCGAACAGTGGTGAAAAAAGCTTTGTCGTAATATCAAGAATGTTTGACGTACCAGTGGCAGAAGAATTTTTATTAGAACAATTTTAAATTACGGTAGAGGAGTAGCAGAAGATATTTTGTGGAACAGTAGTAAACCTTGAGGAAAAAGATAGTAACAGAAGAATGTTTTGATGCAACTCTGGCAGAGGAAGATTTGATGGCATAATGAAAAATAAATGCGACAAAAAAAAGGGGGGGGTAGAATATTTGGTGATGTGGCAGTCGGTTTTCTGATTATCAAAAATGGATATAGAAAAAAATTCTTTTAGTAAGAGACAAGAGTTATGGATACAAAAATGACAGAATGCTTCACGGATGTTTGGGTAAATGGCAGAGATCAGATAAACAAGTGTGTGTGTGTGTGTGTGTGTGTGTGTGTGTGTGTAAGAGAGAGAGAGAGGGGGGGGGGTTACTGTACTTGCTGGTGGGCTTCCCTCACTCTTTCATCTCCCCAGTACCCACAACGTCGGGCAAAACTAACACCAGGGAACTCGCTGCACTGTGACCCAAGACTCCCACATCAGAGGACACTATTCAACTACAAACGGCACAATCAGCCTGAGGGTGGAGTGGGACTAATTAGTAGCCAACCATGTGTGCTTTGTTGAAGACAGATACATAGTGTGACGGTGACGGTAACAGCCAGTATGACGGAGACGGTAACAGCCAGATTGATGGTGACGGTAACAGCCATTATGATGGTGACGGTATCAGCCAGTATGACGGTGACGGTATCAGCCAGTATGACTGTGACGGTATCAGCCAGTATGACTGTGACGGTAACAGCCAGTATAATGGTGATGGTAAAAGTAACAACCAGTATGACGGTGACGGTAACAGCTAGTATGACGCTGAAGGTAACAGCCAGTATGATGGTGACGGTAACAGCCAGTGTGACGGTGTCAGTAACAGCGAGTATGATGGTGACGGTAACAGCCAGTATGACGGTGACGGCAAAAGCCAGCATGATGGTGACGGTAACAGCCAGTATGATGGTGACGGTAACAGTCAGTATGACAGTGACGGTAACACCCAGTATGACGGTGATAACAGCCAGTATGATGGTGACGGTAACAGTAACAGCCAGTATGATGGTGACGGTAACAGTAACAGCCAGTATGACAGTGACGGTAACAGCCAGTATGATGGTGATGGTAACAGTAACAGCCAGTATGACAGTGACGGTAACAGCCAGTATGACGGTGACGGTAACAGCCAGTATGACAGTGACGGTAACAGCCAGTATGATGGTGACGGTAACAGCCAGTATGACGCTGACGGTAACAGCCAGTATGACGCTGACGGTAACAGCCAGTATGATGGTGACGGTAACAGCCAGTATGACGGTGACGGTATCAGCCAGTATGACGGTGACGGTATCAGCCAGAATGACGGTGACGGTAACAGCCAGTATGACGGTGACGGTAAGTCAGTATGACGGTGACTGTAACGGACAGTATGATGGTGACGGTAACAGTCAGTATGATGGTGACGGTAAGTCAGTATGACGGTGACTGTAACGGACAGTATGATGGTGACGGTAACAGCCAGTATGATGGTGACGGTAACAGCCAGTATGACGGTGACGGTAACAGCCAGTATAACGGTGACGGTAACAGCCAGTATGATGGTGACGGTAACAGCCAGTATGACGGTGACGGTAACGGACAGTATGATGGTGACGGTAACAGTCAGTATGACGGTGACGGTAAGTCAGTATGATGGTGACGGTAACAGCCAGTATGATGGTGATGGTGACGGTAACAGCCAGTATGACGGTGACGGTAACAGCCAGTGTGACGGTGTCAGTAACAGCGAGTATGATGGTGACGGTAACAGCCAGTATGACGGTGACGGCAAAAGCCAGCATGATGGTGACGGTAACAGCCAGTATGATGGTGACGGTAACAGTCAGTATGACAGTGACGGTAACACCCAGTATGACGGTGATAACAGCCAGTATGATGGTGACGGTAACAGTAACAGCCAGTATGATGGTGACGGTAACAGCCAGTAGGATGGTGACGGTAACAGTAACAGCCAGTATGACAGTGACGGTAACAGCCAGTATGATGGTGATGGTAACAGTAACAGCCAGTATGACAGTGACGGTAACAGCCAGTATGACGGTGACGGTAACAGCCAGTATGACAGTGACGGTAACAGCCAGTATGATGGTGACGGTAACAGCCAGTATGACGCTGACGGTAACAGCCAGTATGACGCTGACGGTAACAGCCAGTATGATGGTGACGGGAACAGCCAGTATTACGGTGACGGTATCAGCCAGTATGACGGTGACGGTATCAGCCAGAATGACGGTGACGGTAACAGCCAGTATGACGGTGACGGTAAGTCAGTATGACGGTGACTGTAACGGACAGTATGATGGTGACGGTAACAGTCAGTATGATGGTGACGGTAAGTCAGTATGACGGTGACTGTAACGGACAGTATGATGGTGACGGTAACAGCCAGTATGATGGTGACGGTAACAGCCAGTATGACGGTGACGGTAACAGCCAGTATAACGGTGACGGTAACAGCCAGTATGATGGTGACGGTAACAGCCAGTATGACGGTGACGGTAACGGACAGTATGATGGTGACGGTAACAGTCAGTATGACGGTGACGGTAAGTCAGTATGATGGTGACGGTAACAGCCAGTATGATGGTGATGGTGACGGTAACAGCCAGTATGACGGTGACGGTAACAGCCAGTATGATGGTGACGGTAACAGTCAGTATGATGGTGATGGTAACAGCCAGTATGATGGTGACGGTAACAGCCAGTATGATGGTGACGGTAACAGCCAGTATGATGGTGACGGTAACAGCCAGTATGATGGTGATGGTGATGGTAACAGCCAGTATGATGGTGACGGTAACAGCCAGTATGATGGTGACGGTAGCCGCCAGTATGATGGTGACGGTAACAGCCAGTATGATGGTGACGGTAACAGCCAGTATGATGGTGACGGTAACAGCCAGTATGATGGTGACGGTAGCCGCCAGTATGATGGTGACGGTAACAGCCAGTATGATGGTGACGGTAACAGCCAGTATGATGGTGACGGTAGCAGCCAGTATGATGGTGACGGTAGCAGCCAGTATGATGGTGACGGTAACAGCCAGTATGATGGTGACGGTAACAGCCAGTCTCATTTTACACCCTTGTAATGTCCCGAGTCTGGGAACATATAAGGGTGGATGACCAGCCTCTATCCCCCGGTGGCAATACATGATGGAAAAGCGTCCAGTCACCTCTTGGGGAAGGAACCTATGGGCGGCAGGCCGTCACTCCTACTGGGGCGTTCTAACCACTAAGCCACCAGCCGACTAATATACGACTCCTGCACTTACTTTTCTGACTTAGATGCAACCCAGTCAGCACGGGAGATCTTTTCTAAACTGCACTGATTATCTATTTTCCGGCATCTACCTAAATAAACTATTACATCACTAATTTATTACATCACTAACTGAACCTGTAATCCATCATAGTACCCATCAGAAATACTGTTAAGATAAGATACAACACACTTTCTTGTAGATTTCAATACCAGTACTTGTTTTCCTACATATACACAAATTCGTTTATTCTGCCACGAAACTGATTTTTGTTTTAAGCCTGCTTCCGCCTGACGACTTACCCAGCTTTGGATAGAGTTTTGGAAGTGCAGGATGTATATATAGTTATGTAATGGCTTCACTACCAGGTGGCTCTCCTAGACTTGTCGAACCGGAGGGGTTAGATACAGCCTTTATTTACCTCTTCGCGATAAGACATCCACGTTGCATAAAATCGTCCAGTGGTGGCCAAAGCAACCCCCTGAATCCCACCACCTGCTGTTGTAGTTTACTCTTACTACTTCCAAAAGATTGTTAACTTAGCAGAGGAAAACTGCAGAGATGGGGTTAGAAAATCTCCATTTAGCTCTTCAACCTGATGTCCCTCCCACAACTGAATGAAATCATTTGGTTATAGTAAGAATATAATTTAAAATAAGTCATAGGTCAGTGAGCTAAAGCAAATAATAATAATAATAATAATAATAATAATAATAAAATTCACAGTACTGAAGGGATAAAACCTAAGGACACGAATTTTCTCTTATTACTCCTACTAGCGCTGGACGATTACACTTGCACCTCAGAACCCTCCTGAAAATCCATGGTTAACAGTAAGAAAACTTACAAAAATGCAACGTTTCAAAAAGTTTTAAAAAACACGAAATTGCTAAATAATTTTTTGTTTTACAAAAAAGAATCAAAGAAAATGTTTCCAAGAAGGTAAAGATATGAAACGCAAGAGAAAGAGAAGAATCTAGTTCAAGTTATACAGTATAACTCTCTCTCTCTCTCTCTCTCTCTCTCTCTCTCAGCAGAAATTCTTGCTTACACAGGAACCACTGTGTAAAGGAAACTCAAACACGAAACAACTGAGGAACAACAAGCGATTTTTCAACTCCTGCAGGGCTTGTGTGTGAACAGGTTGGCTTATAGTTCAGGCCAGGGCAAAAGCTCTTCTGCTGCTCACTTTTCTCTGCTGGCTAATATTCGCGAGTCTTATGCTTCTCACTTTTCTCTGCTGGCTAATATTCCCAAGTCTTCTGCTTCTCACTTATCTCTGCTGGTTAATATTCCCAAGTCTCCTGCTTTTCACTTCTCCTTGCTGGCTAATATTCCCAAGTTGATTGGTATGTTCCTCTGGCTATAGATGATTATCCTTGATACGATGTTTCAAGGCGGAAAGTGACCGACATGACGTAAGTGTGAACAGTGGGTCAACTTTTTCCCCGACTGTTCTTGTCGCCCCCGGTGTTCGTGTTCGGGTGTAACACATGGGGTGGCGTCACGTCTTGTGATAATGTTTATGTTGCCACACGTAATGGCGGTTCATGTTTGGTCTGGAGTTTTATTGTCGCACTAAAGAAACGGAAAAGGGTTGTAGTATATTTCAAAGGCAGGATTATAATTTATATCAGTGTTTTACATATTCACAGAATATTTAACAACGAACTATTTCATACACTCTGACAAGATTCCGCTGATTTTAACGGCACATACAGTACTGGTACGAGTATATTTCATGGATCAGGAAACCTTTGTTTGCCACAGAGACATTAATGATACAAATTTAAGAAGGCCAGTGCTTTGGTGTAATTTTTTAAATTTTTTCCTACTCCCCATATGGCCAATCATCACGTCATTAAAAGCCTGCTAATGTCATTACACCACACCTGAATCACCTGCCCTAACTACGGTAAGTGGTGGTGTGTGTATGGAGAGGAGGGTGCGTGTGCAGCGGCATTTACCGATATGGAACTAAACTAGCTAATAAGTGTCTGAGATGCGATATACAATGTAACCTACATCCAGAGTAAGATCCTTGTATTATACAATGCAAAAATACACACATAATTATAAACACAAGCATTAGTATCTATTAAAACGGGTTTATGAGTAAACCTGTATTAACTGTGAATAAACTATTACAGTTAACCACTTCACCCCGATTACGTCATTTATATTTGAATCTTGCTTCCACAAGACGATTCAATTATCACAGTCAACATCACAATCACCAGCACAACCATCACAACTACAAGCACCATCACCATCACATCATAGTCAACATCACAATCACCAGCACAACCATCACAACTATAAGCACCATCACAATCACATCATAGTCAACATAACAACCATCACAACTATAAGCACCATCACCATCACATCATAGTCAACATCACAATCACCAGCACAACCATCACAACTATAAGCACCATCACAATCACATCATAGTCAACATCACTATCACCAGCACAATCATCACAACTATAAGCACCATCACCATCACATCATAGTCAACATCACTATCACCAGCACAATCATCACAACTACAAGCACCATCACATCACAGTCAACATCACAATCATCAACACAATCACCACAACAATAAGCACCATCACAATCACATCATAGTCAACATCACTATCACCAGCACAACCATCACAACTATAAGCACCATCACCATCACATCATAGTCAACAAATCATCACAACTATAAGCACCATCACCATCACATCATAGTCAACAAATCACCACAACTATAAGCACCATCGCCATCACATCATAGTCAACATCACAATCACCAGCACAATCATCACAACTATAAGCACCATCGCCATCACATCATAGTCAACATCACAATCACCAGCACCATCACCACAA
Source organism: Coenobita brevimanus (assembly GCF_032717465.1). Lineage (NCBI taxonomy): Eukaryota > Metazoa > Arthropoda > Malacostraca > Decapoda > Coenobitidae > Coenobita > Coenobita brevimanus. Next base: position 42,321,152 of record NC_136991.1, read on the forward strand.
CTATAAGCACCATCGCCATCAGTACGCCTAGCGCGGTCCTCATCCTCACCCACAATTACCATTATCATCATCACCGCCACTACTACGACTACTACTGTCGTCACAAGTACCGCTAAAACAACTACCACTGATTTCACTATCACCACAGCTTCAACCACTACCATCTTAGCAACGACTACCACACATAACACTAATATCACAATCACCACTGCAATAATTACTATCAATATAATCATCACTACCATCACTACAACTATTATCACAATCATTATTTCCACAGTTACTGCTCCACAAATACCAATGACTATCATAATCATTACTGCCACAACTATCACTACCATAATCATCACAACCACAATTTCCACTGTTATAATCACTGCTACCACCATTTACCACTACCACCATCACCGCTACCACAACTACAAGTAGTTCCACATCTGTATGGATGAAAGGGATACTGATGGTGAACACTGCCTCTAATGGCGACAAAAATCGTTGCCTTTATTTCTTGTTGTTGACATACAGGATTTTATTCAGCTTAAGAGAAAACCTCTTGGTATCTAAGGTGGATAATAGTCCTCATCAGCATTTTAATGAAAGAAATGTTAACTATTTCACTCCTGCTGCGCCAAACCTTTCGATCCACTTCATCTAATGTTGAATATCGTCTCCATCAGCCTTCTAATAAAAGAAATATTGACTATACCACTCCTGCTGCGCCAAACCTTTCTATTCACTTCACATGTGTGGCCTCTCATCGTCTCACCGTTAACAAGTGTCCAGTAACCATTTCAGAACGTGAGAAATCTTAACTATTTGCTTCTTGCTATTGCTGAACGATATTAATTATGTTATGGGTGGCCCTCGTAGTGTAAGGGTTAAGAAAAGATAAAACCAGTTCATATATAACATCACAGCTGCACTAACGAACAACAACAGGTTTGGATATTCCAGGTTGTCTATAAGTGATGCGCGGTGGCAGATGTGTTGGGCTGGCTAGCTTTGGTTTTGGTAGTGGCGGCACAGACACACACATACAGTACACGAGGTAATCTGGCGAGGGGGTGGCAAGGGTACAGGGCTCATGATGTTTCCTTCCCACTCCAACTCACATCTAAGCATGTGGGGCTACGTCACGGAGCAATGACCCAGCAGGGTATCTCTGACTCTCAGGGTACTCCCCCCCCAAGATGCTTCTCGGAGGAGTCCAGGGCTCAGAGTCATCAACTTACAATAAAACCCTCTCCTAACTAAGACTGGCTCCTGTATTCTCGCAGGTCAAAGAGGCTCCCTGCCACATTTTCCTTACCAGCTCACTTCTGTGCATGCCGCGTTAATATTATGCTGTGTTTATGCCAACTGTGTCCATGTTAAGATGTAAAAAGTCATACAAGAGAATATAAAGGTGAAATATACCACTGTTTCGCTATGGAAAGAGGTACTGGAAGACCTTCCCACCTCTTTGAGGGCAGGGTGGCACAATGGTAGAGCGTCGGACTCGGGACCGGGGGGTCGTGAGTTCGAGCTACGCCCGGTAGCTGCCATGCAGGGAGGGGTAGCGCCCTGCTGTCACCTGGCAGGGCTCTATGATCTAGCTCCGGGAAACATTTCCCTTTCCCTTCCCACCTCTTTCTTTTGTATATTACACCGGACTATTCCCTTGTATAATATTTATGTCTTTCAAAGGTCGCCACAGGTTGGACAAAGAACACACCACAGAAGATTAACGTGGCATATGTAAGAATAAACTGATAAGGAAGAGGCGCTACAGAGTCACCTGAGGTGACGAGAATACGAGCCTTGGTTTTCCCAGGAAGGACAATGTGTTGGGAAAATGTCTGTGCTTTCCTTTGTTTGTCCTTCCTGGAAAAACTGATCTGAGTTAGGCCGGGGAAGAGATGGTATGTTTGTGTAGTGAATCTTGGCTCGGAAGCATCTGGCTGGTACCTCACACACCCACACCCGCCACTACCAACACCCGGTGGATTAGGCCTGGCCAGGACCTGACTGTACTAAATGCAGGTTATGACAGGGACACCACTGGAAAAAAAAAAAAACGAGCCGGGACGCTACCTCCTGGGTGGCTTGGAAACGCGTCCAGAAACTCACACGCGTGTGCACTTGCTTGTGCAATTGCACGGACACACACGTGCACACATATGAAAATGAAGAGACATGGTAAAGTTACCGAATTAGTTTTGACAGGCAGCTGCAGTTTAAGTAGTTATTGTCGCAATCGAAGGTATTGCTGTGTTGTGCAATCGTCAGTATCAGGTTTCTGAGTATGCAGTATTATCAATAGCGGCTAAAATTGTCACTGTTTAGTATACTGGTACAGGGACCGGAATGATCCCTTAAGCACTCTCTGCCCATCAGTGGCCCAGTGACACGATGTATACGTACAAGAGGCTGTACTGAAAAAGTAGTCATTTGTTCACACTGTCTCATTCTGTCCTTGCGATGATAGAACCTCTCGCGACATACGCTGAACATTTATTCTTAAGTGTTTCAGTGATTAATTATGGCAAATGTATTTTGCGCGTGTGTATGGGGGGGAGGGGGAAAAATATTTCCTCAGTATCTCTGCTTGTCGTAAGAGGCGACTAAAAGGGACTTCTTGTATTCCATCTTTCTCTCCTTACTGTGCTCTTCTTCTCTTCTGCCCTATCCCTCTTCTTGATATTTCTATGTTTCTTCCGGCCTTTGTTTTCCCTCTACTCCTGTCAGGATAGAAATTTGGTTTTATGACATGAATAGTTTAGGGACTTCCCACTGACGCTAACCTTTTCTCCCTCACACCATTGTCACGCCAACATCACTTCATCGGCAGCCTTTGTGACATATAGCCATATTGCTGACTTGGTGCTAGTTCATTATTCTTTCCTTCCTGCTCTTTCTAATTACTCTTGTTTAAGGATTCTTCATATAGACTGGTCCATTCTTATAACTTTTTTTTAGTGGAACTAAATCTACATTTACTGTCTGCGAAACACACACACACACACACACACACACACACACACACACACACACACACACACACACACACACACACACACACACTTAAGAGAGCGTACAAGTAATAAGGAGATAATGGATAATACCTAAATCCTTCAGTCAGAAAAATGCCTCCTAAGCTGCGTAAATTCGTCTGATGATAACACGAAAAATCAAAGTAAAAATAGGTTACTGGTAAGACGGCAGTGTTGTTGTGGAATGTGCTCTTGGCGCCTCATGGTCAAGTAGGTAAAACGCCCCAGACGGAGTGACGGCCTTGCACACCTTCGATTATCATGAGGCGACTACGTGTTTTTCCATCATATAATGCCACCAAGGGAAGTAGGTTGGTCATCTACCCTTTAATGTGCTGCACTGCAATACCCTAGACTCAAACACCTAGACGTCCAACAGGGTAATGTTGGATTGCATGTTAGCATTTTTTTACTAGGACGAACTGAACTTCTCTGGACACCCTAATTTTGGCGCTACATCAACAATCTTTTTTTCTTTCTCCGTCAGTCTCCCACGAAATGCAGTATCTCTCCTCTAACTCATTCCCTCCCACGTCACTCTGGTATTATTCTTTCTTCTTTTTTTTGTTTTCTCTCAAACTCTTACGTCCTTTATCATTTTTCAAACTTCTCTTTCATCACCATTCCTCTCCTCTTTAAATTTACCCCATTTTTGAAAAGACCCCTTCAATACTCAGTTACTCTTCATTTTTTCGCTACTCCATATTACTCATTTTACATATTTTTCTTTCCGTTCTATTTTAAACAATTCCTTTCATCTATAATCTTTTCTAGCCATTCCCATTCTCTACCTTCTGCCAGTCCTCTTCACATTTCTTGGTTCATTAACTTTTTCCACTGTTCTCATCACTCCATACTCCGATTCCCCTTCCTGTTTATCCCTTGCAGTTTCCCAGTATTTCACTATCTATCCCAGTAATTAAAATGTCATTTCTTTCTCCATCCCCTCCCATTCTCTGCTACTCAGCTCCACTTTATTCCCTATTCCTTCCACTTTATCACTTTCCTTCATCCCGATCTTTTACGAAACACCTTTCAAAAAATTTCCCATTCTTCCTTTTCTTTAACCTCATCAATTTTTCAATTTTCCCTTCCTCTCCATATCTCTGCTCCTTTCTACTCCACTCTCCATATCCCTACTCCTTACTACTCCACTCTTCCTGTCCCTACTCCTTTCTACTCCACTCACCATACCCCTACTCTTTTCTATTCCACTCTCCCTGTCCCTACACCTTTCTACTCCACTCTCCCTGTTCCTACTCCTTTCTACTCCACTCTCCCTGTTCCCACTCCTTTCTACTCAACTCTCCATACCCATACTCCTTTCTATTCCACTCTCCCTGTCCCTACACCTTTCTACTCCACTCTCCCTGTCCTACTCCTTTCTACTCCACTCTCCCTGTTCCTACTCCTTTCTATTCCATTCTCCTTGTCCCTACTTTCTACTCCACTCTCCCTGCCCCTACTCCTTTCTACTCCACTCTCCCTGTTCCTACTACTTTCTACTCCACTCTCCCTGTTCCTACTCCTTTCTACTCCACTCTTCCTCTTCCTACTCCTTTCTACTCCACTCTTCCTCTTCCTACTCCTTTCTACTCCACTCTCCCTGTTCCTACTCCTTTCTACTCCACTCTCCCTGCTCCTACTCCTTTCTACTCCACTCTCCCTGCTCCTACTCCTTTCTACTCCACTCTCCATGCTCCTTCTTCATTCCTGTCACTTCCTCTTAATCTCTTTCCTTCCTCTTTTACGTACTTTATCCTTTACAATACTTTACACCCTCTCTCCATTTCCATCTTTTACAAAATTTTCCACCTCTGCGGCATCTCCAGTGTTTCCAGCATTTCCAACCACTTTCCTTCCCCACTACTCAAGTATTTTCCTTCTTTTCCCCATTCCCAACTTTTCCAATATTTTCCACCCTTGCCCCATCTCCATCCTTTCCTTGACTTCTCATACTTTTTCCTTTCCCACCATTCCAATAATTTCCTCGCATACTTCTACCTTGCCTTTCCTTTGCATTCTTCCCTACTCAACTTCTCTTTTACCCTTTTCCATTTCTCTTCATCACTCTCCACTCCTACCAGCCTCCATCATCCTCTCCAATTATCCACGTCTTTCCCATCAATCCATCTATTCCAATTTTCCATCCTCTTCTCCGTCCCTTGCCACTCCTGCCTCTCCGCCTTCATCAGTGCTCCCTTCACTTTCGTATTCCACAAATCTTTCCACTGCCACGAATTTTACCCTTTTCCTCCCCGGCCGGCTTTGCACACCTGCCGCAGGAGGAGGCAGGGGTAAAATCGTCACATCAACAGGGGCGAGAATATCTTCAGGTGTGTCTATCTATCTATCTGTTTATCTATATCTATCATCTATATCTTTCTCTCCATCTGTCCATCCATCCATCTATCTGTCTATTTCTGTCTGTCTGTTTGCTTTGTGAGTTGAATATAAAGACTTCCAGGCATTACTCATTAACGACCGCCCACTTCCTATTACACACCATCCTTCCATACATAAACTCTAGCACCCTACCTGTCCATGATGTTCTCGGTCTCCCACTCCTCCTCGTCAGCGCAACAGCTTCTTTCATACACTCTTGGTCCCTCTTTCACTCCCAGTCGTTCCAAGTGGCCTAACTATCTCGGAGTGTTTCTTCCTATTTTTCGACGCTAACCTCTACACCACATTCCGCATGGATCTTTCCATCTGTCCATCTATCCTCATCGCCAGGCACAGTTATCCCTTTCACTGCGTTGACGTGTTTTGTATTTTGTTTCTAATACATCCCTGTTTTTCCTTTTTTAGCTCAGTACAAACTTGCCAACCTGAAGGGGTTAGATGTAGCCTTCAATAACCCTACCAGTACGAGACACATTTCCCAGGCTAAATAAAATGGTCTGGAGGTACCAAGAATAACCTACAAAAGACCTCACCGGTTTGAAGGGGTTGCTCTGTGTACAAGTTTCCTTGTTCATACTTTAAATATATTCTTGCTATCTCCACAAAAGACTTTTAGAAATGAAAGATGTGTACAGTACACAGCCTTTATTTTGCTTCATGGGATTGGAAACGCTTTCCCATAATTTTGCAGCCATTACTTCTGGTTTGACTCGACCGGTCTATATCAAAATATTTATTCATGTCTAAGTTGTCATATCCCTTCATGATTTTGAAAACTTCAATAAGGTCCCCTCTTAACCGGCGCTTCGTTAGGCTAAATAATTTAAGTTCTTCAAGGCGTTCCTCATATGGTTTGTTTCTAAGTAGTGGTATCATTTTTTATTCTTCTCTGAATTTTCTCTAATTTTTCAATGTCCTTTCTGTAGTACGGAGACCAGAATTGAACACAATACTCAAGATGGGGGCGCACTAGAGAGTTGTACAAAGCAAGTATGACTTTTTCCCATTTAAACTCGAAAGTTCTTCCAATAAAACCCACCAGCTTGTTTGCAATTTTAACCATCTCGGTGCACTGCTTACTTGGTTTCAGGTCATTTGATATTATCACACCAAGATCCTTTTCATTGTCTGTACTTGATAACTGGATATTGTTCATTTTGTAGTTCGCATGGACGTTGTTACTTCCAATATGAAGTATTTTACATTTTTCTGTGTTGAATTTCATTTACCATTTTTCTGCCCAGCTTGCTGAAGTATTAAGATCATTTTGTAACTCCTGCCACTGTAATTTAGAAGTTACTTTACTGGTTATTTTAGTATCATCTGCAAATTTGGATACTTTACAATTTAGACCCTCATCAATATCATTTATATAGATAATAAAAAGTATCGGTCCAAGTACTGAGCCTTGGGGAACGCCGCTGATCACACTGCGCTATTTGGATTCCTTTCCGTTTATCACAACTCGCTGTTTTCGGTCTGAAAGCCAGTCTTGTAACCATTTCTGCGTATTTCCTTTTATTCCATGTGCTTCTATTTTGCTCATGAGAAGCTTGTGAGGGACAGTGTCAAATGCTTTCTGAAAGTTAAGGTAAATTATATCTACTGCTCTTGAGTCATTGTATGATTTGTAAACATCATGGAAGAAGTCCAGTAAGTTTGTTAAGCATGAACGACGATGTCTGAATCCATGCTGCGAGTCTTTATTATATTATTTTCTTCTAGATAATTAACTATTTTATCTCTCATGATTTTTTCCATCCACTTGCGTACTATTGATGTTAAGCCGATTGGTCTGTAATTTCCTGGATGCGACTCATTTCCTTTTTTGAAAATATGTGTTACATTTGCTAGTTTCCATTTGCATGGAACTTTCCCAGTACTTAACGATTTATTGAATAGGACAGAGTGGCAGCAGTAACTCATTTTTTGTTTCTCTGAGAATTCTCGGTGATATTTTATCGGGGCCAGGGGTTTTGTTTATGTTCGAACTATTTATGGCTGAAAGGATATCGTTATTATGGATAGCATAGTTACTAAGGACTGTGCTGCTTGCTTGGTTTGTGGGTAGCAGTGGGTTTCTGGTGGTGTTTTCAGCTGTAAAAACAGATGCAAAGTAATCGTTAAGAATGTTTGCCATTTCGACCTCATTTTCTGTGTGTTTGCCGTTGTTCGTTTCTAGAGGACCTATTGATGTAGTCATAACCTTTTTCTTTCTTATGTAACTGTAAAATTCTTTAGGATTTGATTTGCAAGTATTAGCAATGTGGATCTCCTGTGCTCTTTTGCTTAGTTTAATAGGTCTTTTCGATATGCGGCGTAGATTTTCGTACTGTAATTTATCATCATTATTTTGTGTAGTTTTATATTTATGGTATGCCTGTTTTTTGGCTATTAAGTTTCTTTCAATTTCACTGGACCACCACTTTGGTTTACTATTACCAGCTGGATGCCTGTTACGTAGTGGCACACATGACTTTACCGCTTCGTTAAATTTTTTGGTGAATATTTCCCATGCTTGGTTTGTGTCACTGGTTTCAGACATTTTATTCCAATCAGCAGTTGCAAGTAGTGCTCCGAGCCTAGTGAAATCAGCTCTACGATAATCTGGGACCTTTTCTTTGCTCTCCATTTCTTTTACTTTTTCAGTATTAATATTAAACTGTATAATTCGGTGATCACTGGAACTAAATTCAGGTCCTATTTCAACATTGTTGACTAGGTTATCATTTGTAGTCAAGATGATGTCTAGGATATTGTTTCCTCTTGTTGGGTATTCTACGTGATGGGAAAGAGCGCTTTCTTGAAGATTCGTGTAAAGCTCTTGTCCTGAGTGTGCCGTTAGTGGTTCACCCCACTTTGGTACCGGTAGGTTAAAGTCTCCAAAAATTACGCTATCCTCTTGACAACAAATTTCCGCAATTTGACCATAAAGTTTTTCATCTGTCTCAGTTGACTGTGCTGGAGGACGATAGATGAGACATATATTTTTGTGTGAATTAATACTTAGCTGAACATAACTGGCATCTATGTTGGTAATACTGGGATTGGATAGCACAAGGGGGTGGAGACTTAGTTTTCACATATAGTAAAACACCGCCACCAGCTCGATGTGGTCGCTCACAGCTGAAAATATTGTACCGTTACTGAGTATTCCGCTAGAAAGTCAAGGTCAGATGTGTTAATCCAGGATTCTGTGATGCCAACAATGTCATAATTTTCTAGGTAAATAAGAGATTCTAAATCCTCAAACTTGTTACGTAGACTACGTGCGTTAACATAGCAGACTCTAATTCCGTCCCAAACAGTTGGTGTTCTGAGGAGGAGGAGGAGGAGGAGGAGGAGGAGTGTTAGTCAAAGAGGAAACGTAAATAAGACGAAAAATGGAAGGAATGAAGGAAACTGTGTGAAATAGGGACATGATGACAGAGTACAAGTGCTGAAATATGGGAGAGTTGGTGGTGGTAGGAAACAGGGTTAAGGAGGGAGGATGGGAAAATTTGCATGAAGAGAAGGGAAGGACAGATCATGTGTTGATGAAAAAGACCAAAGATGGAGTACAGGATTAGGAAATATTTATATCAAAGGAGACGATATCCAGGAACATATCTGATGTAAAGACTTGACCAATACATATGGACTGATGATAAAGAGGCAAAATAGATAATAATGTAACTGCAAGATCATTATGCAGGAGAGAGAGAGAGAGAGAAAGAGAGAGAGAGAGAGAGAGAGAGAGAGAGAGAGAGAGAGAATCCAAAATCAATTTAATAAAAAGGGTGTCAGTTACCTCTCTGTTACGTTCTGCCAGTTTTATTTATTTACGTGATTTTACACGACCACCGAACTGCAGATGGACAGATGGACGAACAAAACTCAATGTCCCGCCTCCACTCCCACCCGGGCCAAGGGTAACCAGTTTACAGTATAACCTTAACCCTTTTACCGCGTACAGTACATCTGACCGACTATGTCACAAAACCAGCCGCTACAATACAATCATACTGCCAGCGTCCAACACCAGACGATTTTATTCAGTTGACGGAAATTATATCCTGCTCAAGGAATGAAAATTATTTCGAATAATGTAACATTCTTTAATCATCATCATCATCATCATCCTTTTGACCCTCTTTCCCACTTACACGGGGAGGAAGGATCCAGACACAGGAGTAGGGAAGCACAAATGTAGGGCAGCTATCAGCACTGTGCCTTGTGAAAATCAGTCTCATCCATTCACTAGTCATGCAAGTTTTCAAAATTCCTGGATCCAACTCAGAGGCCAAACGTTGCACACACTAATACTGTGGTTTACAATGCCTGCAAGACACAACCAGTCCATCAGCGACGGATTTTTTTTTTTTCCTACCAGGTAACCTGGTTTGGGGAAGTAAATCTGGGTTTTAATGGCCCTATTTGGATTTACTGCCTTCTCTTAATATCAAATATTCGTATCAAATTATTATTATTATTTTTTACAAGAATCCTTACTGACACCTAAAACAACAACTATTCATAAATAATGCACAATCACATGTCACTGATCATCATATGGGTACTCTGGTACCCATAATACGCGTATTATTCGCGTAATGTCCTGACGTCTCGTGTTCTTTTGTTGTTCTCGTCACTGCTGAGCTGAGTCTCAGTGACTGACTCAGTGACAGGTTCACAGCTGCATAGGGTACAGGATAGGAGGAGGGGGTTTCGGAAGGAAGAAATTACCTCACTACTGAGCAAATGAAGGCACATCTTTGAAAATGCTTAAAGAGAAAAGTATACAAGAGAGAAATGTCTGAAGATGTTGCTGAAGTACGTTCAGTCGAGAAACCTACTCCGAGTGGGGTTAAGAATATGCATTATCTTGAATCAACTGTCTGAGACGGAACCAACGTGTTTTTTTTTTTTTTTATACATTTTTTGGGCCTACAGCCTGGGCCTTGGCCCAGTTTGGCCAAAAATTTAATCATGAGATCAGAGGGAAATAGCCCATCATCCCTGTAATTTTAGTCAAAATCGCACCAGTAGTTTTCGATTAAAGTTGTTAACAGACAGACAGACAGACAAACAAACAAACAGACAAACCGAGTGAAAACAATCGGATGGGCGGGGACGGGTAAAAATGTAACTACGGTACTAATAACAAAAAGCAACTTAATACAGAGAGAAATACAGCTAAATAAACTTACAAACGCACGAGAGCGATACGTAACGTTCTGGAGGAGTGAGGGTCCCTGACAATTCTGGGACGGGTGTGAGGCTCATTTTCAATTTTGCAGAAGCGCTAAATGGTCGGGATTTATTTAGGTCCTCATGAAATTCGATGCTGAAATTCCTCTGACAGGCCCGTGATGGGGGTGAAGGCAGGAAGGTAGGTGAAGAGGGAGAGGGGAAAAGAGAGGGGGAATAGGAAGGATTAATGAATGGAAGGAAAAATGAAGGATGGGAGAGAGAAGGGGGGGACGATGGATAGAAATGGTAACATGGGAGAAATTATGAAAGAAACAGGGAAGGATGCAAGGGAGAGGGAAGGGACTAAAGGTGTAGAGGAAGAAGGGCGGGGGCGTAGGAGAGGGCGGAAAGAAATGAATGGGGGTGGTAAAGGGGAGAAGAACAGGGGGGAGGAGTGAATGCGTAAGGAGTGGATGCGAGAAAGGAAAGACGGTAAGACAGATGAAAGGAGGGATGAAAGGAGGAAGAAATGATTACCGGAAGGGGAGGGGAATGGAAAGAGCGGAGGGGAGAGGAAAGGGAAGAAGGAGTGGAGCAAGAAAGAGATGAAAAGCAGGGGAGTAAGGACGGAAGGAGAGGGAAAACGACTAAAGGAAACAGGGGGAAAAGGGAATGGAGAAAGGAAGAAGTGGAGCGGGAAGAGGGCGGTATGAATGGGAAGGATACAGAAAAGAACGAAGAATGGAGGAATTGTAATACATTAATGGAATGCGGCAAACTCGGGCTCCGAGCTGTCTACGCAAAGCGTTGCTCGATACTGTTCGCTATACCTCCGCCAAGCGTTGCGCACGGGCTCGCCATACAACCTCCATGACAGGGTTCATTGTGGCTTGAAAAGAGACTAAAGATAGACCCCATATGACCTTGACCTTTGACCCCTTGGCTTTGCTGACCTAATCAGCACATTGTCCCTTCATACTGTATCACTGACATAAGTATGGTCGAAAGCCGTCGAGGGGTTCAGGAGATATCGCACCCACCAAGATAAAATAAGTCAGCCCCAAATGACCTTGTCCTCTGACCCCTTGGCCTAGCTGACCTAATCAGTTCATCATCTCTTCATGCTGCATCAATGACAAAGTTTCGTGGAAATCCGTTGATGGGTTCAGGAGGTACCGCACCCACAATAGTATTACGGGTGCCCGGACCCACGCACGTACAGATGAACAGACCAAGCTCTTAATGCCTCCTCCAGCAAAAGTAGACAGAGGCATAATAAAGGGGAAGGGAAGGCGAAAAGATGGAAGGACAGGGAGGACGGAATGGAGGAAAAAATTTAGAGGAAGAGTCGGAATGGCTGGGAGGAGAGAGGAATAGCAGATGTGGGGAGGAATGGATAAGGTAGAAGTGCGAGGAGGAGCAGGAGGAAGGAAATGATGTATAGGAAGGACTGAAGAAAGGATGGATGGATGAAGGGGAAGGGACGGGGAAGAAGTGGAAGGAAGAGTAGGAAGCAGGTATTGGAAGGAATGAAAAAAAGGATGGATGGAGGGGAAAGGAAGAGGAAGAAGTGGAAGCCTAAGTTATAATGTGCAAGATGTTATTAGATGAATGGCGTGGAATTAGGATGTATTTTGACAGTAGAGCTGAGGAGATTTAGAAAGTGTGTGTAGATGGTATGGTAGGTTGAGAAAAGATATACGACAATATGATGAAACAGGTATCTGTGAGTGAGTCTGAAGGCGGGAGGAGGCGTGGCAGGCCAAGAAGATGGTGTATCGATATGGTAAATTAGTATGTGGAGAAGCGAGATATGGAGCTGAGCTAAGTGAACTGACGGGAGTGAGTGAGTTGTTGGACTGACCTTATCTGGTAGGTAATGTGCGTCACTTCTGTAAAAAAAAAAAAAAAATCGATCATCATGCCTGTGCGGTGCCATCAGGATTCCAGGAGCTTGGATGGCAAATGAACTGGCGTGTGACCCATTTCATTAATGATGCTGTCTTATTCCTTTTTCTTGATCTGTAGACCCGTCCTCTACCCACTCTCACAGGTAAAGAGAAATTGGAATGATGAAGCGAGAGTGACGTGATGGCGATGTTACTAAGAAAGCATGGCGGCCAATAAGAAAAAAAAAAAATGTCAAGAACACACGTGACTGGTTAATACATGAAAAGCTGACTGTGATTAGTCACATTCATGTTTGCAGTGTTCTGTGCTTTGTCACCGGACTGTGGCCACACAGTCAAGCTCCATCACTTAATGTGGCGAGGACTTTTTTGCTTATTTTAAAATGTACTGTAATAAAAGTATTTGAAAACCATATCACAGGAAAAGTACAAACAGTAAAGGAAATATGTACTTTTTTAAAAGTCGGTACCCACAAAGTTACTTGACTACAGTATTTAAGGAAATTTACTTCAATACATTACATCTCTGGTCACAGACAATATTTGCACAATGACAGGCAACATTTTTACGTCACAGACAATATTTTTATAAGTTATTCTCTTACATCACAGCCAATACCTTTTCATGATTTAAGTCATAAGTAATACTTTACGCCACAGACAATATTTTTTCATCACACAATATTTGACATCACAAGCAATATCTTTACGTCACAAGGCAATATTCTCATCACAATACAATATTTAGACGTCACGGGGAATATATTTACGTCACAAGTGAACACTGAGACGTAACAAGCAATATCTTTGTCAGATAAATATTTAGACGTCACACACAGTATCTCTGCTTCACAAATGAATTTTTAGACGTCATGGGAAATATTTTTGGCACAGGGAAATATTTATACGTCACAGAGATATTTACGTCACAAGGCAAAATTTAGACGTCACAGGCAATATCTTTACGTAACAAGTCAATATTCTGACGTTACCGGCAATAACTTTAAACCCTGTTCACACGAGGCGTTTTTAAACGCGGCGTCTACCGACAGGTTTCCCTGGCAGAAATAGTCAACCATATGAAAACCTCCAACCGCTGAACAAACGCGCGGTAGGAAGGGAAATCTCGGATCGTGCGTTTGGAGCAGCGGTTGAGAAAAACACGCTGTAGCGTGTGTAGGCTACAGTCCAATACACTACCACTGTCTTTGCTAACGCGCGTCTGAAAACGCCTCGTGTGAACAGGGCCTTACGTCACAATGCAGTGTATAGACGTCACAGGCAATATCTTTACGTCATAAGACAATATTTGGACGTCCCAGGCAATTTCGCTACCATAAACGGTAATACACGTACTCGTACTTAGACGTCACAGGCTTTATGTCATAAGGCAATATTTGACATCCCAGGCTATGCCTTCACGTTACACGCAATGTGTTTGTCACAGTGCAATATTAAGACGTCACAGGCAATATGTTTATGTCGCAGAGCAATATTTAGACGTTACAGGCAATATTTAGACATCACAAGGCAATAGCTTGACGTCACAGGGAATATTTTTACGGTGCAGAGGCGGTGATCTATTCTTGCCGCAGACACATGCACGTCATGGACACGAACAAGGGGATAAAGGAATGAATGTATCAAGACGAAAATAACTGGAATTCTTGCTAGAGCGGCTAACGAGCTTATTGGAAACATTCCAGCTTCAGAGAATGGAGGCTGGCTCAAAATATCCCCTCACGTAACTAAAACCAACTATCCTTTAAAAACCATATATAAATAAAATGTCCACTATCCCGACATGAGCTCTTGAAATATTAACACAAACGCCACTCATCAGCGACTAAATTTGCTTCCCCTATTTCCTTCATCGCAAGTCACCAACACAGCTGTTCATCAAAAATTATATACAAATATATTTGTCCACTATTTTACCAGGAGTTCCTCAAAGAATGACTTACATGTCTATAAATCGCGACCAAATTTAAGTTCTTGAACACTTTCATCATGCTGTCATTATCATTTTTATTTTCTCCCATACTCGATGAACTATTATTTGCTACTGGAGGTTTTACTGACACACTGAAATGAATTTGCTGATATGTGAGGGTTGTTGGATGGAGTTGTGTGACGAGGGATCAAACTTTGCAGCTCTGGGGGGACAGTCACACAAACTTCCACACACGTCAAAAGTACCCCAGAACTGTGAGGCGTTATGGCCTACTTTCTCAACATGTTCAAATCCTCTTTTTCTGTCACGAGCACAGCTGGGTATTTTCTTGTGGGGATGACTAGGAGATTTTGTTCTGGAGAGGGAAATCCTAACAGCGAAAAGATTTATTGTTATTCAATTCCTGCAATACGTAAGGACTTGTAGTGTCATCATCACCATCCTCACCCCCACCATCATCAGTCTCATTATCATCGGCCTCAGCAGGTCCACCACACGATAAAGATATGTTCAGTTGTCTTCGTTTTGTCCAGCCGATTGCAGTCCACCAGATATATGGATACTGGCCCATCATCTGGTTCTCTATCCGCATCGTTCTCTCACTCCATCTCTGGGCCACCACAATCCCTCATTTACTCATCAAGGAGCTTCTAGAGCTGTACAGTCGACATCGAAAGTCCTGTCGTCTCCCATACTTCATTTTGCACGGTATACGAAAATCAGTGTGGTGAATCCGCTATAGCTGACACTGATGACACAGATTTGTGGTCAAATAAAGGACCAAAATGAGTTGCTGTGGATTCAACGACTTATTTCCAAAGCCTGTGGAGAGAAGACCTGCAGAGATAACGAAACTTTTGATGTCGTCTGTACATCCAGCCCCATCCACTCATGCGGTAACAACTCCATCCTTCACGTTTCCACCCACTTCTTACAGCGTCCATCACAACAGTCACTAACAATCACGGGACGATGCTTTAGTGCAGCTATATTTTTATCTGTCTCTTATTTCTCCTTAGGACAAAGAAAATCTTGTTATTTGCAATGCCTCCCAAACCCAATTCTTCAATCTCTTAACTCGGCACAGTCGTCCACGTGACTATCTCTTGACTTTCAGCAACTCCTTACTCATTCCTTCATATCCTAGCAATATTTTTTGGTTTCTACTTTTCTCGTTAGCTATCTTGGAAGGATCACATAATTAAGAGAGAGAGAGAGAGAGAGAGAATTCTTTTATTCCACGCTGTTTAGAAGTGCTTTTTCTTTTATGCGAGGAAGAAGGAACCAAAGGGCCTGAGCTCGCAATAACAGTTCCCTCCAAGAGAAAAACAGAATACAAGAGAGAGCCAAATTCAAGATCCATTCATTTTGAGATGCCTGGACACACAGCGTTTGAAAGACTGGAGATCATAGGTAGCAGAAAATACAGACAGAGGGAGACAGTTCCAGAGTTGACCTGTTGCATAAATGAAGGACTGGGAGTAACGGTTATCTCTTGCATTAAGAGAGTTGGACAGAAAAGGGATGAGAGTTTGCTGCTAGACGGGTGCTACGTGCGTCGTAGAGGTGGAGGAATGCATGCAGACAGTTCAGAGAAGCAGTGACCATTAAAGTAGCGATAGAAAAGAGATAAAGATACAACAGTGCGGCGAAGAGACAGAGGTTGAAGGGAGTCAGTAAGAGGAGGAGAGTTAATGAGATGAAAAGCCTTTGACTCCACCCTATTGAGAAGAGCTGTATGTGGGGAGCCTCCCCACACATGAGAGTTGTACTCCACACAGGGGTGGGTAAAACCCCTGTATAGTCAACAACTGTGCAAGGGTAAAGAAAGAACGGAGTCGGCTTAGCACACCCAATCTCTTGGAAGTAGATTTTACAAGAGATGTAAGCTGATCTTTCCAAGATAAGTCCCGAGTAAATGAAACCCCAAGCATGTTCAAGGATGATGCAGGATTAAGCTGAATATTATTATTCATGAGTGGGTATACCTGTGGAAGATTTTGACGGGTTAATAGGTGTAAGAACTGAGTCTTAGATGCATTAAAAACAACAAGAATATTTTTACCCCAGTCAGAGATACGAGCCAAGTCAGACATTAGGTGTGCCATAGCTACATCCCTTGTTTGTTGAAGTAACTGCTGAGATGGGCGTTGCGGGAACCGAATGGAAAGGTGAAGGGTGGAGTCATCAGAGTATGAGTGGATAGGGTAAGATGTACAGCTTAGAAGGTCATTGATGAATAAAAGGACGAGAGTTTGTGATAGGGCAGAGCCCTGAGGAACACCACTGTTGATAGATCTAGGAGAAGAACGATGGCTGTCTACAACAGCAGCTATAGAACGACCAGAAAGGAAGCTAGCGATGAAGGCACAGATAGAAGGATAGAAACCGTAAGAGGGCAGTTTGGAAATTAAAGATATATGCCAGACTCGATCGAATGCCTAGAGATGTCAAGTGCAATGGCAAAGCTTTCGCCAAAGTCCCGAAAGGAGGATGACCAGGAGTCTGAAAGGTAGGTGAGAAGATCGCCAGTAGTGCGTCCCTGACGGAACCCACACTGATGCGAGCTCCCCCTCCCCCACACACACGTGTAAGAGCTGTGCTTGATAAATTTGGGCGTGTAACTTTTTTTCTTTTTTTTTGAGATATTCGTCCAAGCAATGCTGGGACACGGGCAAACAAAGAGCGAGTCAGAGATGCGCTTAACTTGCGCGTGCTTGAATTATCGAGGGGGTTGGTATTCCCTTACTGTGGTGATTAATAAATGTAGAGGAGCACGTGCAACGATGCAAGCGGCATCCATGAAATCATCCCCTGTCCGAGCAAAAGTCGTGTCAGGGTGAGACCTGAGCATCGTAGTGGCTGGGCAGTACAGAAGATAGTGAATGAGGGGCTCCACAGATGAGACCAAACAATGGGTACACGGGTCTGGCTCTGTACCGACAATTTGATTGTAGCATGGAAACCCCAGACGTAAGCGCCTGAGCTTCACTACAATATAGTTGGGTATGCCTTTAAAGGGTAACAAAGGAGAATATGAAGTGGCGGTGGCGTACCATGTAGCAGAGCGGGAGCCTTCTGTCACCAAAAGCTGATGTTCCTCTCGAGAGAGCCTGCTAATGGTAGCAGTGAGAGTGCTAATGACGTACGATGGGCTGGGGCGCAGTTGAAATGTGACGTCAGGAAGCGAGCAAGCTGAGCGTGCTGCGTCATCAGCACGCTCATTGCCGCTGATTCCAACATGACCTGTGAGCCAATGGAGAATAATAGCGGCACCCCTACGGACGAGAAGGGATGCAAAAGTAAAAATTGCAGTCTGAAGAAAGACATTGTCCTTCAAGGAGAAAGATTTTAGCCTCTGAAGGGAGGAAAGGGAGTCTGTGTGAATTACGACACGGTGATAATGATGGTGATGAGCGTGGCGCAAAGCACCCAGGATGGCAGCAAGCTCTGCCTGAAATGCGGATACACCCTGAGAGAGTCGCCAAGATTCAATTGTATGCCCAGAGACAAAGGCTGCCCCAGCAGAGCCATCAGAGGATACTGAACCATCCGTAAAATAAGTGGCTGTGTCTGGTGAATCTAGAGCCGCAACCCGACTAAGAGCCTCTTGACAGAGGAGCGCAGGAATGGAAGTTCGAGGTTTGGCTTCAGAGGGGCATACAAATTTAAAAAGAGGCGGGTCCCATGGTGGCGGATCAGTGTACCCAGGAAAGGGAGAATCAGGATCTTGGCAGAGGCTCGCAGCAGCTCCCAGTTCATGGATAACAGCAGTTGTAGTCCGGGCCCAGTCACGCCGAGTGGCAGGCTCGGGTGGGCGGCACAAAAGACGTCGTAGGAGGGCAGAGACAGGCAGATGGGGCCGGCACCGTATCAGCTGTAGAGTGATGACTGCCGCTCGTAGCGCAATACGACGTGCCAGAGATGGCAAACCACCCTCCATTTGCAGATTAACCACCCGGGTCCAACGTGGAGCACCCAGCATGACACGGAGGGCATCGTTCTGGATGACCTCCAGAGATCGAGACACTGGTGGAGTGAGGCCAGTCAGACAGATAGCGCTGTAGTCCACCAGAGATCGGATGGCGTGAATATAAAAAGTCCGGAGGACAGAAAATGATGCCCCCAGACTCCGCCTGCAGAGATATCTAAGAGCAGCCATTTGGGTGGAAGCACGTTCCCTCAGATACCGAACGTGACACGCAAAAGTGAGACCCCCATCTAGCCAGACCCCCAGATACTGGTGGACGGTGACCAGGGAGAGCTGATGACATCCAAGCAGCAGTGGAAAGTCGGGGGGGCGGAGGCCAAAAGGCAGACACTTCGTCTTGACAAAATTGATCTTTAGGCCTAGCTCGGTGCACTTAGCATGCAGCCGAGAAAGGGCCAAGTCCGCCTGTGTGAAACAATCTCTCCTCGTAAAGACGAGTGCCAGATCGTCAGCATAGCAGAGAAGAGTTATGCCAGGCCCATATTCCACAGTTAGGAGCTCCTCCATCAGGACGTTAAAGAGAAGAGGGCTCAAAACGCTTCCCTGGGGGGTGCCATTAGGATGAGGATGAAAAGGGGAGAGGTGCCCCTGAAAGCGGACCCCTGCAGTGCGATCACTAAAAAAGTCCCGGACCCAGGATATGAGCCTGCCCCCTACTCCCCTGGCCGCAAGGGCCGCCAAGATAACAGTGGGGTTTGCCAGTTCGAAGGCCTTCTCGAGGTCGAGGAAGATGGCCATCCCCCGTCCGCTCCTCAGCTCCCCAAGGAATGATGCAAGGCAGTGGGTGGCACTCCTGCCTGGATGATAGGCATAAATCCTTGGGTGCAGCGGTCCCAGCCGCCAAGCAAGACGAGCCCGCACAACCCTCTCAGCTGTCTTAGCAATGCAACTGAGCAGGGAGATGGGGCGCATGGCAGTGGGATCGCGAGGCTTCGGAATCGAGTGGATGACCGCCATCTTCCACGACCTCGGTAGACGCCCCTCAGACCACGAGAGGTTGAGCAAATCAAGCAGACGCTCTCTACCGCAATCTCCAGCATGAGATAAAATGGAGTATGTGACCCCGTCGAGCCCCGGCGCAGTATCCTCCCGGCGCCTCAGCGCTTTCTGAAGCTCTCCGCTGGTGATTGGACAGTCAGTGGGGTCAGGTGTATCACACGCTGTCTGAATGGCCGCAGTGCGAGAGGCAGACAGCTGCATTTGTAAGGCTCGGACGGACTGCGGGAGATTGGAAGAGGCTGAGCGTTCAGCGAAACGCTGAGCAAGACGGCCGGCCTCAGCGGCATGGGTCAGGGTGGGAGGGCGGACGAGGAGGACGTGGATCAGAGATGGACCTGATTCTCCCCCACATCTCACGGAGAGTGGAGTGAGAATCTAGGGTACGACACCATCTGATCCACGCCTCCTCTTTAAGGCGACGCTTTTCAGAGACCACATGCCGAGCGACAGCAACCATGTACCGGCGGTGCGGAGATGTTCGGCGCCGCCGGTACTGCCTGCGTGCTGCATTCAGCCTCTGGTTCAATTCCCTGACCCTGTCGCAGTAAAACCAGCCGTCCCGGTAGCATCTCGCCAAGCGCCGCTGCAATGGAATGGCAAGAGAGGCAGCGTGCGAAAAAATATTTGCTGCTTGATCTACCCGGCTCTCGAGGTCTGAGGCGGGAGAAGATGTTGCAAAGGCCGCCGTGAGAGCACGGTCAAAGGCCGCCCAATCCGTCTTGTGTAGATCCCACCGTGGTGTGGGAGGCGGGGGAGGGGGGAGGCGGGGGAGGGGGGAGGGGGGCGAGAGGCAAGCCAACAAGAATAGCGAAGTGGTCACTCGCAAGGTGTGGGTGGAGTGACCATGACGCCAGGCCTGACAGTGGGGTTGAGACAAAGGAGAGGTCGAGGCGACCTCCCCCAATGTGGGTGGGCTCTGTCATGTCGTTTAAGAGGGAGACACCACCCATCTCCTCCAGAAGTAAAGAAATGTGCCGTCCTGCTTCATTGGACTGAAGAGGCAATGATAGAAGGGCGTGGTGGGCGTTAAAGTCACCCCCTATATACACGGCTCCCCTGGCAGCCTGGGAGAACAGATCACCCAACTCCAGGGTGCCTCTCTGGCTCCGGTATACATTATATACCGTCAGGGGTGACGTAGCCAGGTGTAGAACCACGCCCTGGACCTCCACATCAGATCCACAGAAAGGAGGAGGGTCACAATCTGTACATGCAATGTGGTCCTGGACCAGAACGGCACATCCTCGTGTGACGCCACGAACGTACGGGAGGAGATGGGTGGTGTAACCCGAGAGACGAAAAGTGGAACTATCCGGGAGCAGGGTTTCTTGCAGTAGGATGACATGGGGACGATCCCTGTTGGCCGCCTCCTGCAGAAGCGGGAGCTTGTGCCGTGCTCCTAAACAGTTCCACTGAAGGAGTCGAAGGGGGGAGCCGTCCCGCTGTCCGGAGACAGACAGAGACGGACGTCCTCCAGCAACGGAGGTGAGGCCATGGCTGTCGAGGGTGCCACAACGGGCATCGGTTGTTGCTCTGGAAGGGGGCGAGGCCGACTCTGCTGAGGGGTAGAAGACAGGGCAGCGGCCTTCCTGGGCTTGGCTCGCTTGAAAGAGCGAGCCGGCTTTCGTGGGGGAGTCCATGGTCCCCCTGTTGAGTGAGCCGGACGTCGAGGGGCAGGACGGGTGTTGGGACCATGCAGCTTTCTGGCGATTACACGATCGACGATGCAATCGGCTGCAGAGGCGATTGAGGCCGCCTTGAGGGTGATTCCCAGTTTGAGGGACACTGCTTGGGCAACAGCCACTGCAATCTGTGAGCCCAGGTCCCGCAGATCCTCCGCCGTGAACGCGAGGACTGGTGAAGCAGGAGCAGTGAGTGGACTGGGTGTGGAGCCAGGTACTGGTGGCGGAATTGTCAGTGGTTGACTGGTCGCTAGAGTGGGAAGTGGTGGCGAGACATGCGGCTGTTGGCGGTGGACCTCCGCTGTGGTCTGGACCACAGTGAGAGCTGAGGGCAATGGAGGGAACTCCTGGTCGCTGAGAGATGGTGGGCGCTGAATGAGAGGGCGGCGCTGTTGTCCCCAGATGAAAGTGCCGGGGGGAGCTGGAGTGGCGCTGGTAGCCTGGTTCTCCTGAACAAAAGCAACCTGCCTCTCTCGACCCTGGTTCACTCGTAGAACCCTCGCGGGGGAACTGGGGTGCCAGGCATGGTGTCGTCCTGAGCAATTCGGGCACTTGGCCGCAATTGGTTGCTTTGCCTTGAACCGCTGCAGGCACTCGTCCGTGTCGTGGGCGCCACTGCACATGCCGCAGATGACGGGGCGGTTGCAGTTGGCACGGTGGTGCCCGTAGCGCTGGCAGCGGTAGCAACGGAGTGGCTCCGGGGTGAAGGGGCGAAGGTGATATTCTCCCCAGTTCCCCAGGTCGATCGCAGGGATCAGAGGACCTCGCAGGGTGACGATGACCTGTCGAGTCTCCTCCCTGGTCCGCGCTTTCTGGCAGCGGGTTGCCTCTTCGACCTGAGGGTGCTGGAGCAGTATCTCCATAGGCATTCGCAAGGGATAACCCATGACAACCGCCTTCGTAGACTGTTGGCCGTGCGTCAGCTCGACTAGCTTGACAGGGCAGGCCTCGTCCTGCAGAGCTGTTCTCAAGAGGTCGTAGGCTCCCTCGTCCTTCGGCACCAACACCGAGCTTCCATCCCGACCTATCAGGTTGGAGCAGCGTAGCCCTGGCAGGTGACGCTCTAGTGCAGCCACGGCGTCGTAACTCGTCGCATGCCCGTCCTGTACCGGCACACGGAAAGCTGGGAATGCAGAGCGGGGCGGCGGACACACAGCTACTGACACGGAGGAACGAGCAGCAGAGGGACCCCTGAGGGGAGGCCCAGTGCGTACTGCCGGAGAAGGGCCGTTTCCCTGGCGAGCACGCCTCGATCCCTTGCGTACCACGGGGGTGGAACCCTCATCATCATGCAGAGCAGGATCAGCAGAGGGGGAGATCTGAGTCGCAGCAGGAGCCTCCGACGGGACCTCCAGCCGCTTGAGAGTACGAGGAGACCTAGCCAGCCTAGGCTCGTGAGAGGGTGCACAGGTGGCAGCGCGAGGCTGCGGACCGAGGGCTCGGTTCACAGGGGTGCCTTGCCGTGGATTAGGGCTGGTAACTGCGCGTAGGGAAGCTGAAGTGCCCTTGGTGGAAGAGAGAGAGGGTGGAGCAGGTGCAACCTCCTCCATAGCCTCATGTCGGCGGGCTGCCTTAGCGGAACGGGTAGAGGTACCATGTGAGCGAAGTACCACTCCCGTAGACTTTGCTTGAGAGGGGTCATCACAAGAAACCTCGTGAGCTGACAAGTGGGAGCTCGAGCCAGAACAGTGACGCTCCCGCTTCGTGCCTGTAGCAGGACACGGGTTGGAGAGCCTCGACTGAGGGAGTGGGAGGCGGGAATGCCCCTGGGGCCTAGGGATGCTGGATCCCTTCATCTGCTCACAGAAGCAGCCAAAAAAACTCAGTCAACACACACACACACACACACACACACACACACACACACACACACCTCACACACACAACCACTCAAACAGCACAAACAAAAAACAGCAAAAGTGGCCAGGTCCCTACAGTGACGGGCAACCTATGCTCCCCGCCCTCTAAAGGGCGATGGGAGGCCCCGCCACTGCCTCTTTCGGGTCTTCCCTAAACTAACAGAGCCGCCCTCACTGCCTCCTATAACCAGGCCCTAAAGGCCCCCCTTCATGGAAGTGCCCTAACGGCACCCCTTCAGGGTTCGGCGTCGTACTACAGTGAGGGACACTAACGGCAGGCCAAAAAAAAAAAAAAAAAAAAAAAAAAAAAAAAAAAAGTCACAAACACACACACACTCCCACTCACACCCAGGCAATCGGAGACTAAGTCCCAGAAAAAACCTGGAAAGCAGCAAAAATTATTCCTCAATGCCAGAGACTAAGTCCTAAACAGGCAAAAAAAAACAAGGAAAACGGACGAAAATCGCCACGAGTAAATGAACCAGAGTTCAAAGCTCGAGAGAAATCGGCCAGACCTCCTCACCCGACAAAGTCTGAGCTAGGAGTCCGGCGTGTAACGTCCCTATACAAAGTCAGTCGCCAGTGTATTGATCAGTTCTGATATTTCTGCCTACATTCCTCTCCGCATTACGGCAGTCACGTAGCAACCGTCTAGCTACAAAAACTCAACCGTTTCTGTCCAACTCTCCAATGCACAAGTCAACAAGAGCTGCAACTGGTCGACTCTGGATCTGCCTTCCTCAGTGTCCTTCCCTCTACCAATAATTCCCAAACCTTTAAATATACTGTATCCAGGCATCTTGAAATAAAGAAATACTGAATTTGGCGTCCTTTCTTGTTCAGGGTGTTTTTTTTTTTTTTTTTTTTTTTCATATTTCAGGCACATGGTTCTTCCTTTTTTCCATAAAAAGGGCATCCAGACAGAGCTGAACTACCGATGGCATATTCTGCTGTTCATTTGTATTGATCATATTTTCTATTTTCGTCTGTGAATGGATGAATCCTAGTGGCCGGGTCGCAGGTGCTTGACATGGGCGGATAGTATTACTGTATACGTTCTTCTCGTGTTTGAAGGGTAAGGAAGGGTAAGTGATCCGTAAAAAGGAGTAACAAATTTGTTATCACTGGAAAAGTGATTTACCTCCACTCACTGCAACGCACCCATGTGTAAATATGGGAGGTATTTGGAGTGTTGAGTGAGAAATGTATAGGCCTACGGAAATCTGTTCTGCTGGAGTGGCACTGTTTGTGAGTGACAATCTGTATCCTACATCCAGTGTAGTGCATGGACCAGAGATTCTTAACTTTTTTCTGCTTTTTACCCCAAAGGCTGGCAGGACCAGTCATTTACCCCCTTCTCATAAGTACGTACAGTACTATCTTATTGTTGGAAAAAGATACTAAAAAATTAAACATCAAGATCACTAATCATGCAGAACAGCCGTACTGTGTGAATTTATTCAACCATCAATTTTAATTTCATTAGTTTGACTTAATATTAGCCATTTTAGGATTGGCCTTTTTTACGAGATATGACTTTCTCCCCTTAATAAAGAATTTACTCCTGGGTAAGAACCCCTGGTAAAGGTGTAGACTAATCGATGTGCTTTCCATGGAAAACTGAAAATATGGAATGTTGGTGAACAATACAGTAGTTGGCAGGCAATTACTTTGGGAGGTATTTGGGGGAGTTAGATACATGATTCATTAACATGTTCACCACTAACGGCTCTCCAAAACCGAGTGATATTGTTTTGAGATATAATAGAAAAAAAAATGCCCTTTCAGTGTTAACCCATCGATAATATTACTTATATTTTTTCAAGACGCACTAAGCCACACTGGACGTTGTAATGGCCGTATATAATCGCCTGAAGGCAGCAAGAATAAAATAAGACGTTCCTCGACTGAAAGTGATAATACAGCATCATATTTATTCCAAAGGCACACAAGGCCGTAGTGGACGTTGTAATGGCCGTATCAGATGCCGTACCGAACTGTTTAATTAACTGAAGCCTCGAACACTGAGAACAAAGGGTGAGAGAATATGCTGCTTCATGGCTTACATCTTACTTGGAAATTATCAGTTAACAGCAATTTAGGTTCAAAACCAACCTGTACTTTGTTAACAGCAGTCTAGGATGGCAGCAAATACGGGAGAAGGGGGAATATATAAAGGGAAATAGGATGAAAGGAAGGGAGAGAGGGAGTGAGAGAGAAGAGGGAGGCGGAAGGAGGAAGAAACGCAAATACAGAAAGACGAGATGGAGGAGGCGAGAGGAAGGGAAGATAAGGGAGAGGGAGGGAAAGGGAAACTTGGAGAGAAAGGAGAGGGAGAAAACGAAGAACAGGGGAGAGGATAAAACAGAAAGAGATAGGATGGAAAGGAACGGGGGGACAGCAAGAAAAGAAAAAAATTAAAACAAAGGAAGGAACAGGGGGAGTGCAAGGAAAGAAAGTGAATGAGATGACGGGGAAGCAAGCATGACTAATGGAGTGAACTATAATGTGGATGTGAACGAAGGACACAACACACGTTTTAGCACCTTCCCTTGGCCACACCTGTGTACAGCTACCTAACCTCCCTCCCTCCCTCTCTCTCTCTCTCTCTCTCTCTCTCTCTCTCTCTCTCACACACACACACACACACACACTGCTAAAAACAATCGCACCACCCTACACTTTCCAACCACACACAACCTAGTCACAGGTGCTAACATACTGACCAGTGTGTGACTGACAACAGGGTGGCAGCTGCTTCACAAAGTGTCCTCTGAAAAAACCTGGAGCTGCGGCCATGACTCCACTTTGGGTTTACGAGCAGGACCCACACCACTGACAGCCGGGGACAGGTGACAGGGGCAGACGACGTGTGTAAGGCAGAGGGCAAGGAAGGAAGGTGCGAAGATGGGTAGGACACTGGATGGAAGGGAGGAAGGAAAGTTAAAATATATCCGGAAGAGGAAAGCATGCAAAGGGGATATGTAGAACTTAGGTAGTAGGGAGAGGGGCTGGAAGGTGAAAGTATTTAAGACAGAAAGGACGAAAAAGTGAAATTTTCTGTGAAAGACATGGAGAAAAAGTAAGAACACCTACTGGTGGTTCTGGAAAAGGGTAAAAGGACGGAAGAAGGAAACGGAAGTTGAAACATGTAATGGAAAGATGCAAGAAAATGTAGTGAAAGTGCAAGAACGCAGCACAGTATATGGGAGCAAAACGTTTGTGAACGAGAGGAGCTGAAGGGGAAATGTGTATGTAGAGGGGAGGGAAGGAAGAAAGGTGCGTACGTATGCAGAAGGTGGAGAGGAGGAAATATGCCTGGAAGAGGGGCAGGAAAGCTGCGTGGAAGAAGAAGAGTAGAAAAAGATATTAAGATCGAGGTGGATGTATGTGAATGGTAGAGCGGGAAGAACGTAAGAATGGGTCCGGAACAGGAGAAGGAAGATGAACTGAAAGTGACGGAAAACTGTGGAGGTGAAAAGTACGACGGATAAAGATGCATGTGTGGAAGACACGGAGAAAAGGGAGGAAGAGGGGAGGAACGAAGGAAGGAAAGACGGAACGAAACTAAAATGAGAGGAAGAGAACGTGCAAGATGGAGTGGAATTTAAAGAAAAGGAAATACATAAATACACTGGACGGAGGAAAGGAACGGAAGAGATTTTTACGTGTAACAGTTTGGAAGACAGGATGCACGTGGAGGAACGCAAGGAGAGAGGGGAAGGAACGTTTTGTGTGTGTGTGTGTGTGTGTGTGTGTGTGTGTGTGTGTGTGTGTGTGTGTGTGTGTGTGTGTGTGAGAGAGAGAGAGAGAGAGAGAGAGAGAGAGAGAGAGAGAGAGAATTACACAACGCGTCAGTAAGAGAAATACAGTATACTAAACCGTGCCTGAAAGTAGGGTAAATGTGGAAGACAAGTGGAAGACTATGGACACCAAGTGGGTGGCAGGAAGGACAAGGAAGATGGAACGTGTGTGGACAAAGGGAATTAAGGAAGAAGGAGTTTAATACTTGGTAAAAGAGTGACAACGAAATAATGTACATAAAATAATTTCCAAGGGAGGTCTGGAAGAGAAAATATGTGGAAGAGAGGGAAGATGTAGCGAGAGTCAAATATTGGAAGAAAACGGGTGAGGGTACGAGAAAAAGATTTGTGGAAAGGAAGCAAGAAAGATGGAGTGGAAGTGAAGGAGTGGTGGAGAAATATTGGTGGAGTGAAAAGGGATAGGCTATGCAGAAGGAGAGAAATGTTTGGAAGAGTGGGAAGGAGATGGTGTGGAAGTGGAAGAGTGAGGGGGGGGGTGGAAGTGAAGGAGTGGCGGAGAAATATTGGTGGAGTGAAAAGGGATACGCAGGAGAGAGAGAAATGTCAGAAGAGAGGGAGGGAGATGGTGTGGAAGTGGAAGAGCGAGGGGGGGGGGTGGAAGTAGAGGAGTGGGGGGAACTGGTGACTGTTGGAAAGGAAGGTGTGTGGAAAGGAGGGAGGGACATGGAGTGGAAGTGAAAGACATGAGGGAAAATACTGGCCGAAAACACGTATGGAAGGGATGGAGGAGAGGGAGATCGAGTGAAGGTGGAAGAGTGAAGGAAAAATATTGGTCTGACTCAAAAGAGGCATAAAAGACGGCAATGTTCGGAAGAGGGAGAGAAGAGGGAGTGGAAGTGGAGAATGAAGGAACTGGTGACGGTAGGAAATATATGCTGACGAAAGAAAGAGAGAGAGAGAGAGAGAGAGAGAGAAATGAAATGAAATTGTGAAGAAACAATGGTCTGAGTTAAAATTGTTATTAAATGCACACGAAGAAGAGAAAACGCATGGAAAAGGTGGAATGAGAATGGATGCAGGAGAATACGACCACGTTAGTCAGGGGAAAACGAGGGTGTGAGAGAACAGATGAGAAAGTAAATGTGTGGCAAAGGGTGAGAGATGAAGAAGTGAAGGAGTGGAGGAATATCGGTGACTGTGAGAGACGAAGGTGGGGAGAGAGTGGAGGGGTGAAGATGAAATACTGAACTGAATGGCGGTAAAGGAAAGGTACAAGAGAACATCTGCAGAAGAGTGGGAAAAAGTGATGGAGTGGAAGAGGAAGAGGATAACAAAGATGGAGTGGAAGAGGAAGAGGGTAACAAAAAGATGGAGCGGAAGAGACTGAGTGGCGGCGAACTTGGTAAGGCAGGAGGAAGATTTACCCAAGACAGGAAGTTATTGAGTGAAGGAAGACTGGTGATCGTAGGAAATGGAAAAACATATAAAAGAGAGGGGCAGGGAGAGGCAAAGACGGAACAAGAGTGAACGCGAACTGATGAGGACTGGAAGAGGAAAAAAAGAAGAAAATGCGAGAGAAATGTAGTGATGAAAGGGAGAGAGATTGAGTGAAAGAAGAAAACTGAAGCAAACTTGTGTGGGTATGAAAAAAAGGTGAGGTTGTGGTCCCAGTGAAAGAAGATAAATGGTTGGTGTAGGAAAGAATATTCGTGAGGCAAAAGGTGTAAGGTGGAGATGATGGTGGTGATCTGCTTTCTCTCCCTTTCCTCCTCTGCTTCCTCTTCCTCTTCCCATTGCTCTTAATTTTGTGCTACACAACGTGTTCCTTCTCCCTTTTTAATTCCTGTTCCTCCTTCATCTCACACTCCTCCTCCTCCTCCTTAGTCCTTCAATTCTGCTCTTTCCATCTTAATTTCCTATTATAGTTCCAGTTCTTCCTTTCTCTCTCTCTCTCTCTCTCTCTCTCTCCATCTTCATCCTATCCCCCGCCGTTTCCCCACTTCAACCTATTTGCCTGTTTCCCATACTCCTCTTTTCTTCCAACCTCCCATTCCTCCACTTTTTCTATCATTCATTTCATCCTCTTCTTCCCGCTTCCTTCGCTCCATCCCTTCACCCCTACTGCTCTTACCCACTCCCCCTTCCTCCTCCTCTTCTTCCCTTTTCCCATTCGTCCCTTTCTCCCCCATACTCTCGTTACCGACTTAATACCAAAAAATAGGTGGGCTGTCACGGGGCTGCCGAAAAACCAATACCCATGTGTGCCACCCCCACAACTCCATACCCAATTCCTCTTACGCAAACTACTTTTTCTTCAGATCTCATTTTCTCTCCAAACAAATCTGTATCATGTTTAGCTGAGTTTGCAGTAAACGAGAAGGCACATTTTTTTTTATAATATATTCTTTATTGCAGTTTACCTGGTGTGATGCAAAGAAAATTGTGTTTTTCTTCCTGTTCTGTAATAATTTTTTTCTAGTATGCAACAATTCTCTTCAACAAAACTTCTAGCAACAATATATATGTTTTGTTATACTCTCACCACATCTGCCACTTAGTCCATAACCAATCCGTCTTAGGTTAATTATATTTTCATCCTCAGCATTTCTTTCTCTAAAACTCTCTCTCAAATGACGTGAGAATATCCATAACTGAGGTGATGTATGTAGGCTTCGGTATATATTTGTATTTATATTTTGCTGGATTGGTGAGAATGTCTGCCTGAGGTGATTAACTTTTCTTTACATCCAGTGTTATTTTAATCAAGAACGCTACTATTTTCTTTAACTTCCAACATTTCTTAGCAAAAACTATTTTTTCCCATCAGTTCCCCCGCACAGTCCATAACCAGTTCGTTGTACAGTCGGCCTAAGAAGTGGCGGCAGAGTATCCAGAAATTTTCGGTCAGCGATAATGTACAGATTCATCCTTAAATCTTTACAAGGAGAAACCCATTATGTAAAATTTTTACAGAAAACAATAAGTAAATGCAAAAGTACCGGTATATTTAAAAATTATGAGAATCAGTTCGTTAGTTATGATAATAGGAAATCCTAAACGGAACTAACTGAAATTTCAGAACTATCGCTAAGGGACGAGTAGGAATAGTTTGCGGAGTTCATGTCTAATATGTTAACACACAATAATTTCTTAGTAGTGTAAGACTAAAAAGAAATGCGCTTTAATAATACATTAAAATCAGTCTTTATTATTTATAAACGAGTTCCCGTTACAATGCTAAGAAATAATTTAAAGTCAATTATTTCCGTTTTTGTAGTCTCCATGGACGATGACAGAGAGCGGGATTGCGGCCTAGCCCGGTGTCGTGTGCACAGAGTGACGTATGCTGAAAGTTACTCTTCCGCTCAGTGCGCATGCGCCAAGTGGCCGTTTAGCTCCAATTTTGAAAGGATTCGCATGTTATCTCAAATTTTGTGCTATTTATCAACAACACTGTATGAAATACATGTGTCAGGAAGATAGTTCGATGTCTTATCGACCTGTAGGTAACTATAGGTCGATATATGGGCATATATAATTCTATCTATCTATCTATATACCTAGGCTGCTTCCCCCAAGGAAAGGGAGGTAGCCGAGACAGGATGACACACTCCCCATTTACTCATCCATTCAAACACATTCATTCGCATCTTAGCCCCAAAGGGGAGAACGGACAGATCCTCACTGCACCACACCGCACAAGGGTCAACTGCGCAATGCAATCAGACATCCACAGCAGGGCCTGACAGCAGAACTGGTTTACCCCTGCCACATCATAACAGATTGTGAAATGAGTCATTTCGTGAATTAATATTAGTTTAGTTTAGGTTTACTTAGGTTAGGTTGATCGAGGATAAGGTTAGGTTAAGGTTAGGTTAGGTTTGGTTAGGTTAGGTTACTTCAGGCTTAATAGAGAAGGGAACGGTAACTTCCAGCATAAAGTCACTCCATGCATATGACACCGGGATTCACAAACGGCTGCTAGGCGACAGCGCCGCACAACGACGTACGGGAGTCAACGATCACCCTTCAAGGGCGATTCACAAACGCTGTATTTGGCTCCCTTCCAAGTCTTCCGTAGCGAACAGGGATTTTTCTGGGGAACCACACCCTCTCCCATTCTCCTCCCTCCTTCTCTCCATCCCTCTCCCCACAAAACAATTACATACTGTATACAAATACGTACATATGCATTTACGCACATAATTATGTACGTACTTAAGGATAAATGTATCCCAAGCGGACAAAGGTATTTACGTACATATGAATATAAGTTTTCACGTACGTACGTGAATACTTACAAAAGTACGTACTTATGTACGTACGTCCTCATGTAAGCACGCACACGTTCGTACGTGAATACTAACGTAAGTACGTACGTGAATACTTAGGGAAGTCCGTACGTGAATACTTACGCAAGTACGTACATGAATGCGTTAGTACGTACATAGGTGCGTACGTAAATACGTGCATAGGGGTGTACATAAGTACGTATACATGTACGTACGTAAGTACGTACATAGGTGCAACTCGTAGGCATGTACATACGTTCATACATAAACACATGCGTACGTAATTACGTACGTACATGTGTACGTATTTACGTACATAGGTAAGCAAATGAATGCGTTAGTACGTACATAGGTGCGTATGTAAATACATGCAAGGGCGTGTACGTACAGTAGGTACGTATACGGGTGCATAGGTAGGCACGTACATACATTCACACATAAATACATGCATGCGTAATTACGTACGTGGATATGTAAGTAGGTACGTACGTAGATCCAGACATATGTACACAGGTGAGTAAGTACGGTACGTACATAGGTACATGTACAGCCCCGGTCAGATTTTGGTGAGACAGTCAGCGCTGCCAACGTCAAAGCGTCTGGGGTTCAGAGTTCAAGAATTTCGACTCGTGTGTCTAACACACACACACACACACACACACACACACACACACACACACACACACACACACACACCTAAGGTATGGTAACGGACATTGAAGGAGCATCTCCCTATCTCATTACAGTCACGACCAATATTTCTTTGAAATATGGAATCTATATACTTTCATATATGTACATATATGTAAATGACTAGTGATTTTATTATTACTTTATTCCCATGTCATATGAATTGATGTGGTTAGGCAGCATAGTATTACATTTACTCAGAATACATCCAAGGCATGTATAGTCATAGCTAGGAAACGCTGACGGGTAACATTTTACCACATGCCTTGCCCAGCGCAATTGACGATTTAATTTCAACTGCACTTCTGTAGTTAAACAGATGAAGAAAGTATAGCACACCTGTGTCCCGTCAGTAATCTATGAAACACACGGATGGGGTCTCCTTACATTTTGTCTAAGCTACGGGTTAATCACATAAGTGACGGATGCGATCAGAATGTGGATAAGCGTCTTATTTTAAATTATGATTAGTAAAGTGAAATCAATATATTGTTTTCTCTCTTAATAATATTATAATCGTAATAATAAACACTAAAGGGGGTGAAAGACTCAATTGCTTTGATATTTATTATTACCATATTAAATATCCAGTCCACACACCATTTTTCTCAATCATTTTTTGTAGCCTCCACGTCACTGATGCCACGTGCGTTTGCATCATTTCTCGCCTGTGCCTCTGATACTCGCATTGCCGTTGAACGTGGGCCATCAGGGTGTTGGTATTTCTCTCAATTTCCATTTCCCTGTTGTTGATAATCTGGGCCCACACGTGCTTAGTGACATTCATGTCAGTTCCTATGCTGGGCCAATCAAGGAGCTCAAGGTTGTCCTGCCTCTGAAACTTCCTCCGTACAGCGTGAGTAATGTGAATCGGGCATTTATCTTGAATGAAGAGGACGGGCCAGGAGGAAAAGGGTAAATTCTTTCCCAGAAGGAAGGCAGGAAACACTCCCCTAGTCCTTCTGTGTCAGCTGTGAATCGACCTTCTATTTGAAACACGTCACACATGCCGTGCTGATAAACACAGTCCCAGACATTGCATGTATATATATACACATCATCATCAGCCGTTTGAGTATCCATTGCAGGACCGGCCTATCCCGACCGAAGACGGGACGATACAGCCAATGTATCTCTACCAAGTGGCTTAGGCTGTCTGGTAGAGATTGTATGTAGGGTAAGAAGTGCTTGTAAGTGTAATTGTAGTGTTGGAGTGGCATTGGATGTGTGTGTAGTCTGTGAACCAAGTGTAATTGGCCCGCGTAAGCCGACTGGATGCAAGCATACTTTACAGTAAGCGACACTGGTTCAACCACAGCACCCCTTGTGTCCGCCAATGCAGTACGTGGCAGGGTGAACACTCCCAAAGTTTATTACCCTGGCGGGGCGCGAACCCTGGCCCACCCGTGTACGAAATGCACACTCTACCACTGTACCACAGAGGCTCATTATATACAATATATATATATATATATATATATATATATATATATATATATATATATATATATATGTGTGTGTGTGTGGTGTGTGTGGGGTAGGTGGGGGCGCTCACCATCCACTCACTCGATGTAACGCTGCTGTAGGGTGTCTGCCCTTTCCTCTCTTCCATCCTTCTTTCCTTGCATCCTCTTCTGTCTTCCTTTCCGTTATTCTTTCCTTGTCCTTCTGCTTACGGGTAACTTTACACTCCCTCTTCTGTCTTTCTTTCCTTCATTCTTTCCTCTTCCTTCTGCCTGTGGGTGATTCTAC
Source organism: Coenobita brevimanus (assembly GCF_032717465.1). Lineage (NCBI taxonomy): Eukaryota > Metazoa > Arthropoda > Malacostraca > Decapoda > Coenobitidae > Coenobita > Coenobita brevimanus. The sequence continues at coordinate 42,354,655 of NC_136991.1, forward strand.
ACTGCGTGACAAGCCAAATGGTTTCCTGTACACCAGGAAAACATTTACTACTCTGGGTGGTAACCATATAACCAAATTTTGGCACCTGGTGGTTTAGTGGGAAATTAATGCGCTCCAATCGGATTGAGCAGGTGAAGGTTTTTATCCAAGGGGTGATTGGGGTTGATTGCTCATGTAATGCCACTCAGGGATGAGTGAGGATGGTCATTCGCATCTTAAATGTTAGGACCAACTGCCTAGCCCCGGGTTCCTACGCTCCTCATGGGGCAATGTAGGATTCTATGATGGATGGATGGATATATATCATATCTCATCTCATCTTATCAGCCATTAGAGTGTCTGCTGCAGGACCGGCCTATCCCGACTGAAGTGGGGACGATACAGCTAATGTATCTCTACCAAGTGGCTTATGGTGTCTGGTAGAGATTGTATGTACGGCGAGAAGTGCTTGTAAGTGTAACTGTAGTGATGGAGTGGCTTTGGATTTGAGTGTAGTCTGTGAACCAAGTGTAAACGGCCCGCGCAAGCCAACTGGGTGCAAGCATACTTTATAGTATGCGACTGGTTCAACCACAGCACCCCTTATGTCCACCAAGCAGTACGTGGCCAGAAGAATGCTCCCAAAGTTTATTATCCTGGCAGGGGGCGAACCCTCGCTCTTCAGTGTAAGAAAACGCAAACTTTACCACCGTACCACTGAGGCTCCATATATATATATCCATCATCCGATCCTATGTTGCCCTACAAGGAACGTCTGTGCCCGGGGCTAGGCAACTTGGTCCTGACATTTAAGATGACAGTGACCAGCCTCACTCGTCCCTGGGTGGGATTACATGAGCAATAAACCCCAACCACCCCTTGGATAAAAGCCTACACCGGCTCAATCAGATTGGAGTGCCGTCATTACCCATTAAACCACCTGGCACCAAAATCTGGTTACATGGTTACCATCCAGCGTAGTAAATGGTTTCTTGGTGTACAGGAAACCATTTCACTTGTCACTCAGCGTAGAGTCACCCACAGTCACAAGAAAGAAGAAAGAATGAAGGAAAGAAAGAAAAGAGAGTGTACAGTCACCTGTAGGCAGAAGGACAAGGAAAGAACGAAGGAAAGAAAGACAGAAGACGATGGAAGGAAAGAAGGATGGAGGAGAGGAAAGGGCAGACACGCGAGAGCAGCGTATATAATTAAAGTCATGCAAGGGAGAGAAAAAGATGGCGCAATGCTGTAGGCTATGGGGGGTGTCGCGACGCTGGTGACCCAGACCCTGTGAGTATGAAACTGCCAATTTTGTTTTATTTTTCGATGTGCTTTGGAACAGACACAAAGCTGGGTCACAGTAAAAGGTGTTTAGAGTGTAAATGTGATGCGCATGTGATCCCTTAATCGCCTCATCCCGCCAAGGCAAGGTCACAAGAAACCAAAAAACTTAAACAACCATGCAAACCCCAGTCACATTTGCATCACATCCACACTCTGAACACCGTAATACATTATACAGTATTTAAATCTGATATTATTAATTCACAATGAAGCCGTATATATTGCAAGACTGTCAACAGTTCATATCTTACCGTGTAATATCCCTCCTTCGACAATGGACTCTGCCATGGGAACTAGAGGAGAAATGCTGCTCATCTGTAAAGATAGCTCTGCTCCATAAGTCATCATCCTGCTCAACATGGAGCTGGTAAAAGAATGTCTTCCTGCACGGTGCTGCTCGGTCAGCTGTTCCTTCTGAGCTGGGGTGCGATGGTGTATTCCAGCACGATGTAACCTTCTCCTTACAGTTCTGGCTGACACTTCTAACTGCAAGTCATGCCTTATTCCTGCTGCGTTGGTAAGGGGGTTAGCTTCCGCTGCCACAATAATGTTCCCATCCTCTACTGGTGTCCTCCTCCTTAGGGCTCCTGTTCTCTCTAAGAAAAGGAGTTTGCTGTAAACCCAACGGGGTTGTGATGCATTTATTGAGCTGTTCTCAAATGTTACTATTATAGTTTTGCTTGGGTCTTTCCTACGGGCTGTGTAAGGTTTTAATGTATCCGTCCGACTCTGTGAAACCTGAACGATCCGCATATGCAGTATTGTTTCACGGGGTGAACGTCACTCTCACCTTGTCAGAGCCACTCAGCAGGGAGATGGTGGCTGAGGCGGTAGAGAGGCGGCCTGCAGTCCTGATAGGCCCAGGTTCGAATCCCGGCTGGAGCAGTTTAAGGATTTGAATTTCATAAAAAGCAGACTTTCCTGATCTACCAGATGACCCGCCGACATGTAAAAATACCCCCGGTAATACCAATGCACCAGTCCTGTATGGGACAGCCCCAGCATGTATTCAATATGGACGGTGAGTGTTAACGCCGAAATGGTGACATGTGGAGGTGTAGGAGGACTACTGGGCCTTGGGATACGCTACTGCCCCCCGAGATATAGGCCCTGAAGCCTTTGCCCAGAATCGGACACATAAAAAAAATATATATACATGCAGGTCGCTTAGTTGGATCAGTCTGGACGAATGGACTACATACTTCACATGCTAACGCTGTCACCTTCATAGAATCCACGAATGTTTGACAACACGTTGTTAACCAGTTGCGACAATTTCCTTATATGATACTGCCGACAGAGGAACGTGGTGAAAAGGACTGTTTATATTACTCTATACGCCCATATCTTTTCTCCTCATCCCTTATCTGTTTTATCAATGCTCACCCCTATTTCGCTAACACTGGTGGAAGAGGAATCACGTAACACAGATATGTCGCATAATACGAATCTTTTTGTAATGTTAATGGATCCTAAATGTAATCGATAATCACCAGCTATGCTTAAATGTGTAAAACAATTATATGGATTTGTAGTTAAAGGGTATGTGGAAAAACTAATCACCTCCTTTGCATTTCCTATAACATGGTCATTTGAGAACGGGAGGGTGGGAGGGATGATACGGTTATCGGACGACTAAAGAGGAAGCCAAGAGCTACAATGCGTTTTGCTCACGTCTTTGCTACAGCCAGGTTCGGATACACTAAATAAACATAGATAACATGTAAATATGAACTACTACTGTACTATAATGTTACTGTAAGTCATACGTTGCCGTGAACAACACTTAACCATCATAGCACGCTTTACAGCTTAACACAGACCCTTCTTTACTCCAACCCCATTACTGACAGGACTAAACCTCTGATACCCTACACTACCCCACCACCAACCAGTAATGCAGGTCACAAGACAATTGTTGATGGTTGTAGATGTAATCGCAGACAATATGTATTTTCGTAAAATATGATTATCTCTATATTGAAAATTTCAATATAATAACTGTGACCTCATAGGTAAAATATTTAAAATTGTTCACATACACTATATCTTATGTATACTCGTACTATAACAAATCTAAGTATGCACATAGAACTTAAAGACCTTACGCTGGTCGTTTATGATTCCATTGGTGTTCCACCTCGTAATCCACTTGGCGACGGTCCTTTGTGCCAGGTCAAATCGATGAGCGATAGCACATATAGACAGCCCACTATTGCGCAGAGCGATGCTGCTGCCTCTCAACTCCAGGTTTTGCTTCTTCCTGTATCCGTATGATGCAAAGAAATTTCGGATGATTTCCTCCCTCCTTCCCTCTCTATCAGTGTCAGACACTCGAGTCGAAATTCTTGAACTGATGCAAACGTTTGTGGCATCACTGACGCGAAGGCTACAGAAAGTGATTGCGAAAAATGGTGGGTGAACTGGATATTACGTATGGTAATAGTAAATATCAGAGCAAGTGAGTCTTTCATCCCCTTTAGTGTTTATTATTACGATTATAATATTATTAAGAGAGAAAACAATATATTGATTTCACTTTACTAATCATAATTTAAAATAAGACGCTTATCCACGTTCTGATCGCATCCGTCACTTATGTGATTAACCCGTAGCTTAGACAAAATGTAAGGAGACCCGACCATCCGTGTGTTTCATAGATTACTGACGGGACACAGGTGTGCTAAACTTTCTTCATCTGTTTAACTACACAAGTGCAGTTGAAATTAAATCGTCAATTGCACTGAGCAAGGCATGTGGTAAAATGTTACCCGTCAGCGTTTCTTAGCTATGACTATACATGCCTTGGATGTATTCTAAGTAAATGTAATACTATGCTGCCTAACCACATTAATTCATATGACATGGGAATAAAGTAATAATAAAATCACTAGTCATTTACATATATGTACATATATGAAAGTATATAGATTCCATATTTCAAAGAAATATTGGTCGTGACTGTAATGAGATAGGGAGACGCTCCTTCAATGTCCGTTACCATGCCTTAGGTGTATACTCTCTCTCTTTGTGTGTGTGTGTGTGTGTGTGTGTGTGTGTGTGTGTGTGTGTGTGTGTGTGTCAGACACGGGAGTCGAAATTCTCGAACTCAGAACCCCAGACGCTTTGGCGTTGGCAGTGCTGACTGTATCACCAAAATCTGACCAGAGCTGTACATTCCCTCCATGTCGCACGTCACAATTGTTTTGGTCGGGGGTCATGTAATCGATACAATGTGCCTCTATTTCCGAATCACGATCCTGTAAGGGTGGTCTGGAGGACCCTTAGCGAAAGGGAAACGCTACGACAAAAAATGGCGGCCGACACAGTTTGTGCATGCTGGTGTAACGCGGAAAAGGAGCGGCGCGACCGGTAAGGGAGGCGCCAAGAGCGTGCGACCGTTTGTGAAACTGGTGCCTATGCTGGAAGTTACCGTTCCGCTCAGTGCGCATGCGCCGTGGCCGTTTAGCTTCTATTTTGAAAGTATCCGCATGTTATCTCAAATTTTGTGCCATTTATCAACAACACTGTATGAAATACATGTGTCAGGAAGATAGATAGATGTCTTATCGACCTGTAGGTAACTATAGGTCGATATATGGATATATATAAATGAAGATATATATGTGTTAAGGGCAGATTGTGAAATCTGTCATTTCGTGAATTAAGATTAGTTTAATTTAGGTTTATTTAGGTTAGGCTGATCTACGATAAGGTTAGGTTAGGTTTGGTTAGGTTAGGTTAATTTAGGCTTAACAGGGAAGGGAACGGTAACTTCCAGCATACAGTCACTCCGTGCATATGACACCGGGCCTAAGTTAGTAGACTATTAAAAAAAAAAAAAAAAAAAAAAAAAAACTTTTACTCAGATGCAGTTATTACACTGCATTTGGCCAGTTTTTCATTAAGAAAATTCTCTTGAAGTTTTAATATAAGCCAGAGGACTATCAGTGAGTGAAAAATAAGGAATACCTCGATAATTTGCCGAGAGTCAGAGCTCCTTGGATAATGACAACTTGCGTCATAACCTAGTATCCTCAGTGTCTAAACAACTGGCAAGAGAAAATAAATAAAATGCAGATGTTCATAAACAAGCCACTCAATTCAAAACTTTCAGATCAGTATTTTCAGTGAAGCAGGACAGAAGTTTATTTTAAAAGAAGAATACTAGAGAGCAAAAAGTATGTGCTTTTGTACTGCGAGAGTATAAGCTCATGCTTTCGTCATCATAGCAGTGTATGAGAAAAGGGTAAAACCGGTCATATCTTCTTACAGTTTAAAATAATTTTGCATCTGTTGGGAATAAAGTCGCTATAAGCGAGGGGAAGACATGGAATAAAAGGCAGAATGGTCTTGCTGCTACCGCAGGTAGGGTATCATTAAGATAAACTTCATTGTTGCGGCATCCTTATTGTTGCTGTATCATCACCACACCAATTGAAAATAAGGTAGTGTATTGCAGTCACAAGAGTTTTCCTTAACTGGTCTTCGAAACTAGAGCATTCTGTATTTGAAATCCTGGGAAGCAAATGCATCAGGACAGGGGATTATGCTGTGCCCCGTGCGCGGAGTAAAACATTACACATTCGTTCAAATCGGGAGACATATCTGAGCGTTAACTTCTAATATATCATTACCTCATGTTATTCATTTTACGTAATTCTTAGCGTGATATAATATATATTTAATTTTCTATGACGTAATGGAGGCACAGAAGTTTTACCACGTATTCACTAAGTTTTCATTGAATGTATATCAGTGCAGAGTGATCGACGCAATCTGAAACTCTGCCATCACTTCTTGGGGCGACTGTACGTCAACTCAGTTTTCTCCAAAGTCGATGCATTGTCGTCATTTTTACCTATAAATCGACCCATATTTACTCTGACCCTATTCTTATCATATACTGATGTACCATTTATCTTCCTTCATACTGGTCAACTGCTTCATATTACTCTATTACCCTTTTCTCATTTCACCAGCGACAATCTGTCCTACAACACGCTTTCAACCGATCCAAAATGGAGACGCTTTTCAATTTATCCTTTCCGCCTCCAGACGACATTAGCCTAGTCAGCTTTGGGCAGACCTCTCGTAGCTAAGGGATCAACTCAAATGGGGTTTAGTAAAGAGCTAAGACACATTTCCCCTCAATGGTGTGTGGCATTTTTTTTGTTCTTGCTCCAGGTAAGCGATTTTCTTAATCGCAGGTGAGTATCTTTTCCAGAGTAATGTCTTAGAATTGCTTTATAAGATTGTGTTTCACCTGTAAAAAGTATCCATGAAGCGCAGGATATGACAGTGATATTATATGTTGTAATGTGTATACTGTATAATATCATCACATTTACCTACGCCAAGTAGGTTATGTATTAGACTCGCTTGTCTCTCTGTTTTTCCTGTCTGTCTTTGTCTCTCTGTCTCTGTTAGCATTACTGTGGAGGTAAAAAGCTGGATGGAATTGCACCACGTATAATGATTGACGACCGTCAGCGGAACAAGTGACTCAGTTTTGGGAGAGAAAAGCAAAACGTTAAGGTCAAATAACGGGGATGGTACTGCCCTGGCGGAGGTATGCATACTATGCGCTCTTTGAGTGCTCTTATTTAGCCATAGTATTGTGCACTGGCAGTCAGTACGTTTTCGAAACACAAAAACTTCACAACGATGTGCTAAAATAGCCAATAATATTTAGGATATACGGCTTGGATGAGTTATAATCTGTTTAGTTGTTCGAAGCCTCCAATGTGTAAAAGTACTCTTGGCTGAAACTGTGCATGGAAAAGAAGTTCACTACATAAACTGCTGAAGGTCATTTTTGTTGAACTAAAGCAGTGACACGCGACTGCCTTACGTCCCCTCAAAGGAATCCCTCATTTATATTTAGAATGAGAGTTGACGTGTTTGTTATGTGTATTCCCCAGGTTAGAGCTGACCCATAAACTGGCCTTTGACATTAATAAGGCAACTCCAGCGTTCCAAAGTGGCTGGACGGGGTTAAGCTGTGCAGTCAGGGACACAGGCTCTGATGTCTCAACGTGTTAGGATCGCACTGGCATGGTCGCTACCTTCATTCCGAACGCATCTCAACAGAAAATCATTTATAGGCTAAAAAGATATCAAGCCTCTCTCAGCTTAGGATGTTTAGCCAGCTGAGGGCAGTGAGAAGCAGAAGTGACTAAATATTTGGCAAACTGTTGCCCACTATTGTACGGTATTGAAAAAATGGCCCACGATTATTCAGTACTTCAGTAGATCAGGGATGCAGGGCGACAATGCTGTCTGTCCATGAACAGCATCATGCTTCCCTATCGCGGAGTCTTCTTGCGGCATATGGAAAGCATTGCATAAGGTGTCTCTGTGCAGTAGGATACGTAAGATGTTGCACTGTGAGGCGTGGCAATGCGAGGTTTGGCAATGTGAGGTGTAGGAATGTGAGACGTGACACTGTGATGTGGTGGTGTGTGGTGCAGTTGTGTGTAGTATGAATAAGAGGTGCATTCATACTACACACAACTGAATGAATGGTATGATTCTGAGGCGTGGTAATATGTAGTATGGTTATGAGTGGTGAGACTGAGGTCTGTTAGTGTGTATGGTATGGTGTGTGTGGAAATGTATGGTGTGATAGTGCGTGGCGATGTGATGTTTTACTTTGCAGTGTGGAAATGTGTGGTGTGTGATGTGGAAGTGTGCACTTTGGAAGTGTTTGATGTTGTGGTGTGTGGTGTGGTACTGTGTGGTGTGTAAGCATGTGCTATGGTACTGCATGATTATGGTAGTGGGTGATGCTGTATTGTGTGGTGTAGAAGTGTGTGGTGTGGTAGTGTGTGGTGTGGTGGTGTGTGTTGGTCTCCCCATGGCTGAATAAAATCGTTTCGAGATAGCAAGAATGAATATAAATACAGACACGACCGAAGACGTTAATAGGCTCGAGACTCACCTTCAGTTGTTTGTATACAATTGTCTGGTGTCAGCTGGAATGAATTTAGAGTTGCCTCGACCGTGAGAGCGTTAATAGTGACGTTATAAACACGCAGTCTTTCAGTACTCACTAAGCAGAGTTTCGTTTAGTGTTAGCTGGAATAAAATACTTAACAGAGTTAATTTAGTATGACTGGCAGAGTCACATGCCAGACAGTGTCTCCGGGTAAACTTTAATGGAAGTAGTTGTTTAGTTTGTTGTGTAGCGGAAACTTTTTCAAAGTTTATGACATCCTACCAACGACCTCAAATGACCTCGGAGGTCAACATAGCATGTGAGTCTCCATGCCAAAAATTTGGCAGCAGAGGTACCCAGCGGTGCCCGGGCCAAAAAGGTGAACACTCTGCCAGTGACCTCAAATGACCCAGATCTGAATTTTGACCCCCCTAAAACCATCCTTGGGTCACCCCGATTCATAATATATATGTGTCTGGGGGTCTCTGGCCCTTGGTTTGGACGTGATTGAGGGACAAACAAACAAAGAACGAGGAGTTTATATTATATAATATATATATATATATATATATATATATATATATATATATATATATATATATATATATATATATATATATATGTGTGTGTGTGTGTGTGTGTGTGTGTATTAGAGATAGATAGATAGTCGTCCTCAAAGTGAAGAAGTTAATGCAAATATGTTGGACTAGTCACTGAGATGAAAGGGAGGACCGTATTCCCATGTGATATAGGATGCTTCTTAACACCTCTTCCTTAGCGATTTATTTTGCTTATTGCACTGTAGAATTGTCTTTTATGTTATTTCTATCGCTTAATACCGACATAGTTTGTTTCGGTAACGTACAGGAGAATATTTATGAGTTATATGCAGAATAATTAACTAACGAAGACGCGCTAAAAAATTTATAAATCGCCACCACTCCTCCATCGACAGAGGATGACGAAGTGTTGGGGATGAAGAGGGAATATTGGTCGTATAATCGTCTGCATAGGAACACTTCGTGGTGCTTCTGTCTTGGCCAAATATATTTTATGCTACTTTCGGAAGCTGTTTAAATCTTTCTTACATCGGCACAATTTTCATCAGTAACATGCGAGATTAGGATGTAATACGCAAAATTAATCAATTAGGAAGATGTGTTACGATACCTTCGAAGCCAACTACAAATATGGCCCTAAGTTGTATGAAACAAAGTCTAAAGATATCCTCAGACCTTGACAGAGACATCAGTTTGACTCCGTCAGTCCGATGAGACGGAGATTTCATCTTATTCTTGTGATGTAGCCTGACTATGTTATTCAGCTGAGGAAGAGAAATCAGGAAATGAAACTGTAAATAGAAACTATATTTTAACCACGTCATTGCCTTCTCCAGTGTTTACTAAATCGCTGGAGGTAGAGTAACACATTTATTCCAATGCCGAAGCAATTTTTTATTTTTTGCCTGCTAACTCGAAAAGAATTTATTCAGCTGAGAAGAGGTCTTTTGAACCCGGCAGGTTACAGTTATAGCCTTTAATAACCCCTTCACTTTATGATGTCTCCCTTAGACTAAATAAAATTGTTTGGACGTAGCATGAATACATTACAAAGGATTTCACCGAACTGTAGAAGGTTAAACTAAGTATGTCATGGTTCTGAACTATGTAATTATACGTATGCAGAGTTACACAGTGAGGCCTGAGGACTGATGCGCAACGGTGGCTGCAGCTCAAACACCACAATATCCCTCTCTGCTCGTCCTCCCTCTCTCCCTGCACTTCATTCTTCCGTACTTGTACTTACCTTCCTCCTCCTACTTTCCTGCCTCCAATTCCATATTCCTCTCTATCCCATCTGTACCCCTTCTCCCTCCTTCCCTCTCTCCTGTTCCCTCCGTGCTCTGGGAGGGGAATATAAATAATGACCGCAGTTATACAATACACAGATTGCAGGTGATGGCTAAAATGGCATTATGTTTACAGGCGTTTTGTACGGCTAATTTGTCATACCTGTCCAGAGTCACAGGCCACTGGGACCAAAGTCAACAGGGTACGGGTGTGTAATTACGGTATTATAAAATTTGATTTTCACTGAAATAATATTTACACATCGGCTGCCTGACCTACGACGTATGTGTTTTTATTGGCGATGGGAACTGAGTTAAAGAGGCGCTACACGGTGTATGTAGTAAACTGTGTGTGTGTGTGTGTGTGTGTGTGTGTGTGTGTGTGTGTGTGTGTGTGTGTTTTGTACATTGTGCGTTAGATAAAGCAAACGTAATGAGCAAAGTATACGAAAGGAGAAGAATGTGAACAAGGAATGAGGTGAATAAAGCCAGGTGAACAAGGTACGTAGGATGTGTGAGGCGGGGTGGGAGGGACATAGTGTACCTCCATCACTCACAACTTACAAGCCGTTCCCACCACCACCACAGACCCCCTCAGGTCATTAAAAAAGATTTAGTGTGTAGCGTCTGACCTGCAATCAACAGTGTGCACCATAACCTGCATGCATTAATGCTCTGTCTGTATTCCTTTGCTGCAGGAGAGAGAGAGAGAGAGAGAGAGAGAGAGAGAGAGAGAGAGAGAGAGGTGAGGAAGCTGGGAGGTGTAGTCAGGTACAGAGCGGGAGAGGAATGGATGAGGGGTAGGGAAAATGAGAAATAGGGCAGGGGAAGAGGAAGAAACGGGGAGAAGTATGGAAGGTGAGAAGTACGGAAGGAGAGGAGGTAGGGAAGGAGAGACGTAGGATAGGGAGAGGTAGGGAAGGTAACTGGCAGGAACGGAAGAGGAAGGGATGAGAAGAGGAAGGGAAGGAGAGAGGTAGTGATGGAGAGAAAGAAGATGACAAGTAAGGATGGGAGAGGTAGGGATGAGAAGAGGAAGGGAAGGAGAGAGGTAGTGATGGAGAGAGAGAAGATGACAAGTAAGGATGGGAGAGGTAGGGATGAGAAGAGGAAGGGAAGGAGAGAGGTAGGGATGGCCAGAGGTAGGGGAGAGAAACTATCTGAGGTAAATTTGGTATTTTTGTTTTCTGTAGCCCCGCGTCAGGTATAACCAAATTAGGATCATGGACTGCCTGCATGAATTTTGCATAAGAGCCAAACTGCACCGATTTGATTCTCATAGTTTTAAACACATGTATCTGGATTCAAGAACTGCATTTCCTTCCTCGGTTCACACTTTATACTCTAGTCACGCAGTATTTAGCTATCCTTGTATCGCCGGGAAAGAGAATAACGATAAGTCTCCTTAAGTCTATTTTCTTGCTGTTGGCATATGATTTTATTAAATTCAGAAGTGACCTGCGGTCTTAACAGTTCGTTCTGTGAAGTCCCGCAGGCTTCCTATGAGCCACATACCTTTACCTGTCAACACTTTGGTGCTAATACCCACAGTCCGTATTGAATACGTTCGAGCTGTCCCATTCAAGACTAGTGTAATGGTATCAACGGGGTAATATTTATGGAGAATAAAATGATTCTTTTGGACCATACGTGTATTTGTGTAATATTCAAAACTGCAATCTGCTTCCTGTCTCATACTAGCATCAAACTGTCCTTTCGAACGGAAGACCACTTCTCCAACCACTTGACCACCGCCCTCCAACAGTACAATCACTTCATCATATTTTAAGTTTGATGCAGCAAGACTATTTTATTCAGCCTTAGAGAGACTGTCCTGCTGATGCGCTACAGAATACGTCACTGGCCTGAAGGGATTAAGAGGCTGTTTCAGGTCATTCAGCCAGATACTTAATGATATACAAAAGCCCATAACTGCTGTCACACTCTATAATGTGTACCAAAAACAATACGGTACATTTGCAGACAATTATATCCCACCACTTTTTAGTCTAACATTTATTACAAATTTCTTCAAATAATATTTTGAAAAGTTTGCCGGATTCTGAAGATCGCATCACTGGATTCCGTATCCCTGTTCAGTGTCACGTTATTTATTGTAAGGAAATAGATCTGTATTTATGTCCGTAAATGTGTCACCCACTGTACCACGAACCTGCGACTTTAGCTGTACCATTCTAACTACGACTGGTGCTTAAAAATAAAAAAAACTTTTTTGTTCTTTTCAGTACACCAGCAGCTGCAAAATTCTGCTTTAGAGACAACAGAAAAACGAGCGTTGTTAAAAGTGTGCACTCTTGATATGCTCCCAATCCCGACGAAATATCAAGAGAAGAGGATTAATGCATCAAAATGAATAGCATTTATTATTATCATTTTTTTTTTTTTAAGTTAAAATTTCATGGGTAAATATCAAACACCGTAAACTGAAGTACATACAAAGTATTTCTTAACATTTTCGAGAATTCCTTAAACAAAGAAGATTAACGTAGGTCAAAAATAATGTACCTGTACCAAATGAAATCACATTCTTTGCAAACCAGTTAATTATCACACATGAAGATAAATGGCCATACCCTTCCATGTAAGATCAAACTGGTGTATATTTTGATGGTAACAACTTCTGCCCAAGTAAATCATCTATATCTCATTTTTACTGCTATTACAATTTGTAATTCAGATTCGGGGAGACTTGTTGGTGTAATCGAATAAATAATAGGCAGGCAGTACCTAACTCTTGGAGTACGAAATATGTCTCACTGTAACTGGATTATACTCGTCAAGAGATAGCATGACTCTTGGAATGCAATCGAAGTGAAAATCTGATGTTACAGTATTCCACGTGATTATGGGCAGCATTCTGAGTGGCTCTGGAGATTTTGCAACACCTCTTCCTATGCGATTTATTATAATAACCTCTTGTATGCAACTGAAGCAAGTTATGTCGATGGTACATAGGCATAAGTAACTTAATTGAGAGTGTTATGAAGTGATCATGCAAATGAGGTCGCTAAGGGAGAGGTGCTACAAGGCCTCCAGTGCCATCGAGAAGACGGGCCTAAGAGTGGAGCCACACACTGATGTTCAAAGCCAGGTGTTTTAAATCTCCTTAACACACCTAGACAAAAACTGCAGGTATATAAGTTAATCAGCTGTGTAGGCTACTAATAATCCCTCGCCTAACAATTCTGATGGTATCGCTTTGCACCGTATATTGGAATTTTTCATTAGCCTGACTTGCCATCCTACTGCATGCACTATCACCATCACCAGTTCATTTACTCCCCTGGCGACGAGGTGATGAAAGATAAGGTTGATATGACAGACTAATGGTACTGTGTGTGTGTGTGTGTGTGTGTGTGTGTGTGTGTGTGTGTGTGTGTGTGTGTCAAATAAGCCTCCAATATCTGCTCTCGTGGCCTTTTTCCAACCTTGTCCTCCACCTCCCTCTTGCCAGGGTGGTAAAAAAAAAAATAAAATGAATAAATAAATAAATAATACAGCAGGGTAATGCTGACTACTGGTTACGAATGTTGCACTACTTTCACTAGTACGGGTACCCGATGTTGTCCGGGAAAAACCTTATGATCGTGTATACCGGCATTGCTTGGGACCATGGATAGCTAATCCCCTGTGGGAGAAGACCCTATCATGGGTCTTTCTCTCTCTTGCTCCTTTTCTTTCTGACCTTCTCACCCCTCTAACGATAGGCGGATTGACTCTCTCTCCTTTTCTTCCTGACCTTCTCACCCTCCTCTCTTTCCTTCCCAACCTTAACTTTTCCTCCTCCTCCCCTCTCTATATCTCCCTTCCACACTTCTCTTCCCTCCCCAGCTCAACTTCCCTCCAGTCTCTCCTTCCCTCTCCCTCCTCTCTGCATCTTCCCTCCCCACTCTCCTCCTCCCTTCCTTATCTCTGAGTCCTCCCTCCACACTGACCCTCTATGCCTATATCCTTTACCTCGCTTCTCTTGGTCACCCCCACCCTCCCGCAGCCAGGCACACCTCATGGTTATCCTCATTATAAACTTGTGTTCTCAGTTTTCATCATCCCCTTTCCACACTTTCACCCTCTGTTTTATTTTCGCCTCTCGGGTTCTCTCAACCTCTCGGATTTTCTCCTCAACTTTTACGTTCGGGTTTCCTTGTCCCTCCTGAATTTTCTTGTCCCATTTTTTTTTTTTCTTTTTCCATCCGACGCCAAGATTTTGTGAGATCATAATCAGTCCCTTCAGCCAAAGGATAATTATTTCTTTGCCTTGCGGCAGGCAGTTTCATTCAGCTAAGGAGTGAGGGGCTAATGGAGGTTATAGCCATTTTTGTCAGAACGAGGACGTTCTTCAGTATGTTTGGTAGATTTTCTTGTACAAGGTTCTGCCTTAATTACATACAGTTCATTTTCATTAAACGTCTTCTGACTTAAGGGGCTGTTATTAATAAACTTTCCTTCTTTGCTATTTAACCCGCTGAAATTAATGACGTCATTTACCTGTTTATTCTTCTTACCGTCAAAAGGAGTTGTTCAACATGGGGGAGCCATCTCACAGTGGAGGAGTCAGTGACAGCTATAATTTAAACAGCTCAAAAGTTCTCTCCTAGGGAAAGAAAAATCGTCAGAAGGCTGCAAGAATAAAATGAAAAAGCATGTCTTCAGGCACATGGGATTAAAACCAGCATTTTTTCCCTTTAGTATTCTTTCAATGTGCCAAGGTTCCTCCTCGCTACTGAGCAGTTTTTTCGTCTCGGTAAAACCGTCGCAGGTATATAGAATACCTTCTTTCTGCTACCGCCACTGCAAAGATTATTTTCAACTTTTAACTGTGCATGACTTCTGTACCGAATATTACAGTTTAAAGTTAGTGAGTACATTGTAACAGATCATCGAAGTGGACGGGTTAATTACACATCATTAAACGTCCTCTGCCTGAACAAGTGAAATCAAGAAACGTCTTACAAATATGTTTTTAATCCTTCGATATCGAGAGAAATACATTTTTCGGCCAATAGCCAGACGCCATAAACACGGAGGGGTGGGCCACAAATAAATTGTCTCCATGGCACCCAGTTCACCGCTATCAGGCTTCCACATGCTTTTATTCACTACGGGGAGTTATTAATAGCTACGTTTTTCATTAACTTAATGAACTGTATGGAAACTTTTTTTTCTCATTGATATTTTAAAATGCTATTATTTTTTAAAACTCTACTCAGTATTAATTACATGTTCTAGAACTTAAAACTGTGATATCGATGTTTTTCCATTTGAAACTATTATATGCAATGTTGCCTTAATATGACGTATTCTTATATTCTGTTCTTACAACCTTAACACAATTTAATCAGCATAAGACAGCACCATGGTAGTGATGGGGTAAAAGAAGATTGTATCTAACCCTTCAGTTCGATTAGTCTATCCTAAGCTGAATAAAATAGTCAGGAATAAAAAGCATGCCATCGCTGGGAAAGAGTTAAATCAATAAATTCCACTTTCTACGTACTCTGCCTGGGTCACGGTTCCTGGCTCATTATACCTCATTTTCATTAGGCCCGTCTTTCATCTGTGGGCACTTCATCAGATCTCAAGCCGTAAATTACAAAGTACTCTTCCTCTGCCTCCCGTGTCATCAGATTTTCTTTTGTGTGCGTCTCCTTCAGCCTTCACACTTACCGTTTCTCTCTCGCACTCATCCACGATAACCGTAAATTTGCCGCCCAATTTCCTTATTGCACCTCGGGTCTTGAATGTAATTTTTCCTTCGCAAAGGCAATCTTTTCTTTTTAACAGCAAACATGAGACCGAGCTAATGAAGACTCTAAAAACAAACTTTGGCTCTTATGACTCACCCTCAACTGAATTAAATCGCCAGATGCTAGAAAAATGAACTGACACGAACATGAGAGAATTAACCCATTCAGATCGAAGAATGTTGCAATTTATTCCTGCTACCACCAAACGATTATACTCACCTTCGGCCAGACGATTCTATTCACCTTTGGCCAGACGATTCTATTCACCTTTGGCCAGATTATTTTATTCACCTTTGGCCAGATGATTTTATTCACCTTTGGCCAGAGGATTTTATTCACCTTTGGCTGGACGATTCTATTCACCTTTGGCCAGACGATATTATTCACCTTTGCGAAAATCTCGAGGAGTGAGGGGAGTATACCTAAGATTATAAATAATCCCTCCAGTTCTAGGTCTCTCCAATATCCATCCTCCCCATTTAATCATCATGTTTTAGCTTTACATAAAAATCCAGTTTTTTCAACACGTTCATGTTTCTTTCTCTTCTTGGTATATTACATTTGTACTCATGTTAAAATATCCAGGCTATAACCTATTATGAACGCACTTGGAGAAGTATTATTATAACTGACAGCACAAATGTATGGGCAAAAACCGAACGTCTACAGCTGTCAGGTCATCATATTAGTTTAAAAATATTTATGCTCATCTGTTTCACAAGAGCCATTAAGGCAGATAACCAGTGGCTGTGGGTTTAAGACCTGAGGAAGACAGGTTCTGAGGCCGAACCTCTTCTGAGGTCATGAAGGTTTGGTCATGCTGGTGTATAAGAACCACTGATCGCAAGTGTACTTTGTTGTGGATTTTGAAAGAAGTTGGGTAAAATGCCCCTCAGGAATCCCGACATGCGACAAAATACCACCTAACGTCTAACTGGCATCAGACTGAGGAACTGCGCACCGTACTGTGATTGCTGATGGCTTTACGACGTGTGTGTGTGTGTGTGTGTGTGTGTGTGTGTGTGTGTGTGTGTGTTTTCGGGTCTGGCGGAGAAAAATATTCCTGGTGATCCCTGGGGCGACCTGGCCTGCCTGGTATATGATTTATGAGAGTGGACATCGTTGGTCTGCCCTCCACCTCTTTACCCCCCCTCCCCCTAACTCCTCCCCTCTCAGTCTTTCATTCAGATTCTCTCTCTCTCTCTCTCTCTCTCTCTCTCTCTCTCTCATTTCTTGCCATGCCTTTACCATCCCACTCAACAGCGACTCTAAATTTGCTTCTCCTAATTCCTTCACCAAAAGTCACCAATACAGAACCCAATTATTCATCAAATGTTATATACAAATACATCTGTTCATTATTATACCAGGGGTTCCTCAAAGAATAACTCACAGGTCTATAAACCGCGACCAAATTCGAGTTCTTGAACACTTTCATCATGCCGTCGTTGTCATTATTATTTTCTGCCATACTCGATGAACTATTATTTGCTACTGGAGGTTTTACTGACACTCTGAAATGAATTTGCTGATATGTGAGGGTTGTTGGATGGAGTTGTGTGACGAGGGATCAAACTTTGCAGCTCTGGGGGGACAGTCACACAAACTTCCACACACGTCAAAAGTACCCCAAAAGTGTGAGGCGTTATGGCCAACTTTTCAACACTTTCAAACCCTCTTTTTTTCTGTCACAAACACACATGCGTATTTTCTTGTGTCCAAGATTAAGCGATTTTGTTCTGGAGTGAGAAATTCTAATAGTGAAAAGAGTTATTGTTATTTAATATTTGCAATACGTAAGGACTTGTATTGTCATCATCACCATCCTCACCCCCACCATCATCAGTCTCATTATCATCAGCCTCAGCAGGTACACCACACGATAAAGATATGTTCTGTTGTCCTCGTTTTGTCCAGCCGATTGCAGTCCACCAGATTTATGGATACTGGCCCATCATCTGGTTATCTACTCGCATCGTTCTCTCACTCCATCTCTGGGTCACCACAATACCTCATTTACTCACCAAGGATCTTCTGAGCCGTACAGTCGGCATCAAAAGTCCTATCTTCTCCCCTACTTCAATTTCCATGGCCTATGAAAATCAGTGTGGTGAATCCTCAGTTGCTGACACTGATGACACTGATCTGTGGTCAAATAAATTTACCACCATGAGTTGCTCTGAATTCAACGATTTACTTCCAAAGCCTGTGGAGAGAAAACAAGTGGAGACAACAAAACTTTTGATACCGACTATACATTTAGCCTCATCCACTATACGGTAATAACTCCATCCTTCAGTTTTGCTTCTTACAGCGTCCATCACAACAGTCCTTAACAATCACAGGAGAGATCATATATCAGGAGATATTATGGTGCGGTTGTGGATCCGTAGAGTTCTTTCGAAGCTTTGTATTTCAAGAAACATTATGGTACGCATCTTATTTTCTGGACTTAGAGTCGCTTCCACAGTCGATTCCACATATGATCTGTCTGCAAAGAGAGAGAAAGGAGAGGAAGGAAATGGCGGGGAAAGAAAAGAGAGGAAGGAGGAGAGAGGGAGAGAGAGGACTGGATGGAGAAGAGGATGAGAGAAATGAGAGGAAGGATGAGACAGGGAGAGTGAAGAAGAAGAGACAGGGAAAGAAAGGAGGAAGGGAGAGGCAGGTAGAGAAAGAAAAGGAAGGAAGAGAAAGTAGACGACGGAAGAGACAAGGAGAGAGAGAGGAGGACAGTTTGAATATGGGTGAAGGAAAGGTAAAAGGACGACAAGCTGATAAGGGTGGCGTGAACAGCCACAGTGTGGCACAGAGTGACGAATGTGACTGGGAGCTGTTGCTGACACGGTATTGTCGTCCTGTATTTCGTCGGGTGTACAGACGGAAATAGAAAACTGATTTGGTAGGATTCGTGTCATTCGCAATATGGTCCTGCTGTGGCATTTTTGCGTAATGTAATGGGCCAGATGAATATGAATGTCATACATGCACGACTCTGGAATAACCTTTGAATAATTTTGAATAATCTGTCTACAACGAAAAGACTCATCCTTGGCTAAATGGACTAGTAATTAGAAAATATCTATCTATCTATTAATATATATGTATGTCTGAGAGAAAGAGAGAGAGAGAGAGAGAGAGAGAGAGAGAGAGAGAGAGAGAGCAATACAGGTACAACTACTCACTCTGCCCTAAAGAGCAGCATCTTTGACCTCTAATGTAATGCTATTCCTCTCCGTCAAAAGACAATACCCCTTTCCGTGTGTGTGTGTGTGTGTGTGTGTGTGTGTGTGTGTGTGTGTGTGGTAAGGGGTAAGAAATAGCGGAACCACTTTTCAGAAGTCATTGTAGTTTCGAATTCTATTAGATTATTGAGTGCATATATTAAAAAAAAATAAAAATAAAAACTGCTTCATATGATACAAACGCTAGTTCTTCATACTCGCATTTTTTTTTCTTTTAATAATGTCTACAGCAGCGGTTCCCAACCTGGGAGCCATGGCCCCCAAGGGGGCCATGGGACATTGGATGGGGGGCCATGGGCCTTATTGGTAATATAAGATATTATAAGGTATTTGGTCTGGGTAAAACCTGACAGAAATCAAGTATGAAATATACCTTACTGTGCTAGTTTAGCCTTATGTATATTGGGGTAATTACCGTTTTCTGCACAATATCAAATATTAAAAATATATAAATATACGATCTGAGTTATATAGGGGCCATGGAGCTTCTCATAATTTTCTCGGGGGGCCACAGGACCAAAAAGGTTGGGAACCACTGGTCTACAGAGTGTACTACAATGCACCGATGGAGACAACTGATAAAGGTTGACGCGAAGCTGTGTGGTGAAGGACGAGGTGGAGTTAAGTGGTGAAGGTAGAAGAGCTGAGTGGTGAATGAGGAGGCGGGAGAGATAAGTTGTGAAGGAAAAGGTGGAGGTAAGTGGTGGTGAAAGAGGTGGAGATAAATGGTGAAGGACGAGGTGGAAATGAGTGGAAAGAGGTGGAGATAAATGGTGAAGGAAAGGTGGAGATGAGTGGTGAAGAAAAAGGTTAGGATAAATGATGAAGGAAGAGGTGGAGATAAATGGTGAAGGAGGATGTGGAGATGAGTGGGGAGTAGGATGGATACATTACTGCCGCGGCCACCCTTGCGTAAAATTGACTATTCCAACCATCCTAGTCACCCTAAGATGGACAGAAATCCTACACATACTGTACCGACGTCACCGTGCAGGTTAAGTAGTAAGAAGCACTGCTTACAGTCGCCTGAATTATATGCTGATCTCTTCTGAGCTAAACACCTGAAAGTAAAGGAAAACAAAAGAGGAGTTAACACATGCATCCTTTTTCACTATAGTTAATACACACAGAGTGGTTCTGTTCCTCAATAATATATTCGACAAATAATACTAAGTTGTTTCGCTTACCGACCTTTTGTAACGAGTATACAATAACATATCTACACCAACATATAAAAGCTCATTACATTTTTTTATTTTTCTTTGTGTGTGTGTGTGTGTGTGTGTGTGTGTGTGTGTGTGTGTGTGTGTGTGTGTGTGTGTGTGTGTGTGTGTGTGTGTGTTCTTACCAAATTGTTCTTACCTAATTGTATCTTTACACGAATGAGTCAAGCTCGTACTGTCTCGTGTCTTAAACCATATTTATCGTACATATCCTTAAATTTGTGAATTGTTTTGGCACACACTATTTCATTCGGTAGTGCATTCCATTGATCAATTGCTCTGTTTGGGAAACTGAATTTCCTTACGTCTTTATCACCTCTCTTCTTATGCAGTTTTTTGCAGTGTCCTCTTGCTGATGCTTCTCCATATGTTAAGTAATCATTTATGTCTATTTTCTCCTTCCCTGATATGCACGTATATAGCATTATCATGTCACCTCTTTTCCTCCTCTCCTGTAGTGTTGGTAGCTTCAGTTTATTTAGTCTTTCTTCGTAGCTTAGGTCCCTTAAACTTGGTATCCATCTTGTAGCGGCCCTTTGAACTTTTTCAATCTTGTCTATGTGTTTTTTGAGATGGACTCCAGACTACTGATGCATATTCCAGGGTTGGTCTAATGAATGATGTTATTATCCTTCTTAGCATGTCTTCATTTATGTATGTGAATGCTATTCTCATATTTGCAAGCAGTGTATACATGTTCCGTACCTTCTCGCTGATGTGGTCAGCCGGAGATAGTCTGTTATTGATAATCACGCCTAGGTCCTTCTCTCTTTCTGATGTATATAAGGTTTTATTTCCTAATGTATAATCCCAATCAGGTCTTTTTCCACTTTTACCAAACTTGATTACATGACACTTGTCCACATTGGATTCCATTTGCTATGTATTACTCCATTCATGAAGTTTATTTAATTCTTCTTGTAGCTCTTTACAAGAGTCTGTGTTAGTAATTCTCCTTTGTATTTTTGCATCATTTGCAAACATATTCAGATAGTTTTCATTTCCAATGTTACTGTTTATATCATTTATATACACTAAAAACATGATTGATGCCAGCACTGAACCCTGTGGTACTCCACTAGTCACTTCTTTCCATGATGAGTAGTTTCCTCTTAGTACTGTTCTCATTTCTCTTTTTATGATAAAATCTTGCATCCAACAAAACAGTTTGCCTCGAATTCCTCCTTGATGGTACAGTTTCCATAAAAGTCTTTGGTGTGGTACTGTGTCAAATGCTTTCCTGAAATCTAAATAGATACTGTCCACCCATCCTTCTCTTTCCTGTACTGTGTTTGTTACTCAGTCATAGTAGCTCAACAGATTATGATGATTTTCCTATTCTGAAACCAAACTGTCTTTCTGTTATCATACTATGTTCTTCTAGATGATTTACCCAAGCTTTTCTTATAAGCTTTTCTAATACCTTGCTTACAACACTGGTCAGTGATACTGGTCGGTAATTGAGTGGATTTTGTCTGTTTCCTTCCTTGAATAAGGGGACAATATTTGCTTTCTTCCAAATATCAGGTTGTTTACTTTGACTCAAGGATTTATTGAAAATTAAAAATAATGGTTTACTTAACTCCTTTGCACATTCTCGTAGTACCAAACATGAAATTTCATCAGGACCACTTGCTTTTCCTGTCTAATTTATTTAACTCCTCCTGTATTACTTTTTCTGCTATTTGTATATCGGGTAGTATGTGTGGACATGCATGTTCCACATAGTCCCTCTCAAAATTTTCTTCTTCTGTAAAAAATAATTGGAAATTCTTATTTAGCGCTTCACAAATGTCTTTCTCTTGTGTATAAGTGATTCCCTTGTCCATAATGGATTGTATTATATCTTTTACTTTGGTTTTGCTTCTGATGTAGCTGTAAAACAGCTTTGGTTGATCACTACTTTTATTTATTATATCCTCCTCAAACTGTTTTGGGGCTTCCCTCCTTATTCTTGTATAATCGTTTCTTGCCTGTTTGTAATTATTATACGCCCTTTCACTATTGTGTCTCCTGTATCTATTCCACAACAAATCTCTTCTTTCTTTTGATATTTTACATTCTGTATTGAACCATTTCTGTATTTTCTTACCTGCTTCTTTGTGCTGTGGGATGTACTTCTGGACTCCTATTTCATAAAATTCACATAATTTTTTATATACAGCATTTAAATCTTGTCCTCTAAGCTCATTTTCCCAATCAACTTCTAAGAAATACTTCTTTAGGTCTTGATAATTTCCCTTTTTATAGTTTAGGCTCTTTTTGTAACTTTCATTGCTGTTAACTATGTCATATGCTATACTGAAGATGTAATTTAGTACTGTATGATCGCTTTTGCCGAGTGGAGGGTGATATAATAAACTGTCAATGTCATTTTCTTGCCTAGTAAATATTAGATCTAGCATTGAAGGTACATCGAGTCCTCTTTTTCTGGTGGGAGGCGGTGGCTGAATCGGTAGAGAGGCGGCCTGCAGTCCTGATGAACCCAGGTTCGAATCCTGGCTGGGGCAGGGAACCGTTTAAGGATTTGAATTTCATAAAAAGCGGACTTTCCTGATCTACCAGATGACCCGCCGACATGTCATAAAAGTATCCCCGCTAATACCAATACACCAGTCCTGTATGAGACAGCCCTAGCATGTATTCAATATGGACGGTGGGTGTTAGCGCCGAAGTGGTGACATGTAGAGAGGTGTATGGTGTGTAGGAGGACTACTGGGCCTTGAGAGCAGGCTGTGAAGCCTATGCCCAGAGTCGGACACATAAAAAAATAAAAAAAAAATAAAAAACATGTTGCGTTAGGAAAAACTCTTGCACGAGATCCAGGGGCTTTTGGTCCCGACAGCTTTCTTGGCTAATTACATCTAGAGTATTCCAATTGATATTTGTATTAAAATCTCCAGTTAGTATAATTCTTTCTGATTTCTCTTCCATTTTACGTAGTAATGATCTTCTGAATTGTACCCTCTGCCAGGTCCTCATATTCGTCTCTTTCCCATGTGTTTGATCTGGGTGGCATGTACAAATTGGCTACAATTACTTTCCCTTCAGATGTGTTGATCTCTACTGCAATCAGTTCTACTTGTGATGGTATATCTAGTTTTATTTCATTGACTTTTAGATTTTTCTTAGTTAATATTATAATTCCTCCTCCTTTTTTTTAAATTTCTGTCTCTTCTCCATATATTGTATTCCTCTAAGTTTAGTATGTCATTGGATATCCTTGGTGTTAATTTTGTTTCAGTTAGGCATATTATTTGTGGTTCATTTTCTCTGACATAATCATTCATCTCCAGTAATTTAGATACCATTCCATCCACATTTGAGTACATCAACTTTATCATCTTGTGTATATACTTGTCATGACATGGTTCTACTACCTTCCTGCTTTTTATTCCCTCCTGTTTGTGTACCACTTTCGTACCTGCAATCCTATTACTTTGTAAAAAATAATGTGTTTTTCTCCTCTCCTGATCTTCCCTCATTTTTTGTTTTTGCTTCCTTCCTCTTCTTTTTCAGTAATTCCAGTTCCTCTTGTGTTAGGCATCTTTTTATCCATACATTTTTGAACTCCTCTTTTTCCATAAGATTCTTTGCATTTTATAGTATCTCCTCCACAGTGTTTACACTCTGGAAAGTCACTTTTAGAGGTCTTGTCTTGCTTTTCTCGTATTTCCCTAACCCTTTGTGTTCCTCTATGTCTTTACTACAGATTTCCTCTGATACTTCCTTCAGTAAGCTCATTACATTTGCCATCTCCTTTTCGTCTCTTGTGATCTTGTTTTTTACTTCTTCCTCTTCTATACCAGTGATTACTATAGATTTGTTGATAACTACTGAATCTCTGTCTATCTTTGGATTGTTTTGGATTATTCTTTTCACTTCCTTTTTAATGCTTTTTTCCTCTACCCTGGTTTCTAAGTCTTTCTTTACTTTCACCATTTCAGCATACGTGGTTTCCACATCATTTTTGTAGCTTTGCACAGCTTCATTCACCTATGTTATCTTCTCAATATCACTGCTCTGGTTTATCAGACTGCTTACTTGCCTAATTGTCTCTGTATCATTTTTGAACTCTTCCATAATACTCTCGTGATTGACTACTGTACTTGCCATTTCACTCATTTTCTTCCTAAGTGTACTCAATTCCACTGTTAGTTCACTGATGGTTGTGTCTTTCTTGTTGGCCTCCCTTCCTAGTTTTTCTATTTCTTCCTTTTGCAAGTGCATCTGCTTCTTTATATCATCAATTTCATTTTTGAAAGCCATCTCCAGTTTGTGAACACGTTCAACTAGTCTATTGTGAGTCTCCACTTCAACCAGTTCTTGGTAGAAATCATCATCTTGCTTTCTACCTTTATCCCTTTTCTTTTCCAAATTTGCTTTACTAAAGTATGTGTCCATTTTGCAATACTAAAAGCACAGAGTACATGTACTTACATTCCCCTGTGCAATTGTAGTCTAAACAAACCTCAGCGGACTGAGCGCATTCTTTCGCCTCTCGGTTCTCTTTTCTGTTTGAACAAGTCTTGTTTAAACTTCTTATTAATTTTTTTCTTTTAATAATGAAAAATCATTTAGTCTAACCTGATACAGAGCCTGACTCAT
Source organism: Coenobita brevimanus (assembly GCF_032717465.1). NCBI lineage: Eukaryota > Metazoa > Arthropoda > Malacostraca > Decapoda > Coenobitidae > Coenobita > Coenobita brevimanus. The sequence goes on from NC_136991.1 coordinate 42,379,605, forward strand.
ATAAAGATACTCATTTAGGTAATGCCACTGGCCGTGATGGCTCGGTATGGAGCGCCGACGACGCACGTCTGCTCTCCCTGACTCCCAGAATGTGTGTGTGTGTGTGTGTGTGTGTGTGTGTGTGTGTGTTCAACTCGTACACACCAACATACATACTAGATGCAGTATACTGTATGCATAAATCTTTGATGGACTGTTAACACGTTTGTCAAAAATATTTACGTATAGTACACTGACATTCAGTACGTAACGCCATCGATGACCATACTATAAAAAGATCCTGTAATTCCCACCCGCCATTTGCTATTAACAACTAACTTTTACCTGCTTCACCAGGTATTTATTCCCCAATTAAGCGCTAATACAAATCAATAACCTTGGAATTTTTAAGCATCTTTTCTATCCTAAATTCCCAAATGACCCAACTGTGTTTGCGACAGTTTGGGTTATGGGTGTTTGTTACACGAGGCGCCTTGCAGCTTCCATTATTAATCCCTTCAGCACGATGATGTAATGTAATTCTGTTCTATTACTGATACTGCCAGACGTTTTTACTTAGCTTAGATCATCCTTGTAGTGAAGGGTTTAATGAAGGCTATATTTAACCCCTTCAGTCCGATGATATATGACAGTATTTTATGCTCTTTCTATTGGAGGGGGATAACTTTGACACCTGTAGTTGCAAAAGTCTTTTCCCAAATCTTGTTGAACAGAATAGAGCCAGTAACTGATAAAATTTTAAGAGAAGAACAAGCAGGATTTAGAAAGGGTCGAGGTTGTAATGATCAATTTTTTTTTTGTAAGGCATCTAATGCAACAAGCTAATGAGATGAAAATGCCACTTAGTATGTGTTTTGTGGATTTTGAAAAGGCGTTTGATAGTGTTTCACGTGGAGCTATGTTGAAAATTATGAGATTCTATGGTATACCAAAAAAAGTTTGTAAATATTATTAGGAGCCTGCATGAAGGTACTTTTTGTAAGATAATGGTGGATGGTTCTTTGAGTGATCCATTTGAAGTTAGGTCAGAAGTGATTCAAGGAGGAGTTCTTTCGCCTTTGCTGTTAATTTTGGTTATGGATTATGTTATGAGAAAGGTTGTAAGAAGAACAGGTGCAGGAATTAACTGGCAAGAAAATATGAGGCTGATGGAGTTGGACTATGCTGATGATATATACAGGTATTGTACTGATTTGCGCAACTATTTACGAGATGCAGAGGGTGCTTGATTGTCTGGTGGAGGAAGGAGAAAAAGTTGGATTGGTAGTAAATTGCGGTAAGACTGATAATATTAATATGAACGTGGAGAACCAAATCGATTGTGTAACTGGAAATAATGTGGTGAGGAATGTAGAAAATTTTAAATATCTGGGAACGATTGTATCATCTATTGAATGATTAAACAATGAAATTGAGGAGAGGATTAGACAAGCTTGGCGAGCTGTTGGAATGTTGAAATCTGTTTGGAATAATAACCTGCTTTCCGTGCTTACTAATGTAAAAATTTACAAGTCCATGGTTAGACCAATTTTAATTTATGGGCATGAGTCATGGAACAGTACAATAGAAACAGATCAGAAAGTATTAGGATTTGAGAATAAAATACTGAGAAGGATTCTCGGGGTAAAATGGCAGGACAGAGAGAGTTACAAACGAAAGAGTAAGGGATATTATGAGAGTGGAACCAGTTGATGAATATGTGAGACTGTCTCGCTGGAAATGGCTGGGGCACATGTATAGAAAAGAAGGCAGATTAATACAGGATGTGCCAGAGTGGACTGCTAGCGGAAGAAGAGGCAGATGTAGGCCGAGGGAAACCTGGTTGAGGACAAAGAAAAGAGAAGCGGGAGAGGAGTGTTGGTGGGACCTGAAGGAGATGGCAAGAGACAAATATTAGTGGAGAGAGTTCATCGAGGCCCTTTGCATCCCGTGGAATGCTACAGGAAATGATTGACTAACTGATTATATATATATATATATATATATATATATATATATATATATATATATATATATATATATATATATATATATATATATATATATATATATATATATATTACTTTAAAAAAGAAACACTACCAAACCATTAAGTACTGAGAGATTTAATTTCGGATCAAGCGGATATACTGTATATATATATATATATATATATATATATATATATATATATATATATATATATATATATATATATATATTACTTTAGCGGAAAAGAAACACTACCAAACCATTAAGTACTGAGAGATTTAATTTCGGATCACGCGGATATACTGTGTATATATATATATATATATATATATATATATATATATATATTGCCAGATGCCACAATCCTGTAAGGGGTGGCCATTTGACTTTGAGGAATTTGTTTTACGGGGAGGGGCACTAACCCTCCACCAACCCACTTGTTGACATGTAGAAAGCACGTATGGTTTGGTTATATGGTTACCACCCAGCGCTGTAAATGGTTTCTTGGCTTACAGGAAACCATTTGGCTTGTCACTCAATGTAAAGCCACCTGTAAAGGTATATATATATATATATATATATATATATATATATATATATATATATATATATATATATATATATATATCCGGACCTGTGCTACACAGGAATGTAATGTAACTGGACCCTCAAAGAACGCAACTGAAGAACCCTGCCATATAGTTTATCCCCAAAGTTGGAAAAATACCTTTGTCTTCTCTGCTGGGAAACAAGCCCCGAGCCGTAAAATTGAAAATTACGGAATTCCGAAAACTTCCTTAAAACAACTGAAAATTCGGCTACCAGAAGCATTGGAAAACGTGCACAGTCAAACCACATGTCTTGGTGTGTGTGGACGAAGCTAATGAAAGGGAAATAAAGACAGGTTTATGAAGCAAGCAATAACGAATTTTTGTACCAAGTTCATTAATCCCTTCAGTCCGGTGACGTGTTTATTATTTTGTTCTTTCCAGCAGGTGGACGGTAATACAGTGGAGAAACAATGTGAGAGAGAGTGTGTGTGTGTGTGTGTGTGTGTGTGTGTGTGTGTGTGTGTGTGTGTGTGTGTGTGTGTGTGTGTGTGTGCGTGCGTGTGCGCGCGCGCGCTTTATTCTCTCTCTCTCTCTCTCTCTCTCCATCCACAGCCCACTCCCACTTGACTTTCATATTCAGCAAAGGCGCTACCCAGTTTTCCGGGTTTGCGTGGATCAAGGAAGCGGAGGGACAAAATATGTTTGCTGGAGACTGACGGGCAACACCTCATTCTGAATACCGAACCTGGAAATTCAGATCCATTTTCCTCTGAGCTTCTGAGTGATTGGTTATACCCATTGTAGTGATGGTGGTGATATGCGGAAAGGCAAGGAGAAAAGAGAATAAAGGTGAAATGGAGAAGAGAATAATTTATAACAATGTCTATCAAAATATTAATCTACTTTTCTATGAGGTCCATGGTGAATGACTAGATTGATGGCGGGGACAGAGGTCAGAGAAAAGGGGTAGAGGTGAAAATGGAACAAAACAGAGGAAAGGAGAGGCGACAAAACAAGAGGAACGAAAAGATCGTATTCTGGATTAGATATCTAGATCCACGATGGCAGTATATTGATCAGAGGAGAGACCGGAGTTGAAAATGAAAGGAGAAAATGAGGAGAAGGAGGGGGCATAAGAAGTGAGGAAAGGGAGCTCATATTACTGTATGGGATATTTAGATCCATGCCGAGATTCATAGTGAGCAGCTAGACTGACGGCAGTGGTAGTGGTCAATGGTAGGACGACGAGGAGAAGAGAGGAGAGGAGAGACAAGGGAAAAGATGAGGAACGGAAATGTCAGGAGGAAAACTGTTATTTCGACTGAGTATTTAGATGGGTTTTTCTCAGACTTCTTGAATATGTGGTTAGAGAAAAGGCAGTAGAGGAAGAAGATGAAATGACAAGAGAATCAAAAGACAAGGGATGAATGAAAGACAATGCATTTGGAAAATTGGATTAATTCTCCCTGAAGTCCATGGTGACTGGCTAGAGAGACGGCTGTGGTGAAGGTCAGTGGAGAGGAGAGGAGAGAAGCGGAAAGAAGGCAAAAGAACAGAAAGAATGAGAGCAGATGAAACATTTCTGTTCGGATATCAGATTTTCTCTTGTGATGCTGAGTGAATTTCTAGACTGGAGAGAGAGAGAGAGAGAGAGAGAGAGAAAGAGAGAGAGAGAGAGAGAATTATACTGAAGCCAATTACCTACGATCCAGATCATTGCCATTAATATTTCCCCTAAATGCACAGGGATTCCAACCAGCGATTTCATGATTACCGGCGCAGTATTATAATCACTCGGCCACACCTGCTTCATAAGTTTCTAATTATGATAGTGAGTAGCAGTCAGAGAAGCAATTAACCAGGCAGTTCACTTGTGATTCTATCTATCTATCTATTGCCAGACGTCTTAATCCCGTAAGGCGTGGCCACAAGCAACTCGTCTCCATGTCGCCCTGTCCCCCGCCATTTCACTGCCCAGATCCCAGCTTACACAGCCTTCTCTCATATACTTCTCCATTCCATCCCTCCATCTTATCCTTGGCCTCCCCCTCCTTATCCCCTCCCCTCCACCTCACTCACATACACTCTTCTCGTCAGTCTCTCGCTCTCTATCCTCTCCACATGGCCAAACCACCTCGATGTGTTTCTCATAATGCTTCTTATCACATCCATATACACACCACAACGCTCAATCACTTCCTCATTTGTCAGTCTGTCTGTCCACATGACTCCACATGCTCCTCTCAAATAACTCATTTTCACTGCTCTCACTCCTGACTTCTGTCCCTCCAACAAGGTTCAAGCTTCATTTCCATACGTTAGAGTTGGTATTACATACTGTCATATAGTAACTTTTTCACTTCCATGCTCACTTCCGTGTTCCTTATCACTGCTTTCAAAGAACCAGCAACCTTTCTTCCTTGTTGTACCCTTTCAAGCACTTCACTCTCTGAACTTCCATCCTTACTCATCACACTACTCAAGTACTTAATCGCACTCACATTTTCCATTTCCTCCTCATCCAGCCTCACTGCACATTCACTGACTTCATTTCTCTCGAAGACCATACCTGTACTCATAATTACATTCACCTTTATATTCCGTTTCTTACACCGAAAAATATTAATGAAACTAGACTCAGTGCACACACAGTGTTGTGAAAAGCAACCTTTATTTACGACACACGATTCTCTCTCTCTCTCTCTCCCTTTGTCCGTGTGAGAGAGAGAGAGAGAGAGAGAGAGAGAGAGACAGAGAGAGAGAGAGAGAGAGAGAGAGAGAGAGAGAGAGAGAGAAGCTATCTGTATTCTATTGCTCCTACTAACAGTCGATTTTAAACAGCTGAAAAATAAACTTGGAAGAATTACTGAGGGAAGTAGGCTAGCTATTACCTCCTGTCTGAAAAGTCTATCCTTTGCTGAATAAGATTGTCTGGAGACTGCAAGAATGTATATAAAAGACGTTCTCGTTCTGATCGATGTAATGACAGTTTCAATCCCTCGCACTACGAAAGGTGTCCCGAAACTGAATAAAACCGTCTGACGGTAGCAAGAACAACAAGAAAAAGACAAAGACGCCCCAGTATTAAAGAATCATGTACACTGTCTCTAGGCTTTGTATCACAGGGATCACTGATACCAAGTGTTGTGGATTTTAGACATCTCATGGTCATATTTACTACTGGATTTTATTCCAGTTAACATCAAGCGATTTTATTAAGCTGATAGTAAATACAGGTGCCTGGGTGTGTTAGTATTGCTACCATTAACCCTTTCATGCCTAGGACAACTCTACCCTATAGTAATCTATTTCAGTTTACGCTAGATGATTTTATTTAGCCGAGGGCGAGTCACAGGAGCCTTCAGTTTTATATCACTTCTGAAGTTTCGTATTTCACGAGATTTTACGCTTCGGTATATCACGGATTTGGCAGTTCTTAACAAGGTCGGTACGTCTCGGGACATTATTGAGAACTATGGATAGACCTTCATATTTCAAGAGATTTCATGGTGCGGCAACTTGCAGATTTGTGAGTTCTTTTGAAGCATTGTATTTCAAGAAACATTATGGTACGCATTACATAGGTCTTGGTATTTTCTGGGACTTACAGTCGCTTCCACATATGATCTGTCTGCATCTCAACGAAAAGAATCACTGAGATGACAGGCTTCACTAGGTGGGTATGAAGCTGATAATGGATTCCTTGGCAACAATTTTAATACTGTTTACGTTAATGGTTCGTCAGCTCGACAGCATTATCTTCAGAGGTGATTGTGGAAGCGGAAACTGGCAAAACATTCATTGGCTTATGTCATAAACTGCAGCTACTGCGGAAAGTGCCTGCAGTCCTTCAGTCCGAGGACCTACTTTTGACATTATTCCCATAAAACTTTATTTTTATTATTCAACTTTAGGAGGAAATGGTAAAAGAAAAGGCAGTTATTGAAAGTTATACCCAATCCCCTTCAGATCGAGATGTTACTCCAGAGTTAAATAAAATTATCTGCACGTCGCAAGAATAAGCAAAATGTACAGCATATCATCGGCAGTTATTGAAAGTTATACCCAATCCCCTTCAGATCGAGATGTTACTCCAGAGTTAAATAAAATTATTTGCACGTCGCAAGAATAAGCAATACAGCATATCATCGGATTGCAGGGGTTAGTTATATTATGATACATGTCTCAATCGTGATGGAGGGGTTATCATATAATCACAATTACCAACAAAAACTGAGAATTTAACCCTTAACCCCTTTAATGTGGAACACTTCCATTTTGTTTTTGATATCTCTAGATGTTTACATTATTTGGCTGAGGACACACTTGTCGAACCGGAGGGGTTAGATACAGCCTTTATTTACCTCTTCGCGATAACACATCTTCCATGTTGCATAAAATCGTCCAGTGGTGGCCTGAGCAACCCTCTGAATCCCACCACCTGCAGCTGTAGTTTACTGTCACTACACCCAAAAGATTATAACTCTGGAAAAAACAAGGATTTGTTGGGACGGGGTTAGAAAGTCTCCATTTAGCTCTTTACAACCTATGTCCCTCCCACATCTGAATGAAATCGTTTGGCTATAGTAAGAATATATTGTAATTAAAAATAAGTCATCGGTTATTGAGATGAAGCAAAAAAGAAAAAAGTATTGGAGTTAAAACCTCGGGACACGACTTAGCTCTTATTACTCTGGCTAGCGCTGGACGATTTTACTCGCACCTCAGAAATTCCCGGAATTTCTTGGTTAACAATAAGAAAAAAACAGAAATGCAACACTTCAAAAAGTAGCAAAGTCAAGAATAGGAAAAAAAAAGTCAATTTTTGAAAACAAAAATGAACCAGAGTCATACGGTGATGTTTCGAAGGAGGAAAAGCTATGGAAACCAGGAGAATGGAAAGAATCTAGTTCAAGGTGTACAGTATAACCCCCCCTCTCTCCCTCTCTCTCTCTCTCTCTCTCTCTCTCACACACACACACACACACACACACACACACACACACACACACACACACACACACACACACACACACAGCAGAAATTCTTGCTTACACAGGAACCACTGTGTAAAGAAAACTCGACTCTGGAAACTCAAACACGAAACAACTGAGGAACAACAAGCGATTTTTCAACTCCAGTGGGGCTTGTGTGTGAGCAGGTTGGCTTATAGTTCAGTCCGAAGCAAAAGCTCTTCTGCTGCTCACTTTTCTTTGCTGGTTAATATTATAAAGCCGATTTACATGATTCTTTGTAACTGATGATCATCAATCAATCATGCGCAAAAAGGGCAAAGAGAAAAGGAAAACTAGTATGAACGGAGAGAGGAGAGGGAAAAGAAAAACTAGAGTGTGCAAGGAGAGGAAAGAGAAGGAAAACTAGTATGTGTAGGGAGGGAAAAGAGAGAAGGAAAAGTAGTATGTGCAGAGAGAGGAAAGAGAAGGAAAACTAGTATTTGCAGAGAGGAATGAGAGAAGGAAAACTAGTATGTGCACTGAGAGGAAAGAGTGAAGGCAAACTAGTATGTGCAGGGAAAGGAAAGAGAGAAGGAAAACTAGTATGTGCAGAGAGAGGGAAGAAAAAGAAAACTAGAATGTGGAGAGACAAGAAAGAGAGAAGGAAAGGAGGTGATATAATATGTGAACTATTGTCTCCTATTACACATTAGTCGACAAGGGAAGAAGAAAGCTGTCTAGGAGGAAATAAAGATTGCTGTTGGCTAATACAGCGAAGCCGACAGTGACTTACAGCTGCAAGATGGACAACGCCTCAAGCAAAGAAATTACAAGGAACAGCGATGGGGATTCATTACCTTGTGTGTGTGTGTGTGTGTGTGTGTGTGTGTGTGTGTGTGTGTGTGTGTGTGTGTGTGTGTGCGCGCACGCCACGTAACTTCCCATTCTCTCTCTCTCTCTCTCTCTCTCTCTCTCTCTCTCTCTCTCTCTCTCTCCACAGCCCACTCTCACTTTCATATTCAGCAGAAGCGCTACTCAGTTTTCCCAATTTGCGTGGATCAAGGAAGTGGAGGAACAGATTTCGTTGGCCGGAGACTGACGGGCAATACCTGGTTCTGAATACCCAGCCTCGACGTTTACACCTATTATTGTTTGAGGTCCTGAGTGGCAGGGTGGATGGCAGTGATGGTGGTGGTGAGGGAGATGAGAAAAACACAAAGATGGCAAAATGAACAGAAGAGCTTACAATATTCTATCAACCTAAGGACGGAGTCCTTAATCCCGTGAGGGGTGGGCCACAAACAAATTGCCTTGATGTCGCACTGCCCCCTGCCATTACGCTGCCCTCCTCACAGCTCACACCCCTTTCCTTCATATTGCGCATGAAAATTAGATTCAACTTTCTATAAGATCCAGCATGAATGGCTAAACTGATGGCAATGGTAGTGGTCAGATGAATGGAGAGGAGAGATGGAAAGCGAAGAGAAATGCGAGAGGCGATATGAGGAGATGAAAGAAAAGCTCCTTTTATTGCGTTAGATATTAGGATATTGCTATTCTTACTACGACCACTACTACTACTACTACCACCACCATTATTACTACTACTACTACTAGTATTACTATCTGAGGTTCAAAGCGAATGGCAAGACTGACTACAGCAGTAATGGTCTGTGGCAGGAGAAGAGTTCAGGAAAGAAGAAATATGAGAAACGGAAATGTGAAGAGACATGAGTTCACACTATTACAGCTGGGCATTTAAATCCGTTTTTCTTTGACATCATGACTAAGTAGTTAGAGAAGAGGCAGTGGTTGGAAAAGAAATGAAAAGAGAATTACAAGAAAAGAAAAGTGCGAATGACATTACATTTGGCAGTTTAGATCCATTTTTCCCTTGGGGCTCTTGGTGTGCGGCAAAAGGATTTAGGTCACTGGAGAGGAGTGCAGACAAGAGAACAAACACTGAGAAGCGATGATGTATCCTACTTTGGTATTATAAATCCATTTTTCTTGGGATTTTTGTGCTAGGCTGCACGAAAGAGAGAGAGAGAGAGAGAGAGAGAGAGAGAGAGAGAGAGAGAGAAAATTTATGGTACCAGTACTGCATCAGACCAATTAAAGATTTCCATTAGTACCAGCTCAGAACTATGGTCACTCGGCCACTTCTGGTTATGGAAGTGAGTAGCAATTAAAATATGTAATTATTCTGGCAGATTACTTGTGATTCATGGAGAAAAATTTGTCACTGGAGTCAGTTATGCACACAGTATTGCCAGAAGCAAGCTAAGTCCACGATGTTCTCTCTCTCTCTCTCTCTCTAGGGAACTCCTGCTCGCCCACAACTTTTATTTTACCTACAGTTGGACTTATGCATTTTTGATGTGCAGGTCCACCAGAACCTGCATATTTGTGTTTTTTATCCCTTCAGCTACTGGGCCGTCTTTTTATATTTATTTTTCGAACCGTGCAAGATCTGTACACCTTGGTCCACAGGCCCTGGCTAACTACACAAGGAAAAGTTGGCTATGATACAGTTACACGTTCACTTTACAGAAGCTTTGTAGTACCAACAGTTGACAGTGGCACAGCTACATGTGCAGTTTACATAAGCCTTGCACTACTAACTGCTGGCTGTGACACAGCTAAACATACAGTCTACAAAAGCTTTACACTACCAACAGTCGGAGGTGTTCATTGGGTGAGCAACGCTGGCTGGGACTCTGGTTCAGTAAGGGGCAGGCACAGGGGGGGAGCACAAACTGACCAGTGTACAATCAGCATCAAGGTCCTGTTGCCTTTCCTGTTTTTCTCTCCACGGATTGTTGCAATCTGTGGTGAATCCGCATCAGCTGACCCTGATGGCTTTATTTAGCTATAGATCTGTCATCAGCGTCGCCTGCTGGGGATTCATCATACCGGTTTTCAAGGTTCCTGGAAGGACGCGGTATGAGAGGCGGCAGGACTTCTGATGCTGACTATACATTCCCTCAAACATCAGCATGTCGGCTTCAACCCTTCACTACCAAATGTCTCTCTTCAAGTCATTTGTCTGTAAAAGAATGAAACAAATTGTCATCGTAGTGAAGAAAATGGTGGGCAGTGATTCTAGACCTTCACTTAGAGGGTCTTCCAAAACTGAACGTAATACTTCAGTGGTATCAAGACTAAAATTCAAAGCATCATAGCAGTGAAGGGGTAAAGCCATTCACACACTAATTATAACTTCCTGCTGTTATAGTCTGGTGGTTTCACGAACACAGTACAAAACATCATCGTGGTAAAGAGGTTAAGATATCATGCACACTGAGTACTCAATATAATAACCACTTCCTGATGCATCTTGCTGTTTATGCTAAGTTCGGTGCCTTCATAAAGTATGCATAGCTGGAGACCCACATCCCCCTTGACGACCCTTACTATGGCCAGTTTGTTTTCACCTAACGGAACTGGACCACTCCCACAGCTGGAATACTAAGTAGTGGCTGAATGAAATTCGACGTTTAAACAGTCGTTCTTCAAACTGTCTTTTCTTCATTTCGATTCGCTCGTGTCGTGCTTAACTGTTTTTGTCCATAATTATCTAGGTATGCGTGGGCTTCTATACTGTAAAGCTAATTTTAATTACGTTTCTAATGACCATTAAATCATCTCCATAGGTCAGTTATTTACAATGTCTAATGTAAACCAAACATTCTCTTTAACACAATCATCAATTCTTTTAATCGGCAGCAAATCAGCTTCGTAGCTCAATATTTAAGGTTTGTAATGAACAGCAAATCATCTATTGTGCAGTAATTATTTCATTAATGAGCACCACCTCTAATTATTAACACTCTCAAATGAGCACCAAACCATCTTTAGCGCAATCATTGACAGAGTTTCTAATGAGCACTTATCACCCCTCAAGGAAATTATTATTAACAGTTCTCGCGAAAGAAATAATCAAATGGCGCCATCGCACTGATGGGTCATATGTAGGTTATGACAAAGTTAAAATAAATATAAAATACGCTATTTTACTGGAGGCAATGGCTTCATGTAGACTGTATGATTACACAGTGATACAGATGAAGTGAGTCGACACAGAGGATGCACTTTGACATATACCCTCATCCCCGAGGCCCTTGACGCAATACAACACGAGACAACCCAGCTTTCCACCACAACCACCATCACTGTCTCCCTCCACCACAACCCAGCTATCACAGCCATCATCATTGTCTCTCTCCACCACAACCCAGCTCTCCATCACAACCACCATCACTGTCTCTCTCCACCACAACCCAGCTCTCCATCACAACCACCATCACTCTCTCTCTCTCCACCAGTAACACAGACTTACCACTGCCAATACCATTATCACAATACTATAATCACTATCAACCACACTGTTACCATTAGCACAATAATGTTACCATAACGTGACTACTGCCACCTTTACTATAACACAGCTATTATACCCAGACTGCTACTAAAGTTACCATAACATTAATACGATACCACAGATCCTCATGACGACCATCATTCTAACTACCATCATCACCATCACACACAGTCATGCCGCCACTACCAAACTACTACAACCACTACTACCACTGTTCTCTAAACACCACCACCACACACCTATCACTACCAAACTACTCCCACTACCATCACCACACTGCTACAGCACTGCATCAACACTGTTATCACCACTACGGCAATACTATCACCACCAACACATCCCCAAGGCCCTTGCCTTACCATAACGAAATATAACACATACTAGCGTCATCATAGCCACTAACACTATCTCTACCATCGTCAGCAAACTGCTACCACCATCACCACAAGTGATAACCACGGCTACTATGTTACTACAACAACTATTACTACATACATGCCAATCACAACTACCACAACATTCACACATACACAGTCGCGTCACAAAGGATAGTGTTCATAATAAACAGCTACTTATATTTTACACACACACACACACACACACACACACACACACACACACACACACAAACATGCAAACATGCTAGGTGCAATACTCTCCCCTTTTCTGAGACTGCAGTTCTACTCGTTAAAGCAACTGGTAACCATAATGTAGAGCAGAATATAGTAATGTTCTTAAAACAAAGGATTAACTGACCAGTTGTGGCTTTAGGCCATTTCTCTTGTAAAACGCCGAAAACTTAGGTCAGTGGCAGAAGCTTTATCATGAATGAAAAAACAACTAACATGAAGAAAAAGAACAACCCTCATTTTGTCCTTCAGGGGAGAGAGAGAGAGAGAGAGAGAGAGAGAGAGAGAGAGAGAATCACGTTGATGAGAAAGAAAAAACAAAATAAAGACAAAGACTTACAAGAAACCTCTCCTTCAGTGTTGTGTTTAAGGACTATAGTTTTAGGCTAAATGGCCGCTACACTTCCCTACCTTCTATATTGCATTGTCCTCAGCTTCCTGCCTTTTTGTAAGTTCCAACACAAGCTTGACAATTCTCTATGTTTGATTTCCTGACTCTACCCCCGCTACAACTTTTACAAAGTGAAATTCCACAGTATCTTTATGTCCATGACCGTCTTTATGTACAAATTATATGAAATGTTAACAACACTGAAAAAAGGGTTATCACTTTCTTCTCTCTGGCAGCAGATATGCAAGTCTGGGTATGTGTGTGATGTCCCCAAGGCTATACGATATAATGGATGGGGTTACGGAAATGCTGTGGAGAGTTACGGAGAGCAGAGGGAGGATGGGGAAGGAGGGTGGTGTTAATGGTCATGAGTGGACTATCGTCAGACCGATGTATGCTGTTAAAGCTGAAGTAACTGGTGTGCTGACTGGACCAGAGTGCTGTATCTGTGAGCGTTACCGGTATTTAAAAAAAAAAAAAAAAAAAAAAAAAAAAAAAAAAGTGGTGATGTATGGTTGTTCTGACAGAAAGCAACTCTTGGATTAATGTGCTGGTGAACGGCGAGAAACTGGAATTGGTTAATTGTATTAAGTACCTCAGTGCAGTGATAAATGAAGTAAATGTACCAAAGAAGTGGAAGGAAGAGTGGTACAAGAAAAAAGGAAAGCCAGGGCTATACAGACCCTGATACAAATCACAAGTCTGAATGAATGCTGCATGAAGACAGTGGGATGATGTGTTAGTGTTTAGATTAATGTATGGGTGTAACTTTGATCTGGGATGAAAGCGAAAAACCAAGAGCAAAAGCGGTATACTAAGGCATGTTAGTCGAGTGCGAAGTATGGAAAGGATAAGAAATAGGCAATTCGCAAACTATTTGATGCAGGAAAGTGATATGATAGCAGGGTAGAGGAGTTTGCTTGGATGGTATGGTCAAATGAAAATGATATAGTTAGGATATTTATAAAGGTTTGTGTGCATGAATTGACATTTTGAGGCACCGTTGTTAACCATGAAGATGGATATGGTACAAAAGTGTGAGACAGCGAGGTATGGGAGTTATTGAGGCTAAGGAACTGGCAGGGGATCGAGTTCGTTAGATGAATTATGTACGAAGGAGCACATGGCAAAGTCTGGCACCATTTTTTAACTCGACAGACAACGTGCTGACTATCTGGTGTGTGTGTGTGTGTGTGTGTGTGTGTGTGTGTGTGTGTGTGTGTGTGTGTGTGTGTGTGTGTGTGACGCACATATATAACGAAAAATATCAGCCAACAAAATATGTGCAAATGGTTAGTCTGTGAGGTGAAGCCACAATTCCGTGGAGTTGAATGATATGCGAATGATTGTGTGGATCATTTAATAGGTCATGTTGTTCGTATTTCCCAGCTTTATTACTTAATATTGTTAAACCCATATTAGGTGGGGGGAAAATCGTAATGATGATGATAATAATACAAACACAAGAAGCGGTGCCAAGGCACAGCAAACCCGTCCCCGGCAGTCATTTTATTGCTGAAGTATAAACACAACCAGATATTTAGTCAGAGATGTCATATATCAAATTTGAAGTAAATCGGGTGAAAATTGACGATTTTATGCCCTTCTGAAATGTTAGGTCCGACCCACCTGATACTGACCCCCGTACCGCTAACTGGGGGGGACTCCCATGATGTCATGAGGCATGTTATAGGATGCAAATTTGAGAGATGCACCTCTAGGTTTTGGTTTCATGTCGATATGACGAATTTAAAAGGAGTTATGGCGAAAAAATACGTTTTTTTTTTTTTTGTTACGTTTTGGAGGCCTAAAGCCTGGGCCTTGGCCCAATTTGGCCCAAAATTTAATCAGATGCTCAGGCCATACCCCATCACTCCCGTAATTTTAGTCAAAAACTCATCAGTAGTTTTCGCGCAAAGTTGTTAACAGACAGACAGAGAAACAGACAAACCGAATGAAAACAATACCCTTCCCCGAGCCCCTCCAGGGTGGGGTCGGGTAACGAGTGACATATCAGACACAACACACTGCATCCAATAGTGTCGTGTTTCAGATGACTGAACGTGCACAAACCTTCTGTCTACTTCCTCCACGTCCCTGCTTCTTGTCTAAATCTCCACTTTTCTGCCTCTCCCATATTCTACCTTTCCCCATCCCTACCTCTGTCCTTCCCTACCTCTCTCCATACCTGCCTCTCCTTCCTTTCTTCTTCTCTTCCCTTCCTCTTCTCTTCCCTACCTCTCCAATCCCTACCTGTCACCTTCCCTACATCTCCCCATCCCTACCTCTGTTCTTCCATTCCTTTTCTCTTCCCTACCTCTCTCCATCCCTGACTCTGTTCTTCCCTTCCATTTCTCTACCCATCCCTACCTTTCTCCTTCACTTCCACTTCACTTCCCTAACTCTCGCCTTCCATACGTTTCCCCGTGACTACTTCTTGTCTGTCTGTCTGTCTGTCTCTGTCTATCTCTCTCTCATCGTCTACAACCAAGGAATACAGACAGACCGTTAATGCATGCAGGTTATGGTGCACACTGTTGATTGCAGGTCAGACGCTACACACTACATCTTGTTTAATGACCTGAGGGGTCGGTGGTGGTGGTGGGACCGGCGTGTAAGTTATGTGTGGTGGAAGCTTGCCATGTCCCTCCCACCCCGCCACACACATCTTAACTTGTTCACCACACACACACACACACACACACACACACACACACACACACACACACACACACATTTTTCTACATACAACGTGTAGCGCCTCTTTAATTCAGATCCCAGGACCAACAAAAACACATACCTTTTAGGTCAGGCACCCGATGTGTAAATATTATTTCAGTGAAAATCAAATTTAATAATATCGTATTTACACACCCGTACCCAGTTAACTTTGGTCCCAGTGGCCTGTGACTCTGGACAGGACTGACAAATTAACTGTACAAAACGCCCGTAACTATAATGCCATTTTAGCCATCACCTGCAATCTGTGTATTGTATACCTGCGGTCATTATTTATATTCTGCTCCCAGTGTACGGAGGGAACAGGAGGGAGGGAAGGACGGAGAAGGGGTACAGAGGGGGTAGAGAGGAATACGGAATCTGGAGGCAGGAAAGTACAAGGAGGTAGGTAGGTACAAGTATCACAGAATGAAGTGCAGGGAGAGAGGGAGGACGAGCAGAGAGAGATATCGTGGTGTTTGAGCTGCAGCCACCGTTGCGCATCAGTCCTCAGGCCTCACTGTGTACGTTCCACTACATATGTAAAATTAACCAATTCAGTACCAGGACATATTTTACATTTACCCTTATACAGTATTATTCGATGATGTCTTTGGTAATTTATTCTTTCTACCCCCAAACAAGTTTATTTAGTCTAAGGGAGACCTCATAAAGTGAAGGAGTTATTAAAGGCAATAACTGTAACCTGTCGGGTTCAGAACTCAACAGACCTCTCCGAAGCTAAATAAATTCTTTTAGAGTTAGTAGCCATAAAATAAAAAACTGCAACGTCATCGGAATAAATGTGTTACTTTACCTCCATCGATTTAGTAAACACTGGAGAAGGCAGTGATGTGGTTAAAATATAGTTTCTATTTACACTTTCATATCCTGATTTCCTCAGCTGAATAACATAGTCTGGTGATATTACAAGGATAAAGTAAAAAATACGTCATCAGGGTGAAGGGGTCAAAGTGATCTCTCCATCAAAGTCTGGGGACTATACTCAATGCAACTTAGGGCCATATATCTAGCTGCCTACAAAGATATCTTAACACCTCTTCCTAACCGATCTATTTTGCATATTACGGTACATCATAATCCGTATATATATATATATATAGATATAGATATATATATATATATATATATATATATACACACACACACACATATAGTAGGTACCCACAGTGGTACGTGAAGTATATGGATGGCAGAGGACGTCACGTACTAGGAATTCGCGTACTCTGAATACATAAACTTTTGAGAAAAATTGCATATGGATGGCAAACCCTTTCACTGGCAACCCTTGAGACTCCTTTCAGACCTATGTATTGTACTTGTACAGGGAAACTATCTAAGACATATTACCTAAGATAATGTAAAACCAACGAGGTTATGGCTTTACTAAATCAACAAGGATATGGCTTAATGAAACCAACAAGAATATGGTTGCTCACCTTAACCCAAGAGGACAACAGGCTTAATGGCTTAATGGAGGTAAGAAGGGGATCCGTGGCAAGGTGAGGCACCTAGTGTGGGTTTTGGGAGAATTCAGCGTCAAGTCAATTCGCCATCACAACAATAACAAGACATTTTTTTTTTTTTTTTTTATACCAGGCATCCCCGAAGGGCTAAGGCGTTGCCCCTGGGTAGAGGACTTTGGACTGGAGCGCATAGCATTTTATGACCGGATGCCATTCCTGATGTCTACCAATGACCCTTGGGTGGATTCGATCCTCCGACCCTTCGTTCAGGGTGGAGAGCTCCAACCCACTGAGCCACGACAATTCGCCATCATTATTGAAGACAGCTATGGGTGACGCTAAAATATGAATTCAAAGGCAACTACAGCGAGGAAGAAACAAGTTAATTATTGTCTGACTGTGAAGTGACTTGATGGCGAATTTTCTTGGAACCCTAGCATGCACCACCCGCCACACCACTCTCGTCACCAGCACTTTCGACACTTTCACTAGCTAATGCCCTCACTTCGTTCATAAACTCTTCAAAGTGAAGTCATCACTTCTTCCACTCGCAACTGACAGTGTTTGATGTTCTTGAATTCTTCCTTGAATTTATCTAGGGCACACAGTACTCGGCTGAGCTCCATCATTGACAAGTCTGCACTCTCCACCAATCTCCATCACTGGTGGTTGGCACATCTTAGGTGGCAATGTCACGTGCTCGGGGTAAACCCTGGATTTGGGCCACTCTTCGCTGCTGTCTCGCCTACAACGAGTTCAATTCGTGTACTGTCAAAAGACACACTAAAATTCGAAAAAATAGATCCTCGCATACAATGAGGATCGTACTCTGAACTCGCGCACTGTGGGTACCTACTGTGTGTGTGTGTATATATATATATATATATATATATATATATATATATATATATATATATATATATATATATATATATGAATTTTATTTCCTTGTCTGTCCCCTATGGAAATCAAGGGGTACGCGTAAAGAAACCTCTAAACAGCTCCAACATGTAACTTTTTCCGACTAATTCAAATATGTACATTACAATGTTTGTCTGCCTGTCTGTCCCCATGGAAATCAAGGGGTGCATATAGAGTCTCAAAACATGTCCAACAGGTGTAATTACTTAAGACGAATATAAATGTGTACATTACAACTGCCAGAAGTGGCACTCCTGATGGCCAAGATTAGAACTTAATTAGAAAATAATCGTCAGCATGTGGCAGATGATTATATGGTAAGCCAGTTACCACAGAACTTTTTAACTTTTTACAACCTTATCATTACTGGCAAACAACGGGTCAAATGAGGACGGACTGGTGAGGGGAGAGGCACAGTGGGTGGGGTGGTGGTGGGTAGGGTTTAGTGGGTGGGTGTGATGGGCAGTGGGTGCGTTAAGTGGACAGTGGGAGGGCAAAAGGCAGAGTGTGGACGGGCAGGGTAGAGTTTGAAGTGGGTGGGAGGGTAAGTGAGACATGGGTGTGTTGGGGCAGAATGGGAGGGAGGGAGAGAGGATGGGTGTGGATGGCAAGGCTGCCTGGTAGGGTGGGTGGGCAGGGTTGGATGGGTATGGTAGGGGTTATGCATGGGTGGACAGGATGGATGTGATGAGTGTGGGTGAGTAAGTGAGCAGGGTGGGTGGTAAGGTGGGTGGATGGATGGGTGGGAAGGTGGGTGGATGGATGGGTGGGGGTGAGCATGGGTGGATGGGTAGAGTAGGGAGGGTGGCATGGGTGAGTAAGATGGGTGAGAAATGGTTGCTGGGGTGGGCTGGGGATACAGGTTCTTATGACAGGAATAGGTCCATGGGGAATATATCTCCGGGGATATAGGGCAAAGGAGGCAACATAGTTTCAATGGGTATAATGGGATACTTTTTGGGGCCTTCTCCCACAGGAAGTGGCCATCCAGGAGTCCCTGGCAAACATCGCATTGGACAACACACACAAAGGAAACTCTCTACCTGTACCCTGAATGACTGCACGAGAGTTAGAGATTGATTTACACTCCTGGGTGTAACATCTTAAGGCTTTCAATAATGCATCCAGTAGCAATACAGAGTAATGCTAAGAATAACCTGAAATCCAGATGGTAAATTCATGGGCACACATCTTACATTTTGGTGCAGCGAGGTCAAGAACACGTGCCTTATTTCCAAGTCCATTGTCTACCGTCAAATCCAGCAGCCTATGAACCTGTAAACCGAACTGTTCTGCCATCTGTTGCCAACCCTCGGCTGTCATAGACTCTGCTCCGTAATCAAGCAATTCTGTCAGCGAACCTGCCTATCATCGAGCCATTCTGTCACAGAACTCCTGCCTGTCATCACTGGGCCTGTCTGTCAACATGCCTGTCTGTCATCGAGTCCGTCTGTCATCAAGTCGGCCTGTAATCTAACCTTTCCCCTGTCAGTCACTTGAGCCTGTTCATCACCAAGCCTAGCCGTCACCCAGCTATCTGTTGCCAAGCCTGTCCATCACCAAGCTTTTCATCCGGCACTTGCAGAACCCTCATCAAGAATCACACAGACCCTACCAGGTCAACTACATGGCTTACAAGGCGTCCATTAATGCTCTTTCTTGGCGATTTCTATTGTTTACTGCACCTTCATAGTTGCTCCGAATGCTACCGATACATTTTTAACACTGAATTTCTTTATATCACTGTAGAGTACAAGGCGAAATAAAATCTTGCCATATGGAATTGTCATAATAAGCTAAACTGTACAATCTCTCTCAATCTCTCTCTCTCTCTCTCTCTCTCTCTCTCTCTCTCTCTCTCACTTATGGATGTTACTAAAGTGATCCAAGCTTACCCACAGCACCCATTGAACTGACACTGAACGACCATAGCACAGCTATTCAGGCCCTGGCTTGTCTCTACTTCAAAATACAGACGCTTATTAATCGGTTTCATTGTTATCTTCATAAAGCTTTTGATTATGTAATTCCTCACACTTATATTAATAAAGTTAATGAAAATATATATAAATATGACAGAGTACAATGTAAATCCCTGGCTACTATGTATTACTGCAATGCCCTGGAGGCAGCTTCAAGCAACTAACTTTCCCTGATATTAACCCCTAAACTTCCATGCCATTCATTACACCGCCAATATCCACGCACAATGTCTGAAACTCCCAACCTTACTATCAAGCTAAGTAATCCCTTGTGCTTGTTTATACCGAACCAGAGGTCTGAGCGTTAGGTTCTGGACATACAAAAAGTGTTGGAAAACATGTGTTTGAAACATTGTGTTGAACAAGTTCGAGTACATTGCGTTCAAAGCTAACCATTGTCACATATAACCGCTAGCACTTCCACCTGTTTTTCAGCAATCAGTGTTGTCAGTAAAAGCCATCTACCCGAACGTAGAAACCTTGAGTAGGTTTACTCAATGATTCGCGCTACCTGTGGAGAGAGGGAAAGACTAATCGTAGGAATTATAGGATGATGCAGGTGTGGTGGGTGGGTGGGAGACATTGGGAGGATGGGGTTTGGTGCTTGAGGAGAGTAAACAGAACAGTCAGATAGCAAAACAGAAGGAATTAGCAATAAATCTAAAGTAACTTAATACGTCTAGCAAAACGTAAGACTTAAAATTCTGTAGGTAAATATGGTAGCAAAACGTAAGATAAAAATAGTGTAAAATATGGTATAATATGTTGTCGCAATTTACAAATTTACGACACGACTGGTTAATCTAGCACAATATAAATTCTGCTAACACACACACACACACACACACACACACATGTCATTACTTAGAGCATACTCACAGCCATACACAAATCTACGCACAGACACGAATACTTCCTCACTGGAAGAGAAGAATTGAACTGAAGTTGTCAACAGAGAACTAAACAAACACTCGAAGGGAAAATGAAACAAGGCCGAAAACGCAGTGTATGACAAACAACAGGAGAAACGAATTAAAACTGCCCACCAGGAGCCTGGATAAAATGCAAGAACGTCCGATGGCAAGTGAGAGACGGAGAAAAAATCGAAAAGTTGAACACACTGACAATAACGGGAAGATTGCTGAGTGACCCAGTGTACAAAGCTATGAGGAAATGCAGGAGAGAAAAGAAATGTACACCACCATAACACAAGCCTTCAAGATGTGAATGAAAAGCAGATGACACGATAGGGGGAGAGAAATAGATCGACATCCAGCTCTATATATAATAGTAGACCTTGGAATGAAGTACCCTCTGCACAGTGCTAGTCCCTTAAAAAAAAAAAAAAAAAAAAAAAAAAAACAGACTGCATCTTATAGCACATAGTGACGACTCCGTCAAGTGAAAAACGAAAAATAAGATTCAGTGAAAATTATGGAGTACTGAGAATTCTGTTGGCGAGAATTGTTACATGTATTGAAGTGGTTACATATAAAGTTTGGCCCCATGCTGAGGGGGAAGGGTGATTGGTTGGTGGAGGGATCGAGAGAGGGGGCCTGAAGTGGTCCAGGATTTTGAAGTTTTGAGGGTGACTTTAATTGCCTTGAAGTAAGAGGGAAGGGAGGCAGGCAGGGAGGGAGGCCGCAGTACATGACGCTTAGTGATACAAGGATAATTGCTTGAACATGAGATAAGAGTTTTACTGAATAGAGAATTAGGGTGAATTGCAGAAGAACTTGTGATAGAGTAAAGAAACAAGTATTTTTCATGGGTGTAGAGACAGTGGGAGTGGACGAAGGGATATCTGAGGCAATAAATAGTCAGAATAGTATTTGGTGACGCATTTTTGGTGAAATAAGTGTACACAAGAAATTACAATGGTATGTTGTGTCAAGTGGAGGTGATAGGAAGGATATTATGGATAGGAGTTACATCGTACTGGAGAGAAAAAAAATAGTAACTTCATTGTTTGTTATTTGTTTGTTAATTTCTAACTGCAACAGTTAGTTACTTTTTTTTTCCGACGGAATAGTTATGGAAGAACTTTGTGTAAATCAGTATTAAAGGATATTGGACGGCACAGTGAAAGAAAAATGAGTATGAGAACTTGGATACTGACAGTACAATTTGTGCAGTGAATACAGAAAGGTGAATAATGGGGTTTAGAAGGACGCAAGAGACCGAGGGATACTTGGTGGAAAACATAGAACCAATATGGATACTGATGGGATGACAATGATGGAATAACTTTTGATGGATGTGATGCTCCACGGAATGACAAAAAAATTATTGGATAATAATGGCAGGAGAATTTCGCGGGTGTTTTTATTGAATAGCAATGAGAGAACTGCCTGATCACCACAGTGGTGAAAAAAGCTTTGTCGTAATATCAAGAATAAGCCTATCGTAACAAAGGTAGAAGAATTTTCATCAGAACATTTTTGCAATACTTTCAGAGAGGAGCAGCAGTAAGATTTTTTGTGGAACAGTAGTAAAACTTTGAAAGAATTATAACAGAAGAATGTTTTGATGTAACTCAGAGAGAGGAAGATTTGATGGGATAATGAAAAATAAATGTGCGACAAAAAAAAAAAATGGGAAGCACTTTAAAAGTTAGTGGCTGTAGATTTTCTGATGGTCAAAAATGGTACAGTAATAG
>NC_136991.1:42402352-42534852 GCF_032717465.1 Coenobita brevimanus
AATACATTTTTCGGCCACATAGCCAGACGCCATAAACACGGAGGGTGGGCCACAAATAAATTGTCTCCATGGCACCCAGTTCACCGCTATCAGGCTTCCACATGCTTTTATTCACTACGGGGAGTTATTAATAGCTACGTTTTTCATTAACTTAATGAACTGTATGGAAACTTTTTTTCTCATTGATATTTTAAAATGCTATTATTTTTTAAAACTCTACTCAGTATTAATTACATGTTCTAGGGAACTTAAAACTGTGATATCAGATGTTTTTCCATTTGAAACTATTATATGCAATGTTGCCTTAATATGACGTATTCTTATATTCTGTTCTTACAACCTTAACACAATTTAATCAGCATAAGATGTAAGCACCATGGTAGTGATGGGGTAAAAAGAAGATTGTATCTAACCCCTTCAGTTCGATTAGTCTATCCTAAGCTGAGATAAAATAGTCAGGAATAAAAAAAGCATGCCATCGCTGGGGAAAGAGTTAAATCAATAAATTCCACTTTCTACGTACTCTGCCTGGGTCACGGTTCCTGGCTCATTATACCTCATTTTCATTAGGCCCGTCTTTCATCTGTGGGCACTTCATCAGATCTCAAGCCGTAAATTACAAAGTACCTCTTCCTCTGCCTCCCGTGTCATCAGATTTTTCTTTTGTGTGCGTCTCCTCTTCAGCCTTCACATTTACCGTTTCTCTCTCGCTACTCATCCACGATAACCGTAAATTTGCCGCCCAATTTCCTTATTGCACCCTCGGGTCTTGAATGTAATTTTTCCTTCGCAAAGGCAATCTTTTCTTTTTAACAGCAAACATGAGACCGAGCTAATGAAGACTCTAAAAACAAACTTTGGCTCTTATGACTCACCCTCAACTGAATTAAATCGCCAGATGCTAGAAAAATGAACTGACACGAACATGAGAGAATTAACCCATTCAGATCGAAGAATGTTGCAATTTATTCCTGCTACCACCAAACGATTATACTCACCTTCGGCCAGACGATTCTATTCACCTTTGGCCAGACGATTCTATTCACCTTTGGCCAGATTATTTCGTATTCACCTTTGTGGCCAGATGATTTTATTCACACTTTGGCCAGAGGATTTTATTTCACCTTTGGCTGGACGATTCTATTCACCCTTTGGCCAGACGATATTATTCACCTTTGCGAAAATCTCGAGGGAGTGAGGGGAGTATACCTAAGATTATAAATAATCCCTCCAGTTCTAGGTCTCTCCAATATCCATCCTCCCCATTTAATCATCATGTTTTAGTTTACATAAAAATCCAGTTTTTTCAACACGTTCATGTTTCTTTCTCTTCTTGTTGGTATATTACATTTGTACTCATGTTAAAATATCCAGGCTATAACCTATTATGAACGCACTTGGAGAAGTATTATTATAACTGACAGCACAAATGTATGGGCAAAAACCGAACACGTCTACAGCTGTCAGGTCATCATATTAGTTTAAAAATATTTATGCTCATCTGTTTCACAAGAGCCATTAAGGCAGATCTTAACCAGTGGCTGTGGGTTTAAGACCACTGAGGAAGACAGGTTCTGAGGCCGAACCTCTTTCTGAGGTCATGAAGGTTTGGTCATGCTGGTGTATAAGAACCACTGATCGCAAGTGTACTTTGTGTTGTGGATTTTGAAAGAAGTTGGGTAAAAATGCCCCTCAGGAATCCCACGACATGCGACAAAATACCACCTAACGTCTAACTGGCATCCAGACTGAGGAACTGGGCGCACCGTACTGTGATTGCTGATGGCTTTTACGACGTGTGTGTGTGTAGTAGTAGTATCAATGTGTGTGTGTGTGGTGTTTTCGGGTCTGGCGGAGAAAAAATATTCCTGAGTGATCCCTGGGGCGACCTGGCCTTGCCTGGTATATGATTTATGAGAGTGGACATCGTTGGTCTGCCCCTCCACCTCTTTACCCCCCCACCCCCTAACTCCTCCCCTCTCAGTCTTTCATTCAGATTCTCTCTCTCTCTCTCTCTCTCTCTCTCTCTCTCTCTCTCATTTCTTGCCATGCCTTTACCATCCCACCCAACAGCGACTCTAAATTTGCTTCTCCTAATTCCTTCACCAAAAGTCACCAATACAGAACCCAATTATTCATCAAATGTTATATACAAATACATCTGTTCATTATTATACCAGGGGTTCCTCAAAGAATAACTCACAGGTCTATAAACCGCGACCAAATTCGAGTTCTTGAACACTTTCATCATGCCGTCGTTGTCATTATTATTTTCTGCCATACTCGATGAACTATTATTTGCTACTGGAGGTTTTACTGACACTCTGAAATGAATTTGCTGATATGTGAGGGTTGTTGGATGGAGTTGTGTGACGAGGGAATCCAACGACTTTTTGCAGCTCTGGGGGGACAGTCCACACAAACTTCCACACACGTCAAAAGTACCCCAAAAGTGTGAGGCGTTATGGCCAACTTTTCAACACTTTCAAACCTACTCTTTTTTCTGTCACAAACACACATGCGTAGCGTTTTCTTGTGTCCAAGATTAAGCGATTTTGTTCTGGAGGTGAGAAATTCTAATAGTGAAAAGAGTTATTGTTATTTAATTTTTTTTTTTTTTTTGCAATACGTAAGGACTTTGTATTGTCATCATCACCATCCTCACCCCCACCATCATCAGTCTCATTATCATCAGCCTCAGCAGGTACACCACACGATAAAGATATGTTCTGTTGTCCTCGTTTTGTCCAGCCGATTGCAGTCCACCAGATTTATGGATACTGGCCCATCATCTGGTTATCTATACTCGCATCGTTCTCTCACCTCCATCTCTTTGGGTCACCACAATACCTCATTTACTCACCAAGGATCTTCTGGAGCCGCTACAGTCGGCATCAAAAGAGTCCTATCTTCTCCCCTACTTCAATTTCCATGTGCCTATGAAAATCAGTGTGGTGAATCCTCCAGTTGCTGACACTGATGACACTGATCTGTGGTCAAATAGAAATTTACCACCATGAGTTGCTCTGAATTCAACGATTTACTTCCAAAGCCTGTGGAGAGAAAACAAGTGGAGACAACAAAACTTTTGATAACCGACTATACATTTAGCCTCATCCACTATACGTGGTAATAACTCCATCCTTCAGTTTTGCTTCTTACAGCGTCCATCACAACAGTCCTTAACAATCACAGGAGAGACTCATATATCAGGAGATATTATGGTGCGGTTGTGGATCCGTAGAGTTCTTTCGAAGCTTTAGTATTGCAAGAAACATTATGGTACGCATCTTATTTTCTGGACTTAGAGTCGCTTCCACAGTCGATTCCACATATGATCTGTCTGCAAAGAGAGAGAAAGGAGAGGAAGGAAATGGCCCGGGGAAAGAAAAGAGAGAGGAAGGAGGAGAGAGGGAGAGAGAGGGACTGGATGGAGAAGAGGATATAGGAGAGAAATGAGAGGAAGGAAGAGACAAGGAGAGAGAGGAGAAGAAGAGACAAGGAAAGAAAGGAGAAAGGAAGAGGCAGGTAGAAATAGGAGAGGAAGGGAGAGAAAGAAGACGACGGAAGAGACAAGGAGAGAGAGAGAGGAGGACAGTTTGAATATGGGGTGAAGGAAAGATGAAGGGATGACAAGCTGATAAGGGTGGCGTGAACAGCCACAGTGGGGTAAAGAGTGACGAATGTGACTGGGAGCTGTTGCTGACACGGTATTGTCGTCCTGTATTTCGTCGGGTGTACAGACGGAAATAGAAAGTTGGCTTGGTAGGATTCGTGTCATTCGCGATGAGTTCCTGCTGTGGCATTTTTACGTAATATAATTGGCCCGATGATTACGAATGTCATATATTCATGACCCTAAGATAACTTTTGAATAATTTTGAATAACCTTTCTACAACGAATAGCCTCATCCTTGGCTGAAGTAAAGGGACTAGTAATTAGAATTTATCTATCTATCTATTGATATATATGTATGTCTGAGAGAGAGAGAGAGAGAGAGAGAGAGAGAGAGAGAGAGAGAGAGAAATACAGGTACAACTACTCACTCTGCCCTAAAGAGCAGCATCTTTGACCTCTAATGTAGTGCTATTCCTCTCCGTCAAAAGACATAGCCCTTACCGTGTGTGTGTGTGTGTGTGTGTGTGTGTGTGTGTGTGTGTGGTAAGGGGTAAGAAATAGCTTGGAACCACTTTTTCAGAAGTCATTGTAGTTTCGAATTCTATTAGATTATTGAGTACGCATATATTAAAAAAAATAAAAATAAAAACTGCTTCATATGATACAAACGCTAGTTCTTCATACTCTGCATTTTTTTTTCTCTTTAATAATGTCTACAGCAGCGGTTTCCCAACACTGGGAGCCCATGGCCCACAAGGGGGCCATGGGACATTGGATGGGGGGCCATGGGCCTTATTGGTAATATAAGATATTATAAGGTATTTGGTCTGGGTAAAACCTGACAGAAATCAAGTATGAAATATACCTTACTGTGCTAGTTTAGCCTTATGTATATTGGGGTAATTACCGTTTTCTGCACAATATCAAATATTAAAAATATATAAATATACGATCTGAGTTATATAGGGGCCATGGAGCTTCTCATAATTTTCTCGGGGGGCCACAGGACCAAAAAGGTTGGGAACCACTGGTCTACAGAGTGTACTACAATGCACCGATGGAGACAACTGATAAAGGTTGACGCGAAGCAGTGTGGTGAAGGACGAGGTGGAGTTAAGTGGTGAAGGTAGAAGAGCTGAGTGGTGAATGAGGAGGCGGGAGAGATAAGTTGTGAAGGAAAAGGTGGAGGTAAGTGGTGGTGAAAGAGGTGGAGATAAATGGTGAAGGACGAGGTGGAAATGAGTGGGAAGAGGTGGAGATAAATGGTGAAGGAAAGGTGGAGATGAGTGGTGAAGAAAAAGGTTAGGATAAATGATGAAGGAAGAGGTGGAGATAAATGGCGAAGGAGGATGTGGAGATTAGTGGGGAGTAGGATGGATACATTACTGCCGCGGCCACCCTTGCGTAAAATTGACTATTCCAACCATCCTAGTCACCCTAAGATGGACAGAAATCCTACACATACTGTACCGACGTCACTGTGCAGGTTAAGTAGTAAGAAGCACTGCTTACAGTCGCCTGAATTATATGCTGATCTCTTCTGAGCTAAACACTCACCTGAAAGTAAAGGAAAACAAAAGAGGAGTTAACACATGCATCCTTTTTCACTAGTGTTAATACACACAGAGTGGTTCTGTTCCTCAATAATATATTCAAGTATATAGTGATTATGCATCCACAAATAATACTAAGTTGTTTCGCTTACCGATCTTTTGTAACGAGTATACAATAACAAATATACACCAACATATAAAAGCTCATTACATTTTTTTATTTTTCTTTGTGTGTGTGTGTGTGTGTGTGTGTGTGTGTTCTTACCTAATTGTTCTTACCTAATTATATCTTTACAGGAATGAGTCAAGCTCGTACTGTCTCGTGTCTTAAACCATATTTATCGTACATATCCTCAAATTTGTGAATTGTTTTGGCACACACTATTTCATTCGGTAGTGCATTCCATTGATCAATTGCTCTGTTTGGGAAACTGAATTTCCTTACGTCTTTATCACCTCTCTTCTTATGCAGTTTTTTGCAGTGTCCTCTTGCTGATGCTTCTCCATATGTTAAGTAATCATTTATGTCTATTTTCTCCTTCCCTGATATGCACGTATATAGCATTATCATGTCACCTCTTTTCCTCCTCTCCTGTAGTGTTGGTAGCTTCAGTTTATTTAGTCTTTCTTCGTAGCTTAGGTCCCTTAAACTTGGTATCCATCTTGTAGCGGCCCTTTGAACTTTTTCAATCTTGTCTATGTGTTTTTTGAGATGGACTCCAGACTACTGATGCATATTCCAGGGTTGGTCTAATGAATGATGTTATTATCCTTCTTAGCATGTCTTCATTTATGTATGTGAATGCTATTCTCATATTTGCAAGCAGTGTATACATGTTCCGTACCTTCTCGCTGATGTGGTCAGCCGGAGATAGTCTGTTATTGATAATCACGCCTAGGTCCTTCTCTCTTTCTGATGTGTATAAGGTTTTATTTCCTAATGTATAATCCCAATCAGGTCTTTTTCCACTTTTACCAAACTTGATTACATGACACTTGTCCACATTGGATTCCATTTGCTATGTATTACTCCATTCATGAAGTTTATTTAATTCTTCTTGTAGCTCTTTACAAGAGTCTGTGTTAGTAATTCTCCTTTGTATTTTTGCATCATTTGCAAACATATTCAGATAGTTTTCATTTCCAATGTTACTGTTTATATCATTTATATACACTAAAAACATGATTGATGCCAGCACTGAACCCTGTGGTACTCCACTAGTCACTTCTTTCCATGATGAGTAGTTTCCTCTTAGTACTGTTCTCATTTCTCTTTTTATGATAAAATCTTGCATCCAACAAAACAGTTTGCCTCGAATTCCTCCTTGATGGTACAGTTTCCATAAAAGTCTTTGGTGTGGTACTGTGTCAAATGCTTTCCTGAAATCTAAATAGATACTGTCCACCCATCCTTCTCTTTCCTGTACTGTGTTTGTTACTCAGTCATAGTAGCTCAACAGATTATGATGATTTTCCTATTCTGAAACCAAACTGTCTTTCTGTTATCATACTATGTTGTTCTAGATGATTTATCCAAGCTTTTTTTATAAGCTTTTCTAATACCTTGCTTACAACACTGGTCAGTGATACTGGTCGGTAGTTGAGTGGATTTTGTCTATTTCCTTCCTTGAATAAGGGGACAATATTTGCTTTCTTCCAAATATCAGGTAGTTTACTTTGACTCAAGGATTTTTTGAAAATTAAAAATAATGGTTTACTTAACTCCTTTGCACATTCTCGTAGTACCCAACATGAAATTTCATCAGGACCACTTGCTTTTCCTCTGTCTAATTTATTTAACTCCTTCTGTATTACTTTTTCTGCTATTTGTATATCGGGTAGTATGTGTGGACATGCATGTTCCACATAGTCCCTCTCAAAATTTTCTTCTTCTGTAAAAAATAATTGGAAATTCTTATTTAGCGCTTCACAAATGTCTTTCTCTTGTGTATAAGTGATTCCCTTGTCCATAATGGATTGTATTATATCTTTTACTTTGGTTTTGCTTCTGATGTAGCTGTAAAACAGCTTTGGTTGATCACTACTTTTATTTATTATATCCTCCTCAAACTGTTTTGGGGCTTCCCTCCTTATTCTTGTATAATCGTTTCTTGCCTGTTTGTAATTATTATACGCCCTTTCACTATTGTGTCTCCTGTATCTATTCCACAACAAATCTCTTCTTTCTTTTGATATTTTACATTCTGTATTGAACCATTTCTGTATTTTCTTACCTGCTTCTTTGTGCTGTGGGATGTACTTCTGGACTCCTATTTCATAAAATTCACATAATTTTTTATATACAGCATTTAAATCTTGTCCTCTAAGCTCATTTTCCCAATCAACTTCTAAGAAATACTTCTTTAGGTCTTGATAATTTCCCTTTTTTATAGTTTAGGCTCTTTTTGTAACTTTCATTGCTGTTAACTATGTCATATGCTATACTGAAGATGTAATTTAGTACTGTATGATCGCTTTTGCCGAGTGGAGGGTGATATAATAAACTGTCAATGTCATTTTCTTGCCTAGTAAATATTAGATCTAGCATTGAAGGTACATCGAGTCCTCTTTTTCTGGTGGGAGGCGGTGGCTGAATCGGTAGAGAGGCGGCCTGCAGTCCTGATGAACCCAGGTTCGAATCCTGGCTGGGGCAGGGAACCGTTTAAGGATTTGAATTTCATAAAAAGCGGACTTTCCTGATCTACCAGATGACCCGCCGACATGTCATAAAAGTATCCCCGCTAATACCAATACACCAGTCCTGTATGAGACAGCCCTAGCATGTATTCAATATGGACGGTGGGTGTTAGCGCCGAAGTGGTGACATGTAGAGAGGTGTATGGTGTGTAGGAGGACTACTGGGCCTTGAGAGCAGGCTGTGAAGCCTATGCCCAGAGTCGGACACATAAAAAAATAAAAAAAAAATAAAAAACATGTTGCGTTAGGAAAAACTCTTGCACGAGATCCAGGGGCTTTTGGTCCCGACAGCTTTCTTGGCTAATTACATCTAGAGTATTCCAATTGATATTTGTATTAAAATCTCCAGTTAGTATAATTCTTTCTGATTTCTCTTCCATTTTACGTAGTAATGATCTTCTGAATTGTACCCTCTGCCAGGTCCTCATATTCGTCTCTTTCCATGTGTTTGATCTGGGTGGCATGTACAAATTGGCTACAATTACTTTCCCTTCAGATGTGTTGATCTCTACTGCAATCAGTTCTACTTGTGATGGTATATCTAGTTTTATTTCATTGACTTTTAGATTTTTCTTAGTTAATATTATAATTCCTCCTCCTTTTTTTAAATTTCTGTCTCTTCTCCATATATTGTATTCCTCTAAGTTTAGTATGTCATTGGATATCCTTGGTGTTAATTTTGTTTCAGTTAGGCATATTATTTGTGGTTCATTTTCTCTGACATAATCATTCATCTCCAGTAATTTAGATACCATTCCATCCACATTTGAGTACATCAACTTTATCATCTTGTGTATATACTTGTCATGACATGGTTCTACTACCTTCCTGCTTTTTATTCCCTCCTGTTTGTGTACCACTTTCGTACCTGCAATCCTATTACTTTGTAAAAAATAATGTGTTTTTCTCCTCTCCTGATCTTCCCTCATTTTTTGTTTTTGCTTCCTTCCTCTTCTTTTTCAGTAATTCCAGTTCCTCTTGTGTTAGGCATCTTTTTATCCATACATTTTTGAACTCCTCTTTTTCCATAAGATTCTTTGCATTTTATAGTATCTCCTCCACAGTGTTTACACTCTGGAAAGTCACTTTTAGAGGTCTTGTCTTGCTTTTCTCGTATTTCCCTAACCCTTTGTGTTCCTCTATGTCTTTACTACAGATTTCCTCTGATACTTCCTTCAGTAAGCTCATTACATTTGCCATCTCCTTTTCGTCTCTTGTGATCTTGTTTTTTACTTCTTCCTCTTCTATACCAGTGATTACTATAGATTTGTTGATAACTACTGAATCTCTGTCTATCTTTGGGTTGTTTTGGATTATTCTTTTCACTTCCTTTTTAAAGCTTTTTTTCCTCTACCCTTGTTTCTAAGTCTTTCTTTACTTTCACCATTTCAGCATACGTGGTTTCCACATCATTTTTGTAGCTTTGCACAGCTTCATTCACCTGTGTTATCTTCTCAATATCACTGCTCTGGTTTATCAGACTGCTTACTTGCCTAATTGTCTCTGTATCATTTTTGAACTCTTCCATAATACTCTCGTGATTGACTACTGTACTTGCCATTTCACTCATTTTCTTCCTAAGTGTACTCAATTCCACTGTTAGTTCACTGATGGTTGTGTCTTTCTTGTTGGCCTCCCTTCCTAGTTTTTCTATTTCTTCCTTTTGCAAGTGCATCTGCTTCTTTATATCATCAATTTCATTTTTGAAAGCCATCTCCAGTTTGTGAACACGTTCAACTAGTCTATTGTGAGTCTCCACTTCAACCAGTTCTTGGTAGAAATCATCATCTTGCTTTCTACCTTTATCCCTTTTCTTTTCCAAATTTGCTTTACTAAAGTATGTGTCCATTTTGCAATACTAAAAGCACAGAGTACATGTACTTACATTCCCCCATGCAGTTGTAGTCTAAACAAACCTCAGCTGACTGAGCACATTCTTTCGCCTCTCGGTTCTCTTTTCTGTTTGAACAAGTCTTGTTTAAACTTTTTTTTTTCTTTTAATAATGAAAAATCATTTAGTCTAACCTGGTATAGAGCTTGACTCATATAAAGATACTAATTTAGGTAATGTCACTGGCCGTGATGGCTCGGTATGGAGCGCCTACGACGCACGTCTGCTCTCCCTGACTCCCAGTGTGTGTGTGTGTGTGTGTGTGTGTGTGTTCAACTCGTACACACCAACATACATACTAGATGCAGTATACTGTATGCATAAATCTTTGATGGACTCTTAACACGTTCGTCAAAAAATTTACGTATAGTACACTGACATTCAGTACGTAACGCCATCGATGACCATACTATAAAAGGATCCTGTAATTCCCACCCGCCATTTGCCATTAACAACTAACTTTTACCTGCTTCACCAGGTATTTATTCCCCAATTTGGCGCTAATACAAACCAATAACCTTGGAATTTTTAAGCACCTTTTCTATCCTAAATTCCCAAATGACCCAACTGTGTTTGCGACAGTTTGGGTTATGGGTGTTTGTTACACGAGGCGCCTTGCAGCTTCCATTATTAATCCCTTCAGCACGATGATGTAATTCTGTTCTATTACTGATACTGCCAGACGCTTTTACTTAGCTTAGATCATCCTTGTAGTGAAGGGTTTAATGAAGGCTATATTTAACCCCTTCAGTCCGATGATGTATGACAGTATTTTATGCTCTTTCTATTGGAGGGGGATAACTTTGACACCTGTAGTTGCAAACGTCTTTTCCAAAATCTTGTTGAACAGAATAGAGCCAGTAATTGATAAAATTTTAAGAGAAGAACAAGCAGGATTTAGAAAGGGTCGAGGTTGTAATGATCAAATTTTTATTGTAAGGCATCTAATGCAACAAGCTAATGAGATGAAAATGCCACTTAGTATGTGTTTTGTGGATTTTGAAAAGGCGTTTGATAGCGTTTCACGTGGAGCTATGTTGAAAATTATGAGATTGTATGGTATACCAAAAAAGTTTGTAAATATTATTAGGAGCCTGCATGAAGGTACTTTTTGTAAGATAATGGTGGATGGTTCTTTGAGTGATCCATTTGAAGTTAGGTCAGAAGTGATTCAAGGAGGAGTTCTTTCGCCTTTGCTGTTAATTTTGGTTATGGATTATGTTATGAGAAAGGTTGTAAGAAGAACAGGTGCAGGAATTAACTGGCAAGAAAATATGAGGCTGATGGAGTTGGACTATGCTGATGATATATACAGGTATTGTACTGATTTGCGCAAGGATTTACGAGATGCAGAGGGTGCTTGATTGTCTGGTGGAGGAAGGAGAAAAGTTGGATTGGTAATAAATTGCGGTAAGACCGATAATATTAATATGAACGTGGAGAACCAAATCGATTGTGTAACTGGACATAATGTGGTGAGGAATGTAGAAAATTTTAAATATCTGGGAACGATTGTATCATCTATTGAATCATTAAACAATGAAACTGAGAGGATTAGACAGGCTTGGCGAGCTGTTGGAATGTTGAAATTTGTTTGGAATAATAACCTGCTTTCCGTGCTTACTAAAGTAAAAATTTACAAGTCCATGGTTAGACCAATTTTAATTTATGGGCATGAGTCTTGGTACAGTACAATAGCAACAGATCAGAAAGTATTAGGATTTGAGAATAAAATACTGAGAAGGATTCTTGGGGTAAAATATCAGGACAGAGAGAGTTACAAACGAAAGAGTAAGGGATATTATGAGAGTGGAACCAGTTGATATGTGAGACTGTCTCGCTGGAAATGGCTGGGGCACATGTATAGAAAAGAAGGCAGTTTAATACAGGATGTGCCAGAGCGGACAGCTAGAGGAAGAAGAGGCAGATGTAGGCCGAGGGAAACCTGGTTGAGGACAATGAAAAGAGAAGCGGGAGAGGAGTGTTGGTGGGACCTGAAGGAGATGGCAAGAGACAAATATTGGTGGAGAGAGTTCATCGAGGCCCTTTGCATCCCGTGCGATGCTACAGGAAATGATTGACTAACTGATTATATATATATATATATATATATAGATATATATATATATATATATATACATATATATATATATATATATATATATATATTACTTTACCGGAATATATATTACTTTACCGGAAAAGAAACACTACCAAACCATTAAGTACTGAGAGATTTAATTTCGGATCAAGCGGATATACTGTATATATATATATATATATATATATATATATATATATATATATATATATATATATATATATATATTACTTTAGCGGAAAAGAAACACTACCAAACCATTAAGTACTGAGAGATTTAATTTCGGATCAAGCGGATATACTGTGTATATATATATATATATATATATATATATATATATATATTGCCAGATGCCATAATCCCGTAAGGGGTGGCCATTTGACTTTGAGGTATTTGTTTTACGGGGAGGGGCACTAACCCTCCACCAACCCACTTGTTGACATGTAGAAAGCACGTATGGTTTGGTTATATGGTTACCACCCAGCGCTGTAAATGGTTTCTTGGCTTACAGGAAACCATTTGGCTTGTCACTCAATGTAAAGCCACCTGTAAAGGTATATATATATATATATATATATATATATATATATATATATATATATATATATATATATATATATATATCCGGACCTGTGCTACACAGGAATGTAATGTAACTGGACCCTCAAAGAACGCAACTGAAGAACTCTGCCATATAGTTTATCCCCAAAGTTGGAAAAATACCTTTGTCTTCTCTGCTGGGAAACAAGCCCCGAGCCGTAAAATTGAAAATTACGGAATTCCGAAAACTTTCTTAAAACAAC
Source organism: Coenobita brevimanus (assembly GCF_032717465.1). Taxonomy (NCBI): domain Eukaryota; kingdom Metazoa; phylum Arthropoda; class Malacostraca; order Decapoda; family Coenobitidae; genus Coenobita; species Coenobita brevimanus. The sequence continues at coordinate 42,415,017 of NC_136991.1, forward strand.
TGAAAATTCGGCTACCAGAAGCATTGGAAAACGTGCACAGTCAAACCACATGTCTTGGTGTGTGTGGACGAAGCTAATGAAAGGGAAATAAAGACAGGTTTATGAAGCAAGCAATAACGATTTCTTGTACCAAGTTCATTAATCCCTTCAGTCCGGTGACGTGTTTATTATTTTATTCTTTCCAGCAGGTGGACGGTAATACAGTGGAGAAACAATATGAGAGAGAGAGAGAGAGTGTGTGTGTGTGTGTGTGTGTGTGTGTGTGTGTGTGTGTGTGTGTGTGTGTGTGTGTGTGTGTGTGTGTGTGTGTGCGCGTGCGTGTGCGCGCGCGCGCTTTATTCCCCTCTCTCTCTCTCTCCATCCACAGCCCACTCCCACTTAACTTTCATATTCAGCAAAGGCGCTACTCAGTTTTCCGGGTTTGCGTGGATCAAGGAAGCGGAGGAACAGATTATGTTTGCTGGAGACTGACGGACAACACCCCATTCTGAATACCGAACCTGGAAATTCAGATCCATTTTCCTCTGAGCTTCTGAGTGATTGGTTATACCCATTGTAGTGATGGTGATATGCGGAAAGGCAAGGTGAAAAGAGAAGAAAAGTGAAATGGAGAACAGAAGAGATTATAACAATGTCTATCAAAATATTAATCTACTTTTCTATGAGGTCCTTGGTGAATGACTAGATTGATGGCGGGGACAGAGGTCAGAGAAAAGGGGTAGAGGTGAAAATGGAACAAAAGAGAGGAAAGGAGAGGCGACAAGACAAGAGGAACGAAAAGATCGTATTCTGGATTAGATATCTAGATCCACGATGGCAGTATATTGATCAGAGGAGAGACCGGAGTTGAAAATGAAAGGAGAAAATGAGGAGAAGGAGGGGGCATAAGAAGTGAGGAAAGGGAGCTCATATTACTGTATGGGATATTTAGATCCATGCCGAGATTCATTGTGAGCAGCTAGACTGACGGCAGTGGTAGTGGTCAATGGTAGGACGACGAGGAGAAGAGAGGCGAGGAGAGACAAGGGAAAAGATGGGGAACGGAAATGTCAGGAGGAAAGCTGTTATTTCGACTGAGTATTTAGATGGGTTTTTCTCAGACTTCTTGAATATGTGGTTAGAGAAAAGGCAGTAGAGGAAGAAGATGAAATGACAAGAGAATGAAAAGACAAGGGATAAATGAAAGACAATGCATTTGGAAAATTGGATTAATTCTCCCTGAAGTCCTTGGTCACTGGCTAGAGAGACGGCTGTGGTGAAGGTCAGTGGAGAGGAGAGGAGAGAAGCGGAAAGAAGGCAAAAGAACAGAAAAAATGAGAACAGATGAAACATTTCTGTTCGGATATCAGATTTTCTCTTGTGATGCTGAATGAATTTCTAGACTGGAGAGAGAGAGAGAGAGAGAGAGAGAGAGAGAGAGAGAGAGAGAATTATGGTAGAGTACTGAAGCCAATTACCTACAATCCAGATCATTCCCATTAATATTTCCCCTAAATGCACAGGGATTCCAACCAGCGATTTCATGATTACCGGCTCAGTATTATAATCACTCGGCCACACCTGCTTCATAAGTTTCTAATTGTGATAGTGAGTAGCAGTCAGAGAAGCAATTAACCAGGCAGTTCACCTTTGATTCTATCTATCTGTCTATTGCCAGACGTCTTAATCCCGTAAGGCGTGGCCACAAGCAACTCGTCTCCATATCGCCCTGTCCCCCGCCATTTCACTGCCCAGATCCCAGCGTACACAGCCTTCTCTCATATACTTCTCCATTCCATCCCTCCATCTTATCCTTGGCCTCCCCCTCCCTATCCCCCCCCCTCCACCTCACTCACATACACTCTTCTCGCTCTCTATTCTCTCCACATGGCCAAACCACCTCGATGTGTTTCTCATAACGCTTCTTATCACATCCATATACACACCACAACGCTCATTCACTTCCTCATTTGTCAGTCTGTCTCTCCACATGACTCCACATGCTCCTCTCAAATAACTCATTTTCACTGCTCTCACTCCTGACTTCTGTCCCTCCAACAAGGTTCAAGCTTCATTTCCATACGTTAGAGTTGGTATTACATACTGTCATATAGTAACTTTTTCACTTCCATGCTCACTTCCGTGTTCCTTATCACTGCTTTCAAAGAACCAGCAACCTTTCTTCCTTGTTGTACCCTTTCAAGCACTTCACTCTCTGAACTTCCATCCTTACTCATCACACTACTCAAGTACTTAATCGCACTCACATTTTCCATTTCCTCCTCATCCAGCCTCACTGCACATTCACTGACTTCATTTCTCTCGAAGACCATACCTGTACTCATAATTACATTCACCTTTATATTCCGTTTCTTACACCGAAAAATATTAATGAAACTAGACTCAGTGCACACACAGTGTTGTGAAAAGCAACCTTTATTTACGACACACGATTCTCTCTCTCTCTCTCTCTCTCTCTCTCCCTTTGTCCGTGTGAGAGAGAGAGAGAGAGAGAGAGAGAGAGAGAGAGAGAGAGAGAGAGAGAGAGAGAGAGAGAGAGAGAGATGCCATCTGTATTCTGTTGCTGCTACTAACAGACGATTTTAAACAGCTGAAAAATAAACGTGGAAGAATTACTGAGGGAAGTAGGCTAGCTATTACCTCCTGTCTGAATAGTCTATCCTTTGCTGAATAAGATTGTCTGGAGACTGCAAGAATGTATATAAAAGACGTTCTCGTTCTGATCGATGTAATGACAGTTTCAATCCCTCGCACTACGAAAGGTGTCCCGAAACTGAATAAAACCGTCTGACGGTAGCAAGAACAACAAGAAAAAGACAAAGACGCCCCAGTATTAAAGAATCATGTACACTGTCTCTAGGCTTTGTATCACAGGGATCAGTGATACCAAGTGTTATGGATTTTAGACATCTCATGGTCATATTTACTACTGGATTTTATTCCAGTTAACATCAAGCGATTTTATTCAGCTGATAGTGAATACAGGTGCCTGGGTGTGTTAGTATTGCTGCCATTAACCCTTTCATGCCTAGGACAACTCTACCCTATAGTAATCTATTTCAGTTTACGCCAGATGATTTTATTTAGCCGAGGGCGAGTCACAGGAGCCTTCAGTTTTATATCTCTTCTGAAGTTTCGTATTTCACGAGATTTTACGCTTCGGTATATCACTGATTTGGCAGTTCTTAACAAGGTCGGTACGTCTCGGGACATTATTGAGAACTATGGATAGACCTTCATATTTCAAGAGATTTCATGGTGCGGCAACTTGCAGATTTGTGAGTTCTTTTGAAGCATTGTATTTCAAGAAACATTATGGTACGCATTACATAGGTCTTGGTATTTTCTGGGACTTACAGTCGCTTCCACATATGATCTGTCTGCATCTCAACGAAAAGAATCACTGAGATGACAGGCTTCACAAGGTGGGTATGAAGCTGATAATGGATTCCTTGGCAAGAATTTTAATATTGTTTACGTTAATGGTTCGTCAGCTCGACAGCATTATCTTCAGAGGTGATTGTGGACGCGGAAACTGGCAAAACTTTCATTGGCTTATGTCATAAACTGCAGCTACTGCGGAAAGTGCCTGCAGTCCTGCAGTCCGAGGACCTACTTTTGACATTATTCCCATAAAACTTTATTTTTATTATTCAACTTTAGGAGGAAATGGTAAAAGAAAAGGCAGTTATTGAAAGTTATACCCAGTCCCCTTCAGATCGAGATGTTACTCCAGAGTTAAATAAAATTATCTGCACGTCGCAAGAATAAGCAATACAGCATATCATCGGACTGCAGGGGTTAGTTACGCTATGATACGTGTCTCTATCGTGATGGAGGGGTTATCATATAATCACAATTACCAACAAAAACTGAGAATTTAACCCTTAACCCCTTTAATGTGGAACACTTCCATTTTGTTTTTGACATCTCTAGATGTTTACATTATTTGGCTGAGGACACACTTGTCGAACCGGAGGGGTTAGATACAGCCTTTATTTACCTCTTCGCGATAACACATCTTCCATGTTGCATAAAATCGTCCAGTGGTGGCCTGAGCAACCCTCTGAATCCCACCACCTGCAGCTGTAGTTTACTCTCACTACACCCAAAAGATTATAACTCTGGAAAAAACAAGGATTTGTTGGGATGGGGTTCGAAAGTCTCCATTTAGCTCTTTACAACCTATGTCCCTCCCACATCTGAATGAAATCGTTTGGTAATAGTAAGAATATATTGTAATTAAAAATAAGTCATCGGTTATCGAGCTGAAGCAAAAAAGAAAAAAGTATTAGAGTTAATACCTCGGGACACGACTTAGCTCTTATTACTCTGGCTAGCGCTGGACGATTTTACTCGCACCTCAAAAATTCCCGGAATTTCATGATTAATAATAAGAAATAATTACAGAAATGCAACACTTCAAAAAGTAGCAAAGTCAAGAATAGGAAAAAAAAAGTCAATTTTTGAAAACAAAAATGAACCAGAGTCATACGGTGATGTTTCGAAGGAGGAAAAGCTATGGAAACCAGGAGAATGGAAAGAATCTAGTTCAAGGTGTACAGTATAACCCCCCCTCCCTCTCTCTCTCTCTCTCTCTCTCTCTCACACACACACACACACACACACACACACAGCAGAAATTCTTGCTTACACAGGAACCACTGTGTAAAGAAAACTCGACTCTGGAAACTCAAACACGAAACAACTGAGGAACAACAAGCGATTTTTCAACTCCAGTGGGGCTTGTGTGTGAGCAGGTTGGCTTATAGTTCAGTCCGAAGCAAAAGCTCTTCTGCTGCTCACTTTTCTTTGCTGGTTAATATTATAAAGCCGATTTACATGATTCTTTGTAACTGATGATCATCAATCAATCATGCGCAAAAAGGGCAAAGAGAAAAGGAAAACTAGTATGAACGGAGAGAGGAGAGGGAAAAGAAAAACTAGAGTGTGCAAGGAGAGGAAAGAGAAGGAAAACTAGTATGTGTAGGGAGGGAAAAGAGAGAAGGAAAAGTAGTATGTGCAGAGAGAGGAAAGAGAAGGAAAACTAGTATTTGCAGAGAGGAATGAGAGAAGGAAAACTAGTATGTGCACTGAGAGGAAAGAGTGAAGGCAAACTAGTATGTGCAGGGAAAGGAAAGAGAGAAGGAAAACTAGTATGTGCAGAGAGAGGGAAGAAAAAGAAAACTAGAATGTGGAGAGACAAGAAAGAGAGAAGGAAAGGAGGTGATATAATATGTGAACTATTGTCTCCTATTACACATTAGTCGACAAGGGAAGAAGAAAGCTGTCTAGGAGGAAATAAAGATTGCTGTTGGCTAATACAGCGAAGCCGACAGTGACTTACAGCTGCAAGATGGACAACGCCTCAAGCAAAGAAATTACAAGGAACAGCGATGGGGATTCATTACCTTGTGTGTGTGTGTGTGTGTGTGTGTGTGTGTGTGTGTGTGTGTGTGTGTGTGTGCGCACGCCACGTAACTTCCCATTCTCTCTCTCTCTCTCTCTCTCTCTCTCTCTCTCTCTCTCCACAGCCCCCACTCACTTTCATATTCAGCAGAAGCGCTACTCAGTTTTCCCAATTTGCGTGGATCAAGGAAGTGGAGGAACAGATTTCGTTGGCCGGAGACTGACGGGCAATACCTGGTTCTGAATACCCAGCCTCGACGTTTACACCTATTATTGTTTGAGGTCCTGAGTGGCAGGGTGGATGGCAGTGATGGTGGTGGTGAGGGAGATGAGAAAAACACAAAGATGGCAAAATGAACAGAAGAGCTTACAATATTCTATCAACCTAAGGACGGAGTCCTTAATCCCGTGAGGGGTGGGCCACAAACAAATTGCCTTGATGTCGCACTGCCCCCTGCCATTACGCTGCCCTCCTCACAGCTCACACCCCTTTCCTTCATATTGCGCATGAAAATTAGATTCAACTTTCTATAAGATCCAGCATGAATGGCTAAACTGATGGCAATGGTAGTGGTCAGATGAATGGAGAGGAGAGATGGAAAGCGAAGAGAAATGCGAGAGGCGATATGAGGAGATGAAAGAAAAGCTCCTTTTATTGCGTTAGATATTAGGATATTGCTATTCTTACTACGACCACTACTACTACTACTACCACCACCATTATTACTACTACTACTACTAGTATTACTATCTGAGGTTCAAAGCGAATGGCAAGACTGACTACAGCAGTAATGGTCTGTGGCAGGAGAAGAGTTCAGGAAAGAAGAAATATGAGAAACGGAAATGTGAAGAGACATGAGTTCACACTATTACAGCTGGGCATTTAAATCCGTTTTTCTTTGACATCATGACTAAGTAGTTAGAGAAGAGGCAGTGGTTGGAAAAGAAATGAAAAGAGAATTACAAGAAAAGAAAAGTGCGAATGACATTACATTTGGCAGTTTAGATCCATTTTTCCCTTGGGGCTCTTGGTGTGCGGCAAAAGGATTTAGGTCACTGGAGAGGAGTGCAGACAAGAGAACAAACACTGAGAAGCGATGATGTATCCTACTTTGGTATTATAAATCCATTTTTCTTGGGATTTTTGTGCTAGGCTGCACGAAAGAGAGAGAGAGAGAGAGAGAGAGAGAGAGAAAATTTATGGTACCAGTACTGCATCAGACCAATTAAAGATTTCCATTAGTACCAGCTCAGAACTATGGTCACTCGGCCACTTCTGGTTATGGAAGTGAGTAGCAATTAAAATATGTAATTATTCTGGCAGATTACTTGTGATTCATGGAGAAAAATTTGTCACTGGACTCAGTTATGCACACAGTATTGCCAGAAGCAAGCTAAGTCCACGATGTTCTCTCTCTCTCTCTCTCTCTCTCTCTCTCTCTCTCTCTAGGGAACTCCTGCTCGCCCACAACTTTTATTTTACCTACAGTTGGATTTATGCATTTTTGATGTGCAGGTCCACCAGAACCTGCATATTTGTGTTTTTTATCCCTTCAGCTACTGGGCCGTCTTTTTATATTTATTTTTCGAACCGTGCAATATCTGTTCACCTTGGTCCACAGGCCTTGGCTAACTACACGAGGAAAAGTTGGCTATGATACAGTTACACGTTCACTTTACAGAAGCTTTGTAGTACCAACAGTTGACAGTGGCACAGCTACACGTGCAGTTTACATAAGCCTTGCACTACTAACTGCTGGCTGTGACACAGCTAAACATACAGTCTACAAAAGCTTTACACTACCAACAGTCGGAGGTGTTCATTGGGTGAGCAACGCTGGCTGGGACTCTGGTTCAGTAAGGGGCAGGCACAGGGGGGGAGCACAAACTGACCAGTGTACAATCAGCATCAAGGTCCTGTTGCCTTTCCTGTTTTTCTCTCCACGGATTGTTGCAATCTGTGGTGAATGCGCATCAGCTGACCCTGATGGCTTTATATAGCTATAGATCTGTCATCAGCGTCGCCTGCTGGGGATTCATCATACCGGTTTTCAAGGTTCCTGGAAGGACGCGGTATGAGAGGCGGCAGGACTTCTGATGCTGACTATACATTCCCTCAAACATCAGCATGTCGGCTTCAACCCTTCACTACCAAATGTCTCTCTTCAAGTCATTTGTCTGTAAAAGAATGAAACAAATTGTCATCGTAGTGAAGAAAATGGTGGGCAGTGATTCTAGACCTTCACTTAGAGGGTCTTCCAAAACTGAACAAAATACTTCAGTGGTATCAAGACTAAAATTCAAAGCATCATAGCAGTGAAGGGGTAAAGCCATTCACACACTAATTATAACTTCCTGCTGTTATAGTCTGGTGGTTTCACGAACACAGTACAAAACATCATCGTGGTAAAGAGGTTAAGATATCATGCACACTGAGTACTCAATATAATAACCACTTCCTGATGCATCTTGCTGTTTATGCTAAGTTCGGTGCCTTCATAAAGTATGCATAGCTGGAGACCCACATCCCCCTTGACGACCCTTACTATGGCCAGTTTGTTTTCACCTAACGGAACTGGACCACTCCCACAGCTGGAATACTAAGTAGTGGCTGAATGAAATTCGACGTTTAAACAGTCGTTCTTCAAACTGTCTTTTCTTCATTTCGATTCGCTCGTGTCGTGCTTAACTGTTTTTGTCCATAATTATCTAGGTATGAGTGGGCTTCTATACTGTAAAGCTAATTTTAATTACGTTTCTAATGACCATTAAATCATCTCCATAGGTCAGTTATTTACAATGTCTAATGTAAACCAAACATTCTCTTTAACACAATCATCAATTCTTTTAATCGGCAGCAAATCAGCTTCGTAGCTCAATATTTAAGGTTTGTAATGAACAGCAAATCATCTATTGTGCAGTAATTATTTCATTAATGAGCACCACCTCTAATTATTAACACTCTCAAATGAGCACCAAACCATCTTTAGCGCAATCATTGACAGAGTTTCTAATGAGCACTTATCACCCCTCAAGGAAATTATTATTAACAGTTCTCGCGAAAGAAATAATCAAATGGCGCCATCGCACTGATGGGTCATATGTAGGTTATGACAAAGTTAAAATAAATATAAAATACGCTGTTTTACTGGAGGCAATGGCTTCATGTAGACTGTATGATTACACAGTGATACAGATGAAGTGAGTCGACACAGAGGATGCACTTTGACATATACCCTCATCCCCGAGGCCCTTGACGCAATACAACACGAGACAACCCAGCTTTCCACCACAACCACCATCACTGTCTCCCTCCACCACAACCCAGCTATCACAGCCATCATCATTGTCTCTCTCCACCACAACCCAGCTCTCCATCACAACCACCATCACTGTCTCTCTCCACCACAACCCAGCTCTCCATCACAACCACCATCACTCTCTCTCTCTCCACCAGTAACACAGACTTACCACTGCCAATACCATTATCACAATACTATAATCACTATCAACCACACTGTTACCATTAGCACAATAATGTTACCATAACGTGACTACTGCCACCTTTACTATAACACAGCTATTATACCCAGACTGCTACTAAAGTTACCATAACATTAATACGATACCACAGATCCTCATGACGACCATCATTCTAACTACCATCATCACCATCACACACAGTCATGCCGCCACTACCAAACTACTACAACCACTACTACCACTGTTCTCTAAACACCACCACCACACACCTATCACTACCAAACTACTCCCACTACCATCACCACACTGCTACAGCACTGCATCAACACTGTTATCACCACTACGGCAATACTATCACCACCAACACATCCCCAAGGCCCTTGCCTTACCATAACGAAATATAACACATACTAGCGTCATCATAGCCACTAACACTATCTCTACCATCGTCAGCAAACTGCTACCACCATCACCACAAGTGATAACCACGGCTACTATGTTACTACAACAACTATTACTACATACATGCCAATCACAACTACCACAACATTCACACATACACAGTCGCGTCACAAAGGATAGTGTTCATAATAAACAGCTACTTATATTTTACACACACACACACACACACACACACACACACACACAAACATGCAAACATGCTAGGTGCAATACTCTCCCCTTTTCTGAGACTGCAGTTCTACTCGTTAAAGCAACTGGTAACCATAATGTAGAGCAGAATATAGTAATGTTCTTAAAACAAAGGATTAACTGACCAGTTGTGGCTTTAGGCCATTTCTCTTGTAAAACGCCGAAAACTTAGGTCAGTGGCAGAAGCTTTATCATGAATGAAAAAACAACTAACATGAAGAAAAAGAACAACCCTCATTTTGTCCTTCAGGGGAGAGAGAGAGAGAGAGAGAGAGAGAGAGAGAGAGAGAGAATCACGTTGATGAGAAAGAAAAAACAAAATAAAGACAAAGACTTACAAGAAACCTCTCCTTCAGTGTTGTGTTTAAGGACTATAGTTTTAGGCTAAATGGCCGCTACACTTCCCTACCTTCTATATTGCATTGTCCTCAGCTTCCTGCCTTTTTGTAAGTTCCAACACAAGCTTGACAATTCTCTATGTTTGATTTCCTGACTCTACCCCCGCTACAACTTTTACAAAGTGAAATTCCACAGTATCTTTATGTCCATGACCGTCTTTATGTACAAATTATATGAAATGTTAACAACACTGAAAAAAGGGTTATCACTTTCTTCTCTCTGGCAGCAGATATGCAAGTCTGGGTATGTGTGTGATGTCCCCAAGGCTATACGATATAATGGATGGGGTTACGGAAATGCTGTGGAGAGTTACGGAGAGCAGAGGGAGGATGGGGAAGGAGGGTGGTGTTAATGGTCATGAGTGGACTATCGTCAGACCGATGTATGCTGTTAAAGCTGAAGTAACTGGTGTGCTGACTGGACCAGAGTGCTGTATCTGTGAGCGTTACCGGTATTATGGTTGTTCTGACAGAAGGCAACTCTTGGATTAATGTGCTGGTGAACGGCGAGAAACTGGAATTGGTTAATTGTATTAAGTACCTCAGTGCAGTGATAAATGAAGTAAATGTACCAAAGAAGTGGAAGGAAGAGTGGTACAAGAAAAAAGGAAAGCCAGGGCTATACAGACCCTGATACAAATCACAAGTCTGAATGAATGCTGCATGAAGACAGTGGGATGATGTGTTAGTGTTTAGATTAATGTATGGGTGTAACTTTGATCTGGGATGAAAGCGAAAAACCAAGAGCAAAAGCGGTATACTAAGGCATGTTAGTCGAGTGCGAAGTATGGAAAGGATAAGAAATAGGCAATTCGCAAACTATTTGATGCAGGAAAGTGATATGATAGCAGGGTAGAGGAGTTTGCTTGGATGGTATGGTCAAATGAAAATGATATAGTTAGGATATTTATAAAGGTTTGTGTGCATGAATTGACATTTTGAGGCACCGTTGTTAACCATGAAGATGGATATGGTACAAAAGTGTGAGACAGCGAGGTATGGGAGTTAATGAGGCTAAGGAACTGGCAGGGGATCGAGTTCGTTAGATGAATTATGTACGAAGGAGCACATGGCAAAGTCTGGCACCATTTTTTAACTCGACAGACAACGTGCTGACTATCTGGTGTGTGTGTGTGTGTGTGTGTGTGTGTGTGTGTGTGTGTGTGTGTGTGTGTGTGTGTGTGTGTGTGTGACGCACATATATAACGAAAAATATCAGCCAACAAAATATGTGCAAATGGTTAGTCTGTGAGGTGAAGCCACAATTCCGTGGAGTTGAATGATATGCGAATGATTGTGTGGATCATTTAATAGGTCATGTTGTTCGTATTTCCCAGCTTTATTACTTAATATTGTTAAACCCATATTAGGTGGGGAAAATCGTAATGATGATGATAATAATACAAACACAAGAAGCGGTGCCAAGGCACAGCAAACCCGTCCCCGGCAGTCATTTTATTGCTGAAGTATAAACACAACCAGATATTTAGTCAGAGATGTCATATATCAAATTTGAAGTAAATCGGGTGAAAATTGACGATTTTATGCCCTTCTGAAATGTTAGGTCCGACCCACCTGATACTGACCCCCGTACCGCTAACTGGGGGGGACTCCCATGATGTCATGAGGCATGTTATAGGATGCAAATTTGAGAGATGCACCTCTAGGTTTTGGTTTCATGTCGATATGACGAATTTAAAAGGAGTTATGGCGAAAAAATACGTTTTTTTTTATTTTTTACGTTTTGGAGGCCTAAAGCCTGGGCCTTGGCCCAATTTGGCCCAAAATTTAATCAGATGCTCAGGCCATACCCCATCACTCCCGTAATTTTAGTCAAAAACTCATCAGTAGTTTTCGCGCAAAGTTGTTAACAGACAGACAGAGAAACAGACAAACCGAATGAAAACAATACCCTTCCCCGAGCCCCTCCAGGGTGGGGTCGGGTAACGAGTGACATATCAGACACAACACACTGCATCCAATAGTGTCGTGTTTCAGATGACTGAACGTGCACAAACCTTCTGTCTACTTCCTCCACGTCCCTGCTTCTTGTCTAAATCTCCACTTTTCTGCCTCTCCCATATTCTACCTTTCCCCATCCCTACCTCTGTCCTTCCCTACCTCTCTCCATACCTGCCTCTCCTTCCTTTCTTCTTCTCTTCCCTTCCTCTTCTCTTCCCTACCTCTCCAATCCCTACCTGTCACCTTCCCTACATCTCCCCATCCCTACCTCTGTTCTTCCATTCCTTTTCTCTTCCCTACCTCTCTCCATCCCTGACTCTGTTCTTCCCTTCCATTTCTCTACCCATCCCTACCTTTCTCCTTCACTTCCACTTCACTTCCCTAACTCTCGCCTTCCATACGTTTCCCCGTGACTACTTCTTGTCTGTCTGTCTGTCTGTCTGTCTCTGTCTATCTCTCTCTCATCGTCTACAACCAAGGAATACAGACAGACCGTTAATGCATGCAGGTTATGGTGCACACTGTTGATTGCAGGTCAGACGCTACACACTACATCTTGTTTAATGACCTGAGGGGGTCGGTGGTGGTGGTGGGAACGGCTTGTAAGTTATGTGTGGTGGAAGCATGCCATGTCCCTCCCACCCCGCCACACACATCTTAACTTGTTCACCACACACACACACACACACACACACACACACACACACACACACACACACACACACACATTTTTCTACATACAACGTGTAGCGCCTCTTTAATTCAGATCCCAGGACCAACAAAAACACATACCTTTTAGGTCAGGCACCCGATGTGTAAATATTATTTCAGTGAAAATCAAATTTAATAATATCGTATTTACACACCCGTACCCAGTTAACTTTGGTCCCAGTGGCCTGTGACTCTGGACAGGACTGACAAATTAACTGTACAAAACGCCCGTAACTATAATGCCATTTTAGCCATCACCTGCAATCTGTGGATTGTATACCTGCGGTCATTATTTATATTCTGCTCCCAGTGTACGGAGGGAACAGGAGGGAGGGAAGGACGGAGAAGGGGTACAGAGGGGGTAGAGAGGAATACGGAATCTGGAGGCAGGAAAGTACAAGGAGGTAGGTAGGTACAAGTATCACAGAATGAAGTGCAGGGAGAGAGGGAGGACGAGCAGAGAGAGATATCGTGGTGTTTGAGCTGCAGCCACCGTTGCGCATCAGTCCTCAGGCCTCACTGTGTACGTTCCACTACATATGTAAAATTAACCAATTCAGTACCAGGACATATTTTACATTTACCCTTATACAGTATTATTCGATGATGTCTTTGGTAATTTATTCTTTCTACCCCCAAACAAGTTTATTTAGTCTAAGGGAGACCTCATAAAGTGAAGGAGTTATTAAAGGCAATAACTGTAACCTGTCGGGTTCAGAACTCAACAGACCTCTCCGAAGCTAAATAAATTCTTTTAGAGTTAGTAGCCATAAAATAAAAAACTGCAACGTCATCGGAATAAATGTGTTACTTTACCTCCATCGATTTAGTAAACACTGGAGAAGGCAGTGATGTGGTTAAAATATAGTTTCTATTTACACTTTCATATCCTGATTTCCTCAGCTGAATAACATAGTCTGGTATATTACAAGGATAAAGTAAAAAATACGTCATCAGGGTGAAGGGGTCAAAGTGATCTCTCCATCAAAGTCTGGGGACTATACTCAATGCAACTTAGGGCCATATATCTAGCTGCCTACAAAGATATCTTAACACCTCTTCCTAACCGATCTATTTTGCATATTACGGTACATCATAATCCGTATATATATATATATATATATATATATATATATATATATATATATATATATATATACACACACACATATAGTAGGTACCCACAGTGGTACGTGAAGTATATGGATGGCAGAGGACGTCACGTACTAGGAATTCGCGTACTCTGAATACATAAACTTTTGGGAAAAATTGCATATGGATGGCAAACCCTTTCACTGGCAACCCTTGAGACTCCTTTCAGACCTATGTATTGTACTGTACAGGGAAACTATCTAAGACATATTACCTAAGATAATGTAAACCAACGAGGTTATGGCTTTACTAAATCAACAAGGATATGGCTTAATGAAACCAACAAGAATATGGTTGCTCACCTTAACCCAAGAGGACAACAGGCTTAATGGCTTAATGGAGGTAAGAAGGGGATCCGTGGCAAGGTGAGGCACCTAGTGTGGGTTTCGGGAGAATTCAGCGTCAAGTCAATTCGCCATCACAACAATAACAAGACATTTTTTTTTTTTTTTTTATGCCAGGCATCCCCGAAGGGCTAAGGCGTTGCCCCTGGGTAGAGGACTTTGGACTGGAGCGCATAGCATTTTATGACCGGATGCCCTTCCTGATGTCTACCAATGACCCTTGGGTGGATTCGATCCTCCGACCCTTCGTTCAGGGTGGAGAGCTCCAACCCACTGAGCCACGACAATTCGCCATCATTATTGAAGACAGCTATGGGTGACGCTAAAATATGAATTCAAAGGCAACTACAGCGAGGAAGAAACAAGTTAATTATTGTCTGACTGTGAAGTGACTTGATGGCGAATTTTCTTGGAACCCTAGCATGCACCACCCGCCACACCACTCTCGTCACCAGCACTTTCGACACTTTCACTAGCTAATGCCCTCACTTCGTTCATAAACTCTTCAAAGTGAAGTCATCACTTCTTCCACTCGCAACTGACAGTGTTTGATGTTCTTGAATTCTTCCTTGAATTTATCTAGGGCACACAGTACTCGGCTGAGCTCCATCATTGACAAGTCTGCACTCTCCACCAATCTCCATCACTGGTGGTTGGCACATCTTAGGGTGGCAATGTCACGTGCTTGGGGTAAACCCTGGATTTGGGCCACTCTTCGCTGCTGTCTCGCCTACAACGAGTTCAATTCGTGTACTGTCAAAAGACACACTAAAATTCGGAAAAAAATAGATCCTCGCATACAATGAGGATCGTGTACTCTGAACTCGCGCACTGTTGGTACCTACTGTGTGTGTGTGTATTATATATATATATATATATATATATATATATATATATATATATATATATATATATATATATATATATGAATTTTATTTCCTTGTCTGTCCCCTATGGAAATCAAGGGGTACGCGTAAAGAAACCTCTAAACAGCTCCAACATGTGTAACTTTTTCCGACTAATTCAAATATGTACATTACAATGTTTGTCTGCCTGTCTGTCCCCTATGGAAATCAAGGGGGGTGCATATAGAGTCCTCAAAACATGTCCAACAGGTGTAATTACTTAAGACGAATATAAATGTGTACATTACAACTGCCAGAAGTGGCACTCCTGATGGCCAAGATTAGAACTAATTAAAAATAATCGTCAGCATGGCAGACATATGGTAGCCAGTTACCACAGAACTTTTAACTTTTACAACCTTATCATTACTGGCAACAACGGGTCAAATGAGTGACGGACTGGTGAGGAGGGCACAGCGGGTGGGGTGGGTGGGTAGGGTTTAGTGGGTGGGTGTGATGGGCAGGGTGCGTTAAGTGGATGGGAGGGTAAAAGGCAGAGTGTGACGGGCAGGGTAGATGAAGTGGGTGGGAGGGTAAGAGACAGGGTGTGTTGGGGCAGAATGGGAGGGAGGGAGAGAGGATGGGTGTGATGGGGCCGCCTGGTAGGGTGGGTGGGCAGGGTTGGATGGGTATGGTAGGGCTGCGTGGGTGGACAGGATGGATGGATGAGTGTGGGTGAGTGGGTGAGCAGGGTGGGTGGGAAGGTGGGTGGATGGATGGGTGGGAAGGTGGGTGGATGGATGGGTGGGGTAGATGGGTGGATGGGTAGAGTAGGAGGGTGCATGGGTGAGTAAGATGGGTGAGAAAGGTTGCTGGGTGGGCTGTGGGGATACAGGTTTATGACAGGAATAGGTCCATGGGGAATATATCTCCGGGGATATAGGGCAAAGGAGGAACATAGTTTCAATGGGTATAATGGGATATTTTGGGCCTTCTCCCACAGGGGAAGTGGCCATCCAGAGTCCCTGGCAAACATCGCATTGGACAACACACACAAAGGAAACTCTCTACCTGTACCCTGAATGACTGCACGAGAGTTAGAGATTGATTACACTCCTGGGTGTAACATCTAGGCTTTCAATAATGCATCCAGTAGCAATACAGAGTAATTAAGAATAACCTGAAATCCAGATGGTAAATTTATGGGCACACATCTTACATTTTGGTGCAGCGAGGTCAAGAACACGCCTTATTTCAAGTCTGTCTACCGTCAAATCCAGCAGCCTATGAACCTGTAAACCAACTGTCTGCCATCTGTTGCCAACCTCGGCTGTCATAGACTCTGCCCGTAATCAAGCAATTCTGTCAGCGAACCTGCCTATCATCGAGCCATTCTGTCACAGAACCTGCCTGTCATCAAGCCTGTCTGTCAACATGCCTGTCTGTCATCGAGTCCGTCTGTCATCAAGCCGGCCTGTAATCTAACTCGTCAGTCACTGAGCCTGTCTATCACCAAGCCTAGCCGTCACCCAGCTATCTGTTGCCAAGCCTGTCCATCACCAAGCCTTCATCCCACTGCAGAACCCTATCAAGAATCACACAGACCCTACCAAGTCAACTACATGGCTTACAAGGCTCCATACTGCTCTTTCTTGGCGATTTCTATTGTTTACTGCACCTTCATATTGCTCCGAATGCTACCGATACATTTTTAACACTGAATTTCTTTATACACTGTATATACAAGGAAATAAAATCTTGCCATATGAATCAATAAGCTAAACTGTACACAATCTCTCTCTCTCTCTCTCTCTCTCTCTCTCTCTCTCTCACTATGGATGTTACTAGTGATCCAAGCTAGCCCACAGCACCCATTGAACTGACACTGAACGACCATAGCACAGCTATTCAGGCCCTGCTTGTCTCTACTCAAAATACAGACGCTTATTAAACTGTTTCATTGTTATCTATAAAGCTGATTATGTAATTCCTCACACTTATATTAATAAAGTTAATGAAAATATATATAAATATGACAGAGTACAATGTAAATCCCTGGCTACTATACACAGCCCTGGAGGCAGCTTCAAGCAACTAATCCTCGATATTAACCCCTAAACTTCCCATGCCATTCATTACACCGCCAATATCCACTCACAATGTCTGAACTCCCAACCTTACTATCGCTAAGTAACTTTGTGTTTTTTTATACCAAACAGAGGTCTGAGCGTTAGGGTCTGGACACACGTGCTGGAAACATGTGTTTGAAACATTGTGTTGAACAAGTTCGAGTACATGTTCAAAGCACCATTGTCACATACAACCGCTAGCACTTCCACCTGTTACAATCAGTGTTGTCAGTGCTATCTACCCGAACCTAGAAACCTTGAGTAGGTTTACTCACGATTCGCGCTACCTGTGGAGAGAGGGAAAGACCAATCGGTGGAATTATAGGACGATGCAGGTGGGTGGGTGGGTGGGAGACAGGGAGGATGGGGTTTGGTGCTTGAGGAGAGTAAACAGAACAGTCGGATAGCAAAACAGAAGGAATTAGCAACTCCAAAGTAACTTAATACGTCTAGCAAAACGTAAGATTAAAATTCTGTGTAAATATGGTAGCAAAACGTAAGATAAAAATAGTGTAAATATGGTATAATATGTTGTCGCAATTTACAAATTTACGACACGACTGGTTAATCTAGCACAATATAAATTCTGCTAACACACACACACACACACACACACACACACATACTAGAGCATACTCACACATACACAAATCACGCACAGACACGAATACTCTCACTGGAAGAGAAGAATTGAACTGAAGTTGTCAACAGAGAACTAAACAAACACTCGAAGGGAAAATGAAACAAGGCCGAAAACGCAGTGTATGACAAACAACAGGAGAAACGAATTAAAACTGCCCACCAGGAGCCTGATAAAATGCAAGAACGTCCGATGGCAAGAGAGACGGAGGAAAAATCGAAAAGTTGAACACTGACAATAACGGGAAGATTGCTGGAGTGACCCAGTGTACGCTATGAGGAAATGCAGGAGAGAAAAGAAATGTACACCACCATAACACAAGCCTCAAGATGTGAATGAAAAGCAGATGACACGATAGGGGGAGAGAAATAGATCGACATCCAGCTCTATATACAGTAGACCTTAATGAAGACCCTCTGCACAGTGCCAGTCCCTTAAAAAAAAAAAAAAAAAAAAAAAAAAAAAACCAGACTGCATCTTATATTACAAGGACGACTGTCAAGTGAAAACGAAAAATAAGATTCAGTGAAAATTATGGAGTACGAGAATTCTGTTGGCGAGAATTCTGTTGGGCGTATTGAAGTGGTTACATATAAAGTTTGGCCCCATGCGAGGGGGAAGGGTGATTGGTTGGTGGAGGGACGAGAGAGGCCTGAAGTGGTCCAGGATTTTGAAGTTCTGAGGTGACTTTAATTGCCTTGAAGTGTGAGGGGAAGGGAGGCAGGCAGGGAGGGAGGCCGCAGTACAGACGCTTAGTGATACAAGGATAATTGCTTGAACAGAGATAAGAGTTTTAATGGAATAGAGAATTATGTATGAATTGCGAAGAACTTGTGATGGAGTAAAGAAACAAGTATTTTTCATGGGTGTTAGAGACAGTGGGAGTGACGAAGGGATATCTGAGGCAATAAATATAGACGAGTATTTGGTGGGACGCATTTTTGGTGAAATAAGTACACAAGAAATTACAATGGATGTTGTGTCAAGTGGAGGTGATAGAAGGATATTATGATAGGAGTTACATCGTACTGGAGAGAAAAAAAAAATAGTAACTACTGTTTGTTATTTGTTTATTAATTTCCAACTGCACAATTATTACTTTTTTTTTCCGACGGAATAGTTATGGAAGAACTTTGGGGGAATCAGTATTACAGGACATTGACGGAACAGTGAAAGAAAAAAAAATGAGTATGAGAACTTCTGGATACTGACAGAAGAATTTGTTAGTGAATACAGAAAGGTGAATAATGGGGTTTTAGGCTGACGCAAGAGACCGAGGGATACTTGGTGGAAAAATGATAGAACCACATGGATACTGATGGGATGATAATGATGGAATAACATGGATGTGATGCCCAATGGGAATGACAAAAAAATTATTGGAGGAATAATGGCAGGAGAATTTCTCGGGTGTTTTTAGGCTGAATGGCAATGAGAGAACTGTTCTGATCGTACAGTGGTGAAAAAAGCTTTGTCGTAATATCAAGAATGTTTGACGTACCAGTGGTAGAAGAATTTTCATCAGAACATTTTTAAAATACGGTAGAGGAGTAGCAGAAGATTTTTTGTGGAACAGTAGTAAAACTTGAGAGAAAGAATTATAACAGAAGAATGTTTTGATGTAACTCAGAGAGAGGAAGGATTGATGGGATAATGAAAAATAAATGCGACAAAAAAAAAAAATGGGAAGAATTTTTGGTGTTGTGGCTGTAGATTTTCTGATGGTCAAAAATGGTACAGTAATAGCAGAAAATTCTTTGGGTAGGACAGAAGAATTACGGATACAAAAATTATAGAATGTTTTATGGATGTTTGGGTAACTGGCCGGGATCAGATAAAGTGTGTGTGTGTGTGTGTGTGTGTGTGTGTGTGTGTGTGAGAGAGAGAGAGAGAGAGAGAGAGAGAGAGAGAGAGAATTATACATCTCGTCGGTAAGAGAAATACAGTATACTAAACCGTGCCTGAAAGAAGGGTAAATGTGGAAGACAAGTGGAAGACTATGGACACCAAGTGGGTGGCAGGAAGGACAAGGAAGATGGAACGTGTGTGGACAAAGGGAATTAAGGAAGAAGGAGTTTAATACTTGGTAAAAGAGTGACAACGAAATAATGTACATAAAATAATTTCCAAGGGAGGTCTGGAAGAGAAAATATGTGGAAGAGAGGGAAGATGTAGCGAGAGTCAAATATTGGAAGAAAACGGGTGAGGGTACGAGAAAGAGATTTGTGGAAAGGAAGCAAGAAAGATGGAGTGGAAGTGAAGGAGTGGTGGAGAAATATTGGTGGAGTAAAAAGAGATATGTAGAAGGAGAGAGAAATGTCTGGAAGAGTGACAGGGAGATGGTGTGGAAGTGGAAGAGTGACAGAGAGATGGTGTGGAAGTGGAAGGGTGATGGTGTGGAAGTAGAAGAGTGGAAGGGAGATGGTGTGGATGTGGAGGAGTGGGAGGGAGATGGTGTGGAAGTGGAAGAGTGGGAGGGAGATGGTGTGGAAGTGGAAGAGTGGGAGGGAGATGGTGTGGAAGTGGAAGAGTGGGAGGGAGACGGTGTGGAAGTGGAAGAGTGGGAGGGAGATGGTGTGGAAGTGGAGTGAGGGAAAAATTGGTGACTGTTGGAGAGGAAGGTGTATGAAAAGGACGCAAGAACACTGAGTGGAAGTGAAAGACAGGAAGAGAAATACTGGCCGAAAACATGTATGGAAGAGACGGAGAGGAGAGGGAGATCGAGTGAAACTGGAAGAGTGAAAGAGAAATATTAGTGTGACATACAAAAAGAGGCATAAAAGAAGAAAATCATCGGAAGAGCCAGAGAAAGAGGAAGTGGAAATGGAGAATGAAGGAATTGGTGACGGTAGGACAGATATGCTGACAAGAGAGAGAGAGAGAAAAAGAGAGAGAGAGAGAGAGAGAGAGAGAGAGAGAGAGAGAGAGACGGCCTGTCAATTAAATCTGCGGCTTGCTCCCAACATTCGACTGAAAAGAACAGAAAACACACACTGGCTCTCACAATCAAAGGGCAGGAAACAGGACAAGCACACGCAATGACAGACGCAACAAACACACAAGGAACAATGCCAGTATGGGCTATAAAAGCGTGGATTTAATACTGACGGCTGACGACTCCTATAACACACACACATACACACAGGCACAGATGCCTAAAAAAAAAAAAAATGGAAATTGTTTTCAACCTACTGCGCGATGATGTCTTTTCTCTGTTTTATTTTCGGCACCAGGAATGAATTTATCTCAATTTTCGGCTT
This sequence comes from Coenobita brevimanus, assembly GCF_032717465.1. Classification (NCBI taxonomy): domain Eukaryota; kingdom Metazoa; phylum Arthropoda; class Malacostraca; order Decapoda; family Coenobitidae; genus Coenobita; species Coenobita brevimanus. The sequence continues at coordinate 42,436,001 of NC_136991.1, forward strand.
CAGGACGACCACATACTCGTATTCTACAAGCGCCAGTTGACTTTCAGGAATAAGCGAGGGGAGTTTACCTGCTTCTTTGGTACGGTTTATATTTTTTTGTTGTTCAGGGGAAAAGTTTTGATTCAGAACATCGCCACGCCCATACTGACCAATCTATAAAGTCCACATTTATAGAGTTAACTACCTCTGCCCTGCTCAACCATCCAACACCGTCTAGGCTGATCCCACCCACTACCCTCCCCTCACGCCACCTATTTTGTGCTCCCCTACGTTATACACACGCCTTATCAAGCCGCCTATAACGCTAACCCTCAAAAGGTATAGTACCTCATCATGCCTCACCACACACCACCATCCTAACCCATCCCACCCTCTCCGCCCAGATATGAAGACTTCAATTAATATATCTCACAGACAGGGATGACTTTTGACACACGCCTTTACGTGTATGACACGGCGATCTCTGAGAACTCAAAAGATCCCGAAAGATCGGAAGCGTCATATCATAAAAATTATTGCACTGACAATCCCGACTACTGGCTCACACCTTCACGTGCGGGGGACCCAGTGGGGCAAAAGTCATCACGTTCACCTCATAAAGAAAGATCCTGAGTCCGCTTATCCTGCCGGTCAGACTTGAGGATTCAGTTTTTCCCATTTACCCTGTTGACCCAGCAGTACAACTGAGGTGCACGTGGATGTCAGTAGATATTCCCAAACACAGTTATACAGTACCATGTTAGCTTTTCGATACAGTATTTTTTCCTGCTGTATACACACGGTTATATTCCACCCAGGAGAGATACTTCTAACTGGAGGAATTCTGTATAACGTTCATTAATCTCTCCACCACCAGCTGGCACTCCCAAATTAAAGAGTCATACTGTACTGTCACCTCTGCAATCCAGACTTTTACATAGTCAAAAGGAGCAAAAAACAAGTCACTGCTGATGACCAATGTGTGCTGGAACGGTCAGGAACTCAGACTGATGGAGACTCACTCCCATTAGCGGCCTCTTCGGTTGCGTTTATTACATTTCAAGTGGCCAAGTTAAGAATGGTAGCATGCCAAAATGACGGGGCCAGTCTTCAACTAGGCCAACCCAAGCCCAACCTTCACAGTTTCCCAGAACGCTCCTAAGTTGCACATTAACAAACTACTAGGTAAGCTCTATACCACCAGTTCTCAAGGGTCATACAAACAATAAAGTTCGAGTGGAGGAAATGTGTATTAACAAGACCAAAAGGTAGAAATCTTCCCCAGCTACTTCCTTTACAGATTAAACGTGAATCAGTTGGCACATTGTTCGAAAAATATATCTCTATATGGTCCTAATATCAAATCCACAAAACTTAGCTCCTCTGTCCCAGTCCAATGTGTTTCTTCACAATCGTCCCTCTGAGCACAAATTTCGCTGGTCCAGTCGTCTGCCACTCCCGACCTTAACTTCCACACTGGGACCTTGATTCACTGGGACTTCGTCCTCCACGCCTGGACTTAGACTCACTCACTGGTACTTAGACCTCCACACTTGGACCCGCTCACTATTCAGCTCAAAAATGTAGGGGAGGTGAGCGGGAACACAGGACTCGCTTCTCCAAAGGCTAATGGCATCACCGATACACTTCAGAATTCCTTGGAGGAGGGGGGAGGGATGACGACAGTACCGACCACCTGCCACCCATCACGGCCGGTGAGCGAGTCAGACACGCCAAAACTGCATGGTGCAAGGGGAAGCGGGGGATGACGGCGTATGCAATTTAAGATTATTATTATTACAGACTCGTGACAGACTCAATGTGATGTCTTTCCCCTTACAATCAATTACTCAAAAAAAATGACATTCTCTAGTTACAATAATTACTCAGCAACCTCTCTCTCTTTATACCCTTACGTCGAAAAACCATAAAAATTATCGTGCTTTACATCACTTTGCGCACGCGTACATTATGCTGGATCACGTGACCAAAGGCATATGTTCCCATCTCACTCGAGTTTTATATTATAAAGAGACTTAATACTAGTAAATTACAGTAGCAAAAAAATGACTTAATCTATGTTCTGGTCACATCTGCATGGTAACAACTATGTCCAGGCCACACTCTCTCATTTAACCGAACATTTGGTCATATAAAATGAACTAGATACAACTCATTATCACTTCTGGGTACTACATCCGCCCACGATTAGGGAAGACCAAAAGTTCGGGCGACTGGACCTGAAATCCCCTGAAATGCCCAGTACCCATACTTAACACACACAGTACGTAAGTACACCTACTTGACCAGTCTCCCTCAATACTGCTACTGTGAGGTGTTTCACACGCTCCTTGCTCGTGAGGGGAAACCAATCTACTCGCCTCCAAAACACCTGCCAATGTGTCCTATACTGCGTCTGTGGGATATTACATAAGCTCCATACTCGAGAACAGTTCGCGGCTATCATGTCCATACACAAAAAAATCCTCTACCACGAGTAAATTTTCTTCTGCTATTCACTATATGCAACTGACAACGTATACCACTCACCAGGCATATTACTCATAAGGAGAATGTCTTGCTACAAGGAGAAACTTTGTGCTTAGCTAAGAGTAACACGAGTCACTCCACTGCATTCTGTCCAGAGAGACTGAGCGAAACCTACCTACCTCTCCTAACATGCGAGAGCCCCATAGTTCAACTTCTCCAAGCCCTATAGAGAAACTGGAAACTTCCCCTCTCTCTCTGAGCAATCCTATACTGCAGTTTGGGTATTACATACACTCAGTGCTCGAGGTTCTCAAAGCAAGTAGGAAACCTCCAGGTGGAGACCTTCAGGAAGAACTGCCCCTCACATGTACAGTTCCCTAACTCTGGGAAAAAAAAAAAAAAAATTAAAGTCCTAACTGTGAGAGCTCATTTTCCCTAACTAAGCCTAACAATCTAACCTAAAGAAAAAAAAAGAATCGAGGTAAGGCAAGAACGACGGTCTATACACCGAGGTGCACTTGATTTGACAACACGCAGCTTCCACGCCTCATCTCTCCAAAAGCTGGACATACCCTAAACAACTACTCAACCCTATTAATCAACCCAAAATTACATCATAGGTACCGGTAGAAAAGATAAATACAAGTACAGTCCGGAGAGACCTGGAAGGGCGCACCTGACTCCATGTTCCCAGCCAGTTAAGGCAAGAACAAGACGTGTTCAGAGAGAGAGAAAAAAAATGAGTATATACAATATATACACCATACACCCATCATCTACGTGTACTGTAACCTCTCAGGCGGTCTCCGGGATCTTACACTAGGCAGTATCTCTTCCTCTTCCTCACTGGTCAAAAACTTGTGATCCACCGTACTCAATAAGGCATCTCTTTCAACATATCTTTTGACCTTTTCAGCTGCCCTACTCAAGATGGTACCATCAAACACGTTTTCTAACTCATAGGCTCTGCCTTGACCGATAACTCTGACAATCTTGTAAGGACCCTGCCATTTTCTATTTAGCTTTGATGCCGTACCAGGCATGCACTCTTTGACATAGATCCAAACTAATTCACCTGCTTCTAGAAAATCATTCCTACGTGCTTCATTTGCCCTGTTAACCCCTAAAGCGCGGCCATCGACAGCCGATCCTCCCCCTGTGGCGGGGTTGTATCGCGGTCTGAGTACCTGTAGGAAAATATTTGCCAAAAATCAGAGAGTAACCCTAGAACATTATAATATTTGTGGCAGATAGTACTTACATTCAGCTTTCTCCTGAGACAGGTGTTGAGCCTTCGTGGACTACTCAAGGACTTGTGGAGACTTGCAAAGTTGGGTAACAAAATCTTCACTTTCACACCTCCAGCAACCCGGTTTCCCCTCTACCACAGCCTCAGTCTGTCACAGTACACTTTATACTACAACGTACAGGTAGTTTGGAATCCGTATTTGTACAATAAGCACTGAAAATAAGGCTACAATCAACGAAGGGTACGGCCGACATGCAGCACGGCGACGGTCTTCCCGTCACTGAACAAACATTTCCATTTTCACAGCTAAAAACACGTATACTACATTATTTTCCTTCATAGTACTTCCCAAAGGCTCGCATGTCACTATTACGGCCATATAAATCACTGTCACTGCCAGTATTATGAAGCGGGAATGAGAAAAACCACCGCGGCGCGATTTTATTCTGCCTTACGCCAGTCACTTTATTCTCGCTCCTGTCAGCCGCTCGCACTTCATTTCTATCGTTCACTTTCACTCTCGCTGTCAGTTTAGTGCCTTATTCATCAGTGTCACTGTCATTACTTATAAAAATAATATTTTCTACACACCAAACTGTCACTGTCATAACACAGAATAGAAAAATATGCTTTCAACTTCTTACACTGGAGTGCTGTCACTCTCAATACTTATATTATTACTATGTACAATAATTTACACTGAAATCACTGTCACTGTCAGTGCTTTTACAACTACATACACTAATTTACACTCAACTGACTGTCACTGTCAGTACGTACAAGAAAACTAAACACTAGTATCACTCTCACTCTCAGTATTATTTACATATTTTCACCCTTATTTTCAATATCTACTCAGGCTGTGGTAGTCAGAGAAACACGGGTAAGCACACAGGGGAATCTGACACTCTTTGCACTGCAAGGAGGTGCGTCTAAAAGTTCGTTCTTGCCGGTTTGTGTGGCTGCAAACATGGCACCTCCTCCGTGCTTTCCCCCTCTTGGCAGTGCTAGGCAGTGGCTCCAGGCGGTGTCACTGAAGGTAGTCCTGGCACTGCAGGCGGTCTGGAGGTGTCTGTGAGTGGTACCTGGGACCTGATGGCAGTACCTGCCCAAAACGCTGAAGTAGCTAGTAGACACAAGTCTTAGAAAACCGCCTGAGAGAGTAGTTAGCTGGCTTCCTGTTCTTGATCTTATACAGAATGAAGGCGTTCAGCATGCACATATCCAGCAAGTGCAAGAACACCTTCCTGTACCAGCGACGGTTCCTCCTCAGGCAGTCAATCTCTCCGATCATCATATCGGACTTGTCCACCAGCCGCATATTGACGTTGTAGTCAATTACAGCATCAGGCTTCATCACAGGATCGCCAGTCCTTCTGTCGACCTTCCCTGTGGCTTGCATTTCCCCCTTGTGGACTGTGGTGAGCGTATTGACGATCCTTTTGTCGTGCCACCGTATCGCCAGCATCTTGTCGGATTTCTTCAAGTGCACGTCTCCCCGCTTTGATCTTTCAGCCTCGGGGAAGGCAGGGTAGTGTGCCCTATTGTTCCTGACAGTGCCACAGGATCCGACGCCGTGCTCTGAAAGGTACTTGACGAGTTTGGGTGCTGTATAATAATTGTCCGTATACAGGACATGATTCCCGCCAAAGTACTTTTCCAGAGCAGGAGAAGGGAGGTTAAGAGACTGGTGAAGGAGAGTAAGAAGAAAGTGGATGAAGAGTTTGGGAGGAATCTGAGTGTGAAATGGAGGGAGAGTAAGAAATTGTTTTGGCAGGAGGTAAAGAAAGTAAGGCAGTGTGAAAGGGGAAATAGCAGGGGAGTGAAAGATAGGAATAATAGATTGTTGGTGGAGAAGAGAGAGAAATTGAGGAGATGGAAGGAGCACTTTGAGGATTTGTTGAATGTAGAGAGTGAGAGCAGTGTGAGTATAAGTGGTTGGGGAATGGCTGGGAGAAGAAGAGATGAGAGGAGGGAGGAAGAGATCAGTAGGTCGGAAGTAGTGGAAGCGATGAAGAAGATTAAGCTGGGAAAGGCCCCAGGAATTGATGGAGTGTGTGGTGAAATGCTTAGGTATGGGGGTGAGATTGTTGTGGAGTGGATATGGAAGTTGTGTAGATTGGCTTGGGAAGAGGGAAGGGTTCCAGAGGACTGGAAATCAGGTATAATTGTTCCTCTGTACAAAGGAAAAGGGGAGAGAGAAGTATGTGGTAACCATAGGGGTATTTGCCTTCTTAGTGTGACTGGTAAAATATATGGTAGAATACTCATTGACAGGGTTAGGCATATGACAGAGGAGCTAGTTGGAGAAGAACAAGGGGGATTTAGGAAGGGAAAAGCGTGTGTAGATCAGATATTTGTTCTAAGATGTTTAGTGGAGAAGTATCTAGAGAAGGGAAGGAAAGTGTATGGTGCCTTCATGGACTTGGAGAAAGCTTATGACAGAATAGATAGGAAAGGTATGTGGAAGGTATTAAGAATATATGGAGTGGAGGGGAAATTGTTGAGTGCTGTGAAGAGTATGTATGAGGGAGCTAGGGCTACGGTGCGAGTGGATGGTGAGCTGAGTGAGTTCTTTGATCTCAATGTGGGACTGAAACAGGGGTGTGTGGTGTCTCCATGGCTGTTTAATATATATATGGATGGGGTTGTAAAGGAGGTGCAAGGTAGGGCAGTGGATGTGGGGGTGGCCCTAATGAATGAGGGTGAGATTTGGAAGCTTCCGGTGTTGCTGTTTGCTGATGATACAGTATTGTTGAGTGAAGATGAATGGGAGTTGCAAGGTTTGGTGAATGAATTTGGGACAGTGTGTAGGAGGAGGAAGCTGAAAGTTAATGTAAACAAAAGTAAAGTTATGGTGTTTGAGAGGAATGAAGTCACAGAGTGTACAGTGAGGTTGGATGGTGAGGATATGGAGAATGTGAGTGCATTCAAGTACTTGGGTAGTGTGATGAGTAAGGATGGAACTTTGGGGGATGAAGTACGTGAAAGGGTACAGCAGGGAAGAAAGGTTGTTGGTACACTGAAAGCAGTGATGAGAAATAGGGAGGTGAGTATGGAAGTTAAGAAGTCACTGCATGATGGTACTGTGATCCCTACCCTGACGTATGGAAGCGAGGTGTGGACCTTGCAAGAGGGGAACAAGTCAAGAGTGAGAGCAGTGGAAATGAGTTACTTGAGAGGAGCATGTGGAGTGGCGTGGAGGGGCAGGCTGACGAATGAAGAAGTGAAGGAACGTTGTGGGGTAGATGTGGATGTGGTTGAAAAGATTAGGAGAAATACACTGAGGTGGTTTGGACATGTGGAGAGAATGGAGAATGAAAGACTGACTAAGAGGGTGTATGTAGGTGAGGTGGAGGGAGGGAGAGGGAGGGGTAGACCGAGGATGAGGTGGAGGGATGGAGTTGAGAGGTATATGAGGGAGGGGGGGTGAGTTGGGGGGAGGGTAGTCGAATGGTGGGTGACAGAGTGACTTGGAGGCGTTTTGTCTGCAGCCACCCTTTGCGGGATTAGGCCGTCGGGCTATAGATATATAGATAGATAGATAGACTTTCACCACAGAGCAAGAGAATCCAAGGGGGTCAGTCTTGTCCAAGTCCACATTGCTGGCGGTGTAGATAACGAAGTTTAGGATGAACCCCGTCTTGCAGTTGCACAGCACGAAAAACTTTATTCCAAAGCGGTGGCGTTTGCTTGGAATATACTGCACGAACCGAAGATGGCCCCTGAACAAAACCAAGGATTCGTCGATCACTACTTTCTTGAAGGGCCGAAGGAACGTCATAAACTTGTCCTTGATCATGTTCAGGATTTCCCTCACTTTCCATAGGGGGTCAGTCTGGGAAGGCTCATCGTTGTTGGCAAAGTGAAGGTACGTCATGAGTTGCCTGAAATGATCCCGAGTCATGTACTTGTCGAAGATGGGTGTGGGGCAAAGATCGTCAGCACTCCAGTACTCCTCGAGCTAGTGCTTCCAGTTATGTGGCATCAGAAGCATCAAGCCGATGAATACAAACAGTTCCCGGATCATCACAGGAACCCATGCTGCCATCCGCGACGTGGATGGCGTTGCACCTTCACCTTGATGAACTGCAGCATACTGTCCTTCGTACCTGTTCGTCTCGGTACAAATCTGCTCCATGACCTCGTTATCCAGGAAGGCCAACAGGTAGTCCAAGCATTCACCACCCTTGGGGACAGGGAAGTCAGCCTGGATCCCACACCCAGTGGAATCAAAGGGCAGATCCTCTGGCACAAAATCAGAGCCCTCAGACCACACGAAGGCGTCCAGAGTGCCCTGCCTAGGGTGGGAGTGGGTGGGTGCGGCAGGGGGTGAGGCAGGCCGTGTGGCAGTGGGTGAGGCAGTGGAAGAGGCAGGCCGTGTGGCAGTGGGTGAGGCAGTGGAAGAGGCAGGCCGTGTGGCAGTGGGTGAGCTAGGTCGGGCCTGTGTGGTGGTGGTGGGGGTGGGGAGAGTGGGAGAAGGTTCAAGGTCACTCGCAGTAGGCTGGGTGGTGAGTTGCCTAGTGCGGTAAACCTTACCACTAATTTTATCACTAGGAGACACTTTCCTACTCATGCCAGCATGAACACAGGGCCTACGGAAACCTCTACGAATACCAGACTGCCTACTTCCCTTCCGAGGTGGTGAAGGAGACTCATATCAGGAGAAAGCACAGCAGACGAAGATGACGAGAGAATGGGGCTGGGGGTGCGAGGCGGTATGGCGGCGGCGTGACCTGAGGTTAGGGACAATGGCCGGCCTGAGGAGAACAATGGCTGGGAACCGGGGGTCACCACTTCGTTTCCTCTTGGCCCCCTTGCCATACGCCACTCCCTTCTGCACTGGAGCCTTGCCTGACGAGGTGCTAGGCACAGGAATTGTCTCTTCCTGCACCTCAGACTCAGCACTCGATAAAGTGTCTGATTCAGCAAGGCTCGATAACACCGCAACATCACTACCGTAGTCCAGAGGCTTTCAGTAATTCTAGGCCTATAGCAGACTCATTCAGGCCCTTTGCACTCCCTAGTAAGGGTTTTGACGGGGTAGAGGTCACAAAACCCTTTTTCGAAGGGCTTGAAGGCACTGACTTGGGAGAGCTAGAATTGGACATGATGTCACCTTGAAAGACTGTGGTAAACTAACGCTAAACGGGCAAACCGCACGAAAAAAAGCTAGTGTGACAACTGGGGAAACAAGCGTTTCCAATTAGCATAAAGTGCTTGCGAGAGGAAGGTGCAGATTGACATTTCTGAGCAGTCCGCGCCCTGCCATATATCATGGCGAGGGTGGCCGGGCCGCGGTGTGTGGGTGGGGAAAAAAAAAGATACTTGGCAACAATGGAGGTCAGTGGTGCAAAGGTCAAGTGTGCTAATAGTAGCTAAAGGGTGGCGGTACTGATAGACAATACCAGCATGAACCTGCTTGCCCACGGTTATTCAAAATTAACTAGAATCGCAAATGCAACGATCCGCCGTTATGTCCATTTCGGCGAGCATCGCAAACGCGACGCCCCGCATTTTAGGGGTTAAGGTATCCTGCTGTCATCCAACGTTGTGTCTCCTTGAGCATCTGTTTGACATCTATTTTCTCTATACAGTCTTCATCAGTAGGCAACTGCAAATCTCCTACCTCGCGATTTGGATGACGACCATAAAAAGCAAAGAATGGTGATGTACCTAGGGACATATGCACTGCTTTGTTCAACGCTTTCTCAGTGTTGCATAGGTGCATGGGCCACGTGTTCGGGTGTTCTTGGCTCAAGATTGCCAGTACTGTCTTTAAGGTCCTATGTGCTCTCTCAATAACTGAATTTCCTCGGGGATGGTAGGGTAGACAGAATCCTTGCTTAATCCCGGCTCTCCTACAAAAATCTCTAAACTCTGCAGGGTGAATTCTCCTCCATTGTCCATGATGACTACCTGCGGCTTGCCATACCTACAGATTCCTTCTTAAATTCTTCAGCTACGGCCTTGGAGGATTTTGTACGAAGGGGGTAGATACATAGGTACCTAGAAAAATGGTCTATCACCGTGAGACAATACCTGTGACCACTCCTACTATTATGCAAATCTATGAGATCTATCACAACTCTCTGACCATTATCATCAACTGGTGGCAATTCCTTAAAATGGTGCACAATCTTCCTGTGACCCTTAAACTGCTGACATGACTTGCATGATTTAACAAAATGTCGCACATTGGTCAGTAGAGACGGCCAATAGAAAAACTGTCTTGCCTTGGCTACCGTCTTGTGTTCTCCTAGATGTGAAGGGTTATGAACAATTGAACAGGCAATAGCAACTCAAGACTTGGGTACTACCAGGCACAACCTCGACTTTCCCATTTCTTCTCTTCGGACATACAGAATCTCCACATTCATTTCGAAAGCGTAAATGGGACGATTACCAGACAACTTCCTGGGTAACTGACCTCCTTCTAAATACTGAATTACCTGCCTCCACCTTGGGTCTGCTCTCTGGGCTTCCCAGACCTTGTCTACCGTAAGACCTAGCCACTGAAATTCTGCATTAGATTGAGTTATATCTGAGGCCTCCTCGATTGCTCCTACTGGTCTACTCAAAGCATCGGGGACATAATGATTCACACCCTTTTTATACTTTATCACAAAATCGTAGTCTCTCATCTCCAACAAGTAATGCGACACACGTGGGCATTTAGTCTTTTTCTTAAAGATGGTGGTTAATGGTCTATGGTCAGTGACGATGGAAAAGGGTTTGCACCATAAATAGTGACTGAAAAATCTAAATGCACTCACTACTGCCATAGCTTCCTTGTCTGTTACGGAGTATCTTTTTTCCGTCGGGGTAAGTTTCTTTGAAAAGTATCCAATAGGTCTCAGATCTTTCTCGCCCTCCAACTGCATAAGAGCTGCACCAGTGTGCGAGTCGCTAGCATCTGCGTGTAACTCGAACGGTTTAGTTAAATCTGCCTTTACTAGTACTGGAGCTGACACTAACTTTTGTTTAAGAACTAAGAATGCATTCTCACACTCCTCTGACCATTCAAATTTTGCGTCCTTCCTAAGCAAATTAGTGAGAGGACTGGCAATGTTAGCAAAGTCAAGAATGTGTTTGCGATAGAAGTTACACATGCCCACAAAGTGTCTCACTTCCTTGGCCTTCTTTGGTTGTGACATCTGTTCAATAGCTTCGAGATTCTTACTGTCAGGGCATACTCCTTTCTCCGACACTACATGTCCCATGAACTTAATTTCTCGCTTTATGAAAGAGCATTTATTAACATTCAGCTTCATTCTGAACTCGGTTAATCTTCCAAAGGTAATTTTCAGTCGGTCTGGCATCTGATCGAAAGAGTCTGCCCAAATCACAACATCGTCTAGGTAGTTACGGCACCAACCTTCTCTAACTAACGGGGCTAACACTTACTGCGTTTTCCTCGTGAAAATTGCTGGAATCACAGACAATCCGAAAGGTAAGTGCTTGTATCTGAACAAATTAACTCCATCAGAAAAAGTTGTCAAGTCTCGAGAGCTTTCATCCAACCGAACTTGGACATAGGCGTCTTTCATATCAAGAGTGCAGTAAAACTTTTTCCCAGCGCTTTCCTCAACTAATTCGTCTAATCTGGGTAGGGGTTGGATATCTATCTTGACCTTCTTATTAAGAGCCCGATAATCAATACACATCCTTTTACTGCCGTCCGGCTTGCTGACGAAGACTACGGGGGCTAAATATGCAGCGTTCGATTCCTCAATCACATCCTTTTCAATCATCTCGTCAATCATCTCGGAAATTATCTTCCTTGCTTGCTCAGGATGTCGATACAAGGGCATATGCACGGGTTCAGAGTCAATAGTATCAATGTGGGCTTCAGGTACTTTAAGGGTGCAAATTTCCTTCGGACCAAGAATGAACAGTGCATTATTATCCCATATCAACTCTTTCAATTTGTCCCTCTGTGACTGAGACAAATGTGTCCACTTCAACTCTTTGAGAATTGAATTTAGCGCAGCACGTCGGTCACTCACATCCTGTGCCTGATCCATGTGTGGTAACAAAGCATTATCGACCCGAACTACAGGTGCCACAAGGTCACCTTCTGCCTCACCTACTGGTTGCACTAATTCAAGTGGACTTCTGTCCTGTTCCTTGGGGCTAAGATAAGTAATATTCGACTCTCAACAACATGGTACGTCCCCAACACTTGTCCTGGGTTTAGCTTCACTGGTCCCTTGGTTACACTGGCAATGGGTAAATAGCATGTCCCGTTCTCACTAACTCTCATGCAACAATTTGGTGCTACTGAAGCTTTACCCCTGGCCTTCTGAAATTTACTAACATGTAAGACATCTCCGGGTTTTCTGTCTTTCAGTGCAATGGGTACTGACATCAATGTCTGTGCAGGTACCACAGTCCTACACTTCACTTGTACTAGCTCTCCTTCTGCCTTTCTCGTATGGTTAGTCTGGAACTTTATTCTGTTCACTGTCTGGCAAAGCTTATTTCAGACCTCGTACTGCTGACCACCTCAATGCATTACCTGACCTTCTCCGTCCCAAGTGAAAATCGTTCTACCAATTAAGTCCGCACCCATGAGCACTTCGGTTGACAAATAATAGTCTGGGACCACTACAAATCGCTGCACTATGCTTGTCTCGGGGGCAATATGCACTACCGACGAAACCTGGCCAACAACAGTTAACTTATGGTTGGATACTGAATGCAATGAACGTCGGCACTTGCTAATCTTTAATCCTAATCTATTTGCTGTACTTTCTTTCATCAAGGTTGCTACACTACCAGTATCTACTAAAGCTGAAACCAGATACTGTCCCAAAATCAAACATATCACTGGAGTGTCTACTTCACCTCCAACTCTTCGGACTTCCTCCACCTCACCATCTGAAAGGTTCTGACAGCCCTCATTCTGTTCTACATCCTGTACACTACACGCAACATGACTGGCAGCCTGCGTTACCTCAGGGGCCTCTAGTCATTCCCTAGGCGGTTGTGAGTCTGGATGTAACTGAGAATCCTGCTGTGGGTGGGAACTAGCTGTTGTGGGAGGTGTACTTGGCACGCTCCTCTTCTGTTTTCTACTCAAGTTAGGTCTACCAGGGCATCCCTCATGTCCCCTTCTAGAGTTCGCTTTCAAGCAATCAAAACAACTTCCTCGCTCAGGTTTCCTTGGACAACTAGCCTTGTCATGTTTACTGCCATCTGAACACCACCCACAAGGCCACGTTGTCGATCTAGGTTTAAAAGATACCTCATGTATTGGTACTTGATTCACTGGATAAGTGTTGTCACTAACAACTGGAGGTGTGATTCTAGTAGGGGTTGGAACATAATTATCAACAGACCTTTGTTCATCCACAACTTTTGCCACTCTACGCCACTGTCTATAACCCCTTTCTCTCTCTAATTCTGAAATAAAGGTCTCCTCCATTTCTAGATCTTTAAACAACTCTAACTGTTCCCTAACATCCTGTGGTACGTTACGTAGCACAGCTTTCTTCCACAACTGCTCCACATTGGGAGGGTTAATATGGGGATGTTCTCTACAGATTGCTCTGAAGTTACTCCTGAACTGTCTAACAAATCTCTTAGTTGGATCCTCGAAGTTATACTCCATTTGGGCTAGCTCACGGAATGCATCCGGGACCTCTGAACTCACACTGCAACAATGTCTTAATGTCCCCATAAGTACCACCTGCCTCACATAAGCTTAACTCTCCCAGAACATATGTACGCAACTCTGTGTCCATACGAGTGAGTGCTACCGCCTTCCGCTGTTCTAAGTTAGCAGTCACTGACTCCACCTGCATCAAAATGTGATCCACCAGGGTCCTAGTATGTAGACCATACATTTCACTCATCTTTAGAACCTCAACATCCTTACACTCTAATACTACCGAATTTCCCTGATAGCTCTGCATACCTCCTACAGGCAAATTTGACCACTGTGGAGTTGACTGCCTAAATGGATTTCCAGACTTAACGGGAGTATACTGTGATGGACCTCCAACCTTGGTCGGGATGAGTCCGGGTGGGCCTAACATCTCCTCCAACATTCTAATACGCTCAAAACACTCATCAATTGCGGATGGTTCCTGTTTCACCTCTACTCCCTCAGGCATCTCAGTCTCAATGTCAATCAATTTTTCAACACGGGACTCCATCGTGAATTATACAAACGTGAGCAACCCCAGGAGGTGAATGCTCAACAACTAAAATGCCCCAACTGCAACTTGAGCAAACCCAGGAGGTGAATGCTCAGCTGCAGCACCAAAATAGTACTCAATAAAAATACACATACCTTATAATTGTACACTTAATGCTAAATACATATACTTTTGAGAACTGGGGGATGAGCTATTACCTTAATTTCAAGTTAAATTACCCTTACATTAATAGGTCATCCCAACGCTGTGCCACCACTTGTACTGTCACCTCTGCGATCCAGACTTTTACATGGTCAAAAGGAGCAGAAAACAAGTCACTACTGATGACCAATGTGTGCTGGAACGGTCAAGGAACTCAGACTGATGGAGACTCTCTCCCATTAGCAGCCTCTTCGGTTGCGTTTATTACATTTCAAGTGGCCAAGTTAAGAATGGTAGCACGCCAAAATGACGGGGCCAGTCTCCAACTAGGCAAACCCAAGCCCAACCTTCACAGTTTCCCAGAACGCTCCTAAGTTGCACATTAACAAACTACTAGGTAAGCTCTATACCACCAGTTCTCAAGGGTCATACAAACAATAAAGTTCGAGTGGGAGGGAATGTGTTTTAACAAGACCAAAAGGTAGAAATCTACCCCAGCTACTTCCTTTACAGATTAAACGTGAATCAGTTGGCACATTGTTCGAAAAATATATCTCTATATGGTCCTAATATCAAATCCACAAAACTTAGCTTCTCTGTCCCAGTCCAATGTGTTTCTTCACAATTGTCCCTCTGAGCACAAATTTCACTAGTCCAGTCCTCTGCCACTCCCGACCTTAACTTCCACACTGGGACCTTGATTCACTGGGACTTCGACCTCCACACCTGGACTTGGACTCACTGGTACTTAGACCTTCACACTTGGCCCCGCTCACTATTCAGCACAAAAATGTAGGGGAGGTGAGCGGGAACACAGGACTCGCTTCTCCAAAGGCTAATGGCATCACCGTTACACTTCAGAATTCCTTGGAGGGAGGGGGCATGACGACAGTACCGACCACCTGCCACCCATCACGGCCGGTGAGCGAGTCAGACACGCCAAAACTGCATGGTGCAAGGGGAAGCGGAGGATGACGGCGTATTCAATTTAAGATTATTATTATTACAGACTCATGACAGACTCAGTGTGATGTCTTTCCCCTTACAATCGGTTACTCAAAAAAAAAAAATGACATTCTCTAGTTAAAATAATTACTCAGCAACCTCTCTCTCTTTATACCCTTACATCAAAACACCATAAAAATTATTGTGCTTTACATCACTTTGCGCACACGTACATTATGCTGGATCATGTGACCAAAGGCACATGTTCTTATCTCACTCGAGTTTTATATTATAAAGAGACTTAATACTAGTAAATTACAGTAGGGAAAAAAAAAATGACTTAGCAACTAGGTAACTTAATCTATGTTCTGGTCAAGTCCGCATGGTAACAACTATGTCCAGGCCACACTCTCTCACTTAACCGAACTTTTGGTCATATAAAATGAACGAGATACAACTCATTATCACTTCCGGGCACTACAGTATGGTAGAGGCAAGGATAAACAACAAAAATGAATTACTGTCTGAAGTGATTAACAGGTATGCCTGAAGCTAACTACTGAGTAGCCTACCGTGTTAACCCACTTCTGGAGGAGAGGTTGTTTATTTTGTTTAAGCTGATTTCGAACTTTTCTTCTCAACTTACAGGACGCCACTTTGTGGAGCAATTACTAGAGACCATAACTGGATAACCTTGACAGCGCTGAAAGGAAGAATATGGTATTTAAGGTGGCAATCAGATGAGAAGGGAAAACAGGGATGTCATAGGTGAGCAGTGTGTGAAGAATTATACGGGAAAGGTAGTAGTGCCACTACAGTGGACAATGAGGATATTAAAGACGCTTGGAGAGAGCATTATAACCGGTTATTTTGAATTTCAGTCAGGGAAATGCTTTGGAAATTAGTATGGTGCATGTACTTATAAGCAACATGCACAAAATATAAAAGATACCAGACATATATATGAACTTTGTGTGTGTGTGTGTGTGTGTGTGTGTGTGTGTGTGTGTGTGTGTGTGTGTGTGTGTGTGTGTGTGTGTGTGTGTGTGTGTACATCAAAGCCAGTACTTGCAATAACGCCTGTGTACACCTACCGTAGTCTGTACATACCTGGAAAGTGAGACAGACTAATTAAACATAAGTAAATAATTTGTGGCATATACGGCCGTTTTCTCACAGCTTGAACCACAAAGGGGAAGGCAAGCCCATAAGTCCTGACGATTATTTATACGACACTTAAGATTACTTGATTTGTTTAGCCTGCATCCCACATCACTGAGAGCAGTCAGGCTTTATAGAGAAACTAAGCACGTTTTATCTTCGTCAGGGGCTCCATAAATTGTTGTGAAATATGTGCGGTTTGCCTTCTCCTTCGCGGTACCATTCCTAAGCATATGGCAAGTAGGCCTGTACACAATAATATATATAAGATGCAAAACTCAAAATACAAAAATATGTACCTGATATATTAAACTATCTAACGCAAGTGGCATCCCAAAAATAACCGTATGTAAAATTAAATTCAGTATGTAACAGGCACGGTCAGATTTTGACTTTTAACATCTTCAGCCTAAGTACGTTACTTTTAATTTAGTCTTGCTGCTACCGAACGCCTTCATTCCGTTTACTGGAGCACTTAAGTGGGCAGGGAGTTGACGAAGGCTATACCTAACTCGTCCAATGTGATTAGTAAATTCGTTGGAAGGCAACAACAGCAATATATACATGACGTCATCGCCTGAAGGGGTTTCAGCTTGAAGGCTCTGGAAACAAATATATCAATGATGATATGATGGGATTACAAATTTGTAGAAAGGTCTCAATAGTTTGTTTCCTTCTTCTCCCTGTTCACCAGGAAGAGGAATCGAAAACGTACAATACATATAACACCGACCGCTGTTGAGTTCTTGTTGAAGACTAAGACTAACAAAGTAACTGCCTGCCTTAACTCCCTTACGGTAGGCACAACTCTAGTGTCATATTTCGACTAACGCCAGACAACCTTATTCAGGTGAAGGAGTGAGAGGAGCTGCGTTGATAAGCAATTCCAGCTGACGCCAGACGACTTCATTCACCTGAGAAGTAAATACATTATACATAATACTGGCCTACGTCAGACGATTTCATTCGGGTTATGGAAATCACTGCAGCTGGAATTATTAAAAACTGTTACGGATGTCATTTTGCTGGGTAACTGAGAACTTTGTATTTCACTCCAACCACCACCAGATTATTTTCTTCATATAAAAGAAACCCACAGTCAAGGGTAAAGCGGCGCTGTTATTCTTTCTTCTGCACAAATTACAGATCCAGGATAGACTTCCTTACTACATTTTCTCCCCACCTGGGACATTCAGCTTTTGAAATGTGATAAGGCACCTTATTAAAAAAAAAAAAAAAAATCATTTTTTAGTTCTTATTGTTAGAATGAAAGACTGACTAAGAGGGTGTATGTAGGTGAGGTGGAGGGAGGGAGAGGGAGGGGTAGACCGAGGATGAGGTGGAGGGATGGAGTTGAGAGGTATATGAGGGAGGGGGGGGTGAGTTGGGGGGAGGGGAGTCAAATGGTGGGTGACAGAGTGACTTGGAGGCGTTTTGTCTGCGGCCACCCTTTGCGGGATTAGGGCGTCGGGCTATAGATAGATAGATTGTTAGTTAAATTTTTAGGGATGAAATTTACAAGCTTTGAGCCTATCGTTCCTCCTTTCGGCATAAGTAAAGATGGTCCTGTTTGCGGTATGACTCCAAAGGGCAGGAATATTTAACAAACACAGCCAGAAAAAAAATTCGTACCGTAACAGTTTACAAAGACTACTGACATAGTAGAAGATTAAGGGATGGACTAATTATGATAACCGAACTGTTTATGCAAATAAAATTGCTACGCTGATGCATCATCAATATTTTCCACCTCGCACGTGAAGATACCACACAACACCACCACTACCATCATTAGCACCTCAACCATAACCGCAAGTGTAAAACACAATTATCACCACAGGCACACGTCATCACCACCACGACAACTACCACACAACACCGCCACCACCACAGCACCAGCACTACCATCACAGCCACAGAGCATCACTAGAAACATACCTTCCAAGAGATTGGGTGTGCTAAGCCGACTCCGCTCTTTCTTTACCCCTGCACAATTGTTGACCCTATACAGGGGTTTTATCCGCCCCTGTGTGGAGTACAACTCTCATGTGTGGGGAGGCTCCCCACATACAGCTCTTCTCAACAGGGTGGAGTCAAAGGCTTTTCGTCTCATTAACTCTCCTCCTCTTACTGACTCCCTTCAACCACTGTCTCTTCGCCGCACTGTTGCATCTTTATCTCTTTTCTATCGCTACTTTAATGGTCACTGCTCCTCTGAACTGTCTGCTTGCTGTCTGCAACAAGGAGAAGGCCTACAAAAGGTACCGGAGCCAACCCACCCCTGAATCACATAATCTTTACGTTTCTGCCCGGAATCGTGCTAAGTCTGTTCTTCGCTCTACTAAAATAATTTCATCCATACTAAATGCTCTCAACTCTCCAACTCGAATTCTTCCCGCTCCTTCTGGCACCTTGCCAAAAATCTTTCTAACAACTTTACCTCATCATCCTTCCCTCCTCTTTTCTACTCTGATGGTTCTGTAGCTATTTCTTCTACTGATAAAGCAGATCTCTTCGCACAGACTTTCTCCTCCAATTCCACCTTAGACGATTCCGGTGCTGTTCCTCCATCACTTCCCCCCTCTGACATCCTCATGGCTGACATTAAAATTTCTTCAGTTGATGTATTTTCTGCCATTACTGGCCTCAGTACTAACAAGGCATATGGGCCTGATGGGGTCCCTCCTGTTGTTCTCAAAAACTGTGCTTCTGTGCTTACACCCTGCCTAGGCAAACTATTTCGCCTTTGTCTGTCAACTTGTACCTTTCCTTCTTGCTGGAAGTTTGCTCTCATTCAGCCAGTCCCAAAGAAGGGTGACCACTCCCAACCCTCCAACTATCGTCCAATTGCTTTAACGTCCTGTATTTCAAAAGTTTTCGAGTCAATTCTTAATAAAAAAAATTTAAGGCATCTTTCCTATCACAACCTTCTTTCCGATCGTCAGTATGGGTTCCGTCAGGGACGCTCCACTGGCGATCTTCTCACCTACCTTTCAGACTCCTGGTCATCCTCCTTTCGGGACTTTGGTGAAAGCTTTGCCATTGCACTTGACATCTCAAAGGCTTTCGATCGAGTCTGGCACAAATCTTTAATTTCCAAACTGCCCTCCTGCGGTTTCTATCCTTCTATCTGTACCTTCATCGCTAGCTTCCTTTCTGGTCGTTCTATAGCTGCTGTCGTAGACGGCCATCGTTCTTCTCCTAGATCTATCAACAGTGGTGTTCCTCAGGGCTCTGTCCTATCACCAACTCTCTTCCTTTTATTCATCAATGATCTTCTAAGCTGTACATCTAACCCTATCCACTCATACGCTGATGACTCCACCCTTCACCTTTCCATTCGGTTCCCGCAACGCCCATCTCAACAGTTACTTCAAGAAACAAGGGATGAGGCTATGGCACACCTAATGTCTGACTTGGCTCATATCTCTGACTGGGGTAAAAATAATATGGTTGTCTTTAATGCTTCTAAGACTCAGTTCTTACACCTATCAACCCGACAAAATCTTCCACAGGTATACCCACTAATGTTTAATAATATTCAGATTAATCCTGCATCATCCTTGAACATGCTTGGGGTTTCATTTACTCGGGACTTATCTTGGAAAGATCATATTACATCTCTTGTAAAATCTGCTTCCAAGAGATTGGGTGTGCTAAGCCGACTCCGCTCTTTCTTTACCCCTGCACAATTGTTGACTCTATACAGGGGTTTTATCCGCCCCTGTGTGGAGTACAACTCTCATGTGTGGGGGAGGCTCCCCACATACAGCTCTTCTCAATAGGGTGGAGTCAAAGGCTTTTCGTCTCATTAACTCTCCTCCTCTTACTGACTCCCTTCAACCTCTGTCTCTTCGCCGCACTGTTGCATCTTTATCTCTTTTCTATCGCTACTTTAATGGTCACTGCTCCTCTGAACTGTCTGCTTGCATTCCTCCACCTCTACGACGGGCGCGTAGCACCCGTCTGGCAGCAAACTCTCATCCCTTTTCTGTCCAACTCTCTAATGCAAGAGTTAACCGTTACTCCCAGTCTTTCATTCATGCAACAGGTCAGCTCTGGAACTGTCTCCCTCTGTCTGTATTTCCTCCTGCCTATGATCTCCAGTCTTTCAAACGCAGTGTGTCCAGGCATCTCAAAATGATCGGATCTTGAATTTGGCTCTCTATTGTATTTTTTTTTTTCTCTTGGAGGGAACTGTTACTGCGGGCTCATGGCCTTTGGTTCCTTCTTCCTCGCATAAAAAAAAAAAAAAAAAAAAATTCCTCCACCTCTACGACGGGCACGCAGCACCCGTCTGGCAACAAACTCTCATCCCTTTTCTGTCCAACTCTCTAATGCAAGAGTTAACCGTTACTCCCAGTCTTTCATTTATGCAACGGGTCAGCACTGAAACTGTCTCCCTCTGTCTGTATTTCCTGCTGCCTATGATCTCCAGTCTTTCAAACGCAGTGTGTCCAGGCATCTCAAAATGATCGGATCTTGAATTTGGCTCTCTATTGTATTTTGTTTTTCTCTTGGAGGGAACTATTACTGCGGGCTCATGGCCTTTGGTTCCTTCTCCTTCGCATAAAAAAAAAAAAATACTATCACAAACATACCTTCACAAACACACCACCACCATCACCACTACCACTACAATCACATAGCATCACCACAGTATGACAATACCACCCTATCATCACAACCACAAACCAGAACCACAACTAAACACCACTAACACAACCACACACCACAACCACAATTAAACACCACCATCATAACCTTATCACCACAATCACACAGCACTACCGCAACCACACGGTATCATCAGAGACACCACCACCAATAACAACACAACTACACAGCACCACCACTATCACAACTATATAGCACCACAACAACTACACAGAATCGCCACAATCAAAGACCACCACCACCACCACACAGCATCGCCACCACCACCACTACCACACAGCATCACCACCACTTTCATTACAACCACAAAACGCCACCATTCAAACCATCAATACAACCTACATCACTCTAACCATCATACCACAACCACACAACGCTACAACCACACAACACCACAACCAAGCCACACAACACAACCACACAACACTATAACAATCATAGCAAAACCACACAACAATAGCCACACAACCCCGTGGCCGCACACAACAACCCATTCCTTCCCTCGTCTCCCTTCTCAATCTGTGCCGTTTCCTAAATATTCCCTCAAGTGTCAAGTCGTCGGCAAATCCAATACGTCAACATGTCAAGGCTGTCAACGGTATTAATCCAATCATGTCAGAGGTACAGCGTTTGACACCCTCACTTTTATCCCCTTCCGCCACTATGCTCACATGGAAAATTCTAACCCCCTTCGAACCCACCCCCGGCCCGCCCACCTCTCTTCGTTCAAGCCTGATTGTATTCTTCCTTTACCTTCATCCCTTTACGACGACGGAGGTCTCCTATGCTGAAAAATCGTGCAAATGCTGTAACATTAAAATGAAAATATTGTAATTGCAATTAACGAGATATTATTGGAAACTGTTTTTAAGTCACTGTATTTCACTGTTCACCTATTCCCATATCCACTTATCCACACAATCACGTCTTTTACATACATTCTTGCAATCTCCAGACGATCTTATTTAGCAAAGGATTGACTTTTCAGACAGGAGGTAATAGCTAGCCTGCTTCCTTCAGCAATTCTACCACTTTAATTTTTCAGCTATTTAAAATCATCTGTTTGTAGCAGCAGTAGAGTACAGATGGCATCAAACACACACACACACACACACACACACACACACACACACACACACACACACACACACATTCAGTCACGTCGTCACTCTAAAGCATTACCACTGTCCCCTTCTTCCCTTCTCGCCGTAACTCCTCTACTCCCAGGAATCCCACCCCATCTATCTCTATCTATTTCAGATACATATACAAAATCCAATATATTTCCAATGACCCAAACTCAGTCTTTGAACCTTAACATCCTACTCCACTCAGAACACTCACATCACTTCCCCTTGCTATACCTCTACCTAAATCGTCGTCACACGCCTCGTGCCACTATCAACCACCCCATTCCACCCTAACACACTCCACCGCAGCATCACGCTCCCCCCTCCACACCCATACTGATCCTACTTATTTGTGTCCCTCCCCAAGGCATAACTTCCAATCAGCATCCTCACACAATTCCTTCCTCTCACCGTCTTTATCCCATCCAAATCATTTCAATGCCTCCCCCCTCCCCTCCTCCAATTCCTCTCACTGCCCCCTTCCCTCCCCAATTCCTTTCACAACCCACCCACCCTCCTTCACACTACCCTTCCTCATATATCCCTTCCTCATGCACCTCACACCTTCATACACCCTCCATATGCCACCATCCCTCATTCACCATCTTCATTTCACTAGCAGAGGTATCCGGCGTTGTCCCGGAAAAACCTTATGATCGTGCATACCGACACTGCTTGGGACCATGGATGGCTACTCCCTGTGGTAGAAGACCCTATGGGTCTCTCTCTCTCGTTAGAAAAAAAAATAATTAAAAAAAAAAATAAATACTTCTTGCTGGGCCGTCTTCTTTTAAAATTGTCCCTTTCTCTAAGACTCCGGCAGGAAACAGCCTGGCTGTTCTAATTCACTGTGATAAGTTCACCAGTGCATTATTCTGCTTCTATGGTCAAAGAAGGTTATACCCACTTCACTTATTTAAAAAAATCCCAACCTGAAAAACACCGTGTAATAGCAAGAAGAATTAAATACGAATGGCGTAAATGGACTGAACGGACTATGCCACAGGATAAACTAGGCAAGAACATTTCCCCCATACCATCTATGCTGCGTTCATCCATCACCTTCATCACTGAAATTACGCTGCACCAAAGACGCCCCCTCTGGACATTACGTCACCTAACTCACGCTAATCATAAACCCAGGGCACCGCAATGATTACTTTTATCTTTACGAAATATTTTGAGCAGATTAAACCAGGAACGTTGGTTAAGGGGATTTATCAGGCCTTATTAGCTTCTCATGTCCGTTGCTAGATGTCAGCACGAAGATAAAGGCTTGATTTACTAGTGGGCGTGTTTAGTCCCGCAGCTTTATTTTCCTGCTACAATTTCTACTGTTGGAGCCGGTGGTGTGTTGCTTAACATAAAGAACACGTAACTATGAATTACAGTTAAAAATTCGGGCTCGTTAGACTAGTGGACTCGGTATGTTCCTTCTTCGCCCCCCTTTACCCAGCAGTACAAGTAACTGATTTGATTTTAACAAAGATGTCAATAAGCACAGACGTCGTATTCAGATTTCAAAGATTTAGTATACATGTCGAATATACAGATTTCAGGGATATACTGAGGGATTATAGTAGTGATCCTAGTTTCACGCAGACGGTACCGAAATGCAACTTTTGGCTGTAAAAATGCGATCACTACACTTGCGCAAACAAAGATCTGTAACTGAGGTAGGGATTTTATGCATTGTATGTGAGGGTTCATGAGGTAAACACTGTTTTTGTGTGAGAGACGGCATTATAGTGAGGGGAGAATGAGTTGTGCTTTGGTTATACTTCGTGATGGTTCTGGATGAAGCCGTAGCATTAATTCCTTTACCAACTGGCTGAGGGTCATTACGGCACTCTATACCCAAATTTTGCCCTATAATGCGACCCGCAACAAAAGAATTCACATCCAGATACCAAATTGTACCGCTGAATGAAGAGGCACCAAGGACAAACATACTATATCCAAAGTATGATAACCACAGAATCAAACTCAGGATCTCCCAGTCATGCACCACTGGCACTCCCTTGGTAGCCTACTAGTCTAGAGAAAGCCGACAGTCATTTCAGTTATAGTTCGCCCACCTTCAGTAACTTGGCGGCGATTTTAGTCATATTTTCGCTTTATTTCCCGTATCTCATTGGTAAAATATGACAATTCTGTGGCTTTACACTCTTTTCCAAAGAGTAACTTGACGTAGATTTCAGTCATATTTTAGCTTTATTTCTCGTACATCACTGGCAGATGGCTCTACAAAACTTCTTCATAACTAGCAACATAATTTAGCGGAATTTCATGAAACAGGTCATTACTCACGATGGAGAAATGGCAGTTTTAAAGTGGACTGTGTACTCTGAGGGTGAATCATGTACTTATGTTTGGTGAAGCGTCTATCAAATGCATATCCAGGAAGGCACAAGCGCGATACGGTTTGGCTGTAGAGATTATGGAGGGATGTGGTGGTCATATGTCTGTGCAGTGTTGTGTTGGGTGATTCTGGCGGGCAGATGTTCTGAACTATACTCGGTTCCACGGAGTCTGACGCACTGATTTTGCCAGCCGAGGACAGGTGGATCTGGTAACACTGCGCGACGTACTCGGGCGGTGATTGATGAATTTCCGTTGTGTTTGAATGTGCTCCAAAATGACTTTGTATTCCAACCAAGCCCCTCATTGATTTGTAAAATACCAGATTATACAGATACAAATTAAAGCAATGATATCTTTAATGATAAATATGTGCCTTTTAAATTACTAGAGATAAACCTGAACGACAATGATAACAAAAAGTAAGTAAAGTCGCGACTGAACGCATGCGGACAACAGTCAGCTAGTGATTTATATTCATTTGATTATGATTTCGTTCACACTGCACACGGTTTTATTATAGCAGCATAGTTCAACTATTATTTTCTCATGGAGTTTGCTTTTATCTTATTTTCCTTTCACATTAAAAAAAATTCGGTTCATTCTATAATGATGTAATCCATTACTTTCCCGGCTCTTTGTCGAAGGGACAGAGATACATGCTTGAGGATGCATTGTGACCAGTGATAGGGTGTCCGTCTGTATGTATGTCTCTTATGACAAAAAGATGTTAGGGAAAATCAAACACCAAACTTATTTATGTAAGAAATAATTCTACTGAATCTGACTATGAATACAAACAAATGCAGAATTTTAAAGCTACTGTACTGTTACCTATGAAGGTAATGAAAATGTGTATGTACACTATATGTACTGAGAATAGAATAGCATGTATTGACCCCAGTGAGGTGTGTGTGTGTGTGTGTGTGTGTGTGTGTGTGTGTGTGTGTGTGTGTGTGTGTGTGTGCTTACACAAATCATAATTATTCGAAGCTAAGCTAAGCGTATCTAGGGTAAGGTTGTATATTAGCAGATGAGGTAATGAAGGGCATGGTGAAGACTGTAGACTGTAACACTGTGTAGTAGTGGTGGGAAAAACATTCAAGCCTTCACAGGCCCTCGAGACCACCTCGCTATGAACGTCTGAATTCCCGCCACAGTCCCTGACTTGTCCGCATGCGTTCAGTCGCGACTTCGCTTATTTTTTGTTATCATTGTCGTTCAGGTTTATCTCTAGTAATTTAAAAGGCACATATTTATCATTATAAATATTATTGCTTTAATTTGTATCTGTATAATCCGGTATCTTACAAATCAATGAGGGCCTTGGTTGGAATACAAAGTCATTTTGGAGCACATTCAAACAACGGAAATTCACCAATCACCGCCCGAGTACGTCGCGCAGTGTTGCCCGATCCACCTGTCCTCGGCTGGCAAAATCAGTGCGTCAGACTCCGTGGAACCGAGTTTTTTTTATAGTACTGTAGGCCTCCAGTGCAAAAATCTCATGGTCAAAGCACTGTTAAAACTAAATGGCTGTGATGGATCTTGTGCTGATGCAATTAAATATGTCTCATATTCACGTGGTCTATAATTAGGAATACTCTTGTTCCGAGGTGAAGATGATCTATACCTGAAAAATTTGTACACTGCTTCTTTATTTTTCTAGTTTTGTTTTCCACTATTTGAAGATTTTCCAAGCTTCTGTCCGATACTGCAAGAACAAAAAATTAAACTTGTATAATTTACCCTCAGTAATGTTTTCCCAGTGATTCTATCGGTCAAATGTGGTACTTGTGTGTGTGGCCGACTGAGCATGCGTTTGGACATTTGCACTGATGTACTATGTTTGCATGATAGAGTAACATGGGTGTATATAGGTTGAGTAAAGAATTTTGGGATGCCTCAAAAAAAAAAAAAAAAAAAAAGGGGGTTGACGATGTATGTTTTATGCATGTCCTTTTTAAGCGATTTATTTTCCCTTCATCTTGTAGTGAAAGGGCTTACGGGGGCTAAACTTTAATCTTCCAGCAAGAAAATCTCTTCTTGGCTGATTAAAACCGTAAGGAGATACTGTACACAGTAACAAAAATCCGTCTTCGGCCTGAAGTGTTAAGGAAGGGCGGGTTACTCATTCCGGTCTTCAAAGAACATTTTATATTATTTTTAATATTATTTTCTTAACGGATAAAGTAGCCGTTATGCTGTGTACGATCCATGTATCGGGTAAGAGTGAATATGGCTGCAATAATACTGCAGCATCATGTTCACTGAAATGTTTTTCTTCCACTGACAACGCACCAATGCAAGAACTGATTATAATGGGATTGTGTGTGTGTGTGTGTGTGTGTGTGTGTGTGTGTGTGTGTGTGTGCGCGCGCGCGCTTACATCTGCGTGTGCAAGTGTGTTCTTGCGGCCGTGTGTCCATCACTTTACCCACCCGACATGCATACAAATCAATACACTGTAAATAAAACCTCTGTACCAATTTCCTTCTTGCATATCAATATTCATTACAAATATTGTAAGGTAGGAATTCGAGAGAGAGAGAGAGAGAGAGAGAGAGAGAGAGAGAGAGAGAGAATGAGTGAATCTGGGACACACACCTACTCACTCTGCCCTAGAGAGCAACACCTTTGACCTCTAATGTAATCTATTCCTCTCCGCCAAAAGACAATAGCCCTTACCGTGTGTGCGGGGGGGGGGGTAGTGGGTAAGAAACAATGGAACCACTTTTCGAAAGGCACTGGAGTTTCGAATTCTATCACTCAGTGCATATACAAAAATCTGCTTCCTATGACAGAAACACTAGTTCTTTATACTCGCATTTTTTAAATTCATGTATACAGAG
This sequence comes from Coenobita brevimanus, assembly GCF_032717465.1. Taxonomy (NCBI): domain Eukaryota; kingdom Metazoa; phylum Arthropoda; class Malacostraca; order Decapoda; family Coenobitidae; genus Coenobita; species Coenobita brevimanus. Next base: position 42,463,152 of record NC_136991.1, read on the forward strand.
GGTATTACAATGCACCGATGGAGACAGTTGATGAAGGCTGAAGTGAGGCTGTGTGGTGAGGGACGGCGGAGTTAAGTGGTGAAGTGGTGAAGGTAGAACTAAAGATGAGTGGTGAGGGTAGAAGAGATGAGTGGTGAATGAGGAGGCGGTGGAGATAAATGGTGACGGATAAGGTGGAGGTACGTGGTGATGAAAGAGATGGAGATAAATGGTGACGGAAGAGGTGGAGATAAATGGTGACGGAAGAGGTGGAGATAAATGGTGACGGAAGAGGTGGAGATAAATACTGTAGTGACGGAATAGGTGGAAATGGGTGGGAAAATGTGGAGATAAATGGTGACGGAGGAGGTGGAGATAAGTGGCAATGAAAGAAGTGGAGATAAATGGTGAAGCAAGAGGAAGAGATGAGTGTTGAAGGAGTAGGATGGATGCATTACTGCCGCGGTCACCTTTGTGTAAAATTTGTTTTCCAACCACCCTAGTCACCCTAAGATGGACAGAAAATCCTACACCTACTGTACTTCAGTCGCTGGGCAGGTTTAGTATTAAGAAGGACTGGTTACTCACACTCTGTTGAATTATATGGTGATATCTTTAAAGACAAACACTAACCTGAAAGTAAAGGCAAACAGGAGTTAACACGTGCATCCCTGTTCACTATTATTAGAACACACAGAGTGGTTCAATTATTCAGTAATATATTTAGGTATATAGTGAATTTATATCGACTAATAAGACTTAGTTTTCTGCTGAACGAACTTTTGTGACGCGTATACAGTAAATATTCCTTGTCTTGCCAACGGGCCAGTGTTACTCTCTAGGATACTAAGCCATGCCTGGATATTCAATACGTGATGGATATCGAGATTCGTCATGTTGCTGGTAACTGCGTCCATCCTCTGTGATATGACAATGCTTTTTTTATTCCCCACAACCTCATCTCTCTTACTGTATTTGTGTAGTTAAGTTCAACTCATCATAATCATCACCTAATACTGCGTTGCCCAATGATGAGCGGACGAGCCCAGGGCTAGGGAAGTTGGTCCTGACATTTAAGATGAGGGTGACCAGCCTCACTCATCCCTGGGTGGCATTATGTGAGCAATAAACCCCAACCATCCCTTGGATAGAAACTTGTACAGGCTCAATCCGATTAGAGCGCCTTAATTGCCCACTAAACCACCAGGCGCCATAATTTGATTATATGGTTGCCACCAAGTATAGTAAATGGTTTCCTGGTGTACAGGAAACCATTTGGCTTGTCACTCAGTGTAGAGTCACCCATAGGCAGAAGAGGTGGCTAGAAAGAAGGAAAGAAGACAGAAGATAGAATGTAAAGTCACCCGTAGGCAGAAAGAAAAGGAAAGAATAAAGGACGTAAAGGCAGAAGAGGAAGGAAGGAAAGAAAGAAGAGAGGAAAGGGCAGCCACCCGAGGACAGCACTACATGGAGTGAGTTCAACTATTTGAGAGAGAGAAAAAAAAAAACATTGCCACTCAGCAACGACAGATGCTCTCAGCGAGGTAAAGGAGCACCGTACTGGCGTAATATTAATAAGGCCTGGCATTACTGCCTATCGACTACACGATCGTCACCTCAGTGAGGTAATGGAGCACTGTGCTGGAGTAACATTAATAAGGCCTGGCATTGCTGCCTATCGATTACACGATCGTCACCTCAGTGAGGTAAAGGAGCACTGTGCTGGCGTAATATAAATAGGGCCTGGCATTACTGCCTATCGATTATACGATTGTCATCAAGTTAAGCATACATGCGTATACAATACATAACCATCATTTCCGTACGGAGCATGGAAACACATCGCTTAACTTCAATCGATTTTTTAAAACGATATCGGGGTGAAATCTGGGATTATGCATCTGGCAATGTTTTATGATTCGACAAAAGGTTATGTAAGTAGATATATATGACAAGATAAAAAAAAACACACACACAATTACTCTTACCACCTCACCAACCATAAACACTGGTACTTGTGGTGGCTAGGTAAAACACACACACACACACACACACACACACACACACACACACACACACACACACACAATTCTTGTTAGCATCTCATCAGCCATAAACACTGGTACTTGTGGTGCTTCTGTTATGACTCCCTCCAGCTTCACAGCCTCACACTACTACTTGGCAAACACTTGCTGACAGGATTTTATCCAACAATAACAGCAATAACAACAAGAAAAGTGTGTGTGTGTGTGTGTGTGTGTGTGTGTGTGTGTGTGTGTGTGTGTGTGTGTGTGTGTGTGTGTGTGTGTGTGTGTTCAACTCGTACACACCAACATACATACTAGATGCAGTACATGCATAAATCTCTGATGGACTCTAACACGTTTGCTAAAAATATTTCCGTATAATACACTGACATTCAGTACGTAACGCCGTCGATGACCATACTATAAAAAGATCCTGTAATTCCCACCCGCCATTTGCCATTAACAATTAACTTTTACCTGCTTCACCAGGTATTTATTCCCCAATTAAGCGCTAATACAAACCAGTAACCTAGGAATTTTTAAGCACCTTTTCTTTCCTAAATCATTAACCCCTTCAGCACGAGGATATTATAATTCTGTTGTATTACTGTTACTGCCAGACGCTTTTACTTAGATCATCCTTGTAGTGAAGGGTTTAATGAAGGCTATATTTAACCCCTTCAGTCCGATGATGTATTACAGTATTTTATGTTCTTGCTATTACGAGGCGATTCTACTGAACTTGGGATGCATGTGAAGCTGTGAAGAGTTCAGTGAAGGATGTGTCTAACCCGCCATTTTGAAAGGTCTCTTCTCAGCTGAATAAAATCATCTGCGGACACCAACAATCAAACTAAAAACAGATGATTTTAATTATCTAAAAAAAAAAAAAAAAAATGGAAGAATTACTAAACGAAGTATCTACAACCTCCAGTACAAAAAGTATATCCTTTGGTAAATAAGGCCTCACTTTGTGAAGAGGTTAATCAAAGCTACATCTAACCCCCACTAAAAAGATCTATCAAGCCAAAGAAATCGTTCCCATGTTGACAAATTAAGTTATAAAATAAATCGACAAATTGAAAAGCAGCTTACAATATGACAACGAACCAAGCATATGTCCAGAAAATAAAGAAAAATAAGGTAAGAACCCAATAATGAACAACTCAAACCATCTTTTCTACTCCAGGAACCAACCCCACGTTCAGTTTTCCCTCTCTTCTCAGTCCCTTTCCGTTTTCACTCACGATTCGTAAGGAATACGAGAGTATCTGGCCTTCTCCACGAGGCCCAGACTTATTGTTGTGATGATAATAAAAACATCAGTAATAAAAAAGTATGTCGTGGAAATTCCAGTGATAAAAAAACGTTTTGATTAGTATGCACCCTAAATCCCAAACACAAAAAGCAGACCCTTGACAAAAGCGACTTACTCATCCTTCGATTCCCTACTAGGTAATTTATTCGATTCCAGTCTCTCTCTGTCTCTGTCTGTCTGTCTGTCTGTCTGTCTGTCTCTCTCTCTCTCTCTCTCTCTCTCTCTCTCTCTCTCTCTCTCTCGCCCTCAATGTTTCCAATTTGAGGAGATAAGGACCAGTTACACAAGAAAAAAATGTTATGCCCAAGGTGGATATTATTAGAATGAGAAGGAGTGATGGAGTCTTCTAGCCAATTATTCTGGGCTAAAGATGTTGTGTAAAAGGCACAGAGAAGCAAAGGAACTATTGAGGGTAAGAGCATGGAAGGTAAGGCCGATAAACACAATGACGAGCCGTAAAGGGGCTCATTACTTTTTACTACTATTCCTTGTGTGTGTGTGTGTGTGTGTGTGTGTGTGTGTGTGTGTGTAACTCTTACACACCAACATATATACCACACACCGTACATCCATCAATCTCTAATGGACTCTAACATGTTTGTCAAAATGATTTACGTATAATACAATGACATTCAGTACGTAACGCCATCGATGACCATACTACAAAAAGATCCTGTAATTCCCACACGCCACTTGCCATTAACAATTAACTTTTACCTTCTTCACCAGGTATTTATTCCCCAATTATGCGCTAATACAAACCAATAACCTGGGAATTATTAAGCACTTTTTCTTTTCTAAATTCCCTAATGACCCAACTGTGTTTGCGACAGTTTGGGTTATGAGTGTTTGTCACACGAGGCGTCTTGCAAATACCTTTATTAACCCCTTCAGCACGAGGATGTAATGTAATTCTGTTGTAGTACTGTAACTGCCAGACGCTTTTACTTAGCTTAGATCATCCTTTTGGTGAAGGGTTTAATGAAGGCTATATTTAAACCCTTCAGTCCGATGATGTATTACAGTATTTTATGCTGGTGCTATTACGAGGCGATTCTACTGAACTTGGGATGCATGTGAAGTGGTGAAGAGTTCAGTGAAGATTGTGTCTAACCCGCCATTTTGAGAGGTCTCCTCTCAGTTGAATATCATCATCTGCGGACAACAACAATCAGACTAAGAACAGCTGATTTTAATTATCTACAAAACAAAAAGTGGAAAAATTACTGAAGGAAGTATCTATTACCTCCAGAACAAAAAGTCTATCCTTTGCTCAATAAGGCCTCACTTTGTGAGGGGTAGTTATTGTGATGATGCTCACCTATTATCTGGTAACAAAATCTGTGTGTGTGTGTGTGTGTGTGTGTGTGTGTGTGTGTGTTCTTACCTAATTGTTCTTACCTAATTGTATCTTTACAGGAATGAGTCAAGCTCGTATTGTCCCGTGTCTTAGACCATATTTATCGTACATATCCTTAAATTTGTGAATTGTTTTGGCACACACTATTTCATTCGGTAGTGCATTCCATTGATCAATTGCTCTGTTTGGGAAACTGAATTTCCTTACGTCTTTATCACCTCTCTTCTTATGCAGTTTTTTGCAGTGTCCTCTTGCTGATGCTTCTCCATATGTTAAGTAATCATTTATGTCTATTTTCTCCTTTCCTGATATGCACTTATATAGCATCATCATGTCACCTCTTTTCCTTCTCTCCTGTAGTGTTGGTAGATTCAGTTTATTTAGTCTTTCTTCATAGCTTAGGTCCCTTAAGCTTGGTATCCATCTTGTAGCGGCCCTTTGAACTTTTTCAATCTTGTCTATATGCTTTTTGAGATGAGGACTCCAGACTACTGATGCATATTCCAGGGTTGGTCTAATGAATGATGTTATTATCTTTTTTAGCATGTCTTCATTTATGTATGTGAATGCTATTCTCATATTTGCAAGCAGTGTATACATGTTCCGTACCTTCTCGCTGATGTGGTCAGCCGGAGATAGTCTGTTATTGATAATCACACCTAGGTCTTTCTCTCTTTCTGATGTGTATAGGGTTTTATTTCCTAACTTATAATCCCAATCAGGTCTTTTTCCACTTTTACCAAACTTGATTACATGACACTTGTCCACATTGAATTCCATTTGCCATGTACTACTCCATTCATGAAGTTTATTTAATTCTTCTTGTAGCTCCCTACAAGAGTCTGTGCTAGTAATTCTCCTTTGTATTTTTGCATCATCTGTGTGTGTGTGTGTGTGTGTGTGTGTGTGTGTGTGTGTGTGTGTGTGTGTGTGTGTGTGTGTGGTTTAGTTCCTTTGGCGCCAACACTCTCATTAATCCGGACTGGTATAATGTGGTGTGGTGTGGTGTGGTGAGATGTAATGCATGAATCAGGAACTATGTGAGTGATCCAGTGATCCACTCATGCCCTTTCTTCTCTTCAGCGTCAGATCATTTTATCCAGCTGAGAGTGAGTCCTATGAACCTCAGTGTTACACGGTCCAAAGTGGGTGTCTCGTGAAGCACACAGTCAACTTTGCCCTCAATCTGAATCACAAGGCTGGAGATACCGTGAATGCAGTTTTAACTATACACAAAAGAGACCACGTGATATTGCCTACTATTAACTTAAACTCATCATTAGGGGAGAATATGGATCGGGATGATGCTGGTGGTGATGGCAGTGACAGTAATGGTAGTGTTGACGATGACGATAATGATGTTAAAGGTAATACTCATAATGATGTCGGTAACGATGATGATTACCACGACGCTGTTTAAATACGAGACGAAGAAGACTGCAATACATAAATATTTTCCGCGCAAATGGGGCAATTCTTTCCCAAACCAAACGCGAACTTCCCTAATACACGGCATGTGATTACTGCAAAACTTTTACGTAACCTGAGTGGTTGAATGAGCGTGTTAATGATTAAAGGGGAGCGTGGGAGCAGAGGGTCCGGCCCGAGCACAACAGGGGAGGGCATTTGAAAGAGCTTTTCATTGCACATACTTTTTCATTAATATGCTTTGTGGAAAGGGAAGGGCACGCTGACCACCACTCTTCCCCGTACATAGGTACTCTTGATAATAAAAGCATAATTATTCTCTCTCTCTCTCTCTCTCTCTCTGCATTATCAATTTCAATTATAAGACACTACTGGTATTCTCAATGTGCAAAATATCAAGCACTGCTATCAAGCACTTCTACCTTAAATTCCATCACACTAACAATAAATCGGAGGACAGATATTATGTTCATGGCATAATGGGATTGAAATATGAACACGGGATAACACCAAAGTTCAAAGCCGGCGGAGACGATACCTGAGAGGCTCGGTATGATGGATAATTTACCTTACCTTGGCTCCCGTGACGATACTTCTGTTTACTCACCCTCCCTACTCCTCCAAGCACATCACCGTAACTCACTGTCATCGTCACGCGCCATTAATCACTGTAAAACACCGCAAGACACAGAGATTCCCCCTGGGGGTAGGGTTTTTTTTTTCAAGAAAACTCCCCCAGTATCCCTGCTTGTCGTAAAAGGCGACTAAAAGGGTTGGCAGAGGGTTAGTGCCCCTCCCCGGAAAACAACTAACTAAAAAAACAAACAACAAGCCTCGGACAAGGACTGACCAAACGATGACGACCAAGGACCGGACAAAGGACTTGGTAATTGGAACTTGGAATGAAAGGGGAGCGAATGATGAGGTGAAAGAGAGAGAGATTGTCCAGGTGCTTGAGGGTGCGAAAGTGGATGTATGTGGAATAACTGAAACAAAATGGAGAGAAGACAGTGTGAGAGAATGGGAGTATGGATGGGGTATATGTGCAGGAGTAGGTGAGAATGAGAGGGCAAAGGAAGGAGTATGTATAGTTGTGAGTAAAAGATGGAAGAGGAACATAAGACAGTATGGATCAGTTGGGTCAAGGATTGTGTGGGTAAAGTTGAAAGTTGGAATACAAATGTGGGCGATTGTGTGTGTGTATGCGCCAACGCAAGATCGTGCTAGAAGAGTGAGAGAAGAGTTCTGGACAATTGTAGAAGTGTGCATGGAAAAGTTTGGAAGGAATGAGAGAGTGTTTTTCATTGGTGATATGAATGGTAAAGTTGGGAATGTGAAGGTGGATGGAATAGTTGGTGAGTGGGGTGTGCCTGCTGAGACAGATGAGAATGGGAGTGCGTTAGTGGAAATTTGTGCTGGGAGGGGGTTGGTGATAGCCAATACCCTCTTCAGGCATAAAATGATCCACAGGTATACATTGCGAGTGATGAGAAGGGTGGGTGGTGAACTGAATGAAAGGAAGGCAATGATTGATTATGTGCATGTGGATGAAAGGATGCGAAGATGTGTAATGGATGCAATAGTTTGTAGAGGTTGGGGGAGTGGACTTTCTGACCACTACTTGGTGGTGGCCAGAATTAAAATTCAAGTAAGATGGAGGAATAGAATAAGGGAAAGACGAGAGGAAGAAGTAGTTGCAAGGAGAGTGGAAAGGTTACAAGAGGATGAGAAAAAGGCAGAGTATAAGAGAGAAGTGGAGGAACGATTGGGCAAATATGAATTGGAGCAGATGGGAGACGTGGAAGGTGTGTGTAGGATATTTACAGAAGAAATATGTGAAGCATGTGATGTGGTGTGTGGAAGGAAGAGAAGACGGAGGGGGGTGCAAGGAACAGCGTGGTGGACTGAAGAGGTGAAACAGGCTGTGGCACAAAAGAAGAAAGCATACAATGAATGGATGAAAAATAGGGGCGTGGAAGAAGTTGAGAGGCGGAAGAGAGAGTTATATGTAGAAAGAGAGAGGTGAAAAGATTAGTAAGAGAGAGTAAGAAGACAGTGGATGAGGAATTTGGAAGGAATTTGAGTGTAAAGTGGAGGGACTGTAAGAAAATGTTCTGGAGAGAGGTGAAAAGAGTAAGACAGGGTGGAAGTGACGTTAGCAGGGGAGTGAAAGATAAAAATGGTAGATTACTAGTGGAGAAGGGAGAAAAAGTGAGCAGATGGAGAGAACACTTTAAGGAATTGTTGAACGTAGAGGATGGAAGTAATGCGAGTATAAGTGGCTGGGGAATGGCTGGGAGAAGGAGGGAGGTGAGAAGACAGGAAGAAATCAGTAGGACAGAAGTTGTGGAAGCAATGAAGAAAGTTAAATCGGGGAAAGCCCCAGGAATTGATGGAGTGTGTGGTGAAATGCTGAAGCATGGGGGAGAGATAGTAGTAGAATGGATGTGGAAGTTGTGAAGATTGGCCTGGGAGGAAGGTAGAGTCCCGGAGGATTGGAAGTCAGGTATAATTATTCCCTTGTACAAAGGAAAAGGGGAAAAAGAAGTGTGTGGTAATCATAGGGGCATTTGTCGTCTTAGTATAATGGGAAAAGTGTATGGTAGGATACTTATTGACAGAGTTAGAGAAAGAACAGAGAAATTAGTTGGAGAATAACAGGGAGGCTTTAGGAAGGGAAGAGGTTGTGTAGATCAGATATTCATTCTTAGATCTTTAGTGGAAAAGTTTCAAGAGAAGGGAAAGAAGCTGTATGCGGCTTTCATGGATTTGGAGAAAGCATATGACAGGGTGGATAGACAAGGATTTTGGAAAGTGTTAAGAATTTATGGAGTAGATGGGAAGTTGTTGAATGCTGTGAAGAGTATGTACCATGGTGCGAAGGCTGCAGTGCGTGTGGATGGTGAACTAAGTGAATTTTTCTCTTTGAAAGTTGGTTTGAAACAGGGATGTGTCATGTCTCCATGGTTGTTCAATCTGGACATGGATGGGGTAATAAAAGAGGTACAAGGTAGGGTAGTGGATGTTGGAGTGGCCCTGGTGAGAGAGGATAGTGTTTGGAAACTCCCTGTACTGTTGTTTGCAGATGATACGGTGTTGTTGAGTGAAGACGAAGGGGAGCTGCAAGGCTTGGTGGATGAGTTTGAGAGAGTGTGTAAGAAACGGAATCTAAAGGTGAATGTAGGGAAGAGTAAAGTGATGGTCTTTGAGAGAGGTGAAGTCAGTGAATGTACAGCGAGGTTGGATGGTGAGGAATTGGAAAATGTGAGTACGTTTAAGTACTTGGGTAGTGTGATGAGTAAGGATGGAGGTTTGGAGGGTGAAGTGCTTGAAAGGGTACAGCAGGGAAGAAAGGTTGCTGGTTCTTTGAAAGCAGTGATAAGAAACAGGGAAGTGAGCATGGAAGTGAAAAAGTTACTACATGACAGTATTGTGATACCAACTCTAACGTACGGAAGTGAAGCTTGGACGTTGTTGGAAGGACACAAGTCAAGAGTGAGAGCAGTGGAAATGAGTTATTTAAGAGGAGCCTGTGGAGTCACATGGAGAGACAGGCTGACGAATGAGGATATAAAGGAGCGTTGTGGTGTTGATGTGGATGTGATAGGAAGCGTTATGAGGAACACACTGAGGTGGTTTGGCCATATGGAGAGGATGGAGGGTGAAAGGCTGACGAAGAGAGTGTATGTGAGTGAGGTGGAGGGGGGAAGAGGGAGGGGGAGGCCGAGGATGAGATGGAGGGATGGGGTGGAGAGGTATTTGAGAGAGGGGGGTGTGAGTTGGGAGCAGGGCAGTGAAATGGCGGGGGACAGGGCGACTTGGAGGCGATTTGTTTGTGGCCACCCCAAACGGGATTGAGGCGTCTGGGAATAGATAGATAGATAGAACTACACACTCAAGGGAGGGTTAACAAACTGTAGCGGCAGGAGGAGGGGAGGGATGAGAGGGAAGGGGAGGGGGTACTTCCTTGCCGCGTTTTTTCTGAAGTAAATGATTTGTAGAAAACGGGAAGTTCATAATAAACACACATACACATCATACATTTTTTCATAACAGAACATACATCATACAATAATTACCGTATATACCAAAGCCCATATTAATCAATATTTTACATAAAAACAAAAGAAAAACTGATTTTCACATGTTAGTTGATCGGTAACTTTTCATCCAGTTTGGTGTTGTTTGGCTTGAATATCGTAGAAAGAGCATATTCATGGATCAGTTAAGTGTTGGTTTTACTGATGTCGTTATTGATTTTTCCTGGTCTTACCTTCTAAGGCTGTCAGTTCAGGGCAAAAAAAAATGCTCAATGACGATACGTTCGCAAATAGTCTTAACGTATTCCTCAACCCTATTCATCAAAAGTTTGAACATTTTAATTACTTTCTGGAGAACGTGAGTGACCTGGCAGACGACGATAAGCTGCTGTGAACAATGCAGGACTGACTAAGAATACACGCTACTGTTTGCTCTACAACGTAGGGAAGAAAAGATATCTGAGTGTTTGGACGGAAGAGTTTGCTGTAGCATGTTAAACCTTGGACTACAGTATTTCTATTAACTTTTAAGGGTAAAAAGTAAGTTTTTTTTTTTTTTTCAACAATCGCTGTCGTCGCTTGACTGCGACCAGCAAGGCGGAGTGATAAAGTTTTTGCCCGCGCGCACGTGTGTGTGTGTGTGTGTGTGTGTGTGTTACCATTATATCTCATGAACGGCTTGAGGTCTCAATATGAAACCTTTAGGGTATCAAGATATGGCCAAAATCATGGACAAATTCGAAATTGGGCCCTCAGGGTCAAGGTCAGGGTCACCAAAATGGCTGTCAAAGGTCAACTAGTCTTTATCGCCAGCCTTTAGCACCACAGCTATCTACATGAAACCTTCAGGGTATCAAGATATGGCCAAAATCTTGGACGAGTTTGAAATTGGGCACTCGGGGTCAAGGTCAAAGTCAAAGTCACATAAATGGCTGCCAAAGGTCAACTAGTTTCTTTAATATGTATTGGCTTTTTGTGAAACGCAGTGACTGCATTCTGTAGAGTTTTGCGAAATTTCTTCACATCTGGCTTGTAAGTAGCATAGCTTGTAATTTGGCCAACAGCTTATTCTGGCGGACGATCAGCATTCGACTCCCGAATGTTTTTCTTTCATTTATAATATGGATTGGCTTATTGCGAAACGAGGTTTGAATTCCGTAGAGTTTTATGAATTTTCTTATCTGGTTTGAAGGTAATTTATTCCTCATCCAGCAACAACATTCTGGAGGGCGATTAGCGGTCGACCCAAAATGCTTTAGTTTCATTCTGATTAGAATTATATGAAGGCAACTGGCAATGTGCTGCTGGTCTGCTGTGAATGAAAATATTTAAAATTGCAAAATACTTCTTGTATCTGATATTCATTTCTGTAGTAAGAATACAAAATGAATTGACGAAAGCCAAGTATGCTGTTAAACATACTTATTACTGAACAAAATATAATTTCATCGCTCATGAATGTCGATGTCAGCAGTGGACACATCAAGAGCTGGTGCTCCATGGTATACTGAGTGGTGGCTCCACCTTGTGCAAGTCTTTAATTTCTTTGGGGACAAAGGAAACGCAGGAGAAAGAAACCACAGTTGCAGTTAAAATATCACCGGTGTCAGGCCTGATAATATACTCCCTCCTCAATCACACCCGGGTAGATTAATGCCGCTCCAAGAATCTGCTCTACACTGGATGTGTAAGTGATTAATGGCCAAAGAAAAGCCTCGGACATTAGGCGTGTTCAGAGTTAGTCTTCAAAGAACATGATGCTCAGAACACAGGCTCTGGAAATACAGGATGGTACATATATTGCACCCCTTCCACACTCCTCTGTATGTAGTGGGGACGGCTTAGAATGCTGATGTCAGGGGGAAGGTAATTTGGCTGCTTCAGTAAATTACTGATCAACCATGCAATTAGTGGCAAACGCAAACACACACACACACACACACACACACACACACAAGTAGCACTGTAAAGCATGAAAAGATTTATGGGAAATACAAAATAATGCTGGATAAACCACTATACCGCTGGTGAAGCCTTTCTCGTAACACGAGAATTCGTCGCTATGAGGCAAGATGGTTGCAACACACATAAACATGTATTCGCCCGAAGTAATATGAATAATCACGTGAACTGTCAACAAGCTACGCGTGGATAGAGAGACAAGAGAGGCGACAGGGCTTCTGGTGTCCACTCTACAGCCAAGGATAAAACCGTTGCCTATTATTCCACTACATCTGCTTTACAATACACAGCATGTCCGTCACCTTCTCCCCTGATCATCAGGTCAAAGAGAATAATCTACGGGCAAAGAGGCAAGTAAAGGCTCTCTGAGCTTAGGAATAATGCCGACAGTAGAAAGTGAGAAGCAGAAAAGGTGAAATATTAGGCAAACTTTCGCCTTCAACTGTACACAGATACAAGAAGAAGTGGTGTTCCAATCCCTCGTTCAGTTCTCCCTCTCTTCTCTGTCCCTTTTCGTGTCCATTCACAACTCGTACGGAATACGGGAGTAGCAGTCCTTCGCCACGAGGCCCAGACTTATTGTAGTAATAATAATAAAAGCATCAGTAATAAAAGCAAATGTTGTGGAAATCACAGTGATAAAAACACTGGCTTTTCATTTGTATGCAGCCTAAATCCCAAACAAAAAGCAAACCCCTGACAAAAGCTACTTACTGTTTAATCCTCTACTGTGCATTTCACCAAGTCTGGTAGCATATCAGTAATGTCGTTAACAACTGTAGCATTGATAGAAGTATATATATATATATATATATATATATATATATATATATATATATATATATAGATAGATATATATATAATCTCATCAGCCGTTTGTGTGTCCACTGTAGGACCGGCTTATCCCGACCGAAGTGGGGACGATACAGCCAATGTATCTCTACCAAATGCCTTAGGCTGTCTAGCAGAGACTGTATGTAGGGTGAGATGTGCTTGTAATTGTAGTGTTGGAGTGGCTTTAGATGTGTGTGTAGTCTGTGAACCAAGTGCAATCGGCCCGCGCAAGCCGACAGGGTGCAAGAATACTTTATAGTATTCGACACTGGTTCAACCACAGCACCCCTTGTGTCCGCGAATGCAGTACGTGGCCTGAAGAACGCTCCCAAAGTTTATTACTCTGACGGGGCACGAACCCTCGTTCTTCAGTGCACGAAAACGCACACTTTACCACTGTACCACAGAGGCTCTCTCTCTCTCTGTATATATATATATATATATATATATATATATATATATATATGTCAGTTCATCTGGTTCCTGGATAATGTCTCCTACTATATAATATTTTCCACACGAGTTTATTTAGATCTGAGAACTATACTGTCTACAATATCATTTAAATTCTATATGTGTGTTTTCTGTTTACGGTCAAACGGTATTTTTGTCGATATGGAGAGAGCTGGATCATTGGTTCACTATTTTCTAAATTTATGTGCAAAAACTTGCAGTATTAGAAATATACGTATGCATCAGCAGCATGACAAAACTGTCGTTTTGCATTATCAACTATTATTATCATATAATTTTTAGCAAGTACAGAAAATCATACCGGGTCAAAAGATTTTCTTAAGCCTAACTGACCGCCAAACATCCTACAATTGACCACTCCTCCCTACTTCTGTTCTGTAGAGGTAGCAAATAATAAATAAATAACGCCAATAAAAAAAATAAAAAAAACGTCATCGTAGAGGAGAAAATTTCCCCCCAAAATCAGGCGCTGGGACAGGGATAATGCTCCAACGCACCGTCCGTCGTTGCTGTTATTTCCTACACCAAAATAATCATACAAAGGCGTGTCGGGGGAGGACAGACTGCGGGGTGTGCTGTGGCTAATGGTAACAAGAAATTGATGGCCGTCTGCGCTGGGTGTGGATTGAAGGCGTGGGGCAGTATACATAAATCAGAGGATGAGAGGGTGGTGTTTATGGGAAGTGAGGGAATGTGTATATAGAACCATCAGGGGCTGGCTCAGGAAACAATAGAGAAAATAATATGACTGATAAATTACAGGGAATGAAGGTGGTGTGTGAGAGAGTTATAGGAATTTTATAATTATGTACTCACAGTATGTATGTAGGCTATGTGTGAATGTATATGTATGTATATATATACAGGAGAGAGAGAGAGAGAGAGAGAGAGAGAGAGAGAGAGAGAGAATGGATAGATAAAGATAGACAGGTATAGATATAGACTGATACAGATAACGGATATATACAGATACCCTGTATCATGTATATTTAGTGCTCCATTAACTAAGCATGGTGTTGAAAGCTCTACCACTCTATACTGCCTTGTTTCTGATCCTGTCTCATTCCATCCTTTATGTGGGAATGATAAGCAGGACAATTAATGAATAAATGAATGAATGAATGAACGAATGAATGAATGAATGTAGCGTTTGATGACGCTGATTCAGTTATGCAGAAATCTGTATGCTACGTCATCTACGTTTTGTTCATTGAAGGAGTAGGAAAACGGCAGAGGAAGTCTTTATTGCAAGTCAGGGTAGTGTTGTAAAGTATTATCTTCTTTTTTCACTGCAACTGGTGCTGTTAAGTAAAGGAAACCGGCAAATCGGCTTTATATGAAGCTATGTAATTTTACTGAGCAATTTTCCTACAATTTCCAGTTAACATAACTGAAGTTGTCTAAAAAGACGACTTTCATCGAAGGCTTACTGTACTGAGAAATCAGAGTATGTGAAGGTAGCAAATAACAACCTCAATACCAGGAAGTATTTCTTTGTTTATTCGTGATAAGTCCATACGATTCATTCAGTTGGAGTCTATAGCCTTCTTTAACCGTACAGTACAACAGGCCGTAACTAAACTGCCTTAAATCGCCAGTTCGGTAACCAAAATAAAAGATAAAATACGTCCTCTGGCTGAAGCAGTTACGAAGGATGGTGAAATACGTAAATGAGTATGTATCCGTAATCACTGGGGTCTTCCTTCTTTATACAAGGAAGAAAAAACCAAAGGCCAGGAGCCCAAAAACTGTTCCTTCCAAGAGAAAACAAACAATATAACAGAGAGCCAAATTCAAGACCCATTCAATTCGAGATGCCTGGACACACTGCGTTTGAAAGACTGGAGATCATAAGCAGTGGGAAATACAGACACAGGGAGACAGTTCCAGAGTTGACCTGTTGCATACATGAATGACTGGAAGTAATGGCTAACTCTCGCATTAGAGAGCTGGAGAAGAAAAGGAATGAGAGTTTGTTGCTAGATGGGTGCTACGCGCCTATTGTAGTGGTGGAGGGATGCAAGCAGACAATTCAGCAGAACAGTGATCACTGAAGTAGCGACAGAATAAAGATGCAACAGTGTGGCGAAGACCCAGAATTTGAAGGGAGCCAGTAAGAGGAGGAGAGTTAATGAAACGGAAAGCCTTTGACACCACCTTGTTGAGAAGGGCTGTATGTGGGGAGCCTCTCCATACGTTAGAGTTGTACTCTACATAGGGTCGAATAAAATCTGTGTATAAAGTCAACAACTATACAGGGGTAACAAAGGAACGAAGTCGGCTTAGCACACCTAATCTCTTGGAAGCAGATTTTACAGGAGAGGTAATATGATCTTTCCAAGATACATCCTGAGAGAACGAAACCCCAAATATGCAAGGAATACCTACGGACATTATTATCGCTCTAATCTTTGAACACTTTCAATCCTATGACGTTTGCATTTTTATCATTATCTCCAAATGACTATCAGCATCAAGAAGCATTTCGAATTGTAGAGGTTAAATATAGCAATCACTTACCCTTTTACTGACAAGGTACCCACCTACACTTAATTACCGGTATTTCAATAAGAGATAGTGACAGTGTACATATTCTATAGTATTAGCCTATAATGACAGAGATTTTTGGTATTTCAAGTAACTCTTTCAATATATTATTTTGAGGAATAAAAAACGTTATAAGGACACAATTTAGTATTTATTTACTGCCTACGCATTTGACCAGACATCAATTTAATAGACACCATGTGTTATAGAGCGTAATAATGACAGATTTTTGGTATTTCAAGTAACTCTTTCAATATATTATTTTGAGAAGGAATATAAAATGTCATAAGGACACAATTTAGTATTAATTTACTGCCTACACATTTTAATAGACATCATTTTAATAGAAACCATGTGTTATACAGCATAATAACCCTAGAAACTGATGAAATATTATATCAATATTAAATTCGTTAATGAAAGCATTGCCGGTTCTCTTCGTCAGAGGTCAACATCTGTCAGTCTGATTCACTAGACTTCACATCAACAGCTTCAAAGATAATGTATAAATGAACTACCAGCTGACATGCTGCTCTTCTGTGCTATGTTACCAGTTAGGTTTTACAGACTGCTAATGCTCATTACTCTATTATACTCCATGTTTGTTCACTAAATACTGTAGTATTCTCTATAAGTGTTTCCTACCACTTATTAGCTATTAACCTTCATTTATGTATATATGAAGATTATTTGCTTCACCACCACTCAAAAAGTTCAGCCAATCACGTTCCACCTGACACAGTCTCTTGGTTCTGAGTGATTCATTCATAAAGATACGTGAGCTTACGACAGGGAACTGCCAGATGTCTCCAAATACCACAACATTTTTTTTTAGAACTTTCTACTTGCCCAACTGTACGTGGGTAGTATTTTGATTTCCCCATCTTAAAGGACAAAAACATTATGAGCATTATTATGAAGCCTCCTTCTTGGCCATAACCTCCCTAGTGTGTGTGTGTGTGTGTGTGTGTGTGTGTGTGTGTGTGTGTGTGTGTTTGTGTGTGTGTGTGTGCACAACAGATTTATGTACAATATGTTATGCATCCCATTCTGAGGACAAACCATTTACAAACAGCATATCCTCTGGCCAAAGTAATTAATTACTAAGGACAAGCTTTTACCAATACACATTGTTCCCCTTCAGTGAGGCTATTCGCTAGACAGATAAATTATTCTCAAGAAATATTTTTCCTCAAAAGATGTGTGATAATGACGTTGTTTGCACTCATCTTGCCAACACACCTTAAGACCTCTGACTGCTGTAGAAATATAACTGATTATTAAGAAACGCAATATATATATATATATATATATATATATATATATATATATATATATATATATATATATACTGTATATATATATATATATATATATATATATATATATATATATATATATATATATATATATATATATATATATATATATATATATTTGACCCTCGATTTGCCGGACTAAAGGGGGGAGGGGAGACCAGTCCGGGAATGGCAAAAGTCCAGCCACACATACCATTCCCCAGACTTATAACAATGCTTTATCTGAATTCTCCAATATTGTCCGGCAACTATTCCGATAATCTAGACTCCTAGAGCATTCTGGAATGTAGGCTACCTATACCAACATAACTAACATACACAGTAAATAAAATAATAACACAGATGCAATAACAATAATAACAATAACTGACACAATAGCTGTATTTTGCTAGCTATAACCCTACCAATGGTTGCTTACACAGTTGTTGACGAGAATGTGGAGGGTATGATAGAAGAAGATCAGAAAGCTGAGGAAAGAGGAAAATGAGCAAGGAATGGAGCACCATAAGGTCAGCCAACCACTAATCAGCTAACCGAGATACAAACAAGCAATCTTGGACTGAATCAGTAATTTTAACTGGAAAATATTTTAATATTTATCACCATATAGGTTTGCACACCTAATTAGCCTATTTGAAATTCAGTCCAAAATTTGTGCTTAATTAAATAATTAATAGAAAATCAGGATTCAGAGCTAAAATTTCTTAAAGTTGGCGTTAAGTGTTTTGAGTCTAGCCTAACTCGCCTTCACGGACTTTTGTTTTGTAATAAATTCGCCTTCACGGACTTTTGTTTTGTAATAAATATCAATTTACAATGCAGATACATTTTCTTGTACTCAAAATAAATATTTATGCAAAATAGAAGTCTGTCAAGGCATCCTGATGATCTGAAGTGGAAATATCTGCTAACAATGGCCAACTACTAATCAGCTGATCGAGATACAATCATCGAATATGATCTCGATCTTGGACAGAATCGGCAATTTTAATTGGAAAACATTTTAATCTTTATCACCATATAAGTTTGTACACCTGCTTATTTGAAATTCAGTCAAAAGTTTGTGCCTAATTTAATTATTAATAGAAAATCAGGATTCAGAGTGAAAATTTCTTAAAGGCAGCAGAACTGTTTTGCCTCTAACAACTCACCGTGACAAACTTTTGTTTTGGATAAATATCGATTTCCAATGCAGATACATTTTTTTTTTTTTTGTACTTAAATATTTATGCAATATACAAGTCTATCAAGGTGTGCTGACGATCTGAAGAGGAAATATCTGGTAACATTAGCCAACCACTCATCAGCTGACCGAGATATAAACAATGACGATCTGAAGGGGAAATATCTGCTATCATTCGTGCATTTTAGCTCTGAAACCTATTTTTTTTTTTTTTCAGTTAAGTAAAATTTTTAAAGTAGATTTCAGATAATTAGCTGTGTATGAGCCACTGTGGTGAAAAAAAATAAAATATTTTCCAGTGAAAAGTGCCGATTCGGCATTTAGTCACACCGGGACAGGTGACCTAAGTGAGTAGGAGTGGATCCCATTAGCTCTGTCCGTAAGAAAATATTTTTCTATGAATATTATTGTGTCCAAGCCTTCCTTAAACTTTACTGTGTTATGCAGTAAACTAATTAAGGTGGTATTTGAGAAAGGTATGGGGCAAATGGGATATTGCCATGAGTTAAGAGCTGGCGGTGTGAAGCAGGTTGGTGGCCAATATGTGTTTCACGTATGAAAATACTGTAATTTCTTGTGTATGTTACAAATGGCCTTTATCGAGTCAAAACCTTGCTAAAATTATACTGTGTTGTTCAGCAGACTGCTTATAGTTTTATATGAGAGAATAATGGCCGGACTTTTGTTGAGAATCCCGGACTTGTACAGGCATTTGTCTGGGATTTGATAATATTATCTGGCCTCAGCCCATGTCCGGGAAATCCGAAATCTGGGAAATAGGGGTCTGCCAAATAGAGGGTCGAGTATATATATATATATATATATATATATATATATATATATACACACACATATATATCTATATATATATATATATATATATATATATATATATACATATATATATGTATATATATATATATATATATATATATATATATTTTTTTTTTTTTTTTTTTTATGTGACCGACTCTGGGCATAGGCTTCACAGCCTGCTTTCAAGGCCCAGTAGTCCTCCTACGTACCGCACACCTCTACATGTCACCACTTCGGCGCTAACACCCACCGTCCATATTGAATACATGCTAGGGCTGTCTCATACAGGAGTGGTGTATTGGTATTAGCGGGGGTATTTTTACGACATGTCGGCGGGCCTTCTGGTAGATCAGTAAAGTCTGATTTTATGAAATTCAAATCCATTAAACTGTTCCCTGCCTCAGCGGGATTTGAACCCGGGTCCGTCAGGACTGCAGGCCAATATATATATATATATATATGAAAACACTGAAATACTCTGTACAATTTTCCCAAATCTTCCCAATTTATACTGCTTACGACTGGATCATGTTTGTGTGTGAAGAAAATAGGTCAGTCACAACCAGGCAAGCACATTAAGGCATGGCAATTGTATGCAAAATGCATGTTTAATGTGATTAGGGTGTACTGTACTGATAACTACTTAATATTATTACCGGTATCTATTTATGGCGTCGGGCTATAGGATAGATATGCATAACTTTTCCACCAACAATTGTTAAGTATAGTATACAAGGCCTGTTAAACAAGTATCTGAATTAATGATGTCGTGAAGTCAAGCTGCTTTGAGGTAGTGTATTGCTCCGAAATTTGGAGACCAGAATCCTGATTACAACCAGTGTGGCAATGAGAATTTTGGATATCAAAGAACTTGATTATCACAGTGGTCACCAGTGTAATAATCAGAACAAGCTGCCACCAAAAATGCAGACTAACACCGTGACCACGAGGAAACAATCAGGTATCTAGATACTAGCTCAATTTAGGCTTACCAACATCCAACTCGAGAATGACGAGAAACCCTTGGTTATCAGAAAGAAGGCAGCACGGCTGTTATGAAGACGAGGGCCTGACTTTCTCGACTATACACCTTGCAGGCCACTTAATCACGCCTGATTCCACCAGGAGGATGGCACTGAACGAAACCAAGTATAAAAATAAATGAAACTTATCCTTTAATCATCACCTTGGGCCGAACACAAAAGAGTCACTCTTGACAAAGTATGAGATGAACACAATTCAATAAATAAAAGAACTTAACACTCTGATATTATTACACATACTTGACAAGTCTCATGGTCAAGGATGGCCGCAGAGAATACGTAATCTCCAAATAAACTCTCCCGGACATGAAGACGTGATTCACATCCAATGGATGTTGCCTGATAAACGCACATTGACATGAATCATGTGAAAAAGCAGAAAAAAAAAATCACCAAAAATTATGTTTTCGGCCGATTTGCATTAAATTTTGGTGCGTTCTAGTATGCCAGTCTTTCCTCCAAAGTAAATAAATACTTGGCAATACTGTGACTGCTCTGATGAGACAATGCACAGCAGAAAATCTCAGTACCTCACGACCAGCTGGGCTAAAGGGTAGTGATGCGTCAGTTGTCCCTTTAAATCCTCCATTTTCCCCCTCCCACCCAAGGCAGAAGCCTTTATTGAAATATTGTGACTGTACAGTGTTTTTGACTACGTGTATACTGTGAAGTGATTGTGTCTATGGAATATAGACATATTGTTTGTAAAGCACTGGGGCCCATTATCAGCCATTAGGCCTCGAGGCTGGAGTCAGGTTTGTTATAGTGAGGTTCCCACTCTGCTTCACCCTGCCCGTAAATGATGTGAGTATTTTACCTTTATAGTGAAGCCAATATTTACTGGTACATTGTGTGCAACATATAGTGCCTGGATTTGTGAAATAACTAACCTACCTTAGCAGGTGTTATGTACACCATAGTGTTACGCCATAGTCGATAATGGAACAGGTGGTCACATACCATAGACCATAGAGTAAGGAAGGGAATAATAGAGGAGGCATGACGAAAGTGCAGCATGGGCATGAGTACCCACTAGTTTTTTGCGATTTACTCGAAAACTATGAGGCGAATGAAAAATCTGCAGATACCCTGAGAAAGCCAATGAAATTTTACACAAGATTATGAAATAAAAACATAATCTCTGCAAGAAAACTTTTGCTCTAGAGCTCCCTGAGCAACAAATCAGTTACCTGTAGGAAATGACTTTTAGTGTTTAGCTATTTTCTCGAAAACTACAAATCGTATCAAAAAGCTGCAGAGCTTATTAGAAAGCTGACGAAATTCTCTTTCTAAACATCAAATAACATTTTTTTGTATGATGGAAAACATTCAAGTATGATGTTTGTAAGTGCAAGTGACATTCCAGAATGTTTATTCACACCGGCTTAATGTACTTTTATTGGTACCTTTCTGTACTTTTTTTCTGCTTATCAGCTAGAACAAACATCAGCGAATAAGATTATGTAGATTTTATGGCAATATATATATGTTTGGGTTGCAAAAATAAGGCGAGAATGCATGTTTTCAAAGGAGCATGGGGGGAGGGGAGGGCTGGCAGAGAGGGGAGTGGAATAAAATTGTGAGCCAGAAAACCTACCAAAACTTACCGTGCACGAGAGGGTAAATATCAAACCGAATTAACCCTCTCATGCACGGAAAGTTTCAGTAAGTTTTCCGGCGCACAATTTTTTCTGCGAAGCCGCCCGGCCTGGCTGCCCACGCGCGGAAAATAACACGTATTCTCTCCTTATTTTCACCACCCAAACATCAATATACTGCCATGAAACCTATGTCATCTTATTCGTCGATGTTTGTTCTAGCTGATAAGCACCACAAAAAAACAGGAAAACACGAATAAAACAACATTAGGTAGCCGTGAATAAAATTTTGCTACATCATGTTCACTTCCCAACAACACCATTCGAACGTTTTCCATCATACAGGAAAATGCTATTAAAAGTTTTGATAGAGAATTTCATCAGCTTTCTAAAGAGATAAACCCGGTGTTGATAAGATTTGTAGTTTTCGAGAAAATAGCCAAAAACTGAAAGCCATTTTTGAAAAAAAAATCAAGGAGCTCTAATATGCAAATTTTCTTGCATATGTTATGTTTTTATTACATAATATTATTCATAATTTCACCAGCTTTCTAATGACCTAATACTGGTTTCGATACACCTCATAGTTCTCGAGTAAATCGCCAAAAAAGACTGGGAACTCACGTCCATATGTCACATTCGTGAAGTGCACACAGCATACGCAATATTCCCGCCTATGTAACGACGAATTCTTATCATAGATATTACATTGTTATGTCTTGTACATACATAGAATTTACTGCTCTTTATCATGGTTCTTATAGGAAATTGATTTGTCCAATAGTTTTCGAGCAATTGGCCGACAAAGTGAGATTAATCCTCCGAGTGCTTTCGACTTTACTGAAAGTCTGTTCCCCCAATTTTTCCAACAGAAAATGCTCCCAGAGGCTTATAAACTGCAAATGAACATACGCAGAATTTACTGCTCTTTATCATGGTTCTTACGGGAAATCGATATGTCCAATAGTTTTGGAGTAATTGGACGACAAACGTTGAATACTCTTCCTCACCCGTACGCGAGATAAAAAACATTCTTTCCCTGCCTCACCCACAGCTACATATTTTCGCTGGTTACGTTTTATTTTCTTTTTTTACTCAAAGTATACACGTAAAATATCATAAAGTTTTTGATAGTGCTGTCAGAAACTTGACATGACCACTTATCTTTTTGCTAGGTTCTGATACTGAAGCTGAACTTTCTTCCATCTCATACGTGTGTATGTAAAAAACATTACTTATTTGTGTAAATAATATTGAACTACAGAAATAGGTCAATATACAGATCAACAAAATACGGATAACTCACTTCCTCCAGAGGTGTTGAAATGCTGGCAGTAACTTGAAGATGAGGAGTTATGTAGTGTGTGAGCGTGTGCGTGTGTGGGTGAGCGTGTGCGTGTGTGGGTGAGTGTGTGTGTGTGTGTGTGGGTGGGTGTGGGTGAGTGTGTGTGCGTGTGTGTGTGTCTGTGGCTGTGGCGTGTTTTCTTCTCTCCTTGCGATACATTTGCCTATAACACATGCGATGCAAACAATAGATATCTCCATGAACATTCGCTGCACGACATACGTATGTATATGTGGCTGTGGCATATTTCTTGTCTCTGACACTTGCACTTTGTTTTAGCTAAGTCAGTCAACGCATGAAATATTTCTCTATGAACACTCGCTGCGACTCTATTGTATTGGCACTCACCACACTCCTTCACGAACACCCGCACCATGTTTGATGTATATTTCACACAATTCCATATGCATTTTCACTAGCAGAATCACAATAATTCCATCCCTAAACACCTCTAATTCTTCCTTCCCGACTATAAAAACTGTACGTGATGCCTGCCCCATTCCACACTACGGTTCCTTAATTTCACCAAGCCAGCCACAATATCTTTTACACAAAATACTGTTTAGGCATTGGCTTCATTATATACGTATTTATTATCACGCCATAGGGCCTTGGGGAGGGCAAGAGGCAAAACCCCGCAACAGTGAACAGGCATATTGCCTCTAAACCTAATGATTGATAACGGACAAAATTTCTTTTCATCACATGTAATTATGTTCCATCGACAATATCACATACAAATATTCTCACAAATTTTGCATTATCACACTGAGTCCATAGCGGCTTTGGCTCGGGCAGGAGGGGGAGAATTAGTAGGAGTTTAAAGGGACAGTACACTCGATGCAACCTCACCACCTGGGTGCTTGGAAGAGACTGAGGTTTATCACTATGTGCTGGGCCCTGTAAGGCAGCTCAGTGTTGCCAATACCTTATCATTGGAAAGCGCTGCAATCACTACAATGCGTCAAAATTTGACGCAAATCCGCCAGAAACTTAATTTTTGGCGAATTTTTTTGTGCTTAGGAACGCGATTCGAGTGACTGAACATCTTTAGAACAATCCACATGAAACGCGAATCGCGTGACTGACACTGAGAGCCTTAAGTCTCTCTGGCACGACTTGTGGTCGCTCGGGGGAGGAGGGGAGGGTGAACATAAGTGTTTGTGTACTGGACATGTGAACTTGGCTGAGGACACTCGATCTCTGTGAATGGACAGCCAGGATGAAGTCTCATTAATCAAGGCTCATTAAAAAGGGTGAGGGAAGATTCCCTAGTACAATATAATTCATCCAATAATACAGTACATACTCTACACATAGAGAAAAAGGGGGAGGGAGGTAGAAACAGGGAGCACAGACTACCTGCGAAAGGACAGCCAGAATGAATTCTGGCTGCTTTTGCTGTCTCACTGAAGGCTTATATATACCCACGATATCGAGGTGCATTCAGTTACGCTTAGGGTCGCCAACTAATGATATTCGGTAATTCTTGATCACTTCTATAACAATTAAATGACATGATGAAGAATGCATATAACTCTGAACACTTAGTGATGATTAAAATTTTGTGGTGGTGTAAGGAAAAATTTCAACATGATAGCTAAGTCAGTTTAGAGCTTGAACGCCTCGCCTTTGTGAAAAGTACGTTATGAATTAGGCCCCAGCAACAAACACTGGATCTTAATTTCGCGCATCAAGGACTCCCAGTTCTTACAAACACTGCTCAGACAACTATCATTCACTAATAGGTAGCTCAGGAGGGATTAACATTAACGACTGTGTACGAAAATAACTGGTTAGAATGGGAGAAACAACAATCTCATTTCTTTAACAACTGCCAAAAGTTCCTATGTTTCCGGTTGCCTGGGCACGACAGTGTAAATGGATATAATGACAATATTTCCAATTAATGCTTATACTTAATCCTACTAATACAAAAACCATGCTTACTCTACTAACACTAACTTATACTACATTCCAGCACTACAGCAGGTCCCTTCTGCAACTATGCACTTTGGCTATCACTACAGCCACTGTTGGCACCAGGTCAGTAAGTCCTCATTCCGAATATCCAAC
Source organism: Coenobita brevimanus (assembly GCF_032717465.1). Lineage (NCBI taxonomy): Eukaryota > Metazoa > Arthropoda > Malacostraca > Decapoda > Coenobitidae > Coenobita > Coenobita brevimanus. The sequence goes on from NC_136991.1 coordinate 42,488,501, forward strand.
AGTATCTTCGTTGAACTGCATTCAGTGTCCCCAGAAGCCTTGAATCAGATCCTTTTCAGAAATACCTTAAACCTTAGGGGGGGGGGGTCACACCGATCCACATCTAGGGAAAATAGAGGCTGATGCACTTGTGTTTCATACAGTATATATTTGGCCAAAAACAGCTACACAAGTTGTGATGTGCGTGCATGTGTAATGCTGTGGTGCAGCACCCAGTCACTGGTCCACCATTTCCCTGGTGGTTTTTGCTGAATGACCTCATGTAGGCCAAAGTGCCACAAAACCTCAAGCCTCAAGAAAGTTCTAAAACAAAACTGATTCAAGGATGTCGAGAACATAAGCAAAATTCAACAAGAACACTGTAGGAAATTGCAACAGGACTTCACAAACTGCTTCCAGTAAAGATACAAACCATGGGTGAATTGTGTGGCTGCAGGAGGGAACTACTCTGATGATGATGAGCCTATATATATATATATATATATATATATATATATATATATACACTTAGTATGTTGTACAAATGTAATTAAGTACACTTTTCCTTCCAAACCAAATGACTCTTGGTACCAACTACCAGATGAGTTTGTGTATGTTAAAACAATTCATAAAATGATGAAAAAACTTATAACAAAAAACAGGACATGACATGCCTGACTCAGTCCTAAAAAATAATACAACTGGGTAAGAACACACACACACACACACACACATTCTTGTTCAACCAAGATATGACTAGGCATGGTTAATGATGCCTCCAAAGTGGGAACACACTACATCGTTTACAAAGTGTACTGTACAGCATAATACAAACTTACCTGACAATTTCTATCAAAATATTATGGCAGTAGCACCTTCAATACATCTGACATAATCCAAGAAGATGGTCATAAAAACTAATCATGAATGTTTTAAGTCACCCAACACTATACAGTTTTTACTCGAGTCTGGCCCAGATTTTCCTTTTGCTGCTTATTTTATGTAGCTTAAAGATAATAAAATGGACACTGCTATGGCACTACATTCTTTCCATAGCCATTCGTTGACTAGCATCATATTCCAGTGTCAATGGACTGCTACAACTCAGCATTTAAGATGAAGTTATGGCAATTTTGAGCCAAGTGAGATGAGTCAGTCGCAGTTGCCAGATGTCTCTATTTTCTGGCGCTCTTGTTATTGTTTAGGTTTCCTTTTAAATCCCACACACTGTCGCACATGTCCCAGGGTTCCCTTTAAATTCTAGATTGTTTACCTACGAACGAGAGAGAGAGAGAGAGAGAGAGAGGATTATTTGATATCAAAGAGGACAGTAGTGAAAAAAATAAAAATAACGTAACAACTCTTTCAAAAATGGGAGGAATAAGCAATAAAGTGAGGAAAATGAAATGAGGGCAATGACGGGGGAGAATGAGACGGGGGAAAGAGTGAGAGAAGAGGGGGTGGGGGGTAAGACGGGGGAGGGTATGTCACGAATCAATTCGCGACATTTCCTTTTTGTGAGAAGCCACGAACTATTAGTGGAAAACTCACTGTGTATCGCTCAGTTAACCGTTTCTCTCTCCATTTCGGAGTATACTTTTCAAAACATTCGTCACTTTCAAAAGTGACCGATTTAATGCACGTCACTAAGTGCTCTACTGAGCGATACAATTGTTTTTTATTGTTCGCCCCTGCTTGCCTCAACCGTTAGCCACGCCTTCTTCCGGTGGCTTGTGCGTCCTGCCTATACATCATTTGAATTCAGTCTAGTTGTGGCTTTGACAGAGAGAGGTCCTGTGCTCCAGAAGTGTGAGAGAAGAGGTCGCTAGCACCCAGACTCCACTGAGACTGTTATCCAGTACTCCCATCCTTAGTTCAGCTTCGGGTGATACAAAGCATTCATCGACTATAGTATTTCCTTTTGTATTTTGTAGTCTTAAGAGTTTAGTTAAGGTGTTTTTTCCTAGGCGTAAGTATTTAGCTTTTGTGTGAGTGAGTGCGGTCTCATTGATTTGATTTGAAATGTAACGTTAAATTTATTTTTTGTAATCAATAAATTTAACAGTTCTTTTTCTTGAGCTTAATGTAAAGTAAACTCTTGTTTCATTTCTCCGAATTAAGCTTATTTCCCACATAGCTCCTAGCTTGTATAGAGGTTTTACTATTCATAACTGGTACTTAGACCAGTCTTGTTGTATTAATATCCGTTGTGCCACCTAGGAGTTTAAGCATCAGCAAGAACCTGTTATTATTATTAGTATTAGTTATTTATTGTCAGGGGTGAAGTAACTTTCTCCAGAGGCTAACAGTACTAATTCAGCATTTGTGAGTAATTAGTCTGCTGTGTACTGTTGAGAAAGTTTATAAATTCTCGTTCTTAGAGAATCGTAGCAAGTCAGCGTAAAGTAATTGTTGCTTGATGTACCAGGACAATCATTGTCCTTGCTCCTCAATATTATTGAATATTAATATTAATTTAAATATTTAAGCAGCAATTATTTTAGAAATATCGTGATATTTTAAAAACCCCGTGACAGGGTAACAATATCAAACCTACTAATCTGGAGGAACCTACATTTACCTATCGTCAGCAAGCCGTGCACACAAAACAAAATCAATATAATATCCTGCAACATAAAATCAACAAACTACAACATACAGTCATCCATAACCCACAATATTAAGCCTACTTGATCGTATATCGACACTACATGACGCCACACACACCTTGTGCCATGACGCCGTCCACTCGACGAGTTCTTCATCTCGCCATTTTCACAGCCCTCGAGCTCCTATTTCGCATCCCGATCAAACCGTCCCCTTATTTTCACATACAACACTAGTCGTGCAGACACTGCATGTCAGTTTTCGAAGCAGGAAACATACAGGAACTTCATCTTCTTCATGTAATAACCGCAAGCACACACCCAACTCCATCCAACCGAGTCCGAGTCCCGTAGCGCACTGATCACGGTGCCACGTGACATAGATAATTTAGGAACTCGCGATGTAGCCATACTCTCCTGATTCCAATTTACACCGATCCTTTATAAACACCAACATTAATTTCACCATTCTCAATACACAGATAATAAAAATGACGTATTTATAACTATATTAACAGCTTATTAAACAAGCAGTACGAGTCACTGGATGTTGTTTTTAGAAGTTTCAAATGATGCACGGATGCCAGTTTGCCTATTATTTACTTGAATGTATAAACGTCTTCATCCTTCCTTTAAAAGCCCGAGTTATTTGAAGATGTAAATGATGAAGGGACGCCATTTCAGCACTGCAGTAACGCAGAGAGAGAGAGAGAGAGAGGCAGTTTGATTTTTCTCGAATTCTCTCACCACAACCAGCACCTAAACATTTTTCATATCAATTATTTTAGCGTCTACTATGCTAAAAGTACAATTTGTGCTCCCTACTACTTCTCTGAGGGATGTATTCAGCACCTTGAAAATACATGTGAGGGATAATCCGAGAACGTATCTTTCACTTTATTCTCGAAACTTTCAAACGATTTCACTCGACTTTGGAATTATCTTAAGTGCTAAGGGGGTTACTGTAGGCTATATCTAACCCTTCTAAATCGGAAGTTTTATCCGCAGCTGCATAAAATCGTCTAAATATATCAAAAACAAAATTTGAAATGCGTCACCAGTCTGAAGGGACCAAGAATGATGCGGATGTGTTTTATGCTCTTTTTCCCTTTGACTTGGCTCAGATTTTCGTCCTTTTTGGCTTATATTATGTGCTTCCGGCAGAAAAGAAAAAGTCCCGTTTCTCTACATCTTTTCCACAGCATTTCTTCGTGACTAGCATCGTATTCCTATATTAATCTCTTGTCACAATTTTGCAATAAAGATGGAGAGAAGCAGATTTTTGGTCACAAAGTATAGTTTCATTTCATTCGAAAAGTTAATACAGACTAATTCTCCTCCAACAACTATCCGCACACTACACTTTAATAACATGAATTTAACTCCACTTTTGCAAGCCTGCCTTACTGGTTTGGCCAAAGCAGCCTTTTAAAAAAATGTAGTTTTGGGGTAGCTAATGAGCAGCAGCAGCAGCAGCGGCGGCGGCGGCGGCGGCGACGGCAGCAGCAGCGGCGGCAGCAGCAGCAGCAGCAGTAGTAGTAGTAGTAGTAAATGGCAGCAGCGGCGGCAGTACAGCAGCAGCAGTCATCAACTATATCACAATCTAAGTATATTGCTTAGACTGTGATATGCGACCGTATATCGTATGTACTGTATGTAAAATACAAAATAAAGATGACTAATTAATTGATCGACAACTACGACTGTTACTACTACTACTACTACTACAACCACCACCACCACCACCACGACACCGAGGAAACCATCACCACCATCACTACTACTACTACTACTACTACTACTACCACCATTACTAATACCACCACTGCAACAAACACATAACCACTAATGGTCGCGTTCAGATTTAATCTCAAATGAAACATATTACGAATGTTAACTTGTTCCATCCTTCGTAAACTGAAAATATCAATTACAGGAAGCAAAAATATACCGTAACTGAAACGCCAAGTACTCGAGCTCCAGCTGTGGACGCAAACCGTGGCTGGGTATGCCTTGGCCAAGCCATGCGCACGGCCTCGCCATACAACCTCTATGACCTGGCTGACCTAATCAGTTCATCGTCCCTTCATACTCTATCACTGATAAAAGTTTGGTCGAAATCCGTCAAGTGGTTCACGGGATATCTGGCCCACAGAAATAAACTATGTTGACCCCATATGACCTTCACCTTTCACCCCTTGACCTAGCTAACCTATTCGATTCACCATCATCTCATACTGCATCACTGACAAAAGTTTGATAGAAATCCGTCAATGTGTTCAGGAGATATCGCGCCAGCAAGTGTTACGGACCCACGCTCGCACGCACGGACACACCAAACACTTAATGCCTCCTCCACCACAGGTGGGCGGAGGCATAATAAGGGCACGTGTTACTAGGATTCTTTCAGATTAATACCCCAGTCATTCTCAGACACCCTTCCTGGGCTGAACACAATTGTTTGGATTAAACAAGAAGATTAATTAACACATGAAAACATAATCTTATTAAAGACGTAAACTAACTCATGAAATAACACATCGTATGGAGGAAGCAAGAGCACAGGGAAATTTCCACACGATAATAAAAAGTCCTGTGGATGGAGGGAACAAATAATTCACGGAAACTGTTCACAAAGACTGCTTTCAAATTTTACATCTTTATATTTAACGATCGCCTCCAAAATAAACAAAATAACCTGTGGAGAGACCATACAATTTTGCTCGTTCACAACAAGCGTCCCCAATAAACTAAAGAAAAAAATCGTCTGGTGGGAATAAGATTCAAATTTAACTCGTTCATTACAAGCGGTCTCCATTAAGCAGAATGAAATCGTCTTCAGGGAACAAGAATATAATGCAACGCCTTCATTACCATTGGTCTGGCCTGAGCTGAATGAAGTATTGGGCTGGTGGCAAGAATGAAAAAGTATCATGGTACTGAGAGGGTTAATGGATACACCAGTTGTTTCCAATACCCTTTATGTGAAAAATCTCGTCCCTCCTGAAGAATATCGTCCTTAATTAACTAGAAACAAATAATGATGTGTAATCATAGAGAAATGAACAATTTCATGTGGGATGATAAGCAACTGAAACAAATGATGACGATGACGATGACGAAGACAACTACAGTATCAGACGACGACGACGAAGAGGACGACAACGACGTTACGATGACGATGATGATGATTATTATTATTAATAAACATCAGCATCAATATATCAAGTTTTGACATTCATACAAGAAATGAATTATTGCTGCATTAACAAGGAAGAAACAGGCAATGTGCTGGATTGCTGTGAATGAAAATAATCAAAACTGCATGATACTTCTTGTTACTGATCAACTTCTCAGCAGAATGAATACAAAATGAAGTGATGAAAGCCAAGTATATTGCTCAACATGTTAACTGTTGCATAAACTTAATTTCGTCTTTTGAATATTAATGTTGGCGGCTGGTGTATGAAATGCGTGGTGCTCCATGGTAAATTGCACCGTGGTCTGACATTTTGCGCCACCATTTAACTTCTTTCGGGACAATAAAAGCTAGAGAGAAACCACCATTGCAGCTTACAATACTACCTGAGCAAGGCCTGAAAATTACACCCTCCTCAGTCATACCCGGGTACATTAACCATCACTTTAATACCACCGCTCCAAGAACCTAAAATACTGTATACACTACATTGTTTGTCAAAAGGATTAGTGGTCAGTGATAAGAGTCGCATACTAGGCGTGGTCAGCATTAGTGTTCAAAGCAGATGATGCTCAGAACACAGGCACTGTAAATACAGGACGATACATTTACTGCGTCCCATCGACATTCATCTGGAGGTGTCTTGTATGTAGTGGGGACGACTCCGAACGCTGACGTGAGGGGTGCACACAATTTGGCTGCCTCATGATATTACTAAATAATCATGTACGGTACTTAGCGACACACACACACACACACACACACACACACACACACACACACACACACACACACACTGGATTTTGTTTCTAACTCCATCAATACGAGATACACACATAACATGTTTTTTTAACGGAGATAAATTCTTACCCCAATCCCTACGACAAATCTCCATTGTTGAATATAATCGTCCGTTTGTACCAAACATAATATATAAAAGACGCCACCCTACTTATAAGATTAAAGATCATATTCTACAGATGGCAAGTCTCTCTCTCTCTCTCTCTCTCTCTCTCTCTCTCTCTCTCTCTCTCTCTCTCTCTCTCTCTCTCTCTCTCTCAATATGGATGTTACAAGTGATCCCTAAAGCCCACAGCATCAACTGAACTGTCACTTAACGACCATAGCACAGCTATTCAGATCCTGCTCGCCTCTCCTCCAAATACTGACGCTTACTAAATTGTCTGTTCTGTTGTTACCTATAGATCTGATTATCTAATTCCTCACACTTATATTAATAAAGTTAATGAAAATATATCTAAAGATGACAGAGTACAATGTAAATCCCTGGCTACTACACACTGCCCTGGTGGCAGCTTCAGGCAACTAATCCTCGATATTAACCCCTAAACTTCCCATGCCATTCATTACACCGCCAATATCCACGCACAATGTTTGAACTCCCAACCTTCATATCGATATATAACTTTGTGGTTTTTATACCAAACAGAGGTCTGAGCGTTAGGGTCCGGACACACGTGCTGGAAACGTGTGCTTCAAACATGTCTGAAACATTGTGCTAAACAAGTTCGTGTACATGTTCAAAGCACCATTGTCACGTACACCCTCCAGCACTTCCACCTGTTACAGTCAGTGCTGTCAATGCCATCTCTCCGTGTGTGCGAACCCTGAGTAGGTCGACTCGCGATTCGCGCTGCCTGTGGTGAGAGGGAGGACAATCGGCGGAATTATAGGAAATTGCAGGTGGGAGGCAGGGAGGATGGGGTTTAGTGCTTGACAAGAATTAACAGAATAGTCGGATAGGAAAAACGAAGGACTTAGCTACACCAAAATAGCTTAATACGGCTAATAAAACGTAAAAAAAAATATATATATATATATATATATATATATATATATATATATATATATATATATATATATATATATATATATATATATATATATATATAAATAAATGGTACAATAATTATGTTGTCGCAATCTACAACCTTACAACACGAGAGGTTAATCCAGCAATATTTAAATTTTGCTTACACACACACACACACACACACACACACACACACACACACACACACACACACACACACACACACACACACACACACACACACACACACACACACACACGCAAATACACGCACACACAGACATAAGCACACACAACACACACAGACTAGCGCATACTCACACACATACCCAATACGCACGCCGCACACGCACACACACTCTCACTGGAGGTGAAGAAATGTTCTAAAGTTGTCAACAGAGGACTGCACAAACACTCGAAGGCAAAAGAGAGCAGGAAAATGAAACAAGGCCGAAAACGCAGTGTATGACAAACAGCAGAAGAAAGGACTTAAAACTGTCTACCTGGAGCCTGATAAAGGCAGGAACGTCCGATGGCAAGAGACAGAAAATTAAAAGAAACTCGAAAAAGTTGAACACTGTGACGAATAACGGGAAGATGGCTGGAGTGACTCAGTGTTCAGTATGAGGAACTGCCGGAGGGGAAAGGAATGAAAACCACCTTAACACAAGCCTTGAGAAGCGCAGGAACATCTGATGACACGAGAGAGGGAGGGAAAATGAAACAAGATCGACATCCAGCTATGTATATGTACAGTAGACCTTAATGAAGGCCCTCTGTACAGTGCCAGTCCCTGTGAAAAACAACAACAACAACAACAACTGACTGGACATCTTGTTACACAGACAACTGCCAAGTAAAAACGAAAAGTAAGATTCAATGAAAGTTATGGAGTATGAGAATTCTGTTGGGCGTATTGCAGTGGTCTGATATAAAGTTTGGCCCCATGCGAGGCAGAAAGGTGACTGACTGGTGGTAGGACGAGGGACGCCTGAAGTGGTCCAGGATTTTGAAGTTCTGGGGTGAATTTAATTGCCTTGAAGTCTGAGGGGAAGGGAGGCAGGCAGGGAGGGAGGCCGCAGTACAGACGCTTAGTGATAGGAGGATATTTTGCTTGAACAGAGATACGAGTTTTAATGGAATAGAGAATTATGTAAGAATTGTTAAGAACTTGTGGTGGAGTAAAGAAATGAATATTTTTAATGGGTGTTAGATTCAGTGGGAGTGACGAAGGGATATGTGAGGCAATAAATGTAGAAGGATGTTTGGTAGGACACATTTTTGGAGAAATAATTACACAAGAAATTACAATGGATGTTGTGTCAAATGGATGTGACAAGGATATTTTGGTAGGAGTTCTACCATACAGGAGAGAAAAAGATAATTTAGTGAGCTACTGATAAAGCTATTTTTCATTAATTTCCAACAGCAAAATTATTAATGAAAGCGACAGAACTGTTTTTTTTTTTTTTTTTCATGAAACAGTTATGGAAGAATCTTGATGGGATCAGTATTACGATACTTTCCTCGAACAGTGAAAAAATAGAATTTAGTGGATGATAGTATGAGAACTTTTGGATATTACTAAAAGAATATGTTAGTGAATATTCAGCGATAAATAATGGCGCTTTAGCCTGATGGGAAAGACTGGGGGATACTTGGCGGAAATATAACAACCATGTTTTGGTGGACTTGTGACAGAAGGGATTTTGATGGAATGATGACGGAATCATTTTTGATGGCTGTGAGGCCCAATGGGGATGACAAAAGAATTACTGAAGGGACAGAGGTGGGAGAATTCTCCGGTGTTTTTTCGCTGAATGGCAGTGAGAGGACTGTTTTGACCTAACAGTGGTGAAAAAAGCTTGGTCGTAATATCAAGAATGTTGGCGTACTAGTAGTAGAATTTTATTACAACGGTTAAAAAAAAAAAAAAAGAGGAGTAGAGGAAGATATTTTGTGGAACAGTAGTAAAACATGAGAAAAAGACAGTAACATCAAAAGGATTTTTCATGGAACTGTGGTAGAGGAAGTTTTGATAGGATAACGAAAAATTAACAGGGTAAAAAAAGGATTAATTTTTGGTGATGTGCTGTAGATTTTCTTATGAACAAAAATGGTAAAATAATAGCGAAAAATTTTTTTGGTACAAAAGTTGTACAAGAATTACTAAGAGAATAATGATAAAATTTTTAATGGATGTCTGGGAGTGAATAAGGACCTTTTTTTTTTTTTTTTTTTTTTTTTTTTTTTGGTGGTGGTGGTGGTGGTGGGGGGGGCAAGTACGTGATGAAAGGAGTGACGGGTGGAGAGTGGAGGGGGAGGGGTATGGACCAAGAGTGATTATAAATGCGATAAGACGCACTTATGTGGATGCACACGAAAAGTGAATGAGAACGCTACTACCAAGAATTGTGGGTACTAGAACCAAATGAGAACTGCAGTCGTTAAGAAAAGGGTACCAGAAGTGACTCAGAATGAAACTACTTTGGAAGGGAAGGCTAGCAGTAAATGAGTTTCTGATCAGGTAACACCAAAAAAGAAAAACAAAATTACTCTGGCTCTCGAAATACTGATATCAGGATTCGGTTCATAAGAATAAACATCTTAGCAACATAAGAGCATACCAGGGTTGACGAAGCAACTTTGTTCTTAGGCAAGAAGGGTTCTGTACAGGAACGAAATCAACATATCTGGTAGTAGTCTGGATGCAAACAATCCAATCTGGAGTTTATGCGAATCTGATATTGGTTTGGCTTGGTACCACTCACGATTTGAACTGTTACCCAAACTTATGCGAATCTGATATTGGCTTGGCTTGGTACCACGCAGGATTTGAACTGTTGCCCAAACTTTGTAATGGATGATCATAGTACTGGTTAGCTGACTGCTCTGTGGCGTCTCATCACCCTTCATCAGCGGGGAGAAGAGAAAAGAGAGAGGAAAGGGAGAGGGAGAGAGGAACGAGGGAGGGCGGGAGAGCACAAGGAGAAGAGGCAGGGGAGCATGGGGAAGAGAGAGATGGGAATAGGGACAAGGGTAAGAAAGGAGAGGGGAGGGGGGGCAGTCAAGGGAGCAAGGGGGAGAGAGATGGGGTTTGGGGAAGGAGGTATGAGGGAGATGAGGTGGTGGTAGGAAGGGGACTGGGGGAGAGGAAGGGGGCTGCGGCAGGGGAAGGGGGAGTGTGAACTAAAGGCTAAGGCTACATGTGTGGTGAGGAGCAGCACGTGACTTAGGTTTAACAGGTCAGACGCGTGCTACGATGTGGTGATGGATGAAATAATGGTGCTTAACTCTTTTGTATTTTGTATTTTATTTCTGCATCAGTTAGAAAGTATTACTTTTGGGGGGAAGATCTCTAGCAGTGAAAGGTCTAGTACCAATCTCCACTAACCCCGTCAATGTAACAGTTCTCCCCCCCCCCTGTTGAATCAAAATACAAACAACACTAAGACTGATATGGGGAAAAAAGACGTCATCGAATAGTATGCATAAACTGACGTGCTTAAGGAAAACGTTGTCGTGCTTCATGAGAATGCTGATACTTAAATCCTTACATAAACAATGAAAGAAAATTCTGGTGCACAATGTGCTATACAAACACTAATGTGCTTGAGGAAGGTCTTGGCGTGTATGATAAGAATGCTGCTGTTTCATTTATACTTAAGTACATACTGAGGTGGCTGCTGAATATGACTGAACTTGAAACCTTTGCCACCTTATCACCTGGAGTTACCGTGATAACCATCCCCACCATCGTGGTTAGCTCACGGGATGGAAAGTGATCTGGCACCTACATGAGGAAAACCATTTCTCCCAAAGCAGTTATGCTGCCCAGCCTCGTGATTGCAAGGCGGTATCTCTGCCAACTTGGCCACCAAATTAACCCAAGACAATCACTCCCGCCAAACTATGCCCTGAATCGGCAACTCTTTACTCTATCCTAATCAACCTTGCCACATACACTGGTCATCCTTGTTCTTTCATTTATTCTTCAATTCAGATTTCATATTAGCTCCCACTTCCCGCCTTTCATTTTCATTTTACTGATGCAGTATTCATTTAGTCATATTCACATTCTCCATGCGTTGAAGGAAGAGTAATGAAAAGTGACAGGAAGGATGGGAAAAACAGGAAGAGAGGAGGGCTGATAGAAAAAAAAAAAATGATAAAGGTAAAGGTAGAAGCAGGTAGTACTACATCAAGTGAACGGATGATGGTCGCCACCATCAACCACTCAAGGACGCTGACTGTTTTGCACACCGCCTAATTAATATTTCAAACACAAGGAAGTGCTTAACTACAAGCAATTTAGAAAATAGGTAGTGAATCTTCACAGAAGTATAACTGATAATGTATTGTAGGCAGAGATACCGAGTGTCAGTGAACAACAGTCGAGAAAGGAAGATGCAGAGGACTCTCTTTATATGACCGTGGCAGGGAAGATAAAGCTCAGAGGAGTGGAAAACAAAAACGTGATGGGTATGGAATAGTAAGTGAATAGGCTACGTGTATGACTGTGATAGGGAAGCTGAGGAAGAGGATGAATGAAATATGCACAGGCAAAGTTTTTTTTATCCCATTTTTAACATTTCTTTTGGAATGGTGTCTGTTCACATGCACTGTGAAGCACATTTTGAGTGCATCGTTTGACCTGCGACGTAGAGCGAAGAAAATTGTCGAAAGATGAGTAAATTTATTGGTCACTATAATGTCGGTTCTACTTTTGTGCTTCTCTGCTCCGATTTCTATATCCCATAATACGAAAAAAAAAAGTTATGACGATGATGATGACCATAAACGACAGAGCGGCCACCAAATAACTGATGGCGATATAAACAAAAGCAGGCTGCCCGCCTCTCCTATTTACTCTGCAGCTCCATATTTCCTTCCATGCCCATTTCTCGCCCTAACTATATCATATCCTTTTAGCCATATCTCTTTCACTCACTGTTCCCAGTCCTTCTCTCAATCCATCATCATCATCCTCTATTTTTCATCATTCCACTCCCCCCCTCCTCTGTGTGTGTGTGTGTGTGTGTGTGTGTGTGTGTGTGTGTGTGTGTGTGTGTGTGTGTGTGTGTGTGTGTGTGTGTGTGTGTGTGTGTGTGTGTTCACAGAAGAGTTAATCTTCCAGACACTCAGACAGGTGAACTTGTTCCTCAAAGACCTGTATATTTATGCAGGCCTGACACAAACTGCATCAGATACTGAGAGGAAACTTCGGAATTCGAGGCTGAGTTTCGGAAGGGTAACACGTTGAAGCAGACAGGAAACACACACGGGTTTCTTGGTTATTTTATTTGAACTTTTAGAAGAATATGACGGGCAACTCCCACGATCAACAAACTGCCATTTCCCTGTCAGTTGTCGCGATGTGAAATATTATGTATGACAATAATGTGAAGCACACAACCTGGGTACGAAAAGGAGGGCTATTATCCAGGAAGAATAACCAGTACGTCATGTTTGGCTGACGTGTGTCGTCGTTATTCACTTCCTCTAAAGGCCTCACTCACACACACACACACACACACACACACACACACACACACACACACACACACACACACACACACACACACACACACACACACTACTCGTAATTTGAGATAATGAGACGAAAAACCGGAATCTGAGGCTGAGTTTCAGCGAGTGTGTAACACAATGAAAGAGATAGGAAACACAGGTGGAGGTTTCTTAGATAATTTACTTCTGTCTGAAAGAATGATTACGATCAAAGTTTCGTCGATTCTTCCCTCCCGACAGTGGCGGTGAAAGATTTTACATAAATTATTTTTGTGGCAGCAATATGACTCACACAACAACGTATGGGAAGCAAGGCTATTCTCTGAAGTTCGGGGAAGAATGAGAAACACACAGTGCAGGATACAATGCTGGCAGGTAACTGTCGGTGAACTTTAGCTCATGTCAGTACACTGGCCCGCAAATGGTTAAAACCCTTACAGTTGCGTAGGTATGACAGTCATTCCACGGGACAAATATATAAGGTAGGAACGCCACTGCAAGACTCCATATAGAATGGCACAAAGCCTACCAAGTTAACTTTCTATTTCCGCCTGCAAATCCTCCCGCTGTAATACAAGACGCAAGTACCCTGTCACACCCAGGTGTCACAAACTCATATTCGTCACTTGTCACTCCACTGTATCTGTTCACAACACCCTTATCAGATTGTCGTCCTTTTACCGTTCCTTTGCCTGAATTCGATTTGCCCCACTTTCTCTCCTTGTCTCTTTTCCTCCAACTCCTCACCACTTACCTCCTAGTTTCTCCCTCCTCCTCGTCTTCTTTCATCAGACAATTTTATTTTTGTCCTCCCGTCCCCTCCGCTGGAGCTTCTTTCTCTCTCACTCTCCTTTCATCAGAATTCCTTGGCAGCTCTGCACCTGTTGTATCTCAGTACAGGAAAAGCGTTTATTCCTGTTATAGTTTCCTACTGACAATTTACCTACCTACCAATCCATCTATCTATTTATCTATCCATCTAATTTTCCATCTATCTCATACTGGCTTCCTATTCAACACCCTTAGATATGTATACAAGAATACCTAGCATAGGCTTGTTATCTCTGTTTTAGAACAGACCGACAACCTTATCAGACTCTCTCTCTCTCTCTCTCTCTCACACACACACACACACACACACACACACACACACACACACACACACACATACGCACACAGATATACAGTAGATTGACAGACAGACATAAACAAACATAGAAAGATATAAAAAGATCGTTAATCTTACCCTTCTATCCTCTCTCCTTTGGTCTTCGTAGTCTTTTTGCACTTCCTGATCTCTGTCTTAGTTGTTTTTCCTGTTTCTCTTCTTTGTTTTATACGTTGCCTTCTCCCCTACTACTTATCTGCCATCTTTTCTCCCTTGTTTTATTTACTTATCTTTCATTCATGCCTTACTCTCGACATCAATTCGTTTCTCCCTCCTCTCCCTCAACGCTTCTGTAATCCCCTCTTTGTTTTTCTCTCTCTTCTTCCCCCTTCCTCAATACTCTCCTCCCAATCTTACTCTTGCCTCTCTACTCCCCGCCCTTTCGAGTTCTTCCTCTTTTCTTTTCTCTTCGACCTTTCTCCCTCGTTCCTCCGGTTTTCTCTTTCGTTCTTCCTCTTCCTTATCTTTTATCAACCCATCCTCCTTTTCTCCCCTTTCATATCTCCTCCTACTCCCCCACTCCTCTCCTTTTTTCTTTTTCTCCTCCTTCCTCCTTCCAGCTTCCTCTACTTCCCTTCTCCCCATTTCATATCATCAGTTCTCTCTTTTCCTTTTACAATTTCGTATCCTGTCTCCTGATTCTATCATATTTATTCTTTATGTATGCTACACCATCCTTATTACACTACAGAACAGCGTCTCTCTCTCTCTCTCTCTCTCTCTCTCTCTCTCTCTCTCTCTCTCTCTCTCTCTCTCTCTCTCTCTCGTCAACAGCCCATCACTCACATTCTACCCATCTCGCAACTTTCGCAATTTCTTTTATTTTACACTTTTATAAGACGCACGGTAATACCAAATATAATAACCAGACGCTTCACAAATTCTAACTATTCAGTAAATTCATTTTAATGTATATCGGGGCCGAGTTGTTGTTGTTGAAAAACTGCTGCTAAATGTTTTAAGAATTTATGTTTTATAATTCTGAAACATTATATGTATTTAAAGCAATACGAAACAGGCACACACACACACACACACACACACACACACACACACACACACACACACACACACACTGAATGAGAGAGAGAGAGAGAGAGAGAGAGAGAGAGAGAGAGAGAGAGAGAGAGAGCTTTCAGACAGGACACGAAAACAGCAATAAACTCAGGACGAACGAACGAAAACAAACAAAAACAGAACAAACACGAGTTTCAGATTCTTTCAGCCACAGAAGAGGAGCTGCCTGAGGTTGGGATGGCTGGAGACTCCAGTGACCGAGGCCAATTAGTTGAGTTTTGAGGCAGGGCAGCAAGTAACATAAAGCGTTTTGGTATACCACGTGCTGGAGTAAACCACGTGAGCGAGGCCCTGGACCACGTGACCAACGGTTCGACCGACAATACGCTTGTGGTGGTGCATGCAGGTACAAACGACGAGGCGCGAACCAGATCCGAGGAACTGTTAAGTATTTTAATGATAATGATCCGGCGCTACAGGTCCAAGACAAAGAACGTGTTATCTCATGTGCCCTTCCTAGGATTGGAGCAGAAATATTATTGATATATGTGATGAACCTGTAACTGTTGAATAACTCTATCTCAACTTCCAAAAGGTATTTGATAAATTTCCCCATAAACTTCTTCTTGAAAAACTTAAATTCTATGTACCAGAGGCAATGAACAAAAAACTGACTGAAAATTAGCTACCAGAACGTCGACAGAGTTGCACTAAATGGGAGAGAATCGGACGGGATAAATGTCACAAATGGAGTACCACAGGGTTTAGTTCTGTGCCCTGACTTGTTCTTAATTTATACTGACGATACTGAAGAAGGTTTGTGTGGCAAAATCTCTAAATTTGGTTATGATACAAAAAAGTTGTAATCGAGCGGACACATCCAAACACTGGCTGATGATTTAGAAAGATAGATAAATTATTTAACATTCTTAGACGTGACGAAGGGATTTTAATATTGACAGATGCAAAGTTTTAAATATTAGGAGAAAAAAGGAATTCGGTATACAGAATAAGAATTACCGACAACTCGAGAATGTGAGCCAAACCAGGAAAAACATTTGGGAATAATAATAATAATAATAATAATAATAATAGCAATAATAAATAATAATAATAATAATAATAATAATAATAATAAACAGCAATAATTATAATAATAAACAGCAATTATAATAATAATAATAATAATAATAATAATAATAATAATAAATGACTTGAACGCAAGCAATACAGACAGCTAATAAACTAATCGTATTTGTGGGAAGAGCATCTGAATTCAAGTAAGGGAACATCACTCTCACTTTGGACAGTTCCTTAGTACGGTCGCACTTGTGGCGCTGTGTTAAGTTTTTCCCACCATAATAAAGGAAGGACATGGAGAAATTAGAGAGAGTGTAGCAGAGTCACACACATGATCCCCGCATTAAGGAACAAACCGTGTGAGGAACATATGGATGAGCAAAAGCTGATCAATTTATCCCGTGTAACCCAACCTGAATGACTGCCAGGGTACTGTACTTATCAATCATACTAGCCAGCCAGCACACAATCTGACCAACATGGCCTATGCTAAATTAAGCTAGGCAAACTTAATCTAAGCTAACCAGCCCTGTCCTAACCCAACCCATCATAGTACCCGTACCTATCCCTGACAACGTCCCGTCCTTGTACACTCTGTCGTAGAGTAGGTCATACTATGAGCCTACGCCACTGATACTTGGCATATCGATACCCAGCACACACACACACACGAAACTGATTTACTGAACTACAACTAATAGTTACTTTTGGTGATTACAGCATCAAAAGTAGTTCCGGACACTTATTTACGGATATTATACAAGTCATACCAAACAAGACCTACACTAACTGTAAAAAGCTTATAATTATTACCCTTCCTTGCCCAATTTAGGGTAAGGGTAAGGACGAGGCTCCTGAATCTTAGGTTACGTATTGATCAAGCTTTCCTCTTGACAACACTACTGCCCTAAGGATTTTTTTATTGGTCTCCCCCCCTCCCCTCTCTCTCTCTCTCTCTCTCTCTCTCTCTCTCTCTCTCTCTCTCTCTCTCTCTCTCCTGCTCCTTTTCTTCTTGACCTTCTCACTCTCCTCTCTTTCCTTCCCAACTTCAATTTTCCTCCTCCTCCCCTCTCTACATCTCCCTTCCACACTTCTCTTCCCTCCCCAGCTCAACTTCCCTCCAATCTCTCCTTCCCTCTCCCTCCTCTCTGCATCTTCCCTCCCCACTCTCCTTCTCCCTCCCTTATCTCTGCGTCCTCCCTCCACACTGACCCTCTCTGCCTATCTCCTTTACCTCGCTTCTCTTGGTCACCCCCACCCTCCCGCAGCCAGGCACACCTCATGGTTATCCTCATTATAAACTTGTGTTCTCAGTTTTCATCATCCCCTTTCCACACTTTCACCCTCTGTTTTATTTTCGCCTCTCGGGTTCTCTCAACCTCTCGGATTTTCTCCTCAACTTTTACGTTCGGGTTTCCTTGTCCCTACTGAATTTTCTTGTCCCATCTTTTTCTTTTTTTTTCTTTTTCCATCCGACGCCAAGATTTTGTGAGATCATAATCAGTCCCTTCAGCCCAAGGATTATTATTTTTTTGCCTTGCTGGCAGGCAGTTTCATTCAGCTAAGGAGTGAGGGGCTACTGGAGGTTATAGCCATTTTTGTCAGAACGAGGACGTTCTTCAGTATGTTTGGTATTTTTTCTTGTACATGGTTCTGCCTTAATTACATACAGTTCATTTTCATTAAACGTCTTCTGATTTAAGGGGCTGTATTAATAAACTTTCCTTCTTTGCTATTTAACCCGCTGAAATTGATGACGTCATTTACCTGTTTATTCTTCTTACCGCCAAAAGGTGTTGTTCAACATGCGGGAGCCATCTCACAATGGATGAGTCAGTGACAGCTATAATTTAAACAGCTCAAAAGTTCTCTCCTGGGCAGAAAAAATCGTCAGGAGGCTGCAAGAATAAAATGAAAAAGCATGTCCTCAGGCACATGGGATTAAAACCAGCATTTTTTCCCTTTAGTATTCTTTCAATGTGCCAAGGTTCCTCCTTGCTACTGGTAGGTTTTTTCGTCTCGGTAAAACCATCGCAGGTATATAGAATACCTTCTTTCTGCCACCGCCACTGCAAAAATTATGTTAAACTTTTAACTGTGCATGATTTCTGTACCGAATATGACAGTTTAAAGTTAGTAAGTACATTGTAACAGATCATCGAAGTGGACGGGTTAATTACACATCGTTAAACGTCCTCTGCCTGAACAAGTGAAATCAAGAAACTTCTTACAAATATGTTTTTAATCCGTCAATATCGTGGGACATACACTTTTCGGCCAATAGCCACACGCCATAAACACGGAGGGGTGGGCCACAAATAAATTGCCTCCATGGCACCCAGTTCACCGCTATCAGGCTTCCACATGCTTTTATTCACTACGGGGAGTTATTAATAGCTACGTTCTTCATTAACTTAATGAACTGCATGGAAACTTTTTCTTCTCATCGATATTTTAAAATGTTCTCTATTATTTTTAAAAAATCTACTCAATTTTAATTACATGTTCTAGAACAAAACTGTGATATCGATGTTTTTCCCTTCGAAAGTGTTATGTACAACGTTGCCTTAATATGACGTATTCTTTTATTCTGTTCTCACAACCTTAACACAATTTAATCAGCCTAAGTCAGCACTACGATAGTGATGGTGTAAAAGAAGGCTGTATTTAACCCTTCAGTTCAGTAAGCTTATCCTAAGCTGAACAAAATGGTCAGGAATAAAAAGCACGCCATCGTTGGGAAGATGTTAAATCAATAGTGGCTGAATCGGTAGAGAGGCGTCCTGCAGACCTGATGGACCGAGGTTCGAATTCCGGCTGGGACAGGGAACAGTTTAAGGATATGAATTTCATTAAAAGCAGACTTTCTTGATCTACCAGACGACCCGCCGACATGTCGTAAAAATACCCCCGCTAATACCAATACAGCAGTCCTGCATGAGACAGCCCTAGCATGTATTCAATATGGACGGTGGGTGTTAGCGCCGACGTGGTGACATGTGGAGGTGTAGGAGGACTACTGGGCCTTGGGATAGGCTACTGCCCCCGAGATATAGACCCTGAAGCCTTTGCCCAGAGTCGGACACAAAAATAAATAAATAAATAAATACATAAATTCCACCTTCTTCTACGTCCTCTGCCTGGGTCACGGTTCCTGGCTCATTATGCCTCATTTTCATTAGGCCCGTCTTTCATCTGTGGACACTTCATCAGATCTCAAGCCGTAAATTGTACAAGTCTTCTCTTCAATGTTGAGGCTGATCACTTCGAAAACTGCCTTGAATAATTAATATATATTCACAGTTAAGGGTGAGGGTATTAATTTCTGTATACAACTCTTACATACCTTTAAATCTGTGATTTTCCATCGAAAATCATCGTTCGCCATAATCACCACCTTATGAACCAATATTACTCGTAAGTGCGCATGCACCAGAACCATCTGGCAGTGTGTTGCCCTCGTTCACGGTAACAAAGACTTATAAAAAGGATTATTCTGTAACCATCACGTTCAAGCGAACAATAATATAACAGGTAATTTGCCTTATCAGTGTGTATTTGTTGATGATTCATTCGCTTTTACATATAAATTTCTTAGAACTTGGGTTCCCGCTTTGTGAGGCCCTCGAACTGCAGTTCCTCCGAGTGCTTAGACTTAATGTTTAAATACTCAAACTTACTTGCCCAAAAAATTATGTGAATATTACTTGGACCCGGGCGTCTATATACTGCGTGTGTGTGTGTGTGTGTGTGTATATATATATATATATATATATATATATATATATATATATATATATATATATATATATATATATATATATAATGTATGTATGGAGAGAGAGAGAGAGAGAGAGAGAGAGAGAGAGAGAGAGAGCGTTCTTTCCAGGAGAAAACTGACCACACGAGAGCAAGTCAAATTCAAAATCTGTTCTCTTGGGGATGCCTGGACACGTCGTGTTTCAGAGACTGGAGGTCACAGGCGCAGGGAAATACTGACTGAGGAAGACAGTATTTTATCGGGCTAGATTAAATATATTTTCTCAGGTAAAGATAGTCTGAACATTCCAAAGGTTACTCCAGGCAGTTTTCTACCCCCTGACCATTAGAATTCCTTCTTGCTGAATAAAATCGTTTTCTGGCAGACTGAAAGAGAATAAGTACTGTACAAGTAAACACAGCTTTTCTTCTGACCCAGAGCCTCGACGAAGAATGATAAAACGACCACATGACAAATACAAAACCCCACGGCGGAGAAATCCTGACGTAAAATAACACAAAACACAAGCCTTTACCCGACTACCAGAAATATAACCCTGACTGAGTCCGTCCTCTCACGACTTGCTCTAATTTCTGGCATTCTTGACAAAAGTAAATTGTATTAAAAAAAAAAGAAAGAAAGAAATCTGGAGCGCTCGTTAACTTGTCGACTCTTTATTTTCATCGTTTATTCTTTAAACTGGGACAAATGACTCACAATCTCACCCTGTTATTTAGGACTGAGAGGCGGCTTCATTTTAGGAATGCAGTATCGACGGTATTGAAACTAAAAATAGGAACATAATTACCGTTTCCTTCAGTCAACTGGCACCAGAAAATAATTATATTCTGCAGGACGGTGGTATACTGAATGACCAAGATGTGACAATTATAATATTATTGTCCCTTCACCCCGAGGACGTTATTTACGTGTTATTCTTGGTACTTCTAGGCCATTTCTTTCACCGTAAGATGGACTTCTCGTACTGAAGGCTTAATGAAATATATGTTTTACGCCTCCAGTTCAGTAAGTCTCGACTGAGTTTAATAAAATCACCTGAAGGTAGCAGAAATAAGATATGAAATAGTGAAGTGATTATATCCCTTCACTAAGTGAAATAAAATATAAGATACGTCATGGCAGTGAAGTGATTATATCCTTTCACTCAGTGAAATAAAACATAAGATGCCATGTTAGTGAAGTGGTTATATCTCTTCACATACCTAAATAATATATATGATACATCATGGCAGTGAAGTTATTATATCCTTTCACTCAGTGAAATAAAACAAGAGATGTCATGTTACTGAAGTGGTTATATCTCTTCACATACCTAATTAATATACTGTATATGATACATCATGGCAGTGAAGTGATTATATCCTTTCACTCAGTGAAATAAAACATAAGATGTCATGTCAGTGACGTGATTATATCTCTTCACACCCCAAAATAAAATAGAGATACGTCATGGTAATGAAATGATGACATTTTTTTTTTTTTTTTATGTGACCGACTCTGGGCAAAGGCGTTAGGGCCTATATCTCGGGGGCAGTAGCCTATCCCAAGGTCCAGTAGTCCTCCTACACCTCCACATGTCACCACTTCGGCGCTAACACCCACCATCCATATTGAATACATGCTAGGGCTGTCTCATACAGGACTGGTGCACTGGTATTAGCGGGGGTATTTTTACGACATGTCGGCGGGTCATCTGGTAGATCAGGAAAGTCTGCTTTTAGGAAACTCAAATCCTTAAACTGTTCCCTGCCGCAGCCGGGATTCGAACCTGAGTCCATCAGGACAGCAGGCCGCCTCTCTACCGATTCAGCCACCGGGGGTTTCTCCTACGCTGAATAAAATCGCCTGGCGGCAGCAAGAATAATAGGGTCTAAATGAAAAAAAAAATAATAATCTAATGTCACTGATGGTACTGAAGTGGTTTAATCCCTCTGGTATGAGGGGTTGCTATTATGCTGAATAAAATCGTCTGGCGGTAGTAAGGACAAAACTAGTCGTCCTCGTGTTGAACAGGGTTAGTGGGAACTGTGACCCGTTCTCTACAGGGGGGAACATTACCGTGAATAAATTCGTCTGGTGGTAACATTAATAAAAGAGTGAAGTCGTCATCGTACTGAAAGGGTTATTGAAGACAGTTTTTCATCCTACCTCTACAGTCGTACGCCTCACCTAGCCATCCTCCACAACCCTACCCTTCACCCACCCACCCTCCACAATCCTACCCCTCACCTACCCTCCATAATCCTACCCCTCACCCACACACCCTCCACAATCCTACCCCTCACCCACCCACCCTCCACAATCCTACCCCTCACCCACCCACCCTCCACAATCCTACCCCTCACCCACCAATCCTCAACAATCCTATCCCTCAACCTCCCCCCCTCCACAATCCTACCCCTCACCCTCACACCCTCCACAATCCTACCTCACCTCTAACTGGTGCTGATATAAAGAACATGCATAATAGATAATTTGAGTGCCTTCCAAAAATTTGACGACTTTATTGTGGAAATGTCGTACCATCTGCTGCACGGATTACTCCAGTTAATATTTTGGTTACGTTTCGCTAAACTGAAAAAATAAACCTTCAAAATAAGAATAATGGATGAATCCCTCACTGTGCAATATTATGAAAAGGCATTACGGAATATATCAATGCATTTCGTCTAGCGTTTTCTATTCCAGACAAGAGAAGTCTATTGGAACTTAGTTTGGTGGGTGTACTTATATGCAACATGCACAAAATATATAAGTTACCAGATATATATGAACTGTGTGTGTGTGTGTGTGTGTGTGTGTGTGTGTGTGTGTGTGTGTGTGTGTGTGTGTGTGTGTGTGTGTGTGTGTGTGTGTGTGTGTGTGTGTGTGTGTGTGTGTGTACATCAAAGCCAGTACTTACAATAACGCCTGTGTACACCTGCCGTAGTCCGTACATACCTGGAAAGTGAGACAGACTAATTAAACATAAGTAAATAATTTGTGGCATATACGGCCGTCTTCTCACAGCTTGAACCACAAAGGGGAAGGCAAGCCCATAAGTCCTGACGATTACTTATACGACACTTATGATTCCTTGATTTGTTTAGCCTGCATCCCACATCACTGACTGCAGTTAGGTTTTATAGAGAAACCAAGCAATTTGCTCCCGAAATTGTTGGCAAATATGTGTATGCGATCTGCCTTCTCCTTCGTGATATAATTTGTAAGCATATGGCACGTAGGCTTGTACTGTACATAATTATATATACAAAGATGCAAAACTCAAAAATACATAGCCGTGTACCTGGAATATAAAACAAAACGTATTAATTCATGCAAATGTCAACCCCAAAATAACCGCTGGGAAGATTAAGTTGACCATATTCTCTGAGAAACGGCATCGATACTCTCTCACTTTTAACATCCTCAGGCTAAGTACGTCACGTTGTTTTTTATGTGTCTGATTCGGGGCATTGGCTTCACAGCCCATTCCCAAGGTCCAATAGTCCTCCCGCATACTATACACCGCCACATGTCACCACTTCGGCGCTAACACCCACCGTCCATATTGAATACTTGCTAGGGGGAAAAAAAAAACTTGTGTGAAAAGCAATATAAATCGGTCAGGAAAAGCTACGAAGTGTCCTGTGTCAGTGAGATTATGGCCCTGAGACACAGGTCTTAGGAGGCTCCTTGGAGACTTCCTTATCATTCTACTGCTGCATACTTCACGGGTAGGTTACTTATGCACTCTGTAACTGTATATGGAGACATTGACAACAGGCATGGAAGCAGCTAGACGTAGCATGAACAAATGCAAAAATGCTAGATGCGGGAGCTTAAGGGTCTTCAGGTCAGTCTCTCTGGAATGGTGTTCTGTGGAAGGGTCACCACCACACTACACCCTCCCCACCCCCACCATCACCACCACACTACACCCTCCCCACCCCCACAATCACCACCACACTACACCCTCCCCACCATCACATTAACCACTTGTCACCACTACACTACTCACCACAACCACAATCACAATATACCCCCCACCCCCACCACCACCACGATACACTCTCCCCAGCCGCACACACTACCCTCTCTCAACCACAATACTACCCACTGCATACCATAGTACATCCTCCCCACCACCAGAGTACCTACTCCCCACCACCACCAACACATTACATTTTCCTCCCCACCACCATACTGCATTAAGGGCATATATTTTTTCTGGAAATAGTGGGTATCTCCTTATAATCCTGTTCACTATATTTCCTGCTAAGAGAAGCAGTAGTAGTAGTTGTTCCCTAGGCAGTCTGGCCGAACAGCCCTGAGTATGGTACCTAAGGAAGGCCACGGCGGAGACTAGGCTTTCCCACAGAGCTCTCAAGGAAAATATGTTGTGTTGCTGGCGTAGGTGATTGTGAGCAATGCAGTCTTCCATAAAGTGCTTAGTAGTGTGGGGTGCTGTGCTGCATCCTGGACAGGCATCAGCGGCGGAGTCATCCAGCCTCTTCTAATAAACTTAAGAGGGATGATGTCCACATCTCAGCCTGGCCAGGTGGACCTTGTCCTCACGAGGGAGATAAGATTCAGAAGGATGGATATCGGGAGGCCGTGCATGCAGCTGTGCATTGTCTTTAAGCGGCTGAATAGAGCGGCCAACGATCTGAGTATGGATATGCTTCTGGAAGCTGGTCTGAGGCAGGCGAGCGGGAAGAGATGACAGTATTTGTGTACGATATCGTGTGCTGGGTGTTGTTTTGATGTTTCCTGGTGTGTATGGATGTGTTGCCATGTAGTGTAGCGGATGGTGTGGGCTTCCGGAGGCTGCGGCGAGAATTTGGGTGCCTCTCATGTCTAGATGATCCTTCACTTTAAGGACTTTGGTTCCTTGGTGTAGGTGGTCTGTGGGTGTAGTAGCTGTGCAGCCTGTGATTATTTTTTAGGGCCTTGTTCTGTATGGTGTGTAGAGTGTTGTAGTGTGTTTTGGAGGTCCAGCATGACTTGCATAATTCATCACTGAACGTATACTGTATATTGTTTGTATACTGTGGTGGTGGTTTCTTTGTATCCAAATATTGTATGAGCAAGTGACCTCACGGCACTGAGTCTTGGTGTTATTTTATCTTTAATGTTTGTGATGTGTTGTTAAAATAACACTGATGTACTGTTTGTTACACCAAGGATTGTGTGTGTGTGTGTGTGTGTGTGTGTGTGTGTGTGTGTGTGTGTGTGTGTGTGTGTGTGTGTGTGTGTGTGGAGAGAGGAGGGTTATGGTGCGCCGTGACCCAGGTCGCTGGCAGAGGGATTAGACTTAGTGTAGTTACATAAATAGCAGAGGAGAGAGGGAAGGAACATCGATATTGGCTGCGATCATAATCCTGTTTGTTTTGGCTGTGTGTTTTGGTGTTTTGTTTGCTGGTGGTTTACGAGGAGGGTAATGGTGCTTGGCAGAGGCAGTTTGCTTCCACGTGGATTCACTTGGGGTTTTATCGTGGGTTTCTTTCCTTGGTTTTATGTCTGTATTTGTCTGTGTTTTCTGTGTGTCGTGTCTGCGTGTAGTACTCATTTCTTTCCATCATTTTGTTTATTTTGTCAGTGTTCACTGATGTCCCTGTTATTCTTATACTGCCTGGACTTATTAGTTTTTTTTTTTTTACCCCTTTCATCTGAGCAAAATCGTCTACTGGTAGCAAGAATATTATGTAAGATAATTTATGTTATTCATGTCATTAATAAAGACGGTTTGACCACTTCACTGTGACATGTCTTGAAGCAGTCTGACGGAAACAAAAGGGGGAGAATATAAGGTGTCATCGTATAAAAAGGATTAATTCTCTCTCCTGCCGCCAAGGTATTACTGATTATTAAAAAAAATCGTAATGAGGACTCTTTCGCAGGCTGAGAAAAACCGACTGATGTAAAATACAAATGTTAAAAAGCCATCACAATGAACATGTTAGTTGTACCTATTATGCATATTTATCACACTGCCGGGCATTGTTGACAAGGATGAATTACCCCTGCATGTGGAAATCATGCGTTTTCCATCCACACAGGTTATTTTATCTTTCACTTTAGTCTCGAAACTGTCGAACAATTTCATTCGACTTTGGAATTATGTTAGGCGCTAAGGAGGTTACTGGAGGCTATATCTAACACTTCTAGTTGGAAATTTGTATTCCTAACTCCATAAAATCGTCTAAACATTGCAAGAACATAATTTCAAATGCATCACCAGCTTGAAGGCGCCAAGAATAATGTGAATGTCTTTAACCCCGAAAGCACGGGGTTGTTTTTCCTTGACTTGCGTGTCTCGCGGACATATTCGCGCTCCGACAGACTCTCTAAAAATATTTGCCCAAAAACAGTTATTAGTCCTAGAATATTAAAATTATATATGCATATGGCACATACCTTTAGCTTTCTCCTGGGATGTTTGTTGAGCCTTCACCGAGTACCGTAAGACGTGTGGAGACCTCTGAATTTGGGTAACGAAGTCTCCACTTTACACTCCCTGACAACCAGAAATATGATTACCACAGCCTGATATTATCACTAGAAACACTATTCAATGATTCTCAAATAGTTTGGAATCCATACTCCAAAAAAAAAAAAAAAACTGTGAAAGCAATGAAAATTACGAGCACGTATGACCTTCCCACTTGCACTCGTTCGCCGCTGGTGTTCTGTCATTTATTATTCATAAAAACACTCACACTTTATATTTCTATTACTATATAACACTTATATATATCTAAAGTCTTTGTCCATAAGTTTCCTTCAGTAATTGTAGTTTATTGTCACTGTAGGCATTCAATTTCTCTTTCAGTAAAATACGAAATATTCACTTTCTCGTCCTGTATACTAGCGTTGAGAATGAATCTGTTACTTTCACTTCCACTTTCATAACTCGTAGTATTCATACATGCTAGAAAGAAAATTTCACTTTCATTACTCCTAGTATATATACTCATATTCTTATATTACTACTCAGTTACATTTCTATTTACATTCTCTATTTTATTTACATTATTTACATTTCTATTTTATTTACACTGTGTTATGCACTGTCACTTGCAGTAACTTATAAAACTATTTTCCACTGTTCACTTATATTTACATTCATTGCTTTCACTTGCTGTTTACACTTGCACTGTTTTACTCACAGAATTATCGTAGTCACTGTCTATCATTTTCATTGACAAATTAGCCAGTTGACATTCCACAGCAGTCACTTAGCCCTTTCCCCTTTCCACACGAGGTTTAGTAGGGGGTAAAGGTCACAGGGCCCTTTGCATGGGGCTAAAAAGCAGCGGAATTGGACAGGCGCGAATCTTACGTCGTTTCACCTTGAATGACGACAGTAAAATGAATACAGTGTGGCGGCCTAGCCGCCTAGGGGGAGTGCAATGCTGCCAATGTCAGCATGGTGACAGCTGCTAATATATACGCTATGAAATGATTGGCAGGAAATTTAGACAATAAATAATAAATTAGGTAGTTCCAGGTGAATGTAAATATCACTTAGGCTTCTCCCTTCCTTTCTTATGTATATTTTTATTACGAGAATAGATTATACGGCATATTTCAAGGGGAAATAAACAGCGAAAATTAGCAAACGAGTGCACATGAGGTGTTGTCAGGTGATAATTAGCCAATTCCAGGTGTATGGCACTATCACTTACCTTATTTCTTTCTTGTATATAATATTTGGTATAAGAATAGGGCATAGGGCTTATTTCAATGGATAAAATCAGTGGAATATTCCAGGGAAGATTTATTTAGCGTAGCACGGCCGGGCAGGCGAGAGGAGAGGGTAATGGAAGGGAGGTAGGGATGGGAGTCAAGAATGGGGAGAAATGGCTAAATTGTCAACAATGGATGGAAGTACAGATGAGATTAGGAGTGCTGACTAGTGTTGGACATTGGCTGTACTGACAGATGATACAAGCCACCACTTGAATGCCCGGGCAAATTCAAAATAACACAGAATCACAAAAGTGACGCCCCGCGGTATGATCCCTTGCTCCCAAGCGCCATGAAAGTGACGCCCTGCAGTTGAAAAGAAAAAGTCCTGCTTCTCTACATCTTTTCCAAAGCATTTCTTTGTGACTAGCAACGTGTTCCTATATTAATCTCTTGTCACAATTTTGCAATGAAGATGAAGAGAAGCAGATTTCTGGTCACAAGAATAGTTCTTTTTCATTCAAAAAGTTAATACAAATTAATTCTCCTCCAACAACTAACCGCACACTACACTTTAACATCATGAAATTAACTCCACCTTTGCAAGCCTGCCTTACTGGTTTAGTCAAAGCAGCCTTATTAAAAATGTAGTTTTGGGGTAGCTAATGAGAGGAACAAATGGACAACCACACCACAACCATCGGCGGCGGCGGCGGCAGCGGCAGCAGCAGCAGCAAAAGCAGCAACAGCAAGAGCAACTGCAGCTGTAATAATAATAATAATAATAATAATAACAATAATAATAATAACAATAATAATAATTTTTTTCATTGTCATGGCAGTTTACTGGTGTGTCACTGGAAGAGCTGGGACATCTCTTGGCGGGTTCCGTAGGGCAGGAAGTATTTCTTTCCCTGTTCATGTTGCCATTGGCTTAAATAATGAAACAGCTTTGTTCTTCCTGCTTTACTGGACAGGGGAGCTTTGCGTTTACATTTGGAAGCTGAGAAGCTGATGAAGGAAAACTCGGTGACTGGTTAATTGTGCCAAAGGTCCAATTGTAAGAACCTCTGTCACTGGCTGAGCAGAAAGCTGGTGCGACAGACTTTAGAAGGGTGTAATTTACGAACTAGGTAAGACATTGTTGAATACGGCAGTGAACACCAAACTACTGTGTGTGTTATAGTGTATTAACGGTGCGTAATCTGAGGACCAGAATTTATGTTTAAGTGCCTTAGCTTACAAAAATGTTAGTGAATCCAAAACCGGGAACGGCATGTCACTATGCTTCTAATATGGTAACGTGCTGAAATGTGACTAACTCTAAGTACAGTTGTGAGCCACATTTCTGCTCACTCTGTACCTCCTGGCTGAAGGAGGCTGAAGCCATGGTTTCATACAGTGCCAAATCCTGCTGGTGGTGGTACAAAGTTTTCATGAACTGCATGAGTAACGGTGTCATCGCCAACTGTTCGTGGTGATATCGTTTAGATCCTCGAATTATCAATTTAACATTAAACAACAAGTCTTCGTTGTTTGAAGACCCTGGATGTGACTTCCCTCCAGCAGGTAGGGAGTACAAAGACCGCAGAAAACATGGATAACACGTGTACGATGCAGTTACTGTAGGACTTGGAGGGAGAAGAGAGTCCAACTCTTGTCAAAAAACTAAAACAAAATATCACAGCTATAATGTTGAAGCTGTGATCATTTTAGGACGAGATGGTGTAAAATGTGAAAACCTGGGTCTCTTCTCAAGAACCTATGAGGCTCTTTCAACATACTCTTCCATGGTGGCAAATGATTCTGAAAGTTTCCTCTGCAAAATCCCAGTGCTGTGGCCATGACTCCACTTTGGGTTTACGAGCAGGACCCACACAGCTGACAACCGGGACTCAGGTGGGACAGGGAGAGGATATGTGTAGGGAAGAGGGACAGGAAGGAAGGTGAGATGTGTGGGACAGAGAGGAAGGAAGGAAGATAAGAAGATTTGTGGAAGAGGGGAAAGGAAGAAGAAACGTAAACAAGTGTGTGGAAGAAGATTGGGAGGAAAGAGGAAAACGTAGATATTTGGTTGCCGTGGAAACGTGGTAAGTGGAAGGTAAAAATTGTGCATAGGCAGAAGGAGAGGACGAAGGTGTGAACGTGTGTTAGAAGAAAATGGACTGGTAAATTTAGCAAAACGAAGGAGATTTGGGGGGAGTGAAGGATGTGGAAAAGGATTAAGAGGAACGAAAAAAAGTATGTATGGAAGAGAAGGTGAGAACATGTGTGAAGAGATGGAGAAAGATGGAGCCAAAGTCGAATAATGCAGGAGGATAAGCGATGGCGAAAAGTAAGGGAGAAATGGGAAATGTTTAACAAAAAGGAGGAGGAAAAGTAGGAGAAAAGTTATTTGAAAGAAAATAAAGACTGGAAAATGAAAACAGATGTGGACGTGGAAGAGTAGAAAATTTAGCGGCAATCGGGGGGAAAGTTGAGGTACTGTAGAGGAAATGTATGTTCACGCAGGACAAGAAGGAAAGAATGACAAAATACGCGTAGAAGAAATGAGGGAACATGTTAAAGAGAAAGAATGTACAAGATTTGGTGGTTTTGGAAATGAAGGTGCGGAAGGAAAAGAAATTTTTTTTCAGAAAAGAAAGGCGAAAGAAGAGAACATGGAGGAGAAGGAGGAGGGTTAGTCAAAGAGGAAACGTAAATAAGACGAATAATGGAAGGAATGAAGGAAATTGTGTGAAATGGGGACATGATGACAGAGTACAAGTGGTGAAAACAGGGTTAAGGAGGGAGGATGGGAAAATTTGCATAAAGAGAAGGGAAGGACAGATCATGTGTTGATGAAAAAGACCAATGATAAAGTAGAGGATTAGGAAATATTTATATCAAAGGAGAAGATATGCATGAACATATCTGATGTAAAGGACTTGACCAATACGGTATATGGACTGATGATAAAGAGGAAAAAAAAGATAATAATGTAACTACAAGAAAAGATCATTATGCAGGAGAGAGAGAGAGAGAGAGAGAGAGAGAGAGAGAGAGAGAGAGAGAGAGAGAGAGAGAGAGAGAGAGAGAGAGAGAGATCCAAAATCAGTTTAATAAAAAGGGTGTCAGTTAACACTCTGTTACGTTCTGCCTTTTTTATTTATTTACGTGAATTTCCACGACCAGCGTACTGCAGATGGACAGATGGACGAACAAAACTCAATGTCCCCCCTCTACTCCCACCCGGGCCGAGGGTAACCAGTTTACAGCATAACCTTAACCCTTTTACCGCGTACAGTACATCTGACCAACTATGTCACAAAACCAGCCGCTACAATACAATTATACTGCCAGCGTCCAACACCAGACGATTTTATTCAGCTGACGGAAATTGTATCCTACTCAAGGAATGAAAATTATTTCGAAAAATGTAACATCATCATCATCCTTTTAACCCTCTTTCCCACTTACAAGGGGAGGAAGGATCCAGACACAGGAGTAGGGAAGCACAAATGTAGGACAGCTATCAGCACTGTGCCTTGTGAAAATCAGTCTCATCCATTCACTGTCATTCAAGTTTTCAAAATTCTTGGATTAATCTCAGAGGCCAAACGTTGCACACACTAATACTGTGGTTTACAATGCCTGCAAGACACAACCAGTCCATCAACGACGGATTTTTTTCTTCTACCAGACAACCTGGTTTGGGGAAGTAAATCTGGGTTTTAATGGCCCTTTTTGGATTTACTGCCTTCAGTTAATTTCAAATATTCGTATCAAATTATTGTCTTTTTAAACAAAAATCCTTACTGGTACCTAAAACATAAATTATTCATAAATAATGCACAATCACTTATCACTTACTCATCATATGTGTACTTTGGTACCCATAATACGCGTATTATTCCTCTGCTGTACTGTCGCCTCGTGTTCTTTTGTTGTTCTGGTCACTGCTGAGCTGACTCTCAGTGACTGACTCAGTGACAGGTTCACAGCTGCATTGGGTACAAGACAGAAGGGGGGGGTTTTGGAAGAAATTACCTGACTGGGATGGGGTGGTTACAGTGGAAATTTATGAACAGGGCTCGCAAATAATGTATTTTTATTAGTTCAAATACTAAGCAAATGAAGGCACATCTTCGAAAATGCTTAAAGAGAAATGTACACAAGAGAATATTGTCTGAAGATGTTGCTGAAGTACGTTCAGTCGAGCAATCTACTCCGAGTGGGGTTAAGAATATGCATTATTTTGAATCAACTGTCTGAGACGGAACCAACAGGCACTTTTTTTTTTTTTTTAGGGGGGGGGTGCTACAGCCTGAGCCTTGGCACAATTTGGTCCAAATTTTAATCAAGAAATCAGAAGGTCATAGCCCATCATCCCTGTAATTTTAATCAAAATCGAACCAGTAGTTTTCGCTTAAAGTTGTTAACTGACAGAAAAACAGACAGACAGACAAACTGAGTAAAAACAATATCCGTCCCCGCCCCGGAGGGGCTCGGGGACAAGTAAAATTGTAACTACTAATAACAAAATGCAACTTAATACAAAGTTTTATACAGCCAAATAAACTCACAAAAGCATGAGAGCGATACGTTTACGGTTTGCAGGAGGAGTGAGGGTCCCCTGACAATTCTGGGAGGGTGTGAGGCTCATTATCAATTTTGCAGACGCGCTAAATGGTCGGGATTTATTTAGGTCCTCATGAAATTCGATGCTGAAATTTCTTTGACAGGCCCGTGATGGGGGTGAAGGCAGGGGAAGAGGGAAGGGGGGAAAGAGAAGGTGAATAGGACGGATTAACGAATGGAAGGACGGAAGAATGAAGGATGGGAGAGAGAGATGGGGGGAAGATGGATAGAACTGGCAACAAGGGAGAAAATATGAAAGAAACAGGGAAGAATGCATGAATGGAAGGAAGGATGCAAGGGAGAGGGAAAGGAGAAAAGGTGGAGAGGAAGAAGGGCGAGTACGTAGGAGAAGGAGGAAAGAAATGAATGGGGTGTTAATGAGGAGAAGAAAAGGAGGGAAGAGTGAAAGGGGAAGGGGTGGATTCGAGACAGGAATGATGACAGGAAAGGTTGAAGGAGGGACGGGAGGAGGAAGGGAAAATTACTGGAAGGGGAAGGGAATGAAAAGATAGGAGGGGAGAGGAAAGGCGAGGAAAAAGTGAAGCAAGGAAGAGAAGAAAAGTAGGGGAGGAAGGAAGGAAGAAGAGGGAAAGAGACTAAAGGAAATAAGGGAAAATGGAAGGGAGAAAGGAAGGAGGAGTGTAGGCTATAAAGGAGAACAAAGGAAAGCAAAAACAGCAACAGACCTATTGGTCCTTTCGAGGCTGCTTGCTACTGAGAAGAGTATCACTATGATATCTAATTCTACAAGTTGAAGGTAAGGATGGTAAAGCAAGAAGGCTCTTCCCCACCCACCAGTCCATTCTTCCGTTCCTCTTATCTGATGCTCTCATTCAGCTTCTTATTCTTCCCTTTGCCCATTCTTCTTTGCCCTCTCTCCTTCCGTCTGTTACCCTCTTCTTTTTCCCTCTATTCCCGTCTTATTATCTGTTTATTTTTCCTTCGCATCCATTGTGTTCTTTACATTGTCCTTTTCTCTCTATTCTCTTTTTCCCTTCTCTCTTTCTCCATCTTCGTTATGTCCTCTCTCTCATTCATGTTTATCATTCACTTCCTCATTTTCATCGTTCCATTTGTCTTCTCTCCTTCTTGCCTTCTCATCATGTTTTCCTCTTTCATCTGTCCTCCATTCACGTCCTGTTGTCTGCTCTCGGTGATCTTATTCGTTATATTATTCAGTTATTTTTCCTTCTCCTTGACCTCTTCCATCCCGTCTGTTTTCTCTCTTCCATTCTTGCTCTCTTATTTTACTTTTTATTACAGGCTATGACGGAGGCTTAGCCACTGTGATCACGTTCTTGATATGTATCAACAGTACGTACGTATCTCTGTTAACAAAGTATCTCATCAACGCCGGACCCGATTTGGATCAAAAAACACACACACACACACACACACACACACACACACACACACACACACACACACACACACACACACACACACACACACACACACACACAAATACTGCAGATTAATTTGTACAGCAAAACATAAATTGTCCCCGGCCAGACCTGCATTAGGTACTACGAGATTATTTTTAGATTAACACTATAAATAAGCCCTGCCAAAACTGCATTTTAAGCGGAGATAGTTATTTTTACGCCAACACAAAAGCATCCCCCCACCAGGTCTGCATTTAGGCACTTTGAGTTCATGTTCATGGCCACAGTAGCAGTAGCGGGGCCAAATGAACACAATGGGTGCGGTGAAGTTTGCAAACTTTTGTAACCAGATTAATTTGTGGGAGTTGCTGGAGTGTGGTGATGGCGGGGCGTGACGTATGTATTAACAGCTTCACAAACACTGCGTAGTTTTTACTTCATTCTGGCTACTACTATACAATTTTTGTTAAGGAATGATCTCTAGTAGTGCAGGGAGTTAATTACTAAGACTACATCTTACGCCTGCATTTCGTAAAATCCTCCCTGAACTACCCAATATAGTCTGGTGGTGTTCAGAATAAAGCAACAAAGACGTCATGTGATGGAAGGAGTTAGCCTCTCCAATGCCAGGCGGTTTTATCCTCCTTGCTATTATCAGGCATTTTACTCCACTAAGGAAACATCTACAGTACTGAAGGGGTTATTTAAGGCTCTATCTTACCCATCAATTAAAAAATCGCCCCTACATTAAAGAAACTGGTCTAGTGATATTTCAAATAAAGTAATAAAAGCAACAGTGATGGAAGCCATGTCATCTTCACTGCCACCACGCTTATCAATATTCCACTCATTACTCCCTGAAGATTTTATTCGGCTGTAGTAGAGTCCCGAGTAGTGGAAGGGGTAATGAAGGCTCCTCCAGTTCCATATGTCCAACCTAAGATGAATAAAATCGCCAAGAGACAGCAACAATAACGTACAAATATGTCATTATTGTGAAGGGGTTACCATCTTCACTCCCACAAGTTCTTTTGTTCAGTTCGGGAGACACTTTTGGAACTGGCGGGATAAAATATAACCTTGACGTACTCCTTCATTCCTGTGGTGCTGTCCTAAACATCAGTACTTGCCTTTATTTTATTTACTTCTCAGTTCCTTGACACTTCACTGCATGGTGTC
Organism: Coenobita brevimanus; assembly: GCF_032717465.1. NCBI lineage: Eukaryota > Metazoa > Arthropoda > Malacostraca > Decapoda > Coenobitidae > Coenobita > Coenobita brevimanus. Next base: position 42,523,549 of record NC_136991.1, read on the forward strand.
ACATTTTTGTTGGCACTTGCCACTAACAGATTATTATTATTATTATTTTTTTTTAATGTGTCCGACTCTGGGCATAGGCTTCACAGCCTGCTATCAAGTCCCAGCAGTCCTCCTACATACCATACACCTCTACATGTCACCACTTCGGCACTAACACCCACCGTCCATATTGAATACATGCTAGGGCTGTCTCATACAGGATTGGTGTATTGGTATTAGCGGGGGTATTTTTACGACATGTCGGCGGGTCTTCTGGTAGATCAGTAAAGCCTGATTTAATGAAATTTAAATCCTTAAACTGTTCCCTGCCCCAGCCGGGATTCGAACCTGGGTCCGTTAGGACTGCAGGCCACCTCTCTACCGATTGAGCCACCGCCTCCCCCTAGATTACTTCACATTACCAAAGACATCTCACATTTAAGTTGTTATTAACGCCTATTTAGTGTCCCCTGGGTTCGTATAATGTATCCACAGGTAAATACGATTGCTTGGAGCTGGCAAAAATAACTTCTGGCAGAGAGAGAGAGAGATAGAGAGAGAGAGAGAGTTCTGACTGTGCCTTGCGCACTACGGACGTTATTCTCTCAGGCATGGAAGCATACATTCCTTTCACATATCCTCTGACTAATGCAAGAAAGTCTTGGTTTAACGACGCTTGTTCTAATGCTGTCCGCAGCAAGGAAAGGGCCTATAAAAGGTATCGGAGCCAACCCACACCTGAATCACATCTTTCTTACGTTTCTGCCCGGAATCATGCTAAGTCTGTCCTTCGCTCTGCTAAAAATAATTTCAACCGTATTAAATGCTCTCAACTCCTCAACTCGAATTCTTCCTGCTCCTTCTGGCACCTTGCCAAAAACCTAACTTTACCTCATCATCCTTCCCTCCTCTTTTCTACCCTGATGGTTCTGTAGCTATTTCTTCTACTGATAAAGCAGATCTCTTCGCTCAGACTTTCTCCTCCAATTCCACCTTAGACGATTCCAGTGCTGTTCCTCCATCACTTCTCCCCTCTGACTTCATCATGGCTGACATTAAAATTTCATCAACTGATGTATTTTCTGCCATCACAGGCCTCAATACTAACAAGGTATATGGGCCTGATGGAGTCCCTCCTGTTGTCCTCAAGAACTGTGCTTCTGTGCTTACACCCTGCCTAGGCAAACTCTTTCGCCTTTGTCTATCAACTCGTACCTTTCCTTCTTAAAGGAAGTTTGCTCTCATTCAGCCAGTCTCAAAAAAGGGTGACCATTCCCAACCCTCTAACTATCGCCCAATTGCTTTAACATCCTGTATCTCAAAAGTTTTCGAGTCTATTCTTAATAGAAAAAATTTAAAGCATCTTTTCTATCACAACCTTCTTTCTGATCGTCAGTATGGGTTCCGTCAGGGACGCTCCACCGGCGATCTTCTCACCTACCTTTCAGACTCCTGGTCAACCTTTTTTCAAGTCTTTGGCGAAAGTTTTGCCATTGCATTTGACATTTCAAAGGGTTTCGATCGTGTCTGGCGTAAATCTTCAATTTCTAAACTGCCGTCTTACGGTTTCTATCCTTCTGTCTGTGCCTTCATCTATAGCTTCCTTTCTGGTCGTTCTCCAGCTGCTGTTGTAGACGGCCATCGTTCTTCTCCTAGATCTATTAACAGTGGTGTTCCTCAGGGCTCTGTCCTATTACCAACTCTCTTCCTTTTATTCATCAACGACCTTCTAAGCTGTACATCTAACCCTATCCACTCATCAGCTGATGACTCCACCCTTCACCTTTCCATTCGGTTACCGCAACGCCCATCTCAGCAATTACTTCAACAAACAAGGGATGAGGCTATGCCACACCTAATGTCTGACTTGGCTCGTATCTCTGACTGGGGTAAAAATTATCTTATTGTTTTGATGCTTCAAAGACTCAATTCTTACACTTATCAACCCGACAAAATCTTCCACTGGTGTACCCACTAATGTTTATTAATATTCAGCTTAATCCTGCATCATCCCTGAACATGCTTGGGGTTTCATTTATTCGAGACTTATCTTGGAAAGATCATATTACATCTCTTGTAAAACCTGCTTCCAGGAGATTAGGTGTGCTAAGCCGACTCCGTTCCTTCTTTACCCTTGCACCACTGTTGACTCTACTGTATACACGGGTTTTATCCGCCCCTGTGTGGAGTACAATTCTCATGTGTGGGGAGGTTCCCCACATTCAGCTCTTCTCAATAGGGTGGAGTCAAAGGTTTTTCGTCTCATTAACTCTCCTCCTCTTACTGGCTCCCTTCAACCTCTGTCTCTTCGCTGCACTGTTACATCTTTATCTCTTTTCTCTCGCTACTTCAGTGGTCACTGCTCCTCTGAACTGCCTGCTTGCATTCCTCCATCTCTACGACAGGCGCGTTGCACCCGTCTAGCAGCAAACATTCATCCCTTTTCTGTCCAACTCTCTAATGCAAGAGTTAACCGTTACTCCCGGTCCTTCATTTATGCAACAGGTCAACTCTGGAACTGTCTCCCTCTGTCTGTATTTCCTGCTTCCTATGATCTCCAGTCTTCCTAACGCAGTGTGTCAAGGCATCTCGAAATGATCGGATCTTGAATTTGGCTCTCTCTTGTGTTTTGTTTTTCTCTTGGAGGGAACAGTTATTGCGGGCTCGTGGCCTTTGGTTCCTTCTTCCGCGCATTAAAAAAAAAAAAAAAATCTTACGAGCATACAGTCGGCCAAACCATCAATATTGGGAACAGAAGTTACGATAGAGTTTGTATAACCTTGACATGCTTACTGTTCTATGGCATTAAGCGAAGTACTGGAGATGAGGTTGTCCATTAGCCGCCTGGACTTAATGGTGGACAATGACATATCCTGCTCTGACTTGGCAGTCGCCTGCGGTACGGAAATACCCGACTGATTACATACACCGAAGTTACCTACCAGTACAACACACCTGAGATAGTGTATGTTGTTGTCTCTGCTGTGTTAGGTCTGGACGGTGTGACTTTTTTCGGCCTTGTATTTCTTCGGTGCCTTCAGGTGGTGCGATGCATCTTGAATCAAGGCTGTGTCTGGATGACGTGATGTTTGGAGCAACTTGCTAAATCCAACACGGTTTTTTTCTTTTTCAATTGTGAGAGAATGAATGTATGCAATGAATCAAACAAGAGATAAAAGTAACGAATATTGTAAAGCAACAAAGATTCATATTTCGACGTGACAGACAACGCGAGACAGACAAAAAAGACGATCCGAGGGAGATGTGTGTGTGTGTGTGTGTGTGTGTGTGTGTGTGTGTGTGTGTGTGTGTGTGTGTGTGTGTGTGTGTGTGTGTGTGTGTGTGTGTGTGTAAAATGAATCGAAGCTGTAATTTCACTCATCCCCCTGAAGGGATGGAAATGTATGAAATATTATATATATATATATATATATATATATATATATATATATATATATATATATATATATATATATGCCTATTTCTCTACCTACCTACCTATCTCTATCTGTCTATCTATATATGATTTAGCTAAGGTCACATGGACAAACCCAGAAGAGTAACAGAAGACAAGATTAAAAAAAAAAAATCAGATGATGAAACGTCCTGAAATATAAATTAATTTGCAATGATGAAGGGATCACAAGAAATCTGTAAAATAAATACACTAAAGGAGGGGACACCAAAATATCGACTGTGGTCAGCCAGTCGATGGCAAGTCCAGATCTATTAGATTGCAGGGTCGTTCCTAGCATGATTATTATCGTCTGTAGGTAGCAAGAACAAAATAGAGAAATACGATAACGGAGTGAAGTGGCTTACAGTCCTTTCAAATTACTACACAGCATCTTCCTATCGCCTACAGTGTCTGCAACGCATCAGGGTGCAGCATAAACTTTGATTGAAAAAGTTTCCGCTGAACAACAAACTAAACAACTACTTCCACTAAACTTTACCTGGAGACACTGTCTGACATGTGACGCTGCCAGACATACTAAATTAACTCTGTCTAGTATTTTATTCCAGCTAACACTAGACGAATTTACTCCGGTTAGTGAGTATTGAAGACTGAGTGTTTATAATGTCATTATCAACTCTCTCACAGTCGAGGCAACTCTAGATTCATTCCAGCTGACACCAGACAATTGTATACAAACAACTGAAGGTGAGTCTCGAGCCTATTAACGTCTTCGGTCGTGTCTGTATTTATATTCATTCTTGCTATCTCGAAACGATTTTATTCAGCCATGGGGAGACCACCACACACCACCACATCACACACACTACCACACCACACACTTCTACACCACACAATACAGCATACCACCACCACATCACACACTACCACACCACACAACACAGCATCACCCACTACCACAATCATGCATTACCACAACACACATACACACCACGCAGTACCACACCACACACCACATCACACCAGCTTCTTTTTCTCATGTTTAAATCCAGTACAGCTGGAGGTTTCTCCCGCGATTATAGGAGTGTTTAGTTTGGCACGTTTGATTTCACTCACTTATTTACCCCCCCCCCTCTTCTCTCTCTCTCCCTCTTCGCGCCTTTGGTTTCTTCTGATTTTGTTGATATCCTCCTTGTTTATTTAGTCTTCCTTCCAATCATTTTGTTTTTTTGTTATCTTTCTTCTTTCTTGTCTTTTCATTCTTTCAGTCCTCTTCTTCTCCATGTTAACCATCTCTTTACCTTTCATTAATTTTTTTATTTTCTCTTCTCTGTTCTCTCTTTTCCATCCTTCAGTCCTCTTCTTTTTTTCTCTCTCTTTTTCTCTGTCGTATTTTCCTTCGTTCCTTTCTCTTTTTCCTTCTTATTCTTTCTTCCTTCTTTCTGTACCCTGTTTCCTTCGTTCTGCCCTACAAATTCACCTTAATTATGTTGTTCTTCATTTTTCTATTTTCTCCTTCCTTCTACCCTCATTTCTTGATCTCAGACCGGCTTTCCTTTTCATAATTCTCATGTCCTCTCTCGTCCTCCTCTTTTCCTTCGCTTGTTCTCATTTCTCCAGTTGCCTGTTCCCCTCCTTCATTTGCACATCTGATTCTACTCATCCTTATTATACCTTTTGTTCTATTATACGTACCTTCTACTTATTTGCCATTTCTTTTTACTCTTCTCTCTCGCGTCTCTTATTCCAAACTACTTTTTTCCTTCTCGTCACATGTTCTCCTTTCCCTTCTTCCTAAATGATATCCTCCTTCCTCTTCTTATTCCATCATTTGTACTTTCTCAGCATGCCCTCTTGTTCCTTCTCTATTACACTCATCTATCCTCTATTCCGTTCCTGCTATTGCATGCCCTCTTACAATTTCTTATTCTTCCTTTTGTCCTCTTTTTTCCTTGTCCTCTTGCGTCTGTTTCCCTATTCTTTTTCCCTCTGTTCTCATCTGCTCATTTTCCTTCGCATACATTGTATTCTTTTCATTGTCCTCATCTCCCTATCCTCTTTCCTCTTCTCCATCTTCTCCCTCTTCGTATGTCCTCTCTCTCATTCATCTTTACCATTCGCTTCCTCATTTTCATCGTTCCCTTTGTCTTCCCTCCTTCCTGCCTTCTCCTCACCATGTTCTCCCGCTTAGTCTGTTCTCCATCTACGTCTTCTTGTCTGCCCTCGGTGTTCTCATTCGTTTATATTATTCCCTTTGTCTTTCTCACCTACCTCTTCCTTCCCCTCTGTTTTCTCTCTTCCCTTCTTGCTCTCTTCATTCCCTTTTAATTACTAGATATGCCGGAGAGGCAGCCATTGTAAAGGCGTCAGCCTCTTTTCATGTATTATCTATTTATCTACAGTATGGATGTTAACAAAATATCTCATGAACACCGGATCCGATTTGGATCAAAACACACACACACACACACACACACACACACACACACACACACACACACACACACACACACACACACACACACACACACTGGATTTTGTTTCCAATCCCATCAATACGAGATACACATTTAACATGTTTTTTTAACTGAGATAATTTCTTACCCCAATCCCTACAACAAATCTCCTTAGTCTAGCTGAATAAAATCGTCTGTTTGTAACAAACATAAAATATACAAGGTGTAACACGAGTTTCTGCAAATATATGTAGTGGTGAAAGAATACGTCATTTTGAGTAGAAAATCTTCTATACACATATGTTTTTTTAAGGAATACTATAGGCGTGAGGTGGACTTTTAACATTAAGCAACGCAACTGTCACACAGAGACGAGTCGGTTAGGTGGAGTGACAGGAAGGGAGGAGAGGAGCGATCAGCTGACTGTCAGTCCGTACACACTTTCCCGCCAAGATAAGTAGGCGTGCTCAGATTACGAGTCAACACCTTGATTTATTTTGTACCAATTTGAGAGCCAGAAACTGCAGATAATGCCTTACACTTTCAGTAATGTGGCGTATGCAGATATGATATTTATTTACGGGTTCTGCAATGGAAGTGCAAGTGCTGCTGTACAGGAATACAGAAGATAACCACACAGAAAATCTCCCAATGTTCGAACATTCTACACAGTTTTTCAACACCTTCGTGACAAAGGGACTTTCCCTGGAATAGGTGCAACAGCTGAACGAACAGAGGAACATGGAAGGGTAAGGCAGATTCTTGATACAGTGCAAACGCAGCCCAAACATTAGCACAAGAATTTCCCTCCGACTTGGAGTTTCTCACATGAAAGCCTGGAGGGTGTTGAGAAGTGAAGGATTTCATCCATATCATCTGCACTAGGTTCAACATCTTCAGGATGGAGATTCTGTAAGGCGACTAGATTTTTGTAAATAGTTACAGGATTATTCCCAGCTATGGAAATACATTTTATTCACAGATGAAGCCACATTTACCCGTGCTGGACTGCACAATGCCCATAATAAACACTGGTGGTCAAAGGAGAATCCACAAAATGGTAGAATGTAATTTCCAACACAGATTTTCCATTAATGTTTGGTGTGGCATTATTGGTGATCAAATGATTGGCCCACACATCTTTGAAGATCGCCTGAACAGAGATGCTTATGCTAAATTTCTGATAGATTACCTCCCCTTACTCCTGGAAGATGTTCCTCTGGCCACACGACGCCGACTAGTTTTTCAGCATGACGGGGCTCCACCACACTTCAGTAACCAAGTAAGGCAGCACCTTGACCTGACGTTTCCTGAAAAGTGGAATGGTCGAGGAGGACCACACCAGTGGCCTGCCAGATCATCGGACCTAACACCACTGGCTTTTTATGTCTGGGGACACATGAAATCACTAGTATTCAAAACGAAAATTAACAATAAACAAGAACTTCTGCAGAGAATAATGGAAGCTTCAGAGCACATCAAGAACAAGCCAGAAATTTTGAGGAAAAGTACATATTCCATGTTGCCGCTTCGAGCATTTGATGTGATCATCACAATACTTCCAAATGTTTGTAGTGGTGAGAAGTGACTGACTGTAGACTTGGCCAAGTTGGTGAATGGCGAGAGTACTGACATTCAGCTGATCGCAAATAAACGTTGTCACCTTAATTTTACAGTATTTTTCTTGCTAATTACAATCATACTATCCTCATGTAGTCTTTATTGGTGAATTACATAATGCCTATTAATAGAATGCTTTCTCGTTTGAAGGTATTCTTATGTTCCATAACTTGCATAAAAAATCTTAATTAAAATATCATAATTTCACCAAGTTGTCATTCGCGCGACCAGACAGCCTCTGTCCTCCCCTCCCCTCTTCCCTTCCAGCCACTCCCCTAACCGACTCGTCCTCCCCTCCCCTCTTCCATTCCAGCCACTCACCTAACCGACTCGTCCTCCCCTCCCCTCTTCCCTTCCAGCCACTCCCCTAACCGACTCGTCCTCCCCTCCCCTCTTCCCTTCCAGCCACTCCCCTAACCGACTCGTCCTCCCCTCCCCTCTTCCCTTCCAGCCACTCCCCTAACCGACTCGTCCTCCCCTCCCTTCTTCCCTTCCAGCCACTCCCCTAACCGACTCGTCCTCCCCTCCCCTCTTCCCTTCCAGCCACTCCCCTAACCGACTCATCTCTGCGACAGTTGCGTTGCGTAATGCTAAAAATCCACGTCACGCATATAGTATTCCTTAACCCCTAAACCGCGGGCTTGTTTTGCTTTGACTTACGAGTCCCGCGGGCACATTCGCGCTCCGACACTCTCTAAAAATACTTGCCAAAAATCAGTTATTAGTCCTAGAATATTAAAATCACATATGCTTATGGCACATACCTTCAGCTTTCTCCTGGGGGTGTTTGTTGAGCCTTCGTCGAGTACCGTAGGACGTGTGGAGACCTCTGAAGTTGGGTAACGAAGTCTCCACTTTACACTTCCCGACAACCCGTAATATGATTACCACAGCCTGATATTATCACCAGAAACACTATTTTATGATTCTCAAATAGTTTGGAATCCATACTCCCCCCAAAAAAAAAAAATACTGTGAAAGCAATGAAAATTATGAGTGCGTATGACCTTCCCACTAGCAATCGTTCGCCGCTGGTGTTTTGTTATTTATTATTCAATAAAACACCCACACTTTATATTTCTATTACTATATACCACTTATATATATCTACAGTCTTTATCCATAAGTTTCCTTCAGTAATAGTAGTTTATTGTCACTGTAGGCATTCAATTTCTCTTTCAGTAAAATGCGCAGCATTCACTTTCTCGTCCAGTATACTAGCATTGAGAGTGAATGTCAGTTTCACCTTCACTTTCATAACTCATAGTATTCATACATACTAGAGTGAAACTTTCACTTTCATTACTCCTAGTATATATACTCGTATTCTTATATTACTACTCATTTACATTTCTATTTACATTCTCTCTTTTATTTACGTTTCTATTTTATTTAAACTGTGTTAGGCACTGTCACTTGCAGTAACTTATAAAACTATTTTCCACTGTTCACTTATATTTTCATTCATTGCTTTCACTTGCTGTTTACACATTATTTACACATTATTTACATTTCCACTTGCACTGTTTTACTCATCAGAAAGATTGTAGTCACTCCCTATCATTTTCATTGACAAATTGGCCAGTTCACGTTCCACAGCAGTCACGTAGCCCTTTACCTCTTTCCACACAAGGTTTAGTAGGGAGTAGAGGTCATAGGGCCATTTGCATGGGGCTAAAAAGTGGCGGAATTTGACAGGCGCGAATCCGACGTGCTTTCACCTTGAAAGACAACAGTAAACTGAATACAGTGTGGTGGCCTGCCTAGGGGGAGTGCAGTCGCTGCCAATATAAGCCTGGTGACAGCTGCTAATATATACGCTATGAAATGATTGGCAGGAAATCTAGACAATACATAATAAATTAGGACGTTCCAGGTGAATGTAAATATCACTTAGGCTTCTCTCTTCCCACCTTATATATATTTATATTACGAGAATAGATTATAAGGCATATTTCAAGGGGAAATAAACAGCGAAAATTAGCGAACGAGTGCACGTGAGGTGTTGTCAGGTGATAATTAGCCAATTCCAGGTGTATGGCACTATCACTTACCTTATTTCTTTTTTGTATATATTATTTGGTATAAGAATAGGGCATAGGGCTTATTTCAATGGATGAAATCAGTAGAAAATTCCAGGGAAGATTTACTTAGCGTAGCACGGCCGGGCAGGCGAGAGGAGAGGGTAATGGAGGGGAGGTAGGGAGGGGAGTCAAGAACGGGGAGAAATGGCTAAATTGTCAACAATGGATGGGAGTACAGATGAGATTAGGAGTGCTGACTAGTGTTGGACATTTGCAGTACTGACAGATGAAACAGGCCACCACTTGAAAGCCCGGGCGAATTCAAAATAACACAGAGTCACACAAGTGACGCCCCGCGGTATGATCCCTTGCTCCCAAGCGTCACGAAAGTGATGCCCCATGGTTAAGGGGTTAAAGAGCAAATGTGTATAGAAGATTTTCTATTCAGAATAACGTATTCTTTCATCTCTACAAATATTTGCAGAAACTCATGTTACACCCTGTATAAGACACCAGCCTACTTATAAGGTTAAATATCATATTCTATTGAGATGCAAGGCTAGTAATCTCTCTCTCTCTCGAGCAAAAGGAACACTGAACACAAAAGAACTGCGAAGGGGATACTCAGTTGACACGTAAAGTTCTAACTTTTGGCCAGTGACTTTCATGGGGGGTACAATGGAGATGAAGAGAGATAAATATTAGACTTTTGTGAAGACGTGCAATTCAAGGTGAAATTGAAAAAAAAAAAAAGTTTAACAACGAATTTTCAAAAAGGTGATGGGAAGATGGATAAATGGAAGAATGTTTAAGATTCTCATTGTCCACACAACTCTTGCATTTTATTCCAACTTATGCCGGACGATTTTCATTCAGCTGTGGGTGAGTCACGGGAGACTGAGATTTAACAAACTATTAAGAATGAAAGCTAAAGGAAAAATCCAGAACTAGGGGGAAAATTAACGAAAAATAATATGTAGGCTCACGGGAAACTGAATAGAGGCAAATGAAGAATATAATATGTGTGATGAAAAAGTGGGGGAAAACGCATTGACATACAAGTGCGATGAGAATCATCTGATAGATGTGACACTAGACAGATGAATAAAATCGTATAAAGGACCTCTCGTAATGAAAAACTTAAACGTAAAGGAAAGCGGGAAAAGTGTCCTCAAGTCCGTACTATGAGAGGGGCCAAATGACGGATAAAGCAAATACATGTGCCACTACGAGATGCCTGAATACATCGTAGGAAAGATCTCGTACTGAAGGTGTCAGACGTGGAAGAGAGAAGATGGTGTTCTGAAGGAGTGTACACCAGAAAAGTGCATAGTGATGGATAAAGCAACCTGAGCAGGCACTAAAGGAAGTCTTTCCAAAGTCTGAATTTAATCGTAGGAAAGATCTCTCGTTCTCAAAGGCTTAGATGTGGAAAGGATGAAAGAATGAATATGTCCTGAGAGTCTTCCTACTAAGAAAGGTGCGTGTTTGAACTTAGTACATGACGTGGAACCACTAGGAAGTCTAAATACAATCGCGAAAAAGATTTCCCAATGAAGAAACAAGACGTGGAAGAAAGGGAAAAAAGTTCTTTCGTAGTGATGAGGTTTAACGTGCAAAATGGGAGAAAACTGTCCCCATTTAAAAAGGTTTTAGAACTGACGTATATATAAATTAGATCTTTCACTTAAAAATGGCAGGAAAGATCTCTGGTAATGAAAGGGTGAACAGCAGAAGAGAGAAAAAAAAAAGCCTTAAGCGAGATGACGGATAAAGCAATCGGGTCTGACACTCCGGGACGATATAT
>NC_136991.1:42539852-43023666 GCF_032717465.1 Coenobita brevimanus
CTCGGCCTATCCCCGTCTCCTTCATTCCTATAGCCTCTTCCTGAGCTGAATAAAATTGTCTGGAGGAAGCAATAACAATGTTACTCATAGGAACTTACGAGAATGCTTTCAGATTTGATCTCAATTGACAACAATCGTCTGGAGGGAGCAAGAATGAATGTTAACTTCTTCAATCGTACCTAAGCTGAATAATACCATCTGAAGGAAGCAAAAATATTATTTAAGTAACGGAAAGTGTTAACAGAGCTTGTTTTCAGATTCAAAAACTCCTTCAATCCCAAATTTCTTTCCTGAGCTGCATAAGACTGTATGTAGGAAGTAAGAAGATAAATTAACTAATGGATATAACATGGAGGATGAAAACGATAAATAAATTCATGGATATAAAATAGTTTGGTCAAAACAACATAAATTAACACAGGCAGGAAAAGCCGTCTATAAGAAGCAAAAACTAACGCGTGGAAACTGTCAGCAGAAATCGCTTTGATGAGACCTTCATTTTCAGTCTCCTCGAAAATAAACAAAATCGTTAGGGGGAGAAATACTGAATGAAATCGTCTGCGTGAATTAAGAATAAAATTAAACTCTTCCACTACAAGAGGCTTCCTCTAAGCAAAATGAAACCTCCTTAAGGAAGCAAGAATATAATGCAACTCCTTAACTACCAGCGGTCTTCCTTAGCCTGAGTAAAATAATCTGGTGGCGGTAAGAATGAATTATAAGCTGTCTGTATTGAGACAGTTAATGGATATAGCGGTGGTTTATAACCTCTTTCATGGGAGAGATCTCATCTAAGCTGACTAACATCCTCTTCATATAACTAAAAATAACTGGAATGGTTAATCGTAACGAAAGAGATAATGTCATGTGGGAAGAGCAACTGAAAACTGATGGCGGCGACGGCAGAGGCGATGGTGCTGGTGGTGCTGTTGACGACGACGACAACGACGATGACGACGACGACGGCGATGATGATGATGATGATTATACATCCATACATGAAATTAATTCTGACTGCAATGATAAGGAGGCAAAATGGCGTTGTAATACTGGTCTGCAAAATTCTTCTTGCATCTGATACCGTATTTCAGTAAAAAGAACATAAAATGGACTGATCAAAGCCAAGTATGTTGTTAAACATACTTATTCCTGAACAGGATATAATTTCATCGCTCATGAATGTCGATGTCAGCAGTGGACACATCAAGAGCTGGTGCTCCATGGTATACTGAGTGGTGGCTCCACCTTGTGCAAGTCTTTAATTTCTTTGGGGACAAAGGAAACGCAGGAGAAAGAAACCACAGTTGCAGTTAAAATATCACCGGTGTCAGCCTGATAATACGAGTATACTCCCTTCTCAATCACAGCCGGGTAGATTAATGCCGCTCCAAGAATCTGCTCTACACTGGTTGTGTAAGTGATTAATGGTCAAAGAAAAGCCCCGGACATTAGGCGTGTTTAGTCTTCAAAGTAAATGATGCTCAGAACACAGGCGCTGGAAATACAGGATGGTACATATATTGCACCCCTTCTACATTCCTCTGTATGTAGTGGGGACGGCATAGACTACTGATGTTAGGAGAGCAGACAGTTTGGCTGCTTCAGTGAAACTACTAATCAACCATGCAATTAGAGGCGCGCGCGCGCGCGCACACGCACGCACGCACGCACACACACACACACACACACACACACACACACACACACACACACACACACACACACACACACACACTATAAAGCATCAAAAGATTTATAAGGAACAGAAAATAATGTGCAGGGTACACTTGGAAACGTTGGTGAGGCCTTTCTCGTAACAAGAGAATTCGTCGCCGAGAGGCAAGAGGGGCACAACACACGGAAACCTGTATTCACCCGAGGTAATATAATCACATGAACTGCCAGACAAACTAAGTGTGGAGAGGGAAGCAAGACAGGCGACAGGACTTCTGGTGTCGAGTGTACAGCCAAGGTCAAAAACGCTACCCATTATTCCACTACATGTACTTTACATATTATATGGCATGTCCGTCACTTTCTTGATCATCTAAACAGAAAGAATAAGGGCAGAGAAGCATGAAAAGGCTCTCTGAGCTTAGGAATAATGCAGGCAGAGGAAGGTGAGAAGTACAGGAGGAGAAATATTAGGCAAACTTTCGCTCCCAACTACACACAAATACAAGAAGAGATGGGAGTGAGCCAATCCCTCGTTCAGTTCTCCCTCTCTTCTCTGTCTCTCTACGTTTTCGTTCACGACTCGTACAGAATACGGAAGTAGCAGTCCCTCCCCACGAGGCCGTGACTTACTGTCGTAATAATAATAAAAACATCAGTAATAAAAATAAATGTCGTGGAATTTCCAGAGATAAAACACAATGGGTTTTCATCAGCATGCAGCCTAAATCCTACACACAACGAAAAGACCCCTGACAAAAGCTCCTGACTCCTCACTGTTTAATGCTCTACTAGGTACTTTATATCTTTTCCAGTCTGTCTGTCTGTCTGTCTGTCTCTCTCAGAATGCACCAAATCCGAGGAGGGGACGACGACCAGAGATAGGAATAAGAATAATGTGTATACCCAAGAAGGATATTATTAGAAGGAGAGGGAGTTAGGGAGACTTATAACTAATTATTCTGGGCTATGGATATTGTGTAAAGGCTCTGGGCGTACTGGGCCAGGAGCATGAAGTGTAGGGCGATAAGCAGAATGGTAAGTTGTAATGGACCTCATTATATTTTATTTTCTCCTGGCTTGTTCCTTTCTTCCTAATTAAGGGCAGTTTTTTTTTTCTCTCTCTCTCTCACGTAACTACCTACCTAGTCAATTATGTATATCGATCTCTCTATTTACCTCTTCTCTACCTATCAATCCATGCACCCATCCATCCGTCAATCTATGTATCCGTCTATCTACCTATCTATCCTTCTACGTAATCTGTCCATATATTTATTTTTTTACTAAGTTATCAAATCGAACTGATAAAAAAAGGATAAGAATGATGAACTGATAGAGAAAAGAATCACCAAAAATATATAGACATTGCCATTCTGTCGAAAACCAATATAACATGTTTCGTTAGCTACGGTACGGGAAGGAAGAAAGAGAGGGATAAATTAAATTATGACTAAATATATACTGTACTCTTATAAAGAGACAAGGCAAAAACAGCCAGAATATATGTATATATATATATATATATATATATATATATATATATATATATATATATATATATATATATATATGTATATTGTTACGGAACAGAAAGATAATGTACACTTTAAGTGAGAATACTAAAAATCACTACTGTCCCGTAAAGTTCCAGGTTCAAAACAAAAGAGTTAGGTAAAATTACAAGTTAAAGTTTAATGCTCAAACTAACAACAAAACATTCAGGACTCATAAGGATAATGTAATGGCAAAAAACAGGTTAAATATATGGTTAACTGAAATAGCCTCTATTAACACGAAATTAGCATGAGTAAATTTATCTAAGTCAGCCCTGATAAAATGAAAATACCAGATAATACTCAGTGAATGCAAGATATATTATTACAGATACGAAATAATATTAATAAGGGCTGACACCCAAAACACACGAATCACAAAACCCCCACTAGGCCCAAGAATCAACACCTTATGATATACAGTACAAGAAAAAATGCAATAACACTTATACTCAAATTACACAGCTGCTAGATGGTTGGAGACTTCCTGAGCACTCACAATAATAACAACTGTACAGGGGAAGACTGAGATGTGAACAAAATGAGGAGTAGATCTAAGTGGCAATAATGCAGAGACTAAGCTCATTATATACGGGCCGGCAGAGCTTGATACAACTTGTAAGAAGGACGCGCAAATGAAGCCAGAGGGGACAAAGAGTTGACACTCCTGCTCTGAACAACAGAAAGAACGACTTACTCTACTATAAGGGAGGACGAGGGGAGTGAGGTAGAACATGCTCGTGATCAAACATGCAGCATACTGTACGTTAGAATTACACAAAGGATGATGAAATCATAGGCTATGTAACACCTCCCCACAAAGAAAAAGAAATTTACAAAGGAAAATTCTTATTACTCTAAAACAATCTGTCTAAAGTCTAGATAAGCAATCAGCAGTAACATTTTCTTTCCCCTTGACATGTTGTATGTCTAATGAATACTCCTGAAGAAGTAGACTCCATCTTGTCAATCTCTTATTTTTATCTTTAAACTTACTAAGGAATTTCAGTGGGTTATGATCGGTATAAATGACTATGGGGTCAAAACCAGAACACAAATAAAATGAAAAATGCTGTAAACCCAAAATCAAGGCCAAAAGCTCTTTCTCAATAGTTGAGTAGTTCTTTTGAGGTGGAGTGAACTTCTTACTGTAATAAGATACAGGGTGTTCAATACCCTGATCATCCTCTTGCAGCAAAACAGCCCCAGCTCCTGTATCACTTGCATCAACAGCCATCTTGAAAGGCTTAGCAAAATTTGGAGTAGCGAGCACTGGCTGACTTAATAGGATAGCTTCAAGTTTGTTGAAAGAGGATTCACAGTTATCGGTCCAGACAAATTTAACTCCCTTTTTCAGTAGGTCTGTAAGTGGTGATACAAGAATTGAAAAGTTAAGAACAAATCTCCTGTAATAACCTACCATTCCCAAAAATCTTTGTAGCTCTTTCCTACTTTTAGGTCTGGGAAGATCACTTATAACCTGAACCTTAGCTGCTGGTGGTGCAACATGTCCATCACCAATTACATACCCAAGGTACTGAACTTTAGCTTGACCAAACTCACACTTTGATAAATTAGCTACAAGATTAGCCTGAACCAAACGCTCAAGAAATTTACTGACATGGCATAGGTGATCTTTCCAGTTGTCACTGAAGATTAATACATCATCAATATAAACAACACACCCTGCCAAACCCTCTGTTACAACATTCATGAGCTTCTGAAATGTGGCTGGTGCATTCTTCATACCATATGGCATTACAGAACATGCAAAAGTCTTTCCTAGTGTTACAAAACATGAGATCTCCCTAGCACGTTCAGTCATAGGTACTTTGCCAGTATCCCTTTAACAAATCAAACTTACTTATGTACCTAGCCTTTCCGATCTTGTCTATGCAATCTTCCACGCGAGGGAGAGGGTGTCTGTTTTGGTTATCTGATTAACACGTCTGTAGTCAATGCAAAGCCGCTGTGACCCACCTGGCTTAGGGACCAGAGTGACAGGAGAACTCCACTTGCTCTGACAGGGCTCAATCATCTTGTGGTCCAACAGGTAGCCAAGCTCCTTCTGGATGAGAGGAACTTTCACTGGGTTCACACGGTAAGGAGGCAGTTTAATAGGCTTTGCGTCTCCAACATCGACATCATGCATCAACACAGTGGTTCTTCCTGGAGTGGCACGGAACACTTGCGGGTACTCCTGCAGGAATGCCGAAAACTCCTGCCTTTCCTCGGAAGGTAGATGAGAAAGCTTAGTCTGGAGATCATTCATGATATCAGGATTCTTCCCCAAACTATCACTCAGGCTCATACTGCATGGGAGAGCTTCACTTGCAGACTCGGGTGGAACAGCTACAGTGCAGACTGGATTATTTTCGTCCAGCCTGTGATGTAACTTTAGCATGTTGATGTGACAAAGTTGCTTGTTCTTTCTACGATCTGGTGTGGCAATGACATAGTTGACATCACTGAGTTTCTTCTCCACGAAATAAGGACCACTAAACTTGGCTTGAAGAGGTTGCCCATGAACTGGTAGCAGAATCAAAACCTGATCTCCTGGCTGAAAGTGGCGTAACCTGGACTTCTTATCATACCAAGTCTTCATCTTCTCCTGAGCAGCTCCTAAATTCTCTCTCACCAGCTGTAAAGCAGTGGACAGCCGTTCTTTGAACTTCATCACATACTCCAGCAGGTTGACGTCATCTTCCTCCGACAGCCAGCATTCCTTGAGTAACTTAACGGGTCCTCTTACTTCATGGCCAAACAGTAGTTCAAAAGGTGAGAAGCCCAGTGATTCATTTGGAGATTCTCTTGCGGCAAATACAACAAATGGAAGACCTTTATCCCAGTCTTTCTGATGTTCCAAACAGTATTTCTTGAGCATCGATTTGAGTGTTTGATGATATCTCTCCAACGCTTCTTGGGTCTGGGGATGGTAAGCTGAAGACGTGATCTGGGTGATGCCCAACTCTTTCAGAGACTGCTTGAAAACATTTGACATGAAATTACTTCCCCGGTCTGACTGTACCTCCTTGGTCAGACCAAACTTAGTGAAGAACCCTAGCATTTCCTTAACCACGTTCTTTGCTGAGATATTTCTAAGTGGAATGGCTTCAAGATAACAAGTAGCCATATCAATCAGGGTCAACACATAAGAAAATCCTGAATAAGTCTTAGGGAGAGGGCCCACAATATCCACCAACACACGGGTGAATGGCGCCTCAAAAGGAGGAATGGGAACCAGAGGTGCAACCTTTTCGGTCTGATTACACTTCCCCACAACTTGACAGGTGTGACAAGACTTACAATACCAGGAAACATCCCTGAAGATACCTGGCCAGTAGAAGTGTTTCAAAATGCGTGCCACAGTCTTCCTTACTCCAAGGTGTCCTGCCAAACTGGAATCATGAGCCACTCTAATGATATCCTGCCTACAAACACGAGGGATGACAACTTGATGTACAACCTCCCATTCACAGTCGGCTGATGCTGTTGGGGGTCTCCACTTCCTCATAAGTACTCCTGACTTTACATAATAACAATTAGAAGCACCGGCTGACTCTTCCTCACTGCAGGCAGAGTCAACTAGACCTTTCAACTCAGGGTCAGCAACCTGCAACTCAACCAACTCTTGACGAGACAAATTATCAACGCTACGCGGTACTGCCTCATCTGGTGAGTGGTCCAAATTAGCAAGAAAAGTGTCAGCTAGGATAACATCATCATCATCATTATCCTCTAAATCACCAGTAACTTTAGACTTAGCCCTAGTGACAGCACATGCAGGGAACACATCAGGGACATCACAATCCTGGGCCGCAGCCACTGGCTCACTAGACAACTGAGGAGCTGGACACACTTGACTTCCACCAATATCATTTCCAAGTAAGAAAGTTACACCTGACATTGGGAGTGTCTCAACCAACCCAACCATAACAGAACCATTAACAAAACCAGACTCTAAATTCACTCTACACAGAGGGACAGAGAAGTAATTATTCCCTACACCTTGTAAGATTACAGTTTCATCAGAGGAATTAACATTAGAGCCTAGAACACTGGTCAGCATAAGGGATTGGCAAGCACCTGTATCACGATATATTTTAACTGATTTCCTGTCATTACTGTCCAGAGGACTGACAAAACCAACAGACAGGAAATTAGCACATGAACTCTTGAGAGTGTCACCCACGTTACTGCTCAAAAGAGGAGCTCCATCATGAGAATTTAAGTTACCCCTCAAAGCAGGTTCAGTTAACTCAGTTAAAGAATTCTGGGAACTCTCAAGAGTGGACACTAGACCAATTGACTGAATATTTAAAGACTCCTTTTTGTTCACATCACGCTGTCTCCTGAAACATCTCTCCGTAGTATGACCAAGCTTACTACAATAAGTACATTTACTTTTCTGAAATCTAGAGGTGAAGCTGGTATTTACTTCCTGAGAAACATCTCCTTTATTCTCTTTCCTGTTACCTGTACTCTGAGTAGAGGCAACGTACTTACTCTCAGCTTTCCCTTTTTCTTTAGAATATCTCTTGTGAGTGAGAACATATTCCTCAGCTAAAACTGCAGCATCAGACAAATTATCTATTCTTTTCTCATCAAGATATAGGCTTACATCTTTATAAATACACCTCTTGAAGTCCTCCAGCAAAATCATCTGCTTAAATTTACCAAAATCAGAATCCACATTCTTAGAATTTAACCACTGCTCTAACAGATCTTCTTTGATTTTTGCATACTCAACATGGGATTGCTTATCTTGCTTGTAAGTTGTCCTAAATTTTACTCTATAGGCTTCAGGAACAAGCTCATAGGCCTTAAGAATCAAGCTCTTAACTACATCATAATTATCAGATTGATCCTGAGGCAAAGATGCATAAGTTACTTGAGCTTTACCGGTGAGAACAGTTTGAAGGAGTACTGGCCAATACTCCTTAGGCCAATTAAAACCTGTAGCTACCCTCTCAAACAACTGAAAATACTTTGTTAAATCAGATTCATTAAAAGGAGGGACAAGTTTAACATTTTTAGCCACATTAAAATCATCAGAGCTAGATGATCCAGTTCCACCTTGTTTCATGCGATACTCATGGTCTGCCTGAATCCTAGCAAGTTCAACTTGTGCCTGAGACTCAGCCTCCTTAGCACGAGACTGAAACTCAGCCTCCTTTGCATTTGCCTGAAACTCAGCCTCCTTAGCAAGAGCCTCCTGCAGGGCTAGCTGTAACTTAGCTAATTCAATCTGCGTTTGCTCATTTGGAGGAGTTACATTAAACAAGCTTTCATTAATCATGGCAACAATTTGATCTTTAGACTGAGGAGAGCGAACAACAAATCCCAATTGTTGAGCAACAATTTTAAGTTCATTCTTTGTTCTGTTTTCTATATCACTCACTGTTTGCACATTTGACAAAAAATCTTTGGCTTCATCAAGTGTAGTAATAGTAGACATAATTAATAAGTAAGTCACAAAATATCAAGCAATATCCTTATGATAATATCCAGAATATCCTGGCGAGGTCGCCAAATTTATGTTACGGAACAGAGAAAGATAATGTACACTTTAAGTGAGAAAACTAAAAATCACTACTGTCCCGTAAAGTTCCAGGTTCAAAACAAAGAGTTAGGTAAAATTACAAGTTAAAGTTTAATGCTCAAACTAACAACAAAACATTCAGGACTCATAAGGATAATGTAATGGCAAATAAACAGGTTAAATATATGGTTAACTGCAATAGCCTCTATTAACACGAATCTAGCAAGAGTAAATTTATCTAAGTCAGCCCTGATAAAATGAGATACCAGATAATACTCAGTGAATGCCAGACAAATTAATACAGATACAAACTATTATCTAAAAATGACTGACATAAAACCCAACATCAATCAAAAACCCCACTAGGCCCAAGAATTAACTTTATGCTACACAGTACAAGAACAAAATGCAATAGCAGTTATACTCAAATTACACACAGCTGCTAGATGTTTGGAGATTTCTTGAGCACTCACAATAATAATATCTGTACAGGGGAGGACAGAGATGTGAACAAAATGAGGAGCAGATCTAAGTGGCAATGATGCAGAGACTGAGCTCATTATATAGGGGCCAGCAGAGCTTGATACAACTTGTAAGAAGGACACGCAAATGAAGCCATGGGGACAAAAAGCTGAAAATCCCGCTCTGAATTCCAGAAATGACGACTTACTCTACTATAACGGTAGAAGGGGGGAACTGAGGCAGAACACGCTCGTGATCAAACATGCACCATACTGTGCGTTAAAATTACACAAAGGATGATGAAATCATAGGCTATGTAACAATATATATATATATATATATATATATATATATATATATATATATATATATATATATATGTGTGTGTGTGTGTGTGTGTGTGTGTGTGTGTGTGTGTGTAAAGATGGCTAAAGCGAGAAGGAAAACAAACTGTGCTATCAAAAAGGTAAACAAGTAAAGCATGATAGTGAAACAGGACAATCAAAACGGAAAGAAAGATGTGTATCCAACAATGAGCTAGGAAAAGACACGAGTAAAGGAGAAAAACGGTGAAAACGTAAAAAGGATGGAAATATCTATGAATAATAAAGTACAATATAGGAACAAGGGAGCGAGAGAATGGTGAAGAGAAGACGTACACGGCATAAAAAACAATATGCGCTGCAACACAGGGCAAGAAAAAGGAAGAAAAGGGGATATCTAAAACATGAGACTCAATGTAAATGTAGACAGGAAAAAAAAAAATGCCAGTGTTCTAATATTGACAAGAACTGTGTAGAATATCTAGAGAAAAGAGGAATATAAAAAATAAAAATATAATTGACAAACAAATTATCAGGAATGACAAGCAAAAGTGAGGAAAAACGCCGAGGCCTCTGAGCCTATAGCGGACATACCCTGAGATAAAAGATCATTGCATCCCCTGGGTTACCACAGTGACCTTCCCGTGATGTTACCCAAGGTATTCATTTTACCTGGTAGGTCTGACGGACCCCTGAGTCAAGTGGCGCAGTCTGCCCTCACTAAATGGACGAACTGAAAGACGGTAATAAGCGCTGAAGTTGGTACTTAGAACTCTGATGATATCAATAAGAAAATTAGAAAAGCATGACAAAAAAGAGAGAGACAACAGGAAAACTAAATAAGTGGGCATATAACCACCGGACTACCAATGACAAGCGCTTAATCCACCGCGTGGCCTGCGCCGCACCATTAAACAGTCAAAGGAGGGATGAGGGTGGGGGTAAGGAAATGAGCTTGGTGGGCAGAGGAATGGGTGGGATGTAATGAAAGTTTGGTGGTCGATGGGGTGGGAGTAGGAAAGTATACCCTGTGAAAATTGTTGTTGCAGGATTAGCAGTTTTAGTGCAGTGAAGGTTTATTATACAATATTCAGCAGAAGGAATCTGTAAAGACTTGAACTTGAGGGAAACGAAGAATGGGTCGGATGAGCTGAGGGTAAGAAAGGGCCATGAGAGTTTACCTGTGAAAATGAATGATATGAAATTAGTGGACTGAATGGAAGCAAGATTTTTTTTCAAAGGTTCCTCCAACAAGATCGGCACAAGATAAGCTAGAGGTGCTTTTACAGACCTTGCGTCTTGGAAAGCACGTACATAAAAAAGGGGAAAACAGATAAAGTGCGTACAATTAATCCATAAACTAAACTGTGGACATAACCTTAAGACATAAAAACTCAAGACGGTATGGTTGTTATAAAACTATGAGAAAAATAACAACAAAAACTACACATAAAGCTAATAAAATATAATTATGAAACGACAAGAAACATTATGAAGAAAAAGAGAAAATCAGAAAATAAATTGTGGATATAAAGCCGCGAGGCCTAGGACTATAGTGGCGACAGGGAAAATATTGTGGAAGGGACCATTAATCTAGGTAATCAGGGAAGGCGTGTTCCCGCGACGCACGCAAGGTGGCACAGCCAGGAGCGTGTAAGGGTGAAGGGGCATGGTTAGGACGGGGTGAGGGGGCACAGCGAGGGCAAGGGGTGAGGGGGCATGTCTATGGCAGTGGTGAGGGGGGCATGGCTGGGACTGGGGTGAGGGGGCATGGCTGGGACTGGGGTGAGGAGGCATGTCTATGGCAGGGGTGAGGGGGCATGGCTGAGACTGGAGTGAAAGAACATATCCAGGAGAGGATTATGGGGCATAACCAGTACAGGGTCTGGCACAGTGTTGCCAACCGTAATGTAATTATCCCACGCGATGGGTAATTCAACCATTTTTTCAAACGGGTAGGGCAGTAGGGTAATTTTATTAAAAGCGTTCATAGTGCTGGGTATTTGCGAATTATCATAAGAAAGTAAAATTTGTAAAAACAATAGAAATTATGTATAATCTTCCAAGAATGTTATATATGTCATTCACTCCTCATTTGTGATGAATACTTCACACTATAAAAGACTCAGTGTACCTGGATTATTTTGATGTGTGTGTGGTCGCATTTACATAATCCCTTTTTAACTGTTCAAACTAAATCAGCCACGCGTGAGTTTTGATTCGCCACCACAGAGCGAAAGGGGAAGGTTAAATGCAATCTAAAGCTTGCGGTATACCCTATACCACACTATCCCTTCCGAAGTGTAGGGTGTCCGACGCTAGGAAGCTGGCAAACCTACAGTCCTGATAGCATTACTCGTACATATTAATCGAAAAACCTCTAGCCTTCTGTGGGAGTTCGAACTTTTGCTCGCAAGGCAAGGTCGTCGCTGGTGATTAACCAAAATACGCCAGGCGTCTGATACCTGTTTTTGAAGAGAAGTTGACTGTTTTGCATTCAAAAGGCTCTGCGTCATACAAAATGCTATAACAAGACTTTTATTCCTTTATATAAAAATACCGACAATAAAATAACAGTAATGTGAAATTTTTCTCTACGCCGTAGGGTAATTTCAACACGGGCGTAGTGTTGAACACTGCCGAGGTGTTGGCAACACTGGTGGAAATGGGGGAGGGGAGTGAAGGTGAGGAATGCAAGGAAGGTGGATACGCCAAGTGGGTGCGGCATATCCATGGTGAAGGTGGGGCGGTAGTTATAGAGGAGTAGGTAATACACAAAGAGGGTAGAGGGGGCATATCCACGCGAGTGGTGAGGATGAGGGGCATATTAAGGACAGGGATGGCGTGAGTGAGGCATACTTAAGAGAGGAGTGACAGTGTGGGGGCATATGTAAGAGAGGGGTAGGGTTGTGGAGCAAATTCAGAAAAGAGGTAGTGGGGGTGAGCAGCATGTCCAAGGAAGGGATGGGAGTAAAACTAGGTTAGGGCACAGAAAAGCGGGTGGACATAAGGGGTGTAAATCCACGAGTGGGGAGGAGTGGGGAAGGGTGTCAGGGGATAGATGCAGAAGAGGACTGAGGGGCTATAGGTGGATTGGGTGGGACACAGATATAGAGGATATTGGTGGGATGGAAATACAAGAGGGCATGCATATCCAAAAAGAATGGGCATGTAGTGGGAATGAAAGGAGCATATAAAGGGAGGGGAGGGGCATATTCAGGGACGTATATCTATCTGAGGGATATATGGATGTAAGGGATATGCTGTTCAAGGAGAGGAGTGAAACAAGCATGGCATATAAAAGGTAAGGCGGAATACTGAATGCACTGTAGTTGAGGATGTGTATCAGGCGACAGCAACCTATCTGGGAAGAGATATTCAGGAAGAGGGTGGCAGGGTTATTTCCATGAGGCATATCCAAGGGAGGGGGAGCAGATGACAACAGTATATGGACAGAACACACCTAGGTATGAGTTTGGGAGGATGTAGTCTATCTACGTGGACATAGTCAGGACTGAGCCGTATCCTGGTCGCACAATGCGATATATTGAGTGGGGAGAAGCGGATATTTTGAGAGAATGGAAAATGTCATATTCAAAGGGACATCCAGAACAGGGAGATATCCAGAGTTTGTGGATATATCCAGATTCTGGAACATATTCAACCAGAGGAGTATATGTAATGACAGAGGGTATAGGTGCATATAATTATAGGGACCAATCTGGAGTTTGGTATATATCCCGGGAAGGGTGTGGTCATATTCTGGTGTATATTGGAAACTGGAGGGAACATCTTGAGTTGGGGGGCATGTCCTTGCAGAAAGCGGGGCAAATTCAGGGGAAAGGGACAAAAGGGAGAATCTCCAGCGTTGGAGTATATACGCAGTTGGAAGGTATATCCAGAAACGGAAGGTATACCAGGCGTTAGGAAGCATATCCAGGGATGGAAGGTATTTCTAGACCTGGGGTTATATCCACATGAGGGAGGCATATCCAAAGCCGGTGGTGTGTCCTACAGAGGGTAATTCCACAGTCTGGATGAGGAGGAAGAGTGGGACTCCGACCTAACATTTCCCTCTGGACTACAGCTGATTAGTGAACGCTTTTTCCTTCAACAGATACCGGTATGATTATATACTCTTCTTCCTGATCAACACTTTATGAATGACGGATTTTGTTTTATTGTTGCTTTAATCAGGCTTGTTTAGGCAATACTGTGGTGGGCTTAGAAGGCTCACTTAAACTTCTCCATTGCCAGTTTACGGCTGCGTTTAGTAGATATTATTTTGATGTAGGTGATTTATGCAAACTTTATTGGTACTGACCCCTTCAGCACGAGGCCTCTCCCTTAAAATGAATAATATCCCTCTAAGGATATTAGAGGATGGAAATAACATGATAAAAATCAAGAATTACAAGTAAAACACACACACACACACACACACACACACACACACACACACACACACACACACACACACACACACACGCAGACAC
Source organism: Coenobita brevimanus (assembly GCF_032717465.1). Lineage (NCBI taxonomy): Eukaryota > Metazoa > Arthropoda > Malacostraca > Decapoda > Coenobitidae > Coenobita > Coenobita brevimanus. Next base: position 42,553,906 of record NC_136991.1, read on the forward strand.
AGACACAGACACACATCTACCGAATCAACATCCTGCCTAAATAATACAGACCATCACGGCCAAGAACCACTTTACTTTCGTTGCAGTAACTCAGCGTTTAGAAATGCACATAGGAATAACTGGCATTGATCTTGGGAAGGAGACCATAAACTAACCAATATCGGAAGCCATACACTATACAGTGTCTGATATGACTCTGCAGTAGAGACGGTACAGTGGGTGTGGAGATGTGAAGTGTCACTGTGCGGTCGGTATGAAGTACAGCAGTGAGAAATGTGCCCGTGTCACAAGTGGACCAGCAGTGTGTGCTGGGGTACGGTAAGTGACTGCTGTATGTCACGTGATACAAGGCTATATGTTGTGGTAAACTGAAAACAACAAGCAGGTCTGATCCCACTAAAACAGAGATTAGGGTCGGTCTAAAACAGGTCGCTGGATCTGGTTACATTACAAAGAATATTCGGCAGGAACTTGAAGAAATTGTGGGTCAAGAATGAGTAGGCAGAGAGTCTGAAAGACGAGGAATGTGTGTATGTGGGGGGGGGGGTGAGAGGTGAGTCTAACGACAGGTCGCCGGATCTGGTTTGATTCCAAGGAATAGTGGGCAGGAACGTGAGGAAATAATGGGTTAAGAATGAGGATGTAGAAGGGACTGGAATAAGAGAAGGGGAATACCAACGCTCGCGCGTGCATGCTTGTGTGTGTGTGTGTGTGTGTGTGTGTGTGTGTGTGTGTGTGTGTGTGTGTGTGTGTGTGTGGTGATGATGAAGAGGTGAAGGAAGAGGTTCTAACAAAACGCGTTGGTGCAGAAAACTGTTTTAGGGCTAACTATGGCAGTGCTACAAAATTCTTCTTGGGACAAACTTGCATTTGCTGTGAACCTTTAGGTTTCTGCAGGTTTCACAGAGTCTCCTGCTGTGGAGTGAGGCTGGCACAGTATTGTTGGGCTTGTTTTTATTTTTCAGACATGTTGGGGAGACTAGTGGAAGATCGGGAGAGTCTGTTTTAATGAATTTTAGTAATCAAACTGTTCCTTGACCCAGCTCGAAATCGAACTTGCATCGCTTATGACAAAAGGCCACTTCTCTAACCGCTTGACCAGTAATTCCCCTTGTGTGTAATATTACATGATTACTTACCTAGTCTTCTGACTTTATAATTATGTATCTATCTGCCCTTTTGTGTGTGCTCCTACCTACTTGCCCATCTATTTATCAAAGTAAGAGAAGAAACTGTAGTGAGGTGCTCTCTCTCTCTCTCTCTCTCTCTCTCTCTCTCTCTCTCTCTCTCTCTCTCAGTCGAGTCTGCTGCTTCCTGGGAACGTGGAGGAAATACAAACCGTTTGTGTTTGTTTTGTTTTTTATGCGTTGTGTTTAGGTTGGGCGAATTGAGAGGGATGGCGGGGGGAAGTGTATGTACCGTATGTTTACCTTGGATATTAGCCCCCCCCCCTCTCTCTCTCTCTCTCTCTCTCTCAACACTTTAACTGATGTATACATTGAGGAAGACGAACATGAATATTATTTACCCTGGACACCCATAACAATAATCGAATTTATTTTATCTTTCTTTCAATAAACAAAGAACACAAAGGGTTTTTATATACACTCAAACTTCTCATTTGTCTAGTTCTCAAATGCATTTTTCGTGTAGTTTATGGCAGGTAGTATGGCAATTATTGTGAATGAGGTGTAATTTACGGCAGGTGTGGTGAATGGGGTGTAGTTTATGGCAGGTATTGTGAATGAGGTGTAATTTACGGCAGGTGTGGTGAATGCGATGTAGCAGTATGGCAGGTATTGTGAATGAGGTGTAATTTACGACAGGTGTGGTGAATGCGGTGTAGTGTGTGACAGGTGTGGTGAATGGGGTGTAGTTTATGGCAGGAATTGTGAATGGGGTGTAGTGTGTGACAGGTGTGGTGAATGGGGTGTAGTTTATGGCAGGTATTGTGAATCAGGTGTAATTTACGACAGGTGTGGTGAATGGGGTGTAGCTTATGGCAGGTATTGTGAATCAGGTGTAATTTGAGGCAGGTGTGGTGAATGGGGTGTAGCTTATGGCAGGTATTGTGAATCAGGTGTAATTTACGACAGATGTGGTGAATGGGGTGTAGTTTATGGCAAGTATTGTGAATCAGGTGTAATTTACGGCAGGTGTGGTGAATGGGCTGTAGTTTATGGCAGGTATTGTGAATGGGGTGCAGTTTACGGCAGGTGTGGCGAATGGGGTGGAGTTTATGGCAGGTATTGTGAATGGAGTGTAGTTTATGACAGGTGTGGGGAATGGGGTGTAGGTTATGGCAGCTGTGGTGAATTGGGTGCGTTGCAGTGAAAGAGGTTTGGTGTGAATGAAGAATGGTAAGATGAATGAAGTGTGGCAAGGTGAATCACGTATAGTGAGGTGCGTTAAGTGTGGTGTAATGTCTGAGATGTGATAAGATGATTGACGTGTGGTGTAATAAATGAGCTGTCGGGAGGGGTGAATGTGTGGTGTGAATAAGTTTTGGTGTGGTTAATGTGGTGCATGGTGGTGGTGAAAGTGCGTGGTGTACAGCGTCAATCACTAACCCGCTCCCTCATCACCACACCCTCACATTCCTTTGCATCACAAACAGGGTTGAGGGAGGGAGGGTAGGTGTCGGTCAGACACAACGGCCATTTTGGATCCAGAAAAACCTTGCTGCTTAACCCCTTGAATCTCCGACGTTTTTCATTGGCATTCTTGCCTTTCCTTATCATTATACTGGTTTATTCTTGCCTTTCCTTATCATTATACTGGTTTATTCTTGCCTTTCCTTATCATTATACTGGTTTATTCTTGCCTTTCCTTATCATTATACTGGTTTATTCTTGCCTTTCCTTATCATTATACTGGTTTATTCTTGCCTTTCCTAATCATTATACTGGTTTATTCATGCCTTTCCTTATCATTATACTGGTTTATTCTTGCCTTTCCTTATCATTATACTGGTTTATTCTTGCCTTTCCTTATCATTATACTGGTCTATTCTTGCCACCTCTATACAATTACATTCAGCACTGGCGATACATCTAGTAGTGACAAGGAAAATAATAATATATCTAATCTCTCTAGTTCAAAAAATCTCTTCTGTGTTGAATAAAAGCGTCTAAAAGTAATAACAAAATAAATTATATCATCCGGCCGAAGGGGTTAACTGCTTCAGCAAGATGACATCTCTCACTTTATTCTTGCTACCCTGGTGGAGCAGAGTGCATACCTCCGCCAGAGTTTGAGAGTATAAAGACAAACTGGGACAAGTCTGACCCTCACCTCTTGACAAAAATTCAAGATTGTAGCAAAATGTTCAAGGTCACATCTCAAGAATGTAGCACGAAATGAACAGATTTTATGCAAGGGATATTATGACTGTCTCATGTCTTGGTCCCTTGTCTTTATTTTGTTTCAAGACATTCATCTTGACATTTCACCTTTTCGTTCAAAATTCAATCACTTAATCTACTGTCAATCCTCCATCGCTAATCTATATTTGATGCATATCCATCCAACAGATTTCCTTTGTCATGATGCTGACCTTGACTTGTGGCCTATTGCGCCCAAAATTTGATCATTATTTCCTCTGCTGGTTTTCATTTGGTTTTCTACATCTGGTGAAAAATCCATCGAATAATTTTCCCATACCGGCAATGGTGGCAAGGGACAGCGTGACCAATCCACCGAACCAACCATTTAACCCTGGCGGAGGTAAAAATACGCCATGGTCATGAAGGGGTTAAAACTATCACTACTTGGCTATCATTAACACAACTACCACTACTGGTAACATTATATCATCACTACTATTATCATCGTCTCACTCACTACCATAACTACCACACTGTTCACAACTACCATTGCTGGTAACATTATATCATCACTACTATCATCATCGTCTCACTCACTACCATAACTACCACATTGTTCACAACTACCACTGCTGGTAACATTATATCATCACTACTATTATCATCGTTTCACTCACTACCATAACTACCACACTGTTCACAACTACCATTGCTGGTAACATTATATCATCACTACTATTATCATCGTCTCACTCACTACCATAACTACCACAATGTTCATTACCATTGCTGGTAACATTATATCATCACTACTATTATCATCACTACCATAACTACCACACTGTTCACAACTACCATTGCTGGTAACATTTTATCATCACTACTATTATCATCGTCTCACTCACTACCATAACTACCACAATGTTCACAACTATCACTGCTAATAACATAATACTTTAATCGTCTAACTCACTATCATAACAGCCATATTGTTCATTAGAATCACTGCTACCACAGTCAACATCACTATCACCAGCACAATTAACACAACTATAAGCACCATCACCATCACTACGGCTACCGCTATCCTTATCACTGCTATCACAGCCAACACCACTATCACCAGCACAATTAACACATCAGTACCATCGCTATCACTTCGACTAGCGCTATCCTTATCACTGTCATCACAGTCAACATCACTATCACCAGCACAAATAACACAACTATCAGCAGCAGCACAATCACTACGGCTAACACTATCCTCATCCTCACCACAATTACCATTATCATCATAACCGTCACTACTACAACTACTACGTCTTTGTAAGTACAGCTACCACAACTACCACTGTTTTCACTATCACCATAGCCTCAACTACCACTATCATCTTAATCACCGCTACCACAGCTAACACTGTTATCTCAATCACCACTGCAATAATTACTATCAATATAATCATCACTACCATCACTACAACTATTACCACAATCATTATTTCCACAGTTACTGCTCCACAATTACCAATGACTATCATAATCATTACTTCCACAACTATCACTACCATAATCATCACAGCCACAATTACCACTGTTATAATCACTGCTACCACCATTTACCACTACCATCAACACCGCTACCACAACTACAAGTAGTTCCACATCTGTATGGATGAAAGGGATACTGATGGAGAACACTGCCTCTAATGGCGACAAAAATCGTTGCCTTTATTTCTTGTTGTTGACATACAGGATTTTATTCAGCTTAAGAGAAAACCTCTTGGTATCTAAGGTTGATAATAGTCCTCATCAGCATTTTAATGAAGGAAATGTTAACTATTTCACTCCTGCTGCGCCAAACCTTTCTATCCACTTCATCTAATGTTGAATATCGTCTCCATCAGCCTTCTAATAAAAGAAATATTGACTATACCACTCCTGCTGCGCCAAACCTTTCTAGTCACTTCACATGTGTGGCCTCTCATCGTCTCACCGTTAACAAGTGTCCAGTAACCATTTCAGAACGTGAGAAATCTTAACTATGTGGTTCTTGCTATTGCTGAACGATTTTAATTATGTTATGGGTGGCCCTCGTAGTGTAAAGGTTAAGAAAAGATAAAACTAGTTCATATATAACATCACAGCTGCACTAACGAACAACAACAGGTTTGGATATTCCAGGTTGTCTGTAAGTGATGCGCGGTGGCAGATGTGTTGGGCTGGTTAGCTTTGGTTTTGGTAGTGGCGGCACAGACACACACATACAGTACACGAGGTAATCTGGCGAGGGGGTGGCAAGGGTACAGGGCTTGTGATGTTTCCTTCCCACTCCAACTCACATCTAAGCATGTGGGGCTACGTCACGGAGCAATGACCCAGCAGGGTATCTCTGACTCTCAGGGTACTCCCCCCCAAGATGCTTCTCGGCGGAGTCCAGGGCTCAGAGTCATCAACAAACTTACAATAAAACCCTCTCCTAACTAAGACTGGCTCCCGTATTCTCGCAGGCTCCATACCACCTTTCCCTTACCAGCTCACTTCTGTGCATGCCGCGTTAATATTATGCTGTGTTTATGCCAACTGTGTCGATGTTAAGATGTAAAAAGTCATCCAAGAGAATATAAAGGTGAAATATACCACTGTTTCGCTATGGAAAGAGGTACTGGAAGACCTTCCCACCTCTCTGAGGGCAGGGTGGCCCCGTGGTAGAGCGTCGGACTCGGGACCGGAGGGTCGTGAGTTCGAACTATACACGGTAGCTGCCATGCAGGGAGGGGTAGCGCCCTGCTTTCACCTAGCAGGGCTATATGATCTAATAAGGTCATGCTGCGGGAAACATTTCCCTTTGCCTTCCCACCTCTTTCTTTTGTATATTACACCCGACTATTCCCTTGCATAACATTTATGTCTTTCAAAGGTCGACACAGGTTGGACAAATAACACACCACAGATTAACGTGGCATATGTAAGAATAAACTGATAAGGAAGAGGCGCTACAGAGTCACCTGAGGTGACGAGAATACGAGCCTTGGTTTTCCCAGGAAGAACAAGATGTTGGGAAAATGTCTGTGCTTTCCTGTGTTTGTCCTTCCTGGAAAAACTGATCTGAGTTAGGCCGGGGAAGTGATGTTAAGTTTGTGTAGTGAATCTTGGCTCGGAAGCATCTGTCTGGTACCTCACACACCCACACCCGCCACTACCAACACCCGGTGGATTAGGCCTGGCCAGGACCTGACTGTACTAAATGCAGGTTATGACAGGGACACCACTGAAAAAAAAAACGAGCCGGGACGCTACCTCCTGGGTGGCTTGGAAACGCGTCCAGAAACTCACACGCGCGTGCACTTGCTTGTGCAATTGCACGCACACACACACGTGCACACATATGAAAATGAAAGAACATGGTAAAATTACCGAATTAGTTTTGACAGGTAGCTACAGTTAAAGTAGTTATTGTCGCAATCGAAGGTATTGCTGTGTTGTGCAATCGTCAGTATCAGGTTTCAGAGTATGCAGTATTATCAATAGCGGCTAAAATTGCCACTGTTTAGCATACTGGTACAGGGACCGGAATGATCCCTTAAGCACTCTCTGCCCATCTGTGGCCCAGTGACACGATGTATCCGTATAAGAGACTGTACTGAAAAAGTAGTCATTTGTTCACAGTCTCATTCTATCCTTGCGATGATAGAACCTCTCACGATATATGCTGAACATTTATGCCTAAGTGTTTTGAGTATTTAATTATGGCAAATGTATTTTGCGCGTGTGTATGGGGGGGAGGGGGAAAAAATACTTCCTCAGTATCTCTGCTTGTCGTAAGAGGCGATTAAAAGGGACTTCTTGTATTCCATCTTTCTCTCCTTACTGTGCTCTTCTTCTCTTCTGCCCTATCCCTCTTCTTGGTATTTCTGTGTTTCTTCCGGCCTTTGTTTTCCCTCTACTCCTGTCAGGATAGAAATTTGGTTTTACGACATGAATAGTTTAGGGACTTCCCATTGACGCTAACCTTTTCTCCCTCACACCACTGTCACGCCAACATCACTTCATTGGCAGCCTTTGTGACATATAGCCATATTGTTGACTTGGTGCTAGTTCATTATTCTTTCCTTCCTGCTCTTTCTAATTAATCTTGTTTAAGGATTCTTCATATAGACTGGTCCATTCTTGTAACTTTTTTTTAGTGGAACTAAATCTACATTTACTGTCTGCGAAACACACACACACACACACACACACACACACACACACACACACACACACACACACACACACACACACACACACACACACACACACACTTAAGAGGGCGTACAAGTAATAAGGGGATAATAGATAATACTTAAATCCTCCAGTCAGAAAAATGCCTCCTAAGCTGCGTAAATTCGTCTGATGATAACACGAAAAATCAAAGTAAAAATAGGTTACTGGAAAGACAGCAGTGTTGTTGTGGAATGTGCTCTTGGCGCCTCATGGTCAAGTAGGTAAAACGCCCCAGACGGAGTGACGGCCTTGCACACCTTCGATTATCATGAGGCGACTACGTGTTTTTCCATCATATAATGCCACCAAGGGAAGTAGGCTGGTCATCTACCCTTTAATGTACTGCACTGCAATACCCTAGACTCATACCCCTAGACGTCCAACAGGGTAATGTCGGATTGCATGTTAGCATTTTTATACTAGGACGAATTGAACTTCTCTGGACACCCTCATTTCTGTCGCTACATCAACAATCTTTCTTTGTTTCTCCGTCAGTCTCTCACGAAATGCAGTATCTCTCCTCTAACTCATTCCCTCCCACGTCTCTCTGGTATTATTCTTTCTTCCTTTTTTGTTTTCTCTCAAACTCTTACGTCCTTTATCATTTTTCAAACTTCTCTTTCATCACCATTCCTCTCCTCTTTAAATTTACCCCATTTTTGAAAAGACCCCTTCAGTACTCAGTTACTCTTCATTTTTTTCGCTACTCCATATTACTCATTTTACATATTTTTCTTTCCGTTCTATTTTAAACAATTCCTTTCTTCTATAATCTTTTCTAGCCATTCCCATTCTCTACCTTCTTCCAGTCCTCTTCACATTTGTTAGTTCATTAATTTTTTCCAGTGTTCTCATCACTCCATACTCCGATTCCCCTTCCTGTTTATCCCTTCCAGTTTCCCAGTATTTCACTATCTATCCCAGTAATTAAAATGTCATTTCCTTCTCCATCCCCTCCCATTCTCTGCTACTCAGCTCCACTTTATTCCCTATTCCTTCCACTTTATCTCTTCCCTTCATCCCGATCTTTTACGAAACACCTTTCAAAAAATTTCCCACTCTTACTTTTCTTTACCCTCATCAATTTTCCAATTTTCCCTTCCTCTCCATATCTTTCTGCTCCTTTCTACTCCACTCTCCATACAGCTACTCCTTTCTACTCCACTCTCCATACCCCTACTCCTTACTACTCCACTCTCCCTGCTCCTACTCCTTTCTACTCCACTCTCCCTGTTCCTACTCCTTCTACTCCACTCCCCCTGCCCCTAATCCTTTCTACTCCACTCTCCTTGCTCCTACTCCTTTCTATTCCACCCTCCCTGCTCCTACTCCTTTCTACTCCACTCTCCCTGCTACTACTCCTTTCTACTCCACTCTCCCTGCTCCTACTCCTTTCTACTCCACTCTCCCTGCTCCTACTCGTTTCTACTCCATTCTCCATGCTCCTACTCCTTTCTACTCCACTTTCCCGGCTCCTTCTTCTTTCCTGTCACTTTCTCTTAATCTCTTTCCTTCCTCTTTTACGTACTTTATCCTTTACACCCTCTCTCCATTTCCATCTTCATCAACATTTTCCAGCTCATCTGCATCCCCACTCTTTCCAGTTTTTTTCCAATCACTTTCCTTCCCCACCACTCTAGTATTTTCCTTCTTTTCCTCATATCCATCTTTTCCAATATTTGCCACCCTTGTTCCATCTTCATCTTTCCCTTAATTTTTCAAACTTTTTCTTTCCCCTCTTTCCAATAATTTCCACCCATATTCCTTCCTCGCCTTTCCTTTGCATTCTTCCGTACTCAACCTCCCTTTCATCCTTTTCCCTTTCTCTTCATCACTCTCCACTCCTCCCAGCCTCCACTATCCTCTCCAATTATCCACATCTTTCCCATCTCCATCCATTCCAATTTTCCATCCTCTTCTCCGTCCCTTGCCACTCCTGCCTCTCCGCCTTCATCAGTGCTCCCTTCACTTCCGTATTCCACAAATCTTTCCACTGCCACGAATTTTACCCTTTTCCTCCCCGGCCGGCTTTGCACACCTGCCGCAGGACCCGTGATGGAGGAGGCAGGGGTAAAAACGTGAAATCAACAGGGGCGAGAATATCAGCACGTCTGTCTGTCTATCTATATCTATCATCTATATCTTTCTCTCCATCTGTCCATCCATCCATCTATCTGTCTATTTCTGTATTTTTGCTTTGTGAGGTGAATACTCCATAAAGACTTAAAGGCGTTTCTGTCCCTACTCATTACCGACTTCCCTTTTCCTATTACACACCATCCCTCCATACCTCAAGCATTTTACCTGTCCACCATGTTCTCGGTCTCCCACTCCTTCTCTTCATCGCAACAACTTCTTTCATACACTCTCTTGGTCCCTCTTTCACTCTCCGGTCGCTCCAAGTGGCCTAACTATCTCGGAGTGTTTCTTCTTATTTTTCGACGCTAACCTCTACACCACATTCCGCATGGATCTTTCCATCTGTCCATCTATCCTCATCGCCAGGCACAGTTATCCCTTTCACTGCGTTGACGTATTTTGTATTTTGTTTCTAATACATTCCTGTTTTTCCTTTTTTAGCTCAGTACAAACTTGCCAACCTGAAGGGGTTAGATGTAGCCTTCAATAACCCTCCCAGTACCAGACACATTTCCCAGGCTAAATAAAATGGTCTGGAGGTACCAAGAATAACCTACAAAAGACCTCACCGGTTTCAAGGGGTTGCTCTGTGTACAAGTTTCCTTGTTCATACTTTAAGTATATTCTTGCCATCTCCACACAAGACTTTTCGAAATGAAAGATGTATACAGTACACAGCCTTCACTGGCAAAGTCACTAGCATTGTGGAAAATAAGGGCAAATCTGAGGAATAAAATTCCAAATATCCTTCGATATGTGTAACTTTACCAAAGACAAAAATTATGAATGGTTCTAATACAAATATATAAAGGACCAACTTAGGGTAAAAGTAGGCCGAGTTTGTATATTAACAGACTAGTGTAAGTAATCCAAATATCAAAAGGAATGTAAAGAAGTAAGTGGAATGACCAGCCAACCTTTGACTGAGACAATAAACTAGACTGGATAAAGTTAGTACTTACATAGGTAGACCCATAGGTACTGCATAGCAACTTACCTGAAACAAAGGAAACCATATTATACCAGACTGCGTTACCTGATTACATAGGAATTATATCACATAGTAACACAACCATCCACCCACAAGATGTAGTGCTACTTCACGTGACTACACGAGTGACACGCCAAATTATTTCTTGTATTCCAAGAAACCATTTACTGCGACATGGGGTAACTATACAACCAACTGGACTCCTCGTGTTCTAGTGGGTTAAGGCGCTTCAACCGGTTGTGGTTCATAAGGGTTACTGCCGTGTGTTGGTTGGGGCTTATACTGACTTGCGACTCATGGATTACCGACTGGTCACTCTCGCCTTATATGGTAGGACTATTTAGCCTAGCACCGGGGCCCTACGCTCCTCATGGGGCAGCAAAGGACTGGATGACAGAGGGAGAATAATACAGAAGAGTATTGTAGGAATAAACCATATCATAAACTACGGTAACTTATGTATTATTTTGTTGATTCCACACATCTTGTGTGTATAGGGGTGGGGAGGGGGGTACTGTGGTGGTGGAGGGGAGTGGGTAGTAGAGTGGTGGGGAGTGGGAACTGTTGTGTTAGTTTGTGGAGGGTAGGGAGGGTGCATTGTGGTTGTGATTGGGGGGTATGAAATGTGGTGGTGGAGCGTGAGAAGTGTGGTGGTGAGGAGTGCATGGGGATTGCAAAAGTAGAATGGCTTGTGTGTTGGTGGGGAGTCAGTAGTGTAGTGGTGGGGAGTGTAGTGGTGGGGAGTGGGTAGTGTGGTGGTGGGGAGTGAGGAGTGGATAGTGTGGTGGTGGGGAGTGGGGAGTGGGTAGTATGGTGGTTGGGTATGGGTAATGTGGTTGTTGGTTGGGTGTGGGTAGTGTGGTGGGTAGTGCATAGTGTGTTGTGGTGGTGATGGTGGTGGTAGGCAGGGTGCATTGTGACGGAGGAGGGGAGGGTGCATTGTGGTGGTGGTGGTGATGGTGGTGGTGGGGAGGGCGCATGGTGGTTGTTGTGGTGGTGGTGAGGAGTGGGTAGTGCGTGGTGGTGGGGAGTGGGTAGTATGTGGTGGTGGGGAGTGGGTAGTGTGTGGTGCTCGGGAGTGGGTAGTGTGTGGGGATGCGGAGGATGCATTATGGTTGTGGTGCGGAGTGTGTAGTGTGGTAGAGTATAGGGTTAAGTGGTGTGGTGTGGTATAGGAAACAGCTGTGTAAGCCTCAACGTTCTAGTAATTTTATGGTGGTATGCGGGGAACTCCACCTTATACCCTGTCAATACCCGAAATTCCTGACAATATTGGCATTCTGCTCTTCTAATATATAGTAAAGTGGGACTGACGTATTTAGCTAAATAAAAAAATAAATAAACTAGAAGCCATCTCACGATGAGATCTTACCACCTGCGCAGCCGTTTTTCCTTGGCACAAAATTCTGCACCTCCATTGCTGATTTGACGCAAATTCAGATGTAAATCGTATACAAACAGAGCCAGCCAGCCAATCTCACAACTGAAAACAATACCACTCCGCTCACTTCGCAACGCGGGTGGTAATAAATAAATAAACTTAAGCACAAGTAGCTATAGCGCCCCACCTATTTTTGTTGAACACACGACGACTTTCTCTAGGCTGACTGCCTCCTAATACACACAGGACTGAAAACTACCTACATGATGATGAATGATGCATATTCTCTCTCTCTCTCTCTCTCTCTCTCTCTCTCTCTCTCTCTCTCTCTCAAACTAGATCAAATTGCACTACTACTTTCTCGTTAATCCTGAGGTTGGTTAGGCATATAATAATCCTTTCTTTGTGTTTCACTTTTTTTTTTTTTTACACGTGTATATTATTTACCTGTTTTCCAGAATCCTCCATCCAACCTTTCACAAAAACTTTTGTGTTTATCAACCCCTTCAATACGATGGTATTTCTTAGCTTCACTGTCTTGTATCTTCAGTCGACAATACTCACCACAAGAGAGATTAGATCTTCCTTCCATTAACTCCTTCATTACCAGACGTCTGCTCTAACATGAAATATATCGTAGGAGGAGAAACTAATAACGGCAGATACAGTCTTCACTAACCCTTCACTACTGGATGTCTGCCCTAAAGCTGAATAGTATCGTTTGGCGATCGCAACACACACACACACACACACACACACACACACACACACACACACACACACACACACACACACACAGAAAATCAGTGAAAAAAATCAGCTCATAACAACGTTGTAAAAATACCAACATATATGTGGTCTTATTAATACTTAATGTCATAATACGAGAGAGAGAGAGAGAGAGAGAGAGAGAGAGAGAGAGAGAGAGAGAGAGAGAGAGAGAGAGAGAGAGAGAGAGAGAGAGAGAGAGAGAGAGAGAGAGAGGCAAAACTTTCACACAGGACATGAAAGATTGCACCAACGCGCGCGCGCGCGCACGCACAGAAAACCGTACACACCAAAATTCACCCATACCCGTCAAATATTAGTATATCTGTAGAGGACAAACGTCTACGCTCATAAAAACATGCTGCCACGAGCAATGACTTTCACAACCAGCCTCCGTCTGTATCACTAACACACCAATGTCCTCCTTCCTGTCTGTTTCTTTTACTTTGTTAAACCATTACCAGTACACTCAGTCAAGCTCTCATTATACATTCAATCACCTCCCCCCGCCATCTCTCTCTCTCTCTCTCTCTCTCTCTCTCTCTCTCTCATGGTTCACTCGTCCTCCATGTCCCAAGGCGAGAATGATAAAAATCCATCTCCTTGACATGGCTGTGATACACAAGGGGCAAAATCCCTTGACATCGAGTTTTACGTAAAGTTAGATTAAACCCGACCCTTGCCTCGTCGGTGCTGATATTTATTGGTAGTGTAGCATAGGCACAACAGATTCAGCATAAATAGAATGGTTGTGCATTATTATATGCTGATTTAATTTTGTGTCGCTAATCTCTCTCTCTCTCTCTCAACAGATGCCGTATAATATAAACCGTTTTCACAGAAGCCACATTCACTAACTGATCAGTACACCTAAGCGCTCGCTCCCCTTCCTTTACCTTTTCCCTTCCTTATACTGTGCTGACTTCTCACTCCTGATTCTTCTCAAACTCGTCATATTTCTTTCTTTGCTTCTCCTAGTCTTCCTCGTTTTTCATGTCTTCCTTCTCCCCTTCCTCATTTTTCTCCTCTCCGTTTTCTTTTTCAGCTGTTCTCCTCTTCCTTTCCATACTAAATTATCCACTCTCCCCCCCTCTCTCTTCCATTTTTGTCACATTCGCCTTGTACACTCTTCAGTGTAACTGTTTTGTGTCTCGTTTCGCCTCCTTCTCCCCTCGACCTTAACTAACCTAACCAGACCTAGCTTTCCTTTCGGATCTGTTGTGCTTCCTTCCCTCTCTTCTATCATCAGCTCTTTTCTTCCTTCCTCACAGTTTGTTATTCTGTTTCTCCCTATTGTTCCTGTACATCATTTATCACTCCTTCTCCTCGCCTCTTTCTTCTCCTTCACTTCCTCTCCTCCATTCTCCATCAACATCTACTTTTTTTCATCTGGCTGTGTTCCTATTGTCTCTTCTGAACGCTTGCCCATTTTACTCTCCGTGTAGTTTGTCATTCCCTTTCTTCCTGTTTCGATTTTCCTTCTGCACAGTTTACTGTAGCTCAACTTGTTTCTAGTTTTTTTTTTTTTTTTTTTTTAAATTACCACCAGCTCCCTTCAGTGCTCTTCAAGTCACGCTTTACCGTCTCTCACTGATCCCTTAAGACATACGGTAAGTAAACATCGATCCCGACCCAAGAACAAAACACAAAAATCTAATAAAACAAACCAACATAACACCGAGAAAACCAGTCAAACAAACTTATAAAACCTGTTAGGGCGATAACCTCATGGCGTGGAGGAGCAGTGAAGTGCCCCGGATAATTCTGAGGGGCATGTCTGGCGCATTTTCAATTTTGCGGACGCGCTAAATGGTCGGGATTAATTTAGGTCCTCCCAAAATTTGATGCTGAATTTTCACTGGCAGGCCCGTGAGGAGGAAGGAAGGACGGGAAGGAGAACTGAAGGAAAGGGAGAAGAAGAAAGATGGAAGGATGAATGAAAGGAAGGAAGGAGAGAAAGAACGGCCAGGGAAAGGGGGAAGAGATGGAGAGGAAGGGAAGAGTAGAAATGATGGAAAGTGAGGAAGTAAATGACAAGGGAGAAGGAAAAACGAATAAAAAGAATGGAGGATGAAGGAGAGAAGGAGGGTAGGCGAAAATGACGGAAAGGGAGGAAAGGAAAGACGAAGGGATGAACGAAAGGAACGACAGACGGAAGAAGAAGGGGAGGGGGAAAGGATGGGGTTAGGGAAGGGTAAGAATAGAGGAGACGGAGGGGAAGAGGTGGTGAGGTGAAGTCAAGAAGGAGAAGAGGGGTGAAAGGAATAAGAGAAGTGAAGAGGGGTGAAGGTGAAGACAGGATGAGGGTGAAGGGGGAGGACGAGAGATAAAGGGGGGAAGGGAAGGGGAGGATACGAAAGTGGAGAGAATGAGCTGAGGTGGAGGTGGTGATATGTGTTAAGGAGGAGAGATGAATGAATGGATGGAGGAAAGGGAAGTGGAAGAATTAAGGTAAAAGGGAAGAATGGTGGAGAGGCGAAGTTACTGATGTTGCAGCTGCTGTTACTGGAGGGAGACAGTGGTGGCATGGGGACCTGCATGGGTTGCCGGTGGTCTGGTAAAATGAAGAAAGGAGGAGGAGGAGGAGAAAAGGGGGGAGGTGAGAGAGAGAGAGAGAGAGAGAGAATGGGAATACTATGCTTGGATGTTATAAAATAATTCTTCTTCAAAACTGCCCAACATAAATGGTTATTACGTCTATCACTTAACAGACCGAAGAATTTGGCCGTTTTATAGACACATGTGAAAGTTTATACTGGAGTAATTGAAGGGAGACTCTCTCTCTCTCTCCCTCCCTCTCTCTCTCTCTCTCTCTCAAAGCTGAATTATTTTTGTCATTTTTTTAGCATGATAATCCACCAGGAGCTTGTGCGGATGACGATGCTTTCTTTTTTCACACTCTTTCATTCATTCTTTAAATAATTAATTTGATCCCGTCTGGTGTACGGTTCTCCCTGCAATACTTGATGGGCGTTTCTCTGGTACGTTTGATTTTACTCTCACTCACACCCACAAACACTCTCTCTCTCTCTCTCTCTCTCTCTCTCTCTCTCTCTCTCTCTCTCTCTCTCTCTCTCGTACTGTTCCCGCAATACTCGTACATGATCCTCCAGTCATCTCTTCCCTCATACCATCTCATAATGTCCTCCGCATTTGTTTGGTCTTTCCTCTGTTCTATCCTAATGTCCTCCCTCTCCGTCATCTCCTATGCCATGTCTTCCAATTGTTAATTTTCTCCTTTATATCCTTTCCTTCTTCTTTCTAACCTTTTTTCCTCCTGTTGTCTCTCTTCTCCTCCTTCCTTCTTTTTCATTTATTTTCCTCTCTTTTCTTCCTTCTGTCTTTTTTTTTTTTCATCTTTCTACCTCTTTTTCTTTTCTTGTCATTTCCTTCCATTTCGTTTTTCTTTCCTGAAAATTTTCCTTTTTTCCTGCCTTCTTTCGTCTTGTTTCTCAATCTGTTCTCTCTCTTCACTACTCTCCTCGTTCTCTCATCTGTCTTTCTTCTCCTCATCCTTCTTTTGTTCCCAACGACTTCTATCTTCCTTCCTCTCTTCTCCTTCGTCTGTTACCATCTTCTCTTCTCCCTGTTCCCCTCCCACATTTGCACACCTGTTCCTTTTCATTTTTTTTTTTTTTTTACCTACTATCATCTTCCCTACCCTCTGCTTCCTACCTTCTTTCTTTTCTCACATCCTTTCTTCCCTTCTCCTAACTGATCCTCGCTTCCAGCTTCTTATTTTTTCCTGTGCCCTTTTTCTTTCTTGTTCTCTCTACCTCCGGCTGTTTCTCTCTTAGTTTTTCCTTTATTCTCCTCCTCTGTATCTGTTTATTATATTGGGTGTGTTAAGCCGACTCCGTTCCTTCTTTGCCCCTGCACAACTGTTGACTCTATACACGGGTTTTATCCGCCCCTGCGTGGAGTACAACTCTCATGTGTGGGGAAGTTCCTCACATACAGCTCTTCTCAATAGGGTGGAGTCAAAGGCTTTTCGTCTCATTAACTCTCCTCCTCTTACTGACTCCCTTCAACCTCTGTCTCTTTTCTCCGCAATGTTGCATCTTTATCTCTTTTCTATCGCTACTTCAGTGGTCACTGTTCCTCTGAACTGTCTGCATACATTCCTCCACTTCTACGACGGGCGCGTAGCACCCGTCTAGCAGCAAACTCTCACCCCTTTTCTGTCCACCTCTCTAATGCAAGAGTTAACCGTTACTCCCAGTCCTTCATTTATGCAACAGGTCAACTCTGGAACTGTCTCCCTCTGTATTTCCTGCTTCCTATGATCTCCAGTCTTTCAAACGCAGTGTGTCCAGGCATCTGGAAATGAATGGATCTTGAATTTGGCTATCTCTTGTATTTTGTTTTTCTCTTGGAAGGAACAGTTTTGCGGGCTCATGGTCTTTGATTTCTTCTTCCTCATAGAAGAAAAAAAAAGTTTTATTCTTCCCATTATCATCCTTTCGTTATCCTCCTTTTCCCTCTTACCCTCTTCGTCTGTCCTATTGTTCTCTTCCATTTCATCGGTCCCTTTGCCTTCACTCCTTCCTGCCTTCTCCTCCGACTCTTTCCCTCCTTCACTTGTCCTCCATTCACGTCCTCTTGTCTGGTGTTCTCATTCTTTTATTCCTTTGTCTTTCTCCTTGACTTCTTCCTACCTCTCTGTTTTATCTCTTCCTTTCTTGCTCTCTCCTTTTTATGAGTAGCGAGGTTAGTGGCGTAGTTATCGTGATCCTATCCACCTCTTACCTGTTAACAAAATCTCTCTCTCTCTCTCTCTCTCTCTCCCCATCTCCCCCCGCACAAAATACTCTATCTCCTATCTCCCCTTCCTGCCCTTCTCCCTCCAATCTCTCCCCCCTCCCCCATATCCTGACACACACCAAGGGTATCCTCATTATAAACTTGTGTTCTCAGTTTTCCTCATCCCCTTCCCACACTTTCACCCTCTGTTTTATTTTCGCCTCTCGGGTTCTCTCAGCCTCTCGGATTTTCTCCTCAACTTTTACGCTCGGGTTTTCTTGTCCCTATCGGTGTTTCCTTTTCCTGCCGCCTCCAAGGTTCTGTTACATTATTATGAACTCCATCAGCCCGATGACGTCTTTTCTCAGTTTGTTCTAGTAACGACAGTCTATATTATTCTACTTGAGACTGAAGGCGATAATGAAGGCTGTATCTGTTCTCTTCAGCCAAATAACGTCTTGTTCATTTTGTTCCAGCTTATGTCTTGTTATTTCTCCCAGTCTAAGAGTAAAAAGGTAAATAAAGGATAAATTCTGTACATGCCTTCAGCTCAAGGGCCTTTTATTTATATTTCTTTCCTCATTTAATTGGTTTTTAGCAGATCCGACCATTTCATTCAGTATAGGTCCACTATCTCCGAATTTTATTAAAATCATCAACAAAAAGTACGAATCAAATGAAAAGCAAAAAGTCCGCGGGCTGATGGGGCTAAATCAGTATTCGATTTTTTTTTTTAATGCAAAGGTTTGCGATTAATTACCTCTATTTCAATAAACCGTTGTAGTGCTGATTGGGTATAAAACCAATAATCGATCCATCCATCATCCAGTCCTTTTATGGCCCACCAGAAGCTTACGTGGAATTGCGTTCGACAGTAAAATATCATTGTTTAAGTAATATGCTCGCTGCAACGAACATTAATTCATCCCACCGTTAGGTGAGAAAAAATGTGGTGTCGGCAGCGATGACGACGACGACGATGATGATGATGATGATGATGATGATGATGATGATGATGATGATGATGATCATGGTGGTGGCTTCTCTGTCTTTGTGGGATTGCTTCCTAAAGTTAAATATCATGCTAGGACTTTCATCATCATCATCATCATTAATATTAATATATTATTATTATTATTATTATTATTATTATTATTAGAATGTTCTTGGAGACTATCAAGTATTGATTCTCCGATACAGATCACTGAGCTCGTTCAACATGATTTTTTCTTCTTGTTGGTGCCAGATGATAATGCTAATTAAAGACAGGAACACAACTCGTAATGAAGGAGTTAATCAAAGCCGGAATTAACCCCTCATGTTGGAAAAATCTTTATGGCGAACAAAATCGTCAGCGGACAGCAATTATATAATGAACAGAACGTCTTAGAAATAAAAGGGTTTGCCACATTCATGACATGCAGGGAATACGTGGGTAGTATTCTTTCTCAGTATATTTCTGGCTTCTATGACACAGTATCAGATGAACAAAACTGTATGCAGCAAACTGGAAGGGAATACATGACAAGCAGGTTTGAAAAGGAGAAAGTAAACAAGTGGTGGCATCCGAAATAGAGGAAAAATGAGAAAATAAACAAGTGATGGCATCCGAAATAGAGGAAAAATGAAAGCCATCTTCAACAAGGGAAGAATTATACTAACACTGGGTTTGGATAAAGAAAAGAAATATTGGAATGCAACAATGAAGTAAATAAAACTATTGATAACTGTAAGAAGCGTAAATAAGAGAGGGCGGGGGGGAGGAATATTGATGAAATAAATATATACATACAGTATAGCAATACGGCAGCGAGTGAATGGTCAAGAGTCGGCGCACACGAAACGCAAACAAACTAGAAAAGAACGCAGAGAACGCATACCTCCGACAAGGCCAATAAAGTTTATGGGAGTACTGTTGTAATTCTTCTTTCCTACCAGATGAATACTTCTCAGGTCTCACACAGTCTATTATTTCTACGGTCTTAGTGTGTCCTTTTACACAAATCACAGACAGCATACCTCCGCCAACGCCAAGAAAATTTATTTATTTCTGCATCTGAATCCAGATCCTCGTCAAAATTGAATGAACTCTTCCTTCACCCACTGCCCACATAACAACCTGATTCCCAACCTGCCCACCCACTCACCCACCCATCCTGCCCACCCACTAACCCATCCATCCTGGCCACCCACTCATTCACACTCACCCATCCATCCTGCCCACCCGCTAATCCACCCATGCTACCCCACCACACCCACCCAACCTTGTCCCTTCACGCCCACCCATCCACTAAACCTTGCCCATCTACCCCATCCGCCCAGCCCACCTCCACCAATTCGTCCACCCATCCGACCTGCTGTAGCATGGAAATGGTTCTTCTGGGTATCTAGAAAGCCAGCGTGAAGAAAAAAATAATAATAATCCGTATATGGCAGGCATGAAGGGAGTAATGTGAAAGGAGTAATATATTGGAGACGAGGTATCTGGTTGACGGAGTTGAACCTGGCAGTATCATGGCCGAAAAAGTTTAAGAATCTCTGCTTTACAGAGTAACTCAGTGTTCACTCCCCCCCCCCACTCTCTCTCTCTCTCTCTCTCTCTATACAGTGTGTGTGTGTGTGTGTGTGTGTGTGTGTGTGTGTATACAATTATTATCCGTTTCTTCTCTGATTATCTTGCCGTTTCACTTTTATCTCATCTCTTTTTGGAAACTCCCACCCTTTCATTTCTCTCAGCCTCATTCTGTGTCTGTGTGTTTCTGTAAATTAGTATACCGTACCTTACTTATTCAACGTCTTCTTCTACATCCGTATTTTTCCCATATCTATATTACCATTAGTAGTAGTAGTAGTAGTAGTATTTTACTAACCCCAGTTATAAAAGATCGGGCATTAGATTCAAATAGTTTTGATCTAATTTTATCCAAATTTAACGGATGAGCTGAAGGTTGGGTGTCCTTTCCCCTCTCTTCCTCTCTTCTGACACTTCTTTTTAACTTTCACTCTTCCTCCCTCCCTCCCTCCTCCTAAGAGCACCGTCAGCTCCAGACAAAAATTTTAAAATATTTTATCCCCTCCTACAACCATGGCTGGTCTCCGCGGGGAAGTCAAGACATCGCGATGAAGAACCCAAGCGACATCCTGTGACTGTGGCTGACATCTGCTGATTACGCCTGACCACACCTGGCTTTGGCTTACCACCGCTGAGTCTTGCTGACAACTGATTACTGAAGGAGTTTTAATTGGCTGTGGCCGAAACCTTACTACAGTGAAACTGGCTGACCCGTATTCTCGACTGGCCTGGTAGAATTTGTAGTACTTCTTCCTTAGCATTACATTATTACTTTTGAGTTATTAATATCTTTTCAGAACTACCATAATGGTTTCATGATTGCCATTTAAATATTTCATATTATCCACACTGTTTCATCAGTAACATCTGTTCTATTACTTCGTCACTTACTGTCCTATCAGGAGTGTTGGGGTCCAACGCTAGGTTACTCAGTCCAGACATTTAAAGGAGTGACCAGTCGTCTGTCCATGGGCTGCATTAATTAAGCTATAGCCCCAACCAGCCCGCGAACTTAAATCCTAACTGACTACATCCAGTTGGTGTTCCTTAACCCGCTAAACCACCAGGCATCCTATGTTGTGTAACTACATCCAGTTGGTGTTTCTTAACCCGCTAAACCACCAGGCATCCTATGTTGCGTAACTACATCCAGTTGGTGCTCCTTAACCCTCTAAACCACCAGGCATCCTATGTTGTGTCAATGGTAACACCCAACTACACTCTTCCTGTTGTCACGCGTTGGGGTGTTCTGTGCCAACGCTGGAGTCGTCACTGTCGTGGGATGAGGCAGAGCAGGTCCAATTGTCATCCTTTGAGTCAGGGTCTAAACAAGGGGTTTTGTGGACGGGGTACGAAGTGAGGCCACGTCTGCTATCCTTGTCATCGCCATGCTTTCACTGGAGCTCCAAGGAAAACGGACTCCATTCGGTCGGGCTGCGGGTGGACTCATGGAATGCCAGCTATGGTAGGTCTGGGAGATGTAGGCTACTGGATATTTCGTACACTCCAGGTTTTTCTTTTTTAGCCAACTGCATCTTATAATCCTCTTGTAAGTCACTGGAAGAACTTATATCGTTACTAAAACTAAAGAAAATTACGAATATAGCCTCCCCCCCCCCACAAAAAAGGCAAAGTAAATCGGTCAGGAGAAGTTACTACGAAGTATCCAATGCCAAGGAAACTACAGCCCTCGGCGTAACTGGCCTTGTCCTCCAAATAGCATGGCACTGTGGGTCGGCTACCTTTTAAATCAGAGGTTCTAAACCTGGGGGGCGCGTCCCCCTAGGAGAACATGAGCAATCTCCATGGTGGGCGGGACTTGAGGAAAAACAGAGACTGGCATGAACAAGTGTGTGTGTGGGGGGGAGGAGGTGAGGGTCAACTCACACGTAACACAAAATGATGCTTCTCGGCGCTAGGGATCAGATGGTCTTCAGGACCCGTTAAACACGACTTGAACCTGCATGGCCAATCTCCCGGCCCATGTCAAGCGCGTGTAACCCGACATTTAACATTCATAAATACATACATCCACTCACACATACATACATACATACATACATTCAAACACACACACACACACACACACACACACACACACACACACACACACACACACACACACACACACGCATACACACATACATACGATTCACTGACCTGCCTTCACTTACCAGGAGATAATCAGTCTCCTTGAAGGTAGTTCATAACACTTCCTAGCTACCTGCACATCCTCACTTACTCATCTGCTTATTAATATATATTTTTAAAAACATTTTCCATATACTGATTCATTTCAATACTCTTAATTACCTGTATTCCCTCGTTATTCTACGAATTATACTATCTGTTCATTAAGTCATCTATTTTATCGACTTCCACATAATTAACAATGATTTTGTTATAGTAATAGTGATAATATTTGACTCATGAAAGGCTTTCCGAATGAAGGGAATGGATACAGCCTTGATTAATCTCTTCATCTCTAAAGATCCTTCTAACCTGCATTAAATCAAAGGGTAGCAGAAGTAAATGAATGTCATCGGACTGAAGTGCTAAGAAAGACGTGTGGTAACTACTTGTACGACCATCTCAGCTTGGGTAAAGAACTCAGGTGGTAAAACAAGAACAAAAGTATATATTACACATAAACGGAACCATTACACAGTTACAGTATATGCGTTTTCCTAAAAAAAAAAAAAAAAAAAAAAAAGAAAAAAAAAAAACTTTGATGTGCGGCTTTGATCGCTCCAGGAACTGCTCCAACATCTTAATACCAACTCAGTCTAGGAAAGGCCTCTCGTACTAAGCGGACGTAACTTGAGGGCTTAATTCGAAGACGCCTCTTCGCTTTTTCTTGCTTTCTCCGGAAGTTTCTATGCAGTCTTACAGAAATCTTTCAAGCTGGCGAAGTTACACACATCCTTTGTTTACTGACTAACTAAAAGACGTCACCAAAAACAGAACAGAATCGTCTGGAGGCAGCAGGAACAAAATGAATATTACATCATTTACTGTAAGTGTTAACTGCCTCAGCTCGATTACGTCCTTTACGTTTTATTACAGATACCGTCAGTCGATTTTAGTTACCACAGGGGAGACTTTCCGAACTGGAGGAGATAGTTAACCATCGTTAACCTCTTCACTGTTAAAGGTCCTTCTCCGGTTTCAATAAAGTCACCTGCTAGAAGCCTTAAAAAAAAAAAAAAAAAAAAAAAAATCGCATTCACCTGGTTAAATTTACAGCGATACTCATAAAACCTTCCCAAGGTGAATGGGTTTCTACTGCGGCTCTGAATCCCCTGAAACCATCTCGCTACCGACACAGCCTCCTCCTCCCTACTGTGCAATACTAAGTAATCGCTTAAATCCCTTGAGGAATACCAAGCTCCTAAAGGATTCCCTCAAGTATAAACACCCGCCTCTGCCGCCCCTTTGATGTAACTCCTTCCCATCCTTGGCTCCAATATCCCTCATACGAGTACATCATCAAAACTCTTCTCCTCCTCCTCCTCTTCAATCTTCTTCTTCCAGTTGAAGCTGCTTCATCATCATCATCATCATCATCATCATCGTCGTCTTCCTTCTTCTTCTTCTTGTTCCCATTCTTGTTCTTCCTGAAACTTCTCATTCAAGCTTCTGCATCTTTTTAAAGATTTTTTCTCCTACATCTTCGTCTTTTTTTCCTACTTTTAATAGCTTCCCCTCTTCTCCTTCTACTTCATCATCATCAGCATCATCATCTTTAAAAAAAAAATTCTTCTTGAAGCTTCTTCTTCTTCCTATAGCTTCCTTCCTTCTTCTGCTCCTTCTACTTCATCATCATCATCATCATCATCACCTACAAAAAATCTTCCTTCTTCTTGAAGCCTCTTCTTCTTCCTCTTCTCAAAACTTCTTCTTGAATCTTCTCCTCCTTCTTCATCTCGGAGCTTCTTGAATCTTCTTCTAGAAGCTTTTTGAATCTTCATGAAGAAAGTTACGACTAGGTATGTGTGCCGGATGCAAGGTTGGTCTTTGTATGGGAGAGTGATTCCGTCTCTACCACATCTCCGAAATAGGCTATCATAGGTTTCCTCACTGACTGGTCCTCAACACTTTCACCAAGTTTGTTTAAAATTAGATACAAACTGTCCGAGGTATTTTGCGCGCGAGCACACACACACACACACACACACACACACACACACACACACACACACACACACACACACACACACACACACACACACACACACACACACACGATTCTGTTTCTAACCCCAACAATAGGAGATACGCACTTATAAAACATGTTTCTTCAACGGAACTAATTTCTTACCCCAATCCCTATAACAAAACCTCCTTAGTTGAATAAAATCGTCTGTTTGTAACAAACATAAAATATAAAAGACGCCATGCTACTGATAAGGTTAAAGGTCATATTCTACAGACAGGCAAGGCTAGAAATCTCTCTCTCTCTCTCTCTCTCTCTCTCTCTCTCACAAGGAACACTGAACACAAAAGACCTGCGAAGGGGATACTCAGTCGACACGTGAAGCTCTAACTTTTGGCGGTGACTTTCATGGAGGGTACAATGGAGACGAAGAGACAAGAATATTAGATTTTTGTCAAGACGTGCAGTTCAAGCTGAGAGTTGGAAAAATGTTTATAAAAAAAGTGAAGGGAAGATGGATAAACGGAAGAAAGTTTAAGATTCTCATGGTCCAAACAACTCTTGTATTTTATTCCAACTTACGCCAGACGATTTTCATTCAGCTGTGGGTGAGTCACGGGAGTCTGAGATTTAATAAAGTATTAAGAACGAAAGCTAAAGGAATTATGGAGAACTGGAGGAAAAAGTAACGAAAAATAATATGTAAGTTCACGGGAAACTGAAGAAAGGCAAACGAAGAATATAATATCCGTGATGAAAAAAGTGGGAGAAAACGCAATTACACTGAGTTGCAAAGAGAATTATGTGACAGATGTGACACTGGAGAGAAGAATAAAATCAAAGAAAGGATCTCATGTCTCGTAATGAAAAGGTTAAAAGAAAAGGCGAGAAAAGTGTCTCCAGAAAAAGTCTGTACTAAGAGAGGTGCCAAATGACGGATAAAGCAAATGTGCCACTACGAGAAGCCTGAATACATCGTGGGAAAGATCTCGTAGTGAAGGTGTCAGACGTGGAAGAGAGAAGAAAAGGGTGTTATGAAGGAGTATACACTAGAAAAGTGCTCAGTGATGGATAAAGTAACCTGGGCTGCCACTACGGGAAGTCTTTCAGAAGTATGAATTAAACCGGAGGAAAGAGATCTCATACAGAAAGGCTTAAACGTGGAAGGGATGGAAAAAAGACAAATGTGTCCTGAGAGAGTTTTCCTACTAAGGAAGGTGTGTGGATGATGGCGTGGAATGACCACAAAGTCTAAATATAATTACAAAAAAGATCTCGCGGTGAAGAAGCAAGATGTGGAAGAGAAGAAAAGGGTGCCCAAAGTTTTGTAATTCCGGAGTCTGAATAAAATCGAAGGAAAGTTCTCTCGTAGTGATGAGATTAGACGTGCAAAAAATGGAGAAAATGGTTCCCAATAACAAAGTTTTCAGAACTGACGAATATGCGAGTAAATCTATCACTTAAAAAATCGTAGGAAAGATCTCCGGTGATGAAAGGGTGAATAGCAGAAGAGAGGAAAAAAAGCCTTAAGCGAGATGACGGGTAAAGCAATCAGGTCTGACACTCCAGGGCGATATATAATTTCCAGTAATCTTTAGTGACGCTATCGTCGAGGTGGGGATCTATCGCTTGTCACATTCACATGATAAATGGCGGAATGAGAAAGGGTTAAGGGGATCCGGATCCTTTTCAATAGCACTGGCACTGGCTGAGGTACGCGCTCTCTGAACGCTTTCCTGTATTGTTCTTTTTGTTGGTACTATTGCAGAAAACATTTAGCATATATATGCCTCCACTGCTTTCAAACTATTTTTCCAACATCAAACCTTTACACGGCATACTTCCATGGCCTTTCCCCACCATATACCACATAATTATTCCACCTCCTGCAACTCATTTCTTTATCCCTCACGCTAAATTCTTTACCCCTCCCCCAACGACACTATCATTTATGGAGGATATCCTTTTAAAAACCTACACTGCAGTGAGGCACGAGATGCAGTGACGTGGGTGAGGCAGTGATATCAGTGCTGCAGTGATGTGGGTGTGCTGTGAGCAGCGAAATGAAAGAGGCAGTGAAATGGGTAAGGAAGTGAAATGGGAGAGGGACTGAAATGGATAAGCCCGTGAAGTGGAGAGGCAGAGTTGTGAGCAACAAGAGACAACTATGGCAAGCTACGTGTGTGTGTGTGTGTGTGTGTGTGTGTGTGTGTGTGTGTGTGTGTGTGTGTGTGTGTGTGTGTGTGTGTGAACAAAAAACTAAAACACTTTTGATCAGATCTGGACCAAACATGACAGAAGGGTTGACGGTCAGCCAAGGGGATGTTTAACTTTTTTTTTAGTACAACAGGTCAACGTCAAGGTCACATGGCAAAGTCAACTTCAACGGCTTTTATCAGACTGAATCCAAAATTTGTGGTGGTAAATTGCGGTGACCATCATCCACTCATTTGACATAGTACTGCTTACTTTTTCCTTCACCTTTATTATTCTTTTCTGTGTCTGCCCTCCTCTCTTCCAATCTTTTCCCCATCTTCCCTATCACCTTTTTATCACTACTACTAAAACCACTCACAGGACAGCTAAGCTGTTCACATCACATGCCATTTGCTGTTGCAATGATATCGAGGGAACCCAAAGATCACACAACAGAATGCTACAGTATTTCTACCTTGTCAGCACAAAGGCGATTACTTCAAAAACAGAGAGCTTCTTGAAATACCATAATTTACCATCTGCAATGAGACCAGTTCCCCACAGTGCTGAACTTCCAGTACCAAATCCTCCAGAGCAGGTAACTTAAGAGATGAGGAATCAAACTAAGCTGCAGCACATCACGAGGAAAAAGATGTAATAATGTCTGATCCAACATTCCACGTTACCTGTTCTTCCAAAGAACCATATTTATTGTCTCAAGGAGATCTGAATGACCTTGTTCGTGGCTTGGATTCACCTAAGATGTTCGTGGCTTGGATTTACCTAAGAAGCTGGCTGAACTTTCAGTTTCAAGATCAGAGGGCTGGAAATTACTGTTACGCGATTATTTTTTTCCCCCGCAGCCTCCATGATGATTTCAATGAATGCTACTCTCAAGAGGATGGTCTTGCGTTTCTTAAAGATGTTAATTCAGT
Organism: Coenobita brevimanus; assembly: GCF_032717465.1. NCBI lineage: Eukaryota > Metazoa > Arthropoda > Malacostraca > Decapoda > Coenobitidae > Coenobita > Coenobita brevimanus. The sequence goes on from NC_136991.1 coordinate 42,581,376, forward strand.
CATGGGGGCTCGTGGTCAAAAACACAATGTGGACGAGTAGCGCTTGTTCACAGATCCGTCAACAGTCAGCTTGAAAGAAGTCCTTCTTCAAAAAGAAAATAAACTTCTTTCTGTACCTACTGCACATACTGCAAACATGAAAGATTCATACAACATGACGCTGCTTTTAGAAAGAGTTCAGTATCAGAAATACAAGCGAAATATCTGTGAACATCTAAAGGTCAATGCACTTATCCTACGGTTGCAGCTAGGTTACACAGAGTACTTTTTTTTTTTTTTTTTTTTTTTTTCTGAGTGGAACAACAGGGACAAACAAAAATATGAGTAGGACAATAGGGACGAGCAAAAATATGCGTGGGAGAAAGGGACAGGCAAAAATATGAGTGGGACAATAGGGGCAAACAAATATACTTCACTAAGAAGGATTGGCCAAAAAGTACCTCACCACTCTAATTCGCTCACTCACTTCCATGCTTCAAACACTTACCCTCTCTCCCACTCATTCACTCTCCTTCGTTCTTATTTTACAGATACTTTCACGCCTCATTCACACTCAATTACTCACTCTAGTTTCACTGCCACAGCCATGATCAACAACTTCACAACCACAATCCGCACCACAACCACTATCACCAAGTCCACCATCTCCACCACCACAACCATCACAAAAATTACTTGACGTGTTGCACAGAGAATATTTTCCGTACTAAAAGACGTCCTTAAATTTCAGCGTATCTCATCTCTCTCCTTGCAGGTCAGGTGAAAAGGTCGAGTGGAAAAGGTCAACAAAGTGTGTGTACGAACAAGTGAAAATGATACTGTGTGTGTGTGTGTGTGTGTGTGTGTGTGTGTGTGTGTGTGTGTGTGTGTGTGTGTGTGTGTGTGTGTGTGTGTGTGTGTGTGTGTGTGTGTGTGTGTGTGTGTGTGAGAGAGAGAGAGAGAGAGAGAGAGAGAGAGAGAGAGAGAGAGCCAGCATTCTTTCCAGGAAAAAACTGACCACACGAGAGCAAGTCAAATTCAAAATCTGTTCTCTTGGGGATGCCTGGACACGTCGTGTTTCAGAGACTGGAGGTCACAGGCGCAGGGAAATACTGACTGAGGAAGACAGTATTTTTTCGGGCTAAATCAAATATATTTTCTCAGGTAAAGATAGTCTGAACATTCCAAAGGTTACTCGAGACAGTTTTCTACCCCTTGACCATTAGAATTCATCCTTGCTGAATAAAATCGTCTTCTGGCAGACTGAAAGCGAATAAATACAAGTAAACACAGCTTTTCTTCTGACCCAGAGCCTCGACGAAGAATGATAAAACGACCACATGACAAATACAAAACCCCACGGCTGAGAAATCCTGACGTAAAATAACACAAAACACAAGCCTTTAGCCGACTGCCAGAAATATAACCCTGACTGAGTCCGTCCTCTCACGACTTGCTCTAATTTCTGGCATTCTTGAAAAAATTAAATTGCAATAAAAAAGAAAGAAAAGAAAAGAAATCTGGAGAGCTCGTTAACTTGTTGACTTTTTATTTTCATCGTTTATTCTTTAAACTGGGACAAATGACTCACAATCTCACCCTGTTAGTTCGGCCTGAGAGGCGGCTTCATGTTAGGAATGCAGTATCGACGATATTGAAACTTAAAATAGGAACATAATTACCGTTTCCTTCACTCAAATGGCACCAGAAAATAATTATATTCTGAAGGACGGTGGTACACTGAATAACCAAGATGTGACAATTATAATATTCCTGTCCCTTCAGTCCGAGGACGTTATTTACGTTATATTCTTGTTATTTCCAGGACACTTCTTTTACCGTAAGATGGACTTCTCGTACTGAAGGCTTAATGAAGGACATGTTTTACGCCTCCAGTTCAGTAAATCTCGTTTGAGTTTAATAAAATCACCTGAAGGTAGCAGAAAGAAGATATGAAATAGTGAAGTGATTATATCCCTTCACTAAGTGAAATAAAATATTAGATACGTCATGGTAGTGAAGTGATTATATCCTTTCACTCAGTGAAATAAAACATAAGATGTCATGTTAGTGATGTGGTTATATCTCTTCACAGACCTAAATAAAATATAAGATACTTCACGGCAGTGAAGTGATTACATCCTTTCACTCAGTGAAATAAAACATAAAATGTCATGTTAGTGAAGTGGTTATATCTCTTCACACACCTAAATAAAATATAAGACATACGTCATGGTAGTGAAGTGATGACATCTTTTTATATAGTGTCCGGGGGTTTCTCTTACGCTGAATAAAATCGCCTGCCGGCAGCAAGAATAATACAGCCTAAATGGAAAAAAAAAATAATTATCCAATGTCACTGATGGTACTGAAGCAGTTTAATCCCTTTGGTATGAGGGGTTGCTATTATGCTGAATAAAATCGTCTGGCGGTAGTAAGGATAAAACAAGTCGTCCTCGTGTTGAACAGGGTTAGTGGGAACTGCATTTAACCCTTTCTTTACAGGGGGGAAGATTACCGTGAATAAATTCGTCTGGTGGTAACATTAATAAAAGAGTAAAGTCGTCATCGTACTGAAAGGGTTATTGAAGACAGTTTTTCATCCTACCTCTACAGTCGTACGCCTCACCTAGCCATCCTCCACAACCCTACCCCTCACCCACCCACCCTCCACAACCCTACGCCCCACCCACCCTCCATAATCCTACCCCTTACCCACCACCCTCCACAATCCTACCCCTCACCTACCACCCTCCACAATCCTACCCCTCACCCACCACCCTCCACAATCCTACCCCTCACCCACCCACCCTCCACAATCCTACCCCTCACCTACCCACCCTCCACAATCCTACCCCTTACCCACCCACGCTCCACAATCCTACCCCTCACCCACCCACCCTCCACAACCCTACGCCTCACCCACCCACCCTCCACAATCCTAAACCTCACCCACCCACCGCCCCTCCACAATCCTACCCCTCACCCAGCCACCCTCCACAATCCTACCCCTCACCCAGCCACCCACCCTCCACAATCCTAAACCTCACCCACCCACCGCCCCTCCACAATCCTACCCCTCACCCACCCACCCTCCACAATCCTACCCCTCACCCAGCCACCCACCCTCCACAATCCTACCCCTCACCCACCCTTCCACCCTCCATAATCCTACCCCTCACCCACCCTCCCTCCACACTCCTAACCCTCACCCACCCTCCCAACCCCCACAATCCTACCCCTCACCCAGCCACCCACCCTCCACAATTCCCCTCACACACCCACCCTCCACAATCCTTCCCCTCACCAACCCACCCTCCACAATCCTACCCCTCACCAACCCACCCTCCACAATACCCCTCACCCACTCACCCTCCACAACCCTACCCCTCACCCACCCACCCTCCACAATCCTACCCATCACCCACCCACCCTCCACAATCCTACCCCTCATTCTCCCATCTTCCACAATCCTACCTCTCACCCACCCACCCTACACAACCCCACACCTCACCCACCCACTCTCCACAATTTTACCCCTCATACACCCACCCACCCTCCACAATCCTACCCCTCACTCTCCCACCCTCCACAATCCTACACCTCACCCATCCACCCTCCACAATCCTACCCCTCACCAACCCACCCACCTTCCACAATCCTACCCCTCACCAACCCACCCACCCTCCACAATCCTACCCCTCACCCACCCACCCACCCTCCACAATCCTACCCCTCACCCACCCACCCTCCACAATCCTACCCCTCACCCACCCACCCTCCACAATCCTACCCCTCACCCACCCACCCACCCTCCACAATCCTACCCCTCACCCACCCACCCTCCACAATCCTACCCCTCACCTCTAACTGGTGCTGATATAAAGAACAAGCATAACAGGTAATTTGAATGGCTTCCTAAAATCTGGCGCCTTCACTACGGAAAGGTCGTACCATCTGCTGCACGGATTACTCCAGTTAATACTTTGGTTACGTTTCCCTAAATTGAAAAAATAAATCTTCAGACTAAACATGAATAATGGATAAATCCCTCATTATGCAATATTATGAAAAGGCATTAGGGAATTTATCAATGTATTTCATCTAACGTTTTCAATTCCAGACAAGGAAAATATTCTGAAACTTAATGGTGGGTATACTTATATGCAACATGCACAAAATATATATGTTACCAGATATATATGAAATGTGTGTGTGTGTGTGTGTGTGTGTGTGTGTGTGTGTGTGTGTGTGTGTGTGTGTGTGTGTGTGTGTGTGTGTGTGTGTACAACTGTACATCAAAGCCAGTACTTACAATAACGCCTGTGTACACCTGCCGTAGTCTGTACATACCTGGAAAGTGAGACAGACTAATCAAACATAAGTAAATAATTTGTGGCATATACGGCCGTCTTCTCACAGCTTGAACCACAGAGGGGAAGGCAAGCCCATAAGTACCGACAATTACTTATACGGCACTTATGATTACTTGATTTGTTTAGCCTGCATCCCACATCACTGAGTGCAGTTAGGCTTTACAGAGAAACCAAGCAATTTGCTCCCGAAATTGTTGGCAAATATGTGTATGCGATCTGCCTTCTCCTTCGTGATATAATTTGTAAGCATATGGCACGTAGGCTTGTACTGTACATAATTATATATACAAAGATGCAAAACTCAAAAATACATAGCCGTGTACCTGGAATATAAAACAAAATGTATTAATTCATGCAAATGTCAACCCCAAAATAACCGCTGGGAAGATTAAGTTGACCATATTCTCTGAGAAACGGCATCGATACTCTCACTTTTAACATGCTCAGGCTAAGTACGTCATGTTGTTTTTTATGTGTCTGATTCGGGGCACAAGCTTCACAGCCCGTTCCCAAGGTCCAATAGTCCTCCCGCATACTATACACCTCCACATGTCACCACTTCGGCGCTAACACCCACCGTCCATATTGAATACATGCTAGGGGAAAAAAAATTGTGTAATATTCAGTATAAATCGGTCAGGAAAAGCTACGAAATGTCCTGTGTCAGTGAGAATATGGCCCTGAGACACAGGCCTTAAGAGGCTCCCTGGAGACTGCCTTATCATTCTACTGCTGCATATTGCACGGGTAGGTTACTTATGCACTCTTTAACAGTATATAGAGACACTGACAACAGGCATGAAAGCAGCTAGACGTAGCATGAACAAATGCAAAAATGTTAGATGAGGGAGCTTCAGGGCCTTCAGGTCAGTGTCTCTGGAATGGTGTTCTGTGGAAGGGTCACCACTACACTAAACCCGCCCCACTCCCATCACCACCACCACACTACACCCTCCCCACCCCCACCATCATCACCACACTACACCCTCTCCACCATCACATTTACCACTTCTCACCACTACACTACTCACCACAACCACAATCACAGTATACCCCCCAAACCCCAACCACCACCACGATACACCCCCCAGCCGCACACACTACCCACTCCCAACCACCACACTACCCACTGCATACCACAGTACATCCTCCCCACCACCAGACTACCTACTCCCCACCACCAGACTACCTACTCCCCACCACCACCAACACATTACATTTTCCTCCCCACCACCATACTGCATTAAGGGCATATATTTTTTCTCGAAATAGTGGGTATCTCCTTATAATCCTGTTCACTATATTTCCTGCTACAATCCTACCCCTCATCCACCACCCTCCACAATCCTACCCCTCACCCACCACCCTCCACAATCCTACCCCTCACCCACCCTCCCTCCACAATCCTACCCCTCACCTACCCACCCTCCCATCCTCCACAATCCTACCTCTCACCTACCCACCCTACACATGAAATTAACTCCCTAGGCAGTTTGGCCGAACAGCCCCGAGTCCCTAAGGAAGGCCATGGCCGAGACTAGGCTTTCCCAGAGAGCTCTCAAGGAAAGTATGTTGTGTTGCTGGCGTAGGTGACTGTGAGCAATGCATTCTTCCATAATGTGCTTAATAGTGTGGGGTGCTGTGTTGCATCCTGGACAGGCATCAGCGGCGGAGTCATCCAGCCTCTTCTGATAACTTAAAAGGGATGATGCCCACATCTCAGCCTGGCCAGGTGGACCCTGTCCTCACAAGGGAGATGGGATTCAGAAGGGTGGATATCGGGAGGCCGTGCATGCAGCTGTGCGTTGTCTTTAAGCGGCTGAATGGAGCGGCGAACGATCTGAGTACGGATATGCTTCTGGAAGCTGGTCTGAGGCAGGCAAGGGGGGAGAGATGACAGTTTTTGTGTATGATATCGTGTGCTGGGTGTTGTTTTTATGTTCCTTGGTGTGTGTGGATGTGCTGCCATGTAGTGTAGAGGATGGTGTGGATTTGTGGAGGCTGCGGCGAGAATTTGGGTGCCTCTCATGTCTAGATGATCCTTCACTTTGAGGACTTTGGTTTCTTGGTGTAGGTGGTCTGTGGGTGTAGCAGCTGTGCAGCCTGGGATTATTTTTTAGGGCCTTGTTCTGTATGGTCTGTAGAGTGTTGTAGTGTGTTTTAGTGATGGTAGGAGCTCCAGCACGGCTTGCATAATTCATCACTGAACGTATATATTGTTTGTATACTGTGGTGGTGGTTTCTTTGTTGTATCTAAATGTTGTATGGGCAAGTGACCTCACGGCACTGAGTCTTGGTGTTATTTTATCTTTAATGTTTGTGATGTGTTGTTCAAATGACACTGATGTACTGTTTGTTACACCAAGGATTTTGTGTGTGTGTGTGTGTGTGTGTGTGTGTGTGTGTGTGTGTGTGTGTGTGTGTGTGTGTGTGTGTGTGTGTGTGTGTGTGTGTGTGTGTGTGTTTGGAGAGAAGGGTAGGGGTGCACCATGACCCAGGTCGCAGCCACAGGGATTAGACTTAGTGCAGTTATATAAATAGTAGAAGAGAGAGGAAAGGAACATCGATCATAGTCCTGTTTGTTTTGGCTGTGTGTTTTGGAGTTTTGTTTGCTGGTGGTTTACGAGGAGGCTAATGGTGCTTGGCAGAGGCAGTTTGCTTCCACGTGGATTCACTTGGGGTTTTATCGTGGGTTTCTTTCCTTGGTTTTATGTATGTATCTGTCTGTGTTTTCTGTGTGTCGTGTCTGCGTGTAGTACTCATTTTTTTTTCCATCATTTTGTTTACTTTGTCAGTGTTCACTGATGTCCCTGTTATTCTTATACTGACTGGACTTATTATTATTATTTTTTTTTTTTTACCCTTTTCATCTGAGCAAAAGTGTCTACTGGTAGCAAGAATATGATGTAAGATAATTTATGGTATTCATGTTGTTACATAGCCTATGATTTCATCATCCTTTGTGTAATTCTAACATACAGTATGCTGCATGTTTGATCACGAGCGTGTTCTACCTCACTCCCCCCCTCCTCCCTTATAGTAGAGTAAGTCGTTCTTTCTGTTGTTCAGAGCAGGATTGTCAACTCTTTGTCCCGTCTGGCTTCATTTGCGCGTCCTTCTTACAAGTTGTATCAAGCTCTGCCGGCCCCTATATAATGAGCTCAGTCTCTACATTAATTGCCACTTAGATCTACTTCTCATTTGGTTCACATCTCTGTCCTCCCCTGTACAGTTGTTATTGTTGTGAGTGCTCAGGAAGTCTCCAGCCATCTAGCAGCTGTGTAATTTGAGTATAAGTGTTGTTACATTTTGTTCTTGTACTGTATAGCATAAGGTGTTGATTCGTAGGCCTAGTAGAGTTTTTGTAATTCATATTGTCGGTCATAATTAATAATATTTTGTATCTGTAATAATATATCTTGCATTCACTGAGTATTATCCGGTATTCTTATTTTATCAGGGCTGACTTAGATAAATTTGCTGATGCTAATTTCGTGTTAATAGAGGCTATTGCAGTTAACCATATGTTTGACCTGTTTTTTGCCATTACATTGTCCTTATGGGTCCTGAATGTTTTGTTGTTAGTTTGAGCATTGAACTTTAACTTGTGGTTTTGCCTGGCTCTTTTGTTTTGAACCTGGAACTTTGCGGGACAGTAGTGATTTTTGGTGTTCTCACTTGAAGTGTACATTGTCTTTCTCTGTTCCGTAACATAAATTTGGCGACCTCTTATCAAGATATTCAGGATATTATCATAAGGATATTGCTTGATATTTTGCGACTGTGATTTATTCATGATGTCTACTATTACTACACTTGATGAAGCCAAAGATTTTTTGTCAAATGTGCAAACAGTGTGTGATGTAGAAAACAGAACAAAGAATGAACTTAAGCTTGTTGCTCAACAATTGGGAATTGCAGTTCATTCTCATCATTCTAAAGATCAAATTGTTGGCATGATTAATAAAAGCTTGTTTAATGTAACTCCTCCAAATGAGCAAACGCAGATTGAAATAGCTAAGTTACAGCTAGCTCTGCAGGAGGCTCGTGCTAAGGAGGCTGAATTTCAGGCAAATGCTAAGGAGGCGGAGTCTCAGGCTCGTGCTAAGGAGGCTGAATTTCAGGCAAATGCTAAGGAGGTGGAGTCTCAGGCTCGTATTCAGGAGGCTGAATTTCAGGCAAATGCTCGTATTCAGGAGTCACAGATACAGGCTCAGGCACAAATTAAACTAGCTAGGATTCAGGCAGACCATGAGTATCGCATGAAACAAGGTGGAACTGGATCATCTAGCTCTGATGATTTTCATGTGGCTAAAAATGTTAAACTTGTCCCTCCTTTTAATGAATCTGATTTAACAAAGTATTTTCAGTTGTTTGAGAGGGTAGCTACAGGTTTTAATTGACCCAAAAAGTATTGGCCAGTACTCCTTCAAACTGTTCTCACCGGTAAAGCTCAAGTAACTTATGCATCTTTGCCTCAGGATCAATCTGATAATTATGATGTAGTTAAGAGCTTGATTCTTAAGGCCTATGAGCTTGTTCCTGAACCCTATAGAGTAAAATTTAGGACAACTTATAACCAAGATAAGCAATCCCATGTTGAGTATGCAAAAATCAAAGAAGATCTGTTAGAGCAGTGGTTAAATTCTAAGAATGTGGATTCTGATTTTGACAAATTTAAGCAGATGATTTTGCTGGAGGACTTCAAAAGGTGTATTAATAAAGATGTAAGCCTATATCTTGATGAGAAAAGAATAGATAATTTGTCTGATGTTGCAGTTTTAGCTGATGAATATGTTCTCACTCACAAGAGATATTCTAGAGATAAAAGGAAAGCTGAGAGTAAGTACGTTGCCTCTACTCAGAGTACAGGTAACAGGAAAGAGAATAAAGATGATGTTTCTCAGGAAGTAAATACCAGCTTCACCTCTAGATTTCAGAAAAGTAAATGTACTTATTGTAGTAAGCTTGGTCATACTACGGAGAAATGTTTCAGGAGACAGCGTGATGTGAACAAAAAGGAGTCTTTAATTATTCAGTCAATTGGTCTAGTGTCCACCCTTGAGAGTTCCCAGAATTCTTTAACTGAGTTAACTGAACCTGCTTTGAGGGGTAAATTAAATTCTCATGATGAAGCTCCTCTTTTGAGCAGTAACGTGGGTGACACTCTCAAGAGTTCATGTGTTAATTTCCTGCCTGATGGTTTTGTCAGTCCTCTGGACAGTAATGACAGGAAATCAGTGAAAATATATCGTGATACAGGTGCTTGCCAATCCCTTATGCTGACAAGTGCTCTAGGCTCTAATGTTAATTCCTCTGATGAAACTGTAATCTTACAAGGTGTAGGGAATAATTACTTCTCTGTCCCTCTGTGCAGAGTGAATTTAGAGTCTGGTTTTGTTAATGGTTCCGTTATGGTTGGGTTGGTTGAGACACTCCCAATGTCAGGTGTAACTTTCTTACTTGGAAATGATATTGGTGGAAGTCAAGTGTGTCCAGCTCCTCAGTTGTCTAGTGAGCCAGTGCCTGCGGCCCAGGATTGTGGTGTCCCTGATGTGTTCTCTGCTGCTCTGCATGTGCTGTCACTAGGGCTAAGTCTAAAGTTACTGGTGACTTAGAGGATAATGATGATGATGATGTTATCCTAGCTGACACTTTTCTTGCTAATTTGGACCACTCACCAGATGAGGCAGTACCCCGTAGTGTTGATAATTTGTCTCGTCAAGAGTTGGTTGAGTTGCAGGTTGCTGACCCTGAGTTGAAAGGTCTAGCTAACTCTGCTTGCAGTGAGGAAGAGTCAGCTGGTGCTTCTACTTGTTATTATATAAAGTCAGGAGTACTTATGAGAAAGTGGAGACCCCCAACAGCATCAGCCGACTGTGAATGGGAGGTTGTACATCAAGTTGTCATCCCTCGTGTTTGTAGGCAGGATATCATTAGAGTGGCTCATGATTCCAGTTTGGCAGGACACCTTGGAGTGAGGAACACAGTGGCACGCATTTTGAAACACTTCTGCTGGCCAGGTATCTTCAGAGATGTTTCCTGGTATTGTAAGTCTTGTCACACCTGTCAAGTTGTGGGGAAGTGTAATCAGAGCGAAAAGGTTGCACCTCTAGTTCCCATTCCTCCTTTTGAGGCGCCATTCACCCGTGTGTTGGTGGATATTGTGGGCCCTCTTCCTAAGACTTCTTCAGGATTTTCTTATGTGTTGACCCTGATTGATATGGCTACTCGTTATCCTGAAGCCATTCCACTTAGAAATATCTCAGCAAAGAACGTGGTTAAGGAAATGCTAGGGTTCTTCACCAAGTTTGGTCTGCCCAAGGAGGTACAGTCAGACCGGGGAACTAATTTCATCTCAAATGTTTTCAAGCAGTCTCTGAAAGAGTTGGGCATCACCCAGATCACGTCTTCAGCTTACCATCCCCAGACCCAAGGAGCATTAGAGAGATATCATCAAACACTCAAATCGATGCTCAAGAAATACTGTTTGGAACATCAGAAAGAACAAGCAACTTTGTCACATCAACATGCTAAAGTTATATCACAGGTGGAACGAAAATTATCCAGTCTGCACTGTAGCTGTTCCACCCGAGTCTGCAAGTGAAGTTCTCCCATGCAGCATGAGCCTGAGTGATAGTTTGGGGAAGAATCCTGATATCATGAATGATCTCCAGACTAAGCTTTCTCATCTACCTCCCGAGGAAAGGCAGGAGTTTTCGGCATTACTGCAGGAGTACCCGCAAGTGTTCCGTGCCACTCCAGGAAGAACCACTGTTTTGATGCATGATGTCGATGTTGGAGATGCAAAGCCAATTAAATTGCCTCCTTACCGTGTGAACCCAGGGAATGTTCCTCTCATCGAGAAGAAGCTTGGCTACCTGTTGGACCACAAGATGATTGAGCCCTGTCAGAGCGAGTGGAGTTCTCCTGTCACTCTAGTCCCTAAGCCAGGTGGGTCACAGCGGCTTTGCATCGACTACAGACGTGTTAATCAGATAACCAAAACAGACACTTACCCTCTCCCTCGTGTGGATGATTGCATAGACAAGATCGGAAAGGCTAGGTACATAAGTAAGTTTGATTTGTTAAAGGGATACTGGCAAGTACCTATGACTGAACGTGCTAAGGAGATCTCATGTTTTGTAACACTAGGAAAGACTTTTGCATGTTCTGTAAAGCCATATGGTATGAAGAATGCACCAGCCACATTTCAGAAGCTCATGAATGTTGTAACAGAGGGTTTGGCAGGGTGTGTTGTTTATATTGATGATGTATTAATCTTCAGTGACAACTGGAAAGATCACCTATGCCATTTCAGTAAATTTCTTGAGCGTTTGGTTCAGGCTAATCTTGTAGCTAATTTATCAAAGTGTGAGTTTGGTCAAGCTAAAGTTCAGTACCTTGGGTACGTAATTGGTGATGGACATGTTGCACCACCAGGAGCTAAGGTTCAGGTTATAAGTGATCTTCCCAAACCTAAAAGTAGGAAAGAGCTACAAAGATTTTTGGGAATGGTAGGTTATTACAGGAGATTTGTTCTTAACTTTTCAATTCTTGTATCACCACTTACAGACCTACTGAAAAAGGGAGTTAAATTTGTCTGGACCGATAACTGTGAATCCCCTTTCAGCAAACTTAAAGCTATCCTATTAAGTCAGCCAGTGCTCGCTACTCCAAATTTTGCTAAGCCTTTTAAGATGGCTGTTGATGCAAGTGATACAGAAGCTGGGGCTGTTTTGCTGCAAGAGGATGATCAGGGTATTGAACACCCTGTATCTTATTACAGTAAGAAGTTCACTCCACCTCAAAAGAACTACTCAACTATTGAGAAAGAGCTTTTGGCCTTGATTTTGGGTTTACAGCATTTTTCATTTTATTTGTGTTCTGGTTTTGACCCCATAGTCATTTATACCGATCATTACCCACTGAAATTCCTTAGTATGTTTAAAAATAAAAATCAGAGATTGACAAGATGGAGTCTACTTCTTCAGGAGTATTCATTAGACATACAACATGTCAAGGGGAAAGAAAATGTTATTGCAGATTGCTTATCTAGACTTTAGACATTGTTTTAGAGTAATAAGAAATTTCCTTTGTAAATTTCTTTTTCTTTGTGGGGAGGTGTTACATAGCCTATGATTTCATCATCCTTTGTGTAATTCTAACGTACAGTATGCTGCATGTTTGATCACGAGCGTATTCTACCTCACTCCCCCCCTCCTCCCTTATAGCAGAGTAAGTCGTTCTTTCTGTTGTTCAGAGCAGGATTGTCAACTCTTTGTCCCGTCTGGCTTCATTTGCGCGTCCTTCTTACAAGCTGTATGAAGCTCTGCCGGCCCCTATATAATGAGCTCAGTCTCTACATTAATTGCCACTTAGATCTACTCCTCATTTTGTTCACATCTCTGTCCTCCCCTGTACAGTTGTTATTGTTGTGAGTGCTCAGGAAGTCTCCAGCCATCTAGCAGCTGTGTAATTTGAGTATAAGTGTTGTTACATTTTGTTCTTGTACTGTATAGCATAAGGTGTTGATTCGTAGGCCTAGTAAATTTTTGTAATTCATATTGTCGGTCATTATTATTATTATTTTGTATCTGTAATAATATATCTTGCATTCACTGAGTATTATCCGGTATTCTCATTTTATCAGGGCTGACTTAGATAAATTTGCTCATGCTCATTTCGTGTTAATAGAGGCTATTGCAGTTAACCATATGTTTGACCTGTTTTTTGCCATTACATTGTCCTTATGGGTCCTGAATGTTTTGTTGTTAGTTTGAGCATTGAACTTTAACTTGTGGTTTTGCCTGGCTCTTTTGTTTTGAACCTGGAACTTTGCGGGACAGTAGTGATTTTTGGTGTTCTCACTTGAAGTGTACATTGTCTTTCTCTGTTCCGTAACAATGTCATTAATAAAGACGGTTTGACCACTTCACTGTGACGTCTCAAAGTAGTCTGACGGAAACAAAAGGGGGAGGATATAAGGTGTCATTGTATAGAAGGGATTAATTCTCTCTCCTGACGCCAAGGTATTACTGATTATTAAAAAAAATCGTAATGAGGACTCTTTCGCAGGCCGAGAAAAACCGACTGATGTAAAATACAAATGTTAAAAAGCCATCACAATGACCATGTTAGTTGTACCTATTATGCGTATTTATCACACGACCGGGCATTGTTGACATGGATAAATTACCCCTGCATTTGGAAATCATGCGTTTTCCATCCACACAGGTTACTTTATCTTTCACTTTAGTCTCGAAACTGTCGAACAATTTCATTCGACTTTGGAATTATGTTAGGCGCTAAGGAGGTTACTGGAGGCTATATCTAACACTTCTAGTTGGAAATTTTTATTCCTAACTCCATAAAATCGTCTAAACATTGCTAGAACATAATTTCAAATGCGTCACCAGCTTGAAGGCGCCAAGAATAATGTGGATGTGTTTAAACTCCTATCTCTTTGACTTGGCTCAGATTTTCGTCCTTGGGGTTTATATCACGAGTCTCCGGCTGAAAAGAAAAAGTCCTGCTTCTCTACATCTTTTCCAAAGCATTTCTTTGTGACTAGCAACGTGTTCCTATATTAATCTCTTGTCACAATTTTGCAATGAAGATGAAGAGAAGCAGATTTCTGGTCACAAGTATAGTTCTGTTTCATTCAAAAAGTTAATAGAAATTGATTCTCCTCCAACAACTATCTGCACACTACACTTTAATATCATGAAATTAACTCCACCTTTGCAAGCCTGCCTTACTGGTTTAGTCAAAGCAGCCTTTTTAAAAATGTAGTTTTAGGGTAGCTAATGAGAGGAACAAATGGACCACCACACCACCACCACCGGCGGCGGCGGGGACGGCGGCGGCGGGGACGGCGGCAGCAGCAGCAGCAGCAGCAAGAGCAGCAGCAGCAGCAACAGCAAGAACAACTGCAGCAATAATAATAATAATAATAAAATATAATAATAATAATAATAATAATAATAATAATAATATTTTCACTGTCATGACAGTTTACTAGTGTGTCACTGGAAGAGCTGGGACATCTCTTGGCGGGTTCTGTAGGGCAGGAAGTATTTCTTTCCCTCTTCATGTTGCCATTGGCTTAAATAATGAAACAGCTTTGTTCTTCCTGCTTTACTGGACAGGGGAGCTTTGCATTTACATTTGGAAGCTGAGAAGCTGATGAAGGAAAACTCGGTGATTGGTTAATCGTGCCAAAAGTCCAGTTGCAACAACCTCTGTCACTGGCTGAGCAGAAAGCTGGAGCGGCAGAATTGAGAAGGTGTAATTTACGAACAAGGTAAGACATTGTTGAATACGGCAGTGAACACCAAACTACGGTGTGTGTTATAGTGTATTAACGGTGCGTAATCTGAGGACCAGAATTTATGTTAAGTGCCTCAGCTTACAAAAATGTTAGTGAATCCGAAACCGGGAACGGCACGTCACTATGCTTCTAATACGGTAAGCTGCTGAAATGTGACTGTAACTCTAAATACAGTTGTGAGCCACATTTCTGCTCACTCTGTACCTCCTGGCTGAAGGAGGCCGTAGCCATGGTTTCATACAGTGCCCAATCCTGCTGGTGGTGGTACAAAGTTTTCCTGAACTGCATGAGTAACGGTGTCATCGCCAACTGTTCGTGGTGATATCGTTTAGATCCTCGAATTATGAATTTAACATTAAACAAGTTTTCGTTGTCTCAAGACCCTGGATGTGACTTCCCTCCAGCAGGTAGGGAGCACAAAGACCGCAGAAAACATGGATAACACGTGTACGGTGCAGCTACTGTAGGACTTGGAGGGAGAAGAGAGTCCAGGTCTTGAAAAAAAAATAATAAAAAAAAAAAGCACAGCTACAGTATAATGCTGAAGCTGCGAACATTTTAGGACGAGATGGTGTAAAATGTGAAAACCTTGGTCTATCTTCTCAAGAACCTAAGTGGCTCTTTCAACACACCCCTTTATGGTGGCAACTGATTCTGAAAGTTTCCTCTGCAAAATCCCAGTGCTGTGGCCATGACTCCACTTCGGGTTTACGAGCAGGACCCACACCGCTGACAGCCAGAACACAGGTGGGAG
Organism: Coenobita brevimanus; assembly: GCF_032717465.1. NCBI lineage: Eukaryota > Metazoa > Arthropoda > Malacostraca > Decapoda > Coenobitidae > Coenobita > Coenobita brevimanus. The sequence goes on from NC_136991.1 coordinate 42,596,818, forward strand.
ACGGAGAGGATATGTGTAGAGGAGAGGAACAGGAAGGAAGGTGAGATGTGTGGGACAGAGAGGATGGAAGGAAGATCAGAAGATTTGTGGAAGAGGGGAAAGAAGAAACGTAAACATGTGCGTGGAAGAAGATTGGGAGGAAAGAGGAAAACTTAAGATATTTGGTTGCCGTGGAAAAGTGGTAATTGGAAGATAATAATTGTGTATAGGCAGAAGGAGAGGACGACGGTGAGAACGTGTGTGAGAAGAAAATGGACTGGTAAATTTAGCAAAACGAAGGAGATTTGGGGGGAGTGGAGGATGTGGAAAAGGATTAAGAGGAACGAAAAAAAGTATGTACAGAAGAGAAGGTGAGAACATGTGTGAAGAGAGAGAGAAAGATGGAGCCAAAGTCAAATAATGCAGGAGGATAAGCGATGGCGAAAAGTAAGGGAGAAATGGGAAATGTTTAACAAAAAGGAGGAGGAAAAGTAGGAGAAAGGTTACTTGAAAGAAAATAAAGATTGGAAAGTGAAAACAGATGTGGACGTGGAAGAGTAGTAAATTTAGCGGCAATCGGGGTGAAAGTTGAGGTACTGTAGAGGAAATGTATGTGCACGCAGGACAAGAAGGAAAGAATGACAAAATACGCGTGGAAGAAATGAGGGAACATGTTAAAGAGAAAGAATGTGCAAGATTTGGTGGTTTTGGAAATGAAGGCGCGGTAGGAATTGAAAATGTTTTCAGAAAAAAAAGGCGAAAGAAGAGAATATGGAAGCAGCAGCAGCAGCAGCAGCAGCAGCAAAAGCAAAAGCAGCAGCAGCAAAAGCAAAAGCAGCAGCAGCTGCAGCAGCAGCAAAAGCAGCAGCAAAAGCAAAAGCAGCAGCAGCAGCAGCAGCAGCAAAACCAACAGCAGCAGCAGCAGCAGCAAAACCAAAAGCTGCAGCAGCAAAAGCAGCAGCAGCAAAAGCAGCAGCAGCAGCAGCAAAAGCAGCAGCAGCAGCAGCAAAAGCAGCAGCAGCAGCAGCAAAAGCAGCAGCAGCAGCAGCAAAAGCAGCAGCAGCAAAAGCAAAAGCAGCAGCAGCAGCAGCAAAAGCAGCAGCAGCAGCAGCAAAAGCAGCTGCAGCAGCAGCAAAAGCAGCAGCAGCAGCAGCAAAAGCAGCAGCAGCAGCAGCAGCAAAAGTAGCAGCAGCAGCAAAAGCAGCAGCAGCAGCAGCAAAAGTAGCAGCAGCAGCAGCAGCAGCAGAAGCAGGAGGAGGAGGAGGAGGTGTCAGTCAAAGAGGAAACGTAAATAAGATTAATAATGGAAGGAATGGAAGAAAGTGTGTGAAATAGGGACATGACGACAGAGTACAAGTTGTGAAATATGGGAGAGTTGGTGGTGGTAGGAAACAGGGTTAAGGAGAGAGGATGGGAAAATTTGCATGAAGAGAAGGGAAGGACAGATCATGTGTTGATGAAATAGACCAAAGATGGAGTAGAGGATTAGGAAATATTTATATCAAAGGAGAAGATATGCATGAATATATCCGATGTAAAGGACTTGACCAATACGGTATATAGACTGATGATAAAGAGGAAAAAAAGATAATAATGTAACTGCAAGATCATTATGCAAGAGAGAGAGAGAGAGAGAGAGAGAGAAATATCCAAAATCAATTTAATAACAAGGGTGTCGGTTAACTCTGTGTTACGTTCCGCCTATTTAATTTATTTACGTGAATTTCTACGACCACCTACTGCAGATGGACAGATGGACGAACAAAACTCATTGTCCCGCCTCTACTCCCACCCGGGCCGAGGGTAACCAGTTTACAGCATAACCTTAACCCTTTTACCGCGTACAGTACATCTGACCGACTATGTCACAAAACCAGCCGCTACAATACAATCATACTGCCAGCGTCCAACACCAGACGATTTTATTCTGTTGGCGGAAATTATATCCTGCTCAAGGAATGAAAATTATTTCGAATTAAGTAACATTCTTTAATCATCATCATCATCATCATCACCATCATCATCATCATCCTTTTGACCCTCTTTCCCACTTACACGGGGAGGAAGGATCCAGACACAGGAGTAGGGAAGCACAAATGTAGGACAGCTATCAGCACTGTGCCTTGTGAAAATCAGTCTCATCCATTCACTGTCATTCAAGTTTTCAAAATTCTTGGATCCACCTCAGAGGCCAAACGTTGCACACACTAATACTGTGGTTTACAATGCCTGAAAGACACAACCAGTCCATCAGTGACGGATTAATTTTTTCTACCAGACAACCTGATTTGGGAAAGTAAATCTGGGTTTTAATGGCCCTTTTTGGATTTACTGCCTTCAGTTAATTTCAAATATTAGTATAAAATTATATTTTTTAAACAAGAATCCTTACTGGTACCTACTGCAAAACATCAGTTTTTCATAAATTATGCACAATCACTCGTCCCTGATTCATCATCTGAGTAGTTTGGTTTACAGAGAACAGAACGCGTATTATTCCTATACTGTATTGTCGTCTTGTGTTCTTCAGTTGTTCTGGTCACTGCTGAGTCTCAGTAACTGACTCAATGATAGATTCATAGGAGGAGGGGGGTTGGGAAGGAAGAAATTACCTATTTGGGGTGAGGTGATTACAGTGGAAATTTATGAACTGGGCTTGCAAATGCTGTATTCTTATTAGCTCAAATACTGAGCAAATGAAGGCACATATTCGAAAATGCTTAAAGAGAAAAGAACACATGAAAGAAATGCCTGAGGATGTTACAGGATGTTACAGAAGTGCGTTCAATCGATTAATTACTCCGGGTAGAGCTAAGAATATGCATCATCTTGAATCCTCTGTTTGAGACGGAACCAACATGCACTGAAGAAAGTTCTGAACGGAAAGCTTCAAAACCAAAAGTGAAAAGACAGCTTTGCAGCTACAAGTAATGATTAGAAGAAAAGTTCTAATCTGCAGGCTGCTCGTTTTATCTTCGCAGTCAAAATTCAGTGCAGTGTTATACAAAACAATTCACCAAAATTACTGAACTCTTGTGACGTGTGTACACCCCAGCACATGGAATGAAAGCAGTTGTAGAACCATAAAATTGCATTTATAAAAATGAAAAAAAGGAAAAAATATAATGCGCCCTGGATTTTCGGGGGGGGGGGTTGATTTTTTTTTAATGTATATTATCCTTGCATCCTGTCGCCTATCACGTTTAAATATGAGTGCAGCCACTGTCATGTGCACCTGCTACTTCATATATATATATATATATATATATATATATATATATATATATATATATATATATATATATATATATATATATATATATATATATATATATATATATATAATGTCCTCTGCCAATCTTCTGCTTCCCCACTTTCACTTATATTACCCATCCACCTTCATGCCTACTACCCTCCAAGTCACTCATGTATATGAGCGAAAAAAGAGTAGTGAAGAGGGACATGGATGCTAGAGAGGGAGGCCTTCACGTGATGGTACCGATTTAACACTCCCCCCTCCCCCCGCCATACTTCCCGATGGGTGGATGGTGAGCTGCGTGAGATCTAGAGCTGCAGCTTTTGCCAGCAACTCAACCGGCTTCACGTCCTGATGAGCGTGGAACCACAGCAAAAACAATAGCAATATATATGTACACTTTCACTGTTACCATACGGGTATATTCTGTCCACTAGACCGGTATATGACCATACCGTACCATCTTAGCACCCACACATCTACCCTTTCATTATACTTTCCAACTCCACATCTTTTATGAATCTCAGCATTTCTTAGCCTATCCAATACTTTCACCTGTGACTTTTTATGCTCAGGCCATTCCAAGTCCCACACTCTGATGTTAATTTGGTCATTGATACAGCTTCATACAGTCTTTCTGCAGCCTCAATACTCACACCTTATTATTTTATTAAGGCCTTCATAGCACCACTCACCTTAATTATTCCAGTATACAGTGCTTTAAGTTTCCTCCACACACTTACCTCTCCCCTGCATCACTGCACCCAAGCACCGGAATTCCTTCACAACTCCTAGGGTTTTACTTATATGGGATTCTAGATAATCTGCAGGATAAGCAAGTCTCCATATGAAAATTATAATCACAAATAAGTTTTTCAAAAACTTTTCACTTTAAAACAGCGTCGTTTAATTATCAAGAGCTTGGTTGTGGTATCAGTGATGCAAACGTATATAAAAGCAATTTTACACGCAACTTAGTTTTCTAAATATGGCTTCAATGCATCCATTCGCCAGCAAAGCACGGCGAATGAATGGAAGTGCTGGAAGAATCAAGACATCCTGGCACAGCAACAAAAACAATGAAAATGTGAGAAATCTGCTGCTAATTCCACTACTCTCAGTGTCCAGCCACGACCGTCTTGAAAAAATAACTTGCTCATTTGAAACATCAGTTCCATCTTGCCAGGGGCTTAAGATAAAGCAAACCACTGGAGTCACAGTCTCATAATCACAATACTTCTTGTGGCTGTATAACTTACGGAGATTCTCTCTCTCTCTCTCTCTCTCTCTCTCTCAATTAAAAAAGAATACACATGAACATAAGAATGCAGACGATAACCAGAATGCAAACTGAGAGCGCATACCTCCGCCAATGCCATTGCACGATCCGGATCCCGATCCGCCCCAGAATTTAATAATTCTTTTTTGGCCCATGGACCACCCTTCCACAAAATTTCATTGAAATTCACTGAGAAATTTTGGAGATATCGTGTGGATAAAAAAACAAACAAAAACATACAAGTAGGTGAATACATAACATCCTCCAACTTCGTTGGCGGAGGTAAATAAAAATGAGATTCTGATGCATGAGTTCGCCATTACTTAATATTTCATGTCTGTGTCCTTCATGTTTAACACAGTATAAATAACCATTAATTTTCTTTCTTTATGATCTATTCCGTGATCTGTTCTTTAAGAAATACAAACCAGAACACAGACTGGGTGAGGTTCCGTATAGGTGTGAGGATTCCAGTGTGGCTGAGCCGTAAACCACAGCTGAGTGAAGTGAAGCACAACTATTCCAGCCACAACTCCCAGCTTCCACCACCGTGATGAATGTGACTCGTTATTCGCATTCCCTGTCCACTGGTCCTTCTCTTTAAGCGCGCACGGGCACACACACACACACACACACACACACACACACACACACACACACACACACACACACACACACCTAAGCACATGCACAAGCACACACAAAATACAGCGATAAAAGGATGGGCTGATTGTTGTTATATCCAGTTTTTCGATGCTCTATCTACAGATCAAGAAAGCATTAACTTCCTGCAGCCCGAGGACGTAATTATTAATCCTACCATATCCAGATAATTTTACGTTGTTGGTAAGATCTCTGTCAAACTGGAGGGGTGAGATGTAATACTCAATAACCTTTCAATACGATGTCTTTTACAGGCTGAATAAAATCGTCTGGAGGTGGCAAGAACATATTAATACGTCAACGTAGTGAATGAGTTAAGGTGTTCCTTATCGAAGGCTTGTTTGGAACCAGGAAAAGAGACAAACTACAGGAATCTTAGGAAAATGGATGATTTTTTGGGTAAACGGAAAATGAGGACTGTAACAAGGAAATTACTGAGGTTGGGGAGACGTGACGCGTGTATGAAGTTTCACAGAGATAAATATCAGCTTCAGGAAGAGGCAAAGAACAAGGTATGAACAAACGCACAGACATATTCCCCCTCCCCCCCCCCTCCAGAAATGTGTTCATTTGCAGCTCACCATACTCTGTATCTCCTCCTCCTCCTCCTCCTCTCCCTGCCTCACTCCCTCTCTCTGTCAGGAATTTATTGGAGTGGATACAGCAGTGGACTAGGAATTCTGTTGCGAGTCTGACCGCGGATGTTGCAGGGAACACACTATTTTTACCCTGAGTACAGAAAATTTTTTTTTTTCTTGTCACTGCCAGATGATTTAGCTTGTCTTGGGAAAGAGCCATCGTAGTGAATGAGTTGGTGAAGGGTAATTCCAATTCCCATTGCTGCTGCTGCTGTTGATGATGATGATGATGATGATGATTAACTGTTTCTGCTGCTAATGATGATGATGATTAACTCCTTGTCTGGGCACAACATCCACAGCATATCACAATCTAGCTTGTGGGTAGTACTCGTGCTAGAGCAGTGACGCTCGGGAGCTGTTGTGGACCAGCCATCTATCTGTTAGTGTGTCAACTGAACTAATGCACCTCGGAAACGGACATCTCATCGCTGTCCAGTGCAGCATGCAATGTAAAACCTCTGTCTGTCTGTTGTCCTCGTCCCTCTGTCTGCATTATCACCTCTCTGATTGTTTGTCTTTGTTTCACTTTGCCTGTGCCTTGTTCTATCTGTCTACCAATATGTGCGTGTGTGTGTGTGTGTGTGTGTGTGTGTGTGTGTGTGTGTGTGTGTGTGTGTGTGTGTGTGTGTGTGTGTGTGTGTGTGTGTACAGAAGTCTCAGATTAAGAGGAACAGCCTGGTATACCTGACATTCACAGAGCTTAACCAAGATAAACTGACCTAATATAACCTAACGAAGCTGTGATAGGGCAGGGGAGGATGAAAGAAAATGGTTGAAAAGAGTGGACGAGTTAAGAAAGGATGAACAAAAGTAAATGATGAAGAGTGTAGATAGGTAACAGATGTGTGGAGATACAAAATTAAATAAAAGAGGACATGAAAAATGAAGCTTTATTAACTTGGCGATTTTGCAGTATAGGAGGAGGAATGAATGAATAAATTTGAAATGGGTGGATTATGAAAGACAGATGAAGAGATTAATTAGACTGTGGAGAGATGTGACTGAGCAGTAAATATAACTTACGGTATCTTGGGTAAAGGAGAGGAAAGGAAATGGTCAGAGAACGAAGTACACGAGGAAGCACTCAGAATACCACACCCGCGCTGACCAACTGGTCTGAGGTCCAATGTCTGACTTAGTCTGTTGATCCTGACTTTCAGCCAGTTATTCTCAAAATCAAAATACTTCATTCTTATTGAATAGCGAATTTAGAATGAACGAATGGATAGATATGGTGGCTAAGAGTAAATGAAAAATGGATAGATATAGAGATATATTGAAATATTAGAGAGAGAGAGAGAGAGAGAGAGAGAGAGAGAGTCGTGTCTTTTGTATGTCATTCTCATTCTCTCTCTCTCTCTCTCTCTCTCTCTCTCTCTCTCAGTAAAATACAATCACAACAGAAACACAAAAGTCTCATCCATCCCTCAACTGATGTGATTATTATAAGACCAAAGAATACAATCAAGGCATAGGAAGCTTCGTAACACATTTTCTTTAGCGATTTATGCTGCACATTACAGCTCTCTGTCCTTCAGTATGTTACTGTTGTAGACTCTCACAATTTAATAAGTAAAATAAGTTAAAAGGAAGAAGCACAATGAAATCTCTGGAAAGCCACTTAGACTGTCAACTTATATGTACTAAACACAGGCCTGCCAATGAACTATAAAAGGCCGTAATAAAAACTTGACTATGTACATTAGTTCAGGTCATTGTTCACTGCCTTAGCCCTTCAGTATGATGATATCCCGTTATTTATACACACATAAAAAAGCCAGAACAACAGATCGACTGATCATTCTCCCTAAAGATAAGTACAGACATATCACTGTATTGAAGACTGATCAGGACCAACAGCCTGTTATACCCGACATTTACATAGATTAACAAGGATAAAATGACAATATAATTGACAATATTTGATAATCATTTGGGGATGCAAGAATATATAAAACACACGCCATAGTATTCAAGGAGTTATACAGTAACGTACTGCTGGTACATCTTGGACACAGCCAATGGAACCTTTCTGCACAGTCTTCAGATATTCCAGAGCCCTGGGCCGAAAATTGAACTTTGCAAATAAACTTGAACGCTGCTATTCAATCCGAACCCTTTGAATTCGATGACGTATATTCCATTTTACTTCAGCAATTTCCAAGCGATTCCCTTCACCTTGGGAGACAGTCTCCTTTAATTAATGAAGGTATTATCAAGCCTCCTAGTTTGAAGCTTCCTATACGTTGCATCAATTCATTCTGTACAGGAAAGAATAAAATTAAAAACAAAGAGGGAGCACTTGGAGAATGCAACACTCGCGCCCACCAACTGATGTTAAGGCCGAACATTAAACTTTGCCCAGTGACTTGTCTTTGACCGATTGCTCTCACAGTCAACTTACTTCATTCTTGCCTGACCCTTAACACTTCCAAGAAGTTGGGAGCAAATCGATTTAAAACTGTTCCAGTTGACCTTGTCTGTGAACTTGACCTCTGACTGTTCTCATAATCTAATCTATTTACCCCCACCATGAACCCTTTCTCAAAGTTTGGTTAAATCTGACAAAATAATGATTCAATTGATCATACCATGAATCCTTGACCCGTGACCTGTTTTTATTTTTAGATAAACCTCTTGACTGACCCTCAGCCTTTCCACCAAGTTTGGGTCAGATCAGTTCAAAACTATTTTATTGTGTTGTTTACACATGGATCATCAGGAAAACTTTGACTTTGCCCTATGACCCTGACCTCTGATTACTCTCAAAACTGAATTCCATCATTCTTGCCTTAGTCTTAACTCTGCAATCAAGTTTGGTATAGGTCAGTTATAAACTGTTTAAGCTGATTCTGCTATATCATCTTTTGACCTATTCCTGTGACACTGACTTTTGATCTATAAAAAGGTCATCTATCCTTACATAAACTTGGTTAGAAACACTTAAAAAAGGCTTGGGTTAATTAGTTAAAACACACACACACACACACACACACACACACACACACACACACACACACACACACACACACACACACACACACACACGTACAGTTGCAGACGATGATATGGCTCCACTTTTTTGCCGGACCGTTATAATGAAACTTACACAATATTCTGAAGTCTCCTGGGCTAGGAAGATGGCACCACTGGGATTCCAAACTTATTGCTCGTCTCGTTCTTTATCAAATGGAAGTGGACCGATATTCATATCCCCAACTGTACAACTCACTGTATCACGGACTTGTGACTACCGTACCACACGAACCACCACTGCTCCTTAAAAACCGAGAACCTTTTTTACCAATGCACCACCAACAACGAAACTCCGTTTTAGAGACGACAGAAAAACGCGCTTTGTTAAAAAGTGTGCACTGTGATATCCTCCCACTCCCGACGAAATGTAAACTGTTGAATTTTTATTGTACGCCAAAAATAATATTTTTTGCCAACGACTAAAATGTTACAGGTGAGGATGACAAAACATTCACTGAAATAAATACACCAGAAATGTTCTAGACTTACTTTTTTTTAGGACGCGATTAACATAAGATGCCAAAAGAAAAAATAAAAGGTTGTTTTAAAGATTCAAATAACATTTTTTGCAAAGCACTAAAATATCATACGTGAGAATGAATAGCCATAGGCAGTTAAGTGACGTCAATCTGGTGTATATTTTGATGGAAACAACTTGTGTCCGAGTATGTCATTTATGTCTTTGTCTTCCTGCTGTTGTGTTATGTAATGCAGCTTCGGGGAGGATCTTGCAGTGAATGAAGCAATAAAAAAAATGCAATACCTAACGACCGGATTGCGAATCATGTCTCCCTATTTAATTTTAATGGTATGGAGATGACAATACTAAGTTTAAAGTAAGCTGTCAGTGGGAAGAAGTGTCACAGCATTCATTGAGAGCATGTGCCGTACTGAGTAGCCCCAGAGATTGTGTAATACCTCTTCCTGGGTGATTTATTCTGCACACAACACCACAGTACCTTATTGCATCTTACTGATGCAAACTATGTCGCTGGCACAACGGCATAAATAATCCAGAAGAGAGTGTCAAGGTGTAATATGCAAAACACGTCATTAAGGAAGAAGTGCTACGAGACCTCCATTGCCATACAGAATACGGGACTAAAGTAGCTAAGGAAGAGGTGCTACGAGACCTCCACTGCCATACTGAGTACGGGAGTAAAAGTCGCTAAGGAAGAGTTGCTACGAGACCTCCACTGCCACACCGAATATGGGAGTAAAAGTCGCTAAGGAAGAGGTGCTGCGAGACCTCCACTGCCATACTGAGTACGGAAGTAAAAGTCGCTAAGGAAGAGATGCTACGAGACCTCCACTGCCACACCGAATATGGGAGTAAAAGTCGCTAAGGAAGAGGTGCTGCGAGACCTCCACTGCCATACAGAATACGGGAGTAAAAGTCGCTAAGGAAAAGGTGCTACGAGACCTCCACTGCCACACCGAATATGGAAGTAAAGTCGTAGGTACTTGTACGGTGATAGGGAAGTCGATTGTGGATCGTCAAGCACAGCCAGAATAAAGTCGTGAGACATAGTGTCAACGAGGTGAGTTACAGTACTCTTGGGTTACGGTGTTTTATTGCACAGTGATATCAACAGCGAGTTACAGCGTAATGGAGTGTGACAGCCTAGTGACCCTAGTGTCGGGCCTTCTCTCTAGCCCCTCTCTCCCCTTTCTGATCTGAAGGGAATCTCTCCGACATTATATACAGCTTGGAGAGGATGTGTGTGTGTGATGTAGTGTCTAGTAGATTTCCATTCACGTGGACTAATCGACTAGGGCTGGTTACTCCACGTGTCTGAATACGTCATGAAACTATTGGTCGTCTAGACTACAAAGACATTGTTAAGGATTCTTGATGATGTGGGACAACAAGATTGTGGATATACATTATGTGGATTGACATTCCTAGTGAAGGGTTGTGTATGTCTCCAGCACACACTACATCCTGTACATTGTGTTATGAGATATATACTAGTGCCTATATAACGTCTACAGTAAAAGTCGCTAAGGAGGAGGTGCTACGACACCTTCACTGCCATACAGAACACGGGACTAAAAGTCGCTAAGGAAGAGGTGCTACGACACTTCCACTGCCATACAAAATACGGGACTAAAAGTGACGCCAACTGCTGAAGGTCAAGCCTGTTGGTTTTTATTCTCCATAACTGACTCATGCAATAATGGCAGGTATACATCTGGGTACTATTACTTCCTCGGCGAACCATTATTTTGGGACACCACTTGCAATGAATATATGGTGGTATTTTATATTACTGCGGTTGCTACTCTGCTGCATGTAAACCAATATACGTATGTACGCATTTCGGAGAGTGAGTAGGGTAATGATGACAAAACTTCTCTGAATGCTAAATTGATGAGAGAGTTCAAATACCTTGGTACTGTGATAGAAAAGAGAGGAAAATGTGCAAAAGTGGAAAGTACAGTGACACAAGGAAGGAAAGTAGCTGGTGCTATGAAGGCCTTGATATGAAAGTGACTTGAGTGTTGTAGCTGCGCGAGTCTTACATGGAGTGTTAGTGCCAACTTTAACATATGGGTGTTAAACTATGCTGTGGTGTGGCATGTAAATGAAAAGTCAAGAGTGAGAACAGTGGAGATGGGACTGCTGAGGAATGAATATGGAGTATAGAGAGTGGACTGGATACGAAATGATGTGATTCGTGAAAGAAGCGGAGTGAGCAAGTCTGTGGACACAAGTATCGAAGAAAGTGTGCTGAGATGGAATGGCCAAGTGGAGAATGAATAACATTAGAGTGGTGAAAAACGTATATCTGAGCGAATCTGAAGGAGGGAGGAAGCGAGGTTGGCCAAGGAGAAGGTGGAGGGATATGGTGGATGAGTTTGTGAGGAAGAGGTATGGAAGTCGGTGAGGCTGGGGGACTGACAAGCGATCGAACAGGCTACATGAATGTTGTGAGAAGAAGTGCATGACAGGGATTCGGCACCCCATTTTAACTTCACAGAGGCCTTTGGCGGGCATTTTGGTGACCTTGTCCTTGAGCCCGAGTCCTCATTTTAGAATTCGTCCAAGATTTTGGCCATATCTTGATACCCTGAAGGTTTCATGTTGATAGCTCAAGCCATTCATGAGATATAATGGTGTTAAAGGCGGCCGATAAAAACTGGTTGACTTTTGGCAGCCATTTTGGCAACCTTGACCTTGACCACAAGTCCTCATTTTCGAACTCATCCAAGATTTTGGCCATATCTTGATACTATGAAGTTTCACGCTGATAGCTCAAGCCGTTCATGAGATATAATGGGAACACACACACACACACACACACACACACACACACACACACACACACACACACACACACACACACACACACACACACACACACACACACACACACACACACACACACTGAGGCGGGCAAAAACATTATCGCTCCGCCTCGGTAAAGGCAAGCAATAACAAAACTGTGACTTCCTAGTGGAAATTACGCTGCCCTAGTCGGATAGAGGCGCTCCATGGAGTGCCCCTCTAGTTTATAGATTTTTCATGTATTCCTGCTAAATTCTGACTAGAATGTGTAACTAAACCAGCTGTTTTAGCGTTATTTAAAGGATTTTTATCGAACATACTGAATGCCTTACATATTTTGCTGATTTTCAACATCATTTCTTTATAATCCAACATGTTACTTACCTATAATGTTGAGTTATAATTCATCGCGAAATTATTATTACGACTTTCAAGATTAACGATTATTAGTCTGATCCAGCGATAGTGTAGCATCTTTCAAAAGCAAAATATTACTTAGCGTGATTTGACTCTCTCTCTCTCTCTCTCTCTCTCTCTCCGTAACGAAGGTAGGCCTACTAGTGATCAAAACAACCCAAGGGCTGTGTACAGTACCCATTCAACAGCAGGTTAACTACCATACCAGTGCCGTTCAGGGCCTGCTGCCTCGCCTCTAAACTGAGGCGCTTGTTAAGTTGTTTGTGGAAGTCACGATATTGAAGGAGCAAGAGTGGAGTGTAGATAGACAGACGTGTAGATGGATGGACGGATGAACTAATGGACAGATAAGTAAATAGGTAACAAGACAGACAAAAGGATGGACATATACCTATATGCTGTACAGATATACAGATACACTGACAAATATCTAGACAAACTGACCGATACACAGATAGACTGATAGGTAGCAGGTAGGTAGGTTGGTACGCTGACAAATATCTAGACACACTGACCGATACATAGATACACTGATAGGTAGCAGGTAGGTAGGCTGGTACACTGACAAATATCTAGACACACTGACCGATACATAGATACACTGATAGGTAGCAGGCAGGTAGGTTGGTAGGCAGATACAAAATATTGAGAGAACTGAGACTGATATGGATATACAGACTGACAGATAGACAGATAGCTGGACAGACAGATAGATGGACACAGACAAACGGTAGTAGGTAGGTAGGTTGGTGGGAAGATAAAAACTATAAAGAGAGAACTGAGATAGATATGGATAAACAGACTGACAGAGAGACAGACAGAAAGACAGGGACGGATAAAGGCAGATAATAGAAATGGACACAGATATACTTTAATCCTAGAACGAACCTTTCACTCTATTCTCGAAACTTTCAAACGATTTCATTTGACTTTGGAATTATCTTAAGAGGTAAGGAAGTTACTTGAGGCTGTATCTGATACCTCTAGTTTGAAATTTTTATCCGCAGCTGCAAAAAAAACATCTAAATATACCAAGAACAAAATTTGAAATGCGTCATCAGCCTGAAGGCGCCGAAAATGATGCGGATGTTTTATGCTCTTTTTCCATTTGACTTGGCTCAAATTTTCGTCCTTTGGGCTTATATCGCGTGTCTGCGGCAGAAAAGAAAAAGTCCTGTTTCTCTACATCTTTTTCACAGCATTTTTGCGTGACTAGCATCGTATTCCTATATTAATCTCTAGTCACAATTTTGCAATGAAGATGGAGACAAGCAGATTTTTGGTCACAGACTATACGGTAGTTCCAATTCATTAAAAAAGTTAATACAAATTGATTCTTTTCCAACAACTATCCGCACACTACAATTTAATAATATGAACTCCATTTTTCCAAACTTGCCATACTAGTATGGTCAAATCAGCCTTTTAAAAAACGTAGTTTGGGGGTAGCTAATGAGAGGAAGAAATGGAACAGTAGCTATTCTCAGAAGCAGCAGCAGCACCAGCAGTAGTAGTCGTAGTAGTAGCAGTGATAATTGGTGGCGGCGGCGGCCGCGGCAGCAGCAGCACCAAATGTCATGGACTATATTTGTGGTATACGATCGTACATCGTACTGACGACTTAATCAATATACAAGTGCAGTATACTGTAGAAACACAGCAGAGGGAGAATGGTCGAGTACGCACACACGAAACACAAACCAAACTAGAAAAGCACGCACAGCTCGCATACCCCTGAGAACACCAATAAAATTTATGAATTACTGTTGTATTTCTTCTTTCCTACCAGACGAATACTTCTCAGGGCTCACACAGTAAATACTACGGTCTAAGTCTGCCTTTTTACACATTCTCACACGGGGCATGCCTCCGCCAACGCCAATAAATTTTTTTATTACTGCACCGGGAACTCCATCTCAGAAACTAATGAACTCTTCCTTGACCCACTGCCCACATATCACTCGGATTACACCGAAATCCAACGGTAACTTTTTGAAATATCAGGAAACACGAACACACAAATAGACACAGGTAAATACACAGCCTCCATCCAACAGTTAGCAGATGTACTAAGCAACGGAAAAAGACAAGAAAAAGGAAGAAAGGGGGACATCTAACACATGGGACTAAATGCATAGGCTGGGAGTCTAACAGTGGAAAGAATAAATGTAGTTTAGATAATTAGGAAATATAAAAGAAAATATAAAAAATGTGGTAAGTAAACTAGCAGTAAAAAAAATGAGGAGAGAAAATGAATAAAGAAGGATGCTTAAACTGTACAGTAAACGTGTAATGGTGAGAAAAGATGCATTGCGGCGCTTAGCCTGGGTGCTCATCTTAACTGAGACCTTTGAGCCTACGGTGGGATATATCCTGGGATAACAGGCCACTGCATCATCAAAGATACCCGAGGTGTTATCCAAGGTGCCTACTAACCCAGAGACAGATATGGGCTACTGAATTGAGCGGCGGAAACTGCCCCCACTAAATGAACAGGAACTGATCAACGGAAATAAAATCAAGTATCTAAAACTCTAATCGAATTAATAAGCGAAACATGACAAAAAAGATAAAGAAAAAAGGGGAAAACTAGAAAATAAGTGGAAATATAACCACAGGGCAACGAATAGGAGGGTAATGAGATGAGCTTGGTAAACAAAGGAATTGGAGGTATGGTATGAACGTTTGGTGGGAGGTGGGGCGGGGATGGGGAAGTACACTCGGTGAGAATGAGTGCTGCTGGATTAGTGCCTTGACTGCAATGAAGGTTTATTGTACAATGTCCCTCAAGGACGAAAGTGTCGGGCGCGAGAGATGTGTTAAAAATAATGCAAGCGGGATTTAAAAAAAAAAAAAAAAAAAAAAAAAGGGTAAGACGGTGTCACGGGGTTTTAAAAATAAAAGCAGTTATTAAAAATAATGATAATGATATTGAAGAGCAAGGACAATGATTGTCTTGCTACATCAAGCAATGATTCTTAACGCTGGCTTACTTCGCCGATTTTTTTTCAGAACGAGAATTTATAAACTTTCTCAACAGTACACAGCAGAGACTAATTACTCAATTGCTGTCTATTAGTACTGTTAGCCTCTGGAGAAAGTTACTTCACCCCTGACAATAAATAACTAATACTAATAATAAATCAGGTTCTTGCTGATGCTTAACTCCTAGGAGGCACAACGGATTTTAAGCTTAATACACAAGACTGGCATAAGTACCAATTATGAATGCAAACGTTTATGCAAGCTAGGAGCTATAAGAGAAATAAGCTTAACTGCGGAGAAATGAAACAAGAGTTTACATTACATTAAGCTCAAGCAAAAGAACTGTTAAATTTATTGATTACAAAATAAATTTAACGTTACAATTCAAAATCAAATTAATGAGATCGCACTCACTCACTCACACACGAGCTAAATTCTTACGCCTAGGAAAAACACCTTAATTAAACTCTTAAGATTAGAAAATACAAAAAGGAAATACTAGTCGATGAATGCTTTGTATCACCAAGGTGGGAGCACTGGGTAACTGTGATTCTAGTGGAGCTTGGGTTGACCTCTCACTTCTGGAGCACAGGACCTCTCTCCGTCAGAGCAACAACTGGACTAAGTCGTGGGAAAACAAGGGGAGCAGTAGGCCGCATTTTTTAACGGTCGAGTGAGCGAAACGCGCCCAAAACAAATCGCTCAGCGGAAGCGCTAATGTCTCACACAGAGACGATCACGTATGACAATGAAAAATTGATTTGACAAAGCTTCCGTCTGAATGAGCGGTTAACTGAACGATAAACAGTGAGTTTTCCACTAATAGTTCGTGGCTTCTCACAAAAGGGAAATGTCGCGAATTTGATTCGTGACATTACGCCCCTACAAAATTAAATTTTTCCTTATGGGAAAAAATTTGTGTGTATATATATATATATATATATATATGTACACATCCTAAGTCATTCACACAAGATTCACACTGTGGTTTGTGTGCTATCCTGCTACAGGAGAAAGTCGCAGTCACCAGTGAGCGAAAAAACCTCGTATTTACGTTAATAGAAGCAAGCTTGAGGGAAAAACTCTGTGATGACGGTGAAAATCCTGTACTCAGGTCAAACTGAGCGAAATGTTGCTACATTTACACTGACAACTAATTGTTGTGTAGCGTGGTGTATGTAATACACGGTGTAGGTGTGACAGTTGTAGTGTAACTGTACCTACGTGTAAAGTGACATAGTAAATAATAATATGGCGACGACGAAGGCAGAGGAGAAGAGGCGGCAGCATGCGGCAGACGATCAGCTGGCCCGCACAGCAAAACTGCTACACCCATTGCTGTACCTGCAAACCAATTGAGGTGGAGCATCAAAAGTGTCAATGAGACAAAATTTTATTATGTTACAATTACTCTCTCTGCCTAGCAGTCAGTGCTACTACGTACATTCGAGGTCGTCATTAATTATAGCACACGATTATGGTCGGCAAGTTGAGAATCCTTGTGCAAACTCAGGTCTTCCATAGCCTCGAACTGCACACGGGTCCTCAACCTGTGCCTTAACCTACAGTACTTATATTAATATCGAGAAGCTGAGAATCCTTGTGCAAACTCGGGTCTCCCATAGCCTCTAGTCGCCTCTGCGAAGTTCTCTCTCGAACTTCCCCCTTAACCTACAGCAGTACTCTTCTACCTTTTTTGGCGTCGTCCACCCCTGGTGTTGAATTGGTAAAAGCTGTCCACCCCAATCGGTTAACTGTATAATCCCATGATCCTAACCTTATATATTTATTTTTTTAGATTCTTGAAAGTACAAATATGTAGGCAAGTAAAAGCGATTTCACTCATTATAAATTTGCAGTTTATTATTTTTCCATTATGCATTTCATATGATTACATAATGCAGTCTCATTACAAGAGAAAATACAACATCAGTGCAGTTTTCAAAAAATGGCATCTCTCCTAATGAAGCAAAGCAATAAGCAATATTGCGCATAATATGCGTTGTATTTGATATATTCCAAAAATCAAATTATTCTTCATTTATAATCTACATATGCAGGAAAAATAGTTTCATTCACTTTTTCAATTTCCAAATTTTAGTTATAAATTCTTCCATATAATTATTCATTCATTCAAAATGCATTAGTGTAAGGTGTTTGATAATCATTTGGGTCTTATTATTTATTTCTTCTTTTTTATTCTATCCATATATGGTAATGATCTGGTCCACCCTCTGTCCACCCAAAGAAAGCTGTCCACCCCACACTGAATTTCGTCCACCCTAAGGTGGACCGTCCACCTAGGTTGAATAGCACTGACCTACGGTACTTATATTAGTATCGGGGAGCTGAGAATCCTTGTGCAAACTCGGGTCTTCCATAGCCTCAAGTCGCCTCTGCGGAGTTCTCACTTCCCCCTTAACCTACAGTACTTATATTAGTATCGGGGAGCTGAGAATCCTTGTGCAAACTCAGGTCTTCCATAGCCTCGAGTCGCCTCTGCGGAGTTCTCTCTCGAACTTCCCCCTTAACCTACAGTACTTATATTAGCATCGGGGAGCTGAGAATCCTTGTGCAAACTCGGGTCTTCCATAGCCTCAAGTCGCCTCTGCGGAGTTCTCACTTCCCCCTTAACCTACAGTACTTATATTAGCATCGGGGAGCTGAGAATCCTTGTGCAAACTCGGGTCTTCCATAGCCACGAGTCGCCTCTGCGGAGTTCTCTCTCGAACTTCCCCCTTAACCTACAGTACTTATATTAGCATCGGGGAGCTGAGAATCCTTGTGCAAACTCGGGTCTTCCATAGCCTCGAGTCGCCTCTGCGGAGTTCTCTCTTGATCTTCCCCCTTAACCTACAGTACACATGTATGTACAGGCCCTGGACATACTGTGTCCTGTGGGGCCAACAAGTGAGACATCAGGTCTACACTTTTGACTGGGAACCAGGCTGGTCCTTGGATTACTCAAATCTCTGAGGATGCCTATCACGGAACCCAGCATACAACAACTGCCCATGTTAGTCAGCAGTTAGCAGGCGAGACATCAGGTCTGCACCTACGTTGTCACTTCCCTTGATGTATCTCACAACAAGGTTAAACTGCTGTAAATACAGTGTCCAGCGTGTCAATCTTGCATTAGCTGTCTTGGTCGTGCTAAGACTAGTGAGTGGCATATGGTCAGAGTCCAGAACAAATGATGCCCCAGATAAATAATAATAATATTTTTTAACACCATCAACCACAGCCAAGAGTTCCTTCTCAACAGTACTGTAATTCCTCTCGGCGGTTTTTAGCCTACGGCTGTGGTATGCCACTGGGAAGATTCCACCTTCCGATTCCTGCATCAATACGGCACCTACTCCATCTTGTGAAGCATCAGTGCGCAGTATGAAAGGTTTGCTGGAATCAGGCAACTGCAAGATAGGCTCCTTGCACAACATATTCTTGAGGGTGGCAAAAGATCTCTCTTGCGCTTCTCCCCATTCAGTGGTGTTTGGAGCATATTTCCGTAGCACTTCATACAACGGTTGGGCAATGAGAGCAAAGTTGGGGATAAAACTCCTATAATATCCCACTAGGCCAAGAAATGCCCTAACCTGTTTCTTGGTCACGGGTCTCGGGGCTTCTCTAACCTTCCTGATCTTGTCACCCTGACACCTGCAGTGATTGTTGCCAACAATATGGCCGAGGAACTCCACCTCACTGTGAGCAATCTTGCATTTGCTAGGCTTCACAGTCATGTTGAAACTCTGGAGTCTACTGAAGACAATTTCCAAGAGTCTGAGGTGCTCCTCCAACGTGGCGGAATGAACGAGGACATCGTCAACGAACATTTCTACTCCTACAATACCATGGAGCACTTGTCTCATGGCACGATTGAATACTGCTGGGGAATTGGTAAGTCCAAATGGGAGGACTTTATACTGGTACAACCCTCCAGGAGTAGCAAAGGCAGTGAACTGACGACTCTCAGGATGAAGGGGAATCTGGAAGAAACCCTTCGCTAGGTCGAGCTTCGTGAAATATCGTGACCCTGCCAGCTTGGAGAAGATGGCAATATGGTCACCCATTGGCTCAGCATCCACTTTGGTGATTGCATTGAGCCTTCTATAGTCGCCACAAATCCTGACTCCACCATCTTTCTTGCGGACTACTACCATCGGACTACAGTAAAGAGATGAGGACTTTTCGATAATGCCTGCAGTCTCCATGTCAGCAATTTCCTTATCTACTGCATCCTGTAGTCACATGGGAATCGGATATGGCTTAACCTTTATAGGAGCATTGCTGGTCAACTCAGTTTTATGACACACAACCTTTGCAAGTCTAGGTTGATTTGAGAAAACATTAGCATACTGACAGAGCAGTGACCATAAGGCATTTTGGTCTCCTACTGCTAAGTCAGGGTTAAGTACAACATCTCCGACAGTCTTTTCCTGACAGGACTGAGCGGTTAAGGGCTCATCATCATGGTCATCAGCTGGGATCACCGCGGCTGCCCCGGTTTCTTCCAGTGGCTGGTCACTATCATCAGCTACTCGTAGGCCAGTCTCCTCGGGGTCTGACTCATGATAAGCCTTCAACATGTTAATGTGGAACCTTTTACGAAGATTCCCCATCTGAATTATGTAGTTGAGGTCTGAAATGCGCTCTACTACATCAAATGGACCCTTCCACTGCGCCAACAACTTGTTCTGGGCAGTGGGGAGTAATACCAAGCATTTATCGCCTGGACTAAACTTCCGAAGCTTTGCCTTCTTATCATAATAAGCCTTTTGAACTTCACGCGCCTTGATCAGTTATTCCTTAGCTAACTCGCACGTCGACTGGAGGCGGTCAGCCAAATCAAGGACGTAGGTGTAGGTGGTCTTGACTTCAGGGTCGGGTTCTTCATCGTCCCATAACTCACGAAGGACTTGAAGTGGGCCCAGGACCGACCTCCCATACACCAGTTCAAAGGGTGAGAATTTCAATGAATGCTGTGGGGCTTCCCGATAAGCAAACAGAAGAGGAGCAATGAACCGCGGCCATTCCTTTGGCTGTTCGGCGGTCATGCGCCTCAACATCTTGAGAGTTCCATTGAACCTCTCACACAACCCGTTACACATGGGATGATACGGCGTAGTTCGTAAGCCTCGGATGGACAGCAACCTGAACGCTTCGTTCATCATTGCTGAAGTGAACTGCGAACCCCGGTCGCTTAAGACCTCCTTAGGGATACCTACACGACAGAACACTTCAATTAATGCCTCAGCAACAGTGACGGCCTCTATATTCTTAAGGGCCACGGCTTCAGGCCACCGTGTGCTGAAATCAACAATAGTGAGGATATACTTTGATCCATCACTAGCCCTAGGGGAGATTGGCCCAACTATGTCAACTACTACTCTCTCGAACGGTTCAGAGATTATAGGCATTGGCTTCAATGGCGCAGGACGGACACGTCCCCGGTCAGTGGTACGCTGACACACATCACAGGAACGTACGAGCCTCGTTATTTCCCGTCCCATTCCTGGCCAGAAAAAGTCAGCATGGATGCGGTCAGAGGTCTTCTTTTGACCCATGTGACCTCCCATCACTGAACAATGATCTAATTCAAACACTGCTCGGCGATACTTTGCAGGAACGACAAACTGCAGTCGAACCTCACCCTGGGGTGTCTGTGACTCACAGTACAGCTGTCCTCACTTACGAAGGAACCTGGCTTGTCCTCCCCATGAATACTTGATCACTTTACCCTCCAGCTTCTTGCGCACTGAGGCAAGTGTCGAGTCAGTCTGTTGCTCTTGGACAACATCTTGACTACGAATCAGATCTTGCGGCGTTGCGACGGTCAATGGAGTGACGCGATTAGGAGCCTTGGCCATGGCTCGTGTTATCACAGCAGCCGAAGTCTGAGTAGCAACATCTATGGCGCAACTATTTTTGATGCCAGCTATGTTGCCTAATATGAGGTCAAATAAAGGTTCTGGCATGACAACTGCAGCTGTCAGGCCAGTGAAAAATGGAGACGCCACCTGGATACATGCCTCAGGGAACAATCTCACTGATCCATCAATAAGTCTAACTTGGATCTGTTGACCTGTATACTCATCAGGCCGAACTAAACTCTGCTTAACAGAGCAACCTGAGGAACCATTGTCCCTCAGGACATTTACAGAAACACCTCCCACAGACCCTGGCTGAACAAGAAAGGCAGTGTTGATGGTGGAAGGGTCTGAGGAGGTAGCAGTCAGTCATTCATGAGACTGCGGAATAACCGATGCAGCAAACGTGGCTCCCTGGGAACTAGGTGTCTGAGGAGAGTTCATGGTCAGAGGGGGACTTGTGAACTGTTGGGAAGTACCTGTACTGGTAGAGATGGCACCACCGGGTACTTGTGGAATGAAGGCTGCATTTGCCTCTTGCCTCCGATACACTAATTGACCTGACTGAGGGTTACGTGGCTTGTCCTTGTATTGCTGCTGCTGCTGCTTGGGGAACTGCTGCTGGTTGGGGTGCTTGTACCGTTTCCAAGCAGGCTGCTGTGTATTTTGCCCCTGGTCCTTCTGCGGTTTGCTTGGACCTTGGCCATTACTCTGAGAACGGCATGGTGCTGGGATTCAGTCTGTAACGGCTTCCCAGACTTGGCAGTATCTTTTCTGCTTCAGGTGTTTTGCTTACGAGTTTGATACCCGTATGCAGTAAAGAATGCGTCAGCCTTTTCTGCCATTTGGCTGGCATCTTTCACCTGGCAGATCTTAAGCTGTGCTATGAGCTCAGCAGGCCACGACCTCTCTAGCTGTGTACGCAGCATAAGGTCAATTATCCCCTCACGCGTGGAAGGAGTTTCATCTTTCTCCATCCACTCATTTAAGTAAGCTGTGAGACGATCAAGGAACTGAACAGCTGTCTCCTTGTCTTGGAGACGAGCTCGCATGAACTGAACTTTGGCGTCGTCTACTGTGAGACCATACGCCTTAATGAGTGCAGCTTTCATCATCTCATATGTGAGATTGTCTCCACGAATTCTGTGGAGAATATCGAGGGCAGGGCCCTCAAATAGGCTAAGAAACTGAAGCCGCTTAGCTGCCTCATCCAGTTGATACATGTCTGCCATGTCCTCAAAACGAGCTATGTATGGCTCGATTCGCTCGCTTTCCTTGTATGAAGGAAGCTTGATGCGTGGGGTCGCCAGGACATGTGCAGGGAGAACGCTCGTGGAGCTTTGACCAACTGCACCAGATGTGTCTGAAGCCAAGGAATCTCGTTTGAGCTTCAGCACTTCAAGTTCATGTTTTTCGCGTGCTTCTCGCTCGGCACGTTCGTGTTCTCGTTCTCTCGTTCCTCACGCTGTTCTCGCTCGTGTTCTAAGTCGAGTTTGCGCTGTTTTTGCTCGTGTTCGCGCTGTTCTTGCTCGTATTTGCGCTCCTTTTTGCGTTCCTCACTCTGTTCTCGCTCGTATTCGCACTGAATCTTACGCTCTTCACGGGCATCATTCTCGCGCTGCTGCTCCTGATTATGCCGTGAGAGTATATACTCTTTAATTTCGGTTGGGTCCGAAAGACCCATTTCTTTGGCTTCCTGTAAAAATACAGTAGTAGCCATGGCGCTAATTTATTAAGCAAACCGAAACTGAGTACTGACTGCTTCGCAAACGAATACTAATAAACACAAGTAAAGAGTACAGACACAAGCTAGTGGTGACCAGTCTTATCTAGTTAACTGGCAAAGATTAAAGCAAAAATGCAAATAACTGAGAACTCAATAATTAACACAATGGGTACGGCAGCTACCCAGGAGCGAATAAAATCATCTAGCGTTACCAAAAATAAAGTACTAAGTAAAGTTAGGTACTCTATGAATTAATAAAGCAAAAATTCACTTGCTAAATTAACGGTAAACACCAGTAAACTTGTGCCTATAAACTTTAATGATAAATTCCTAAATATGAACGAGTGAGTACTATCTCGTGAATAGCTTTAGAGCTAGGAGTTAATATCCTGGTGAGGTCGCCAATTGTCACGGGGTTGGAAAAATAAAAGCAGTTATTAAAAATAATGATAATGATATTGAAGAGCAAGGACAATGATTGTCTTGCTACATCAAGCAATGATTCTTAACGCTGGCTTACTTCGCCGATTTTTTTTTTCAGAACGAGAATTTATAAACTTTCTCAACAGTACACAGCAGAGACTAATTACTCAATTGCTGTCTATTAGCACTGTTAGCCTCTGGAGAAAGTTACTTCACCCCTGACAATAAATAACTAATACTAATAATAAATCAGGTTCTTGCTGATGCTTAACTCCTAGGAGGCACAACGGATTTTAAGCTTAATACACAAGACTGGCATAAGTACCAATTATGAATGCAAACGTTTATGCAAGCTAGGAGCTATAAAAGAAATAAGCTTAACTGCGGAGAAATGAAACAAGAGTTTACATTACATTAAGCTCAAGCAAAAGAACTGTTAAATTTATTGATTACAAAATAAATTTAACGTTACAATTCAAAATCAAATTAATGAGATCGCACTCACTCACTCACACACGAGCTAAATTCTTACGCCTAGGAAAAACACCTTAATTAAACTCTTAAGACTAGAAAATACAAAAAGGAAATACTAGTCGATGAATGCTTTGTATCACCAAGGTGGGAGCACTGGGTAACTATGATTCTAGTGGGGCTTGGGTTGACCTCTCACTTCTGGAGCACAGGACCTCTCTCCGTCAGAGCAACAACTGGACTGAGTAAGTCGTGGGAAAACAAGGGGAGCAGTAGGCCGCATTTTTTAACGGTCGTGTGAGCGAAACGCGCCCAAAACAAATCGCTCAGCGGAAGCGCTAATGTCTCACACAGAGACAATCACGCATGACAATGAAAAATTGATTTGACAAAGCTTCCGTCCGAATGAGCGGTTAACTGAACGATAAACAGTGAGTTTTCCACTAATAGTTCGTGGCTTCTCACAAAAGGGAAATGTCGCGAATTTGATTCGTGACAGACGGGCAGGAATTTTGGTAATGTTGAATAGGGGCAAGAGAGTCAATCCGGGAACAACGGATGTACAGTAGGATTAATGGCTCGAGTATAGGCAAAGTTAATTTCAAATGTTTCTCCAACAAACTAAGAACAAGATCATTATATCCAGCTCATATGTTCTAGTTGCTTTCACAGACCTAGCGAAAACAAGACAATAAGATGTTATAAAACCATGGTACAAAATGAAACCAAAACTACCTAGTTCCAAAAATCTAATTAAATGTAATTATGAAACCATGAGAAAAAAATATGACGGAGGCAAAATACGGAAATAAAATGTGAATACAAAACTCGCGGCCGAGGACTGTGATAGAAACACAGAAATTATTGTGGAAGGACCATTAATCTATGTAATCAGGGAGGGTGTGTTCCCGTGACGCACGCAAGGTAACAGCCTGGAGGGGGTGGGGGTGAATGGCGTGGCTAGGACAGGGTGAGGAAGCATATCAAGGAGAGGAGTGAGAGGCATTACCAGGAGAGGGTCTGGGAGGATAAATGGGAGAAGGTGGGGAAAGAGAGGAAGGTGGATGTGGGTAGTGGAAGCGGCATTCCCAGGAGGGGTGGGAGGCATATCCATCGTGAAGTTGGGACACAGACTAGGAAGTGGCAATGGGGAGTGGGGAATCCAGAAAGAAGGGTGATGGGGCACAACCATGTGAGGGGTGGGGGTGAGCAGCTTATTTTAAGAAGGTGAGGTGGGAGGTGGGAATGAAGCCTATTTATGAAAGGAGTAGGGGTGAGAGGGTATATTCAGGATAGCGGTGGTGGTGGGGTGCCGCATGTCCAGGAAAGGAGTGGGGTAAGGGCGGGGCACAGACAGGGACCTGGATACAGGGGTATAAATTCAGGAGGTGGGTGCAGGGTGCGGGGAATATCCAGGAGAGGTGGGGGTTAGAGAATATAAACAAAAGAAGGGTGGGGGTGGGGTAGGGAATATTATCTGAAGAAGGGTGGCGGGTGGGAGGGGAGCATATCTATAGGATGAGGTGGAGCAATATCTAGGGATGGGGCTGGTGGCACATCCAGCAGAGGGGTTAAGTCGAGGAAAAACATATAGGAGCATCAAAGTAGTGTGGGGGTGAGGACGCATATCTAGATGAGGAGTGAAGGGTTACATGGGATGGGGATGGGCATAAACTGGGGAATGATATACGGATGGGGTTGAATGGCAAATACAAAGGCAGCCACAAACATCGGAGGAAAATGGGTATATACTCAGGATGAAGGAA
Source organism: Coenobita brevimanus (assembly GCF_032717465.1). Taxonomy (NCBI): domain Eukaryota; kingdom Metazoa; phylum Arthropoda; class Malacostraca; order Decapoda; family Coenobitidae; genus Coenobita; species Coenobita brevimanus. The sequence continues at coordinate 42,622,619 of NC_136991.1, forward strand.
GCATGTAAAGGGAGGGAAGAAACATATTCAAGTAGAGATATCATTCTGGAGTGATATTCTCTGTCTCCGTCTGTGTCTGTCTGTCTGTGTCTGTCTGTCTGTCTGTCTCTGTCTCTCTCTCTCTCTCTCTCTCTCTCTCTCTCTCTCTCTCGGGAAATTTTAGATAAGGGAGACATATTCCAGGGTCACATCCCCGCGGGGGATATAACTGGCAGCAGCATGGCTTGTATGGGGTCATGCGATACATTAGCAGAATCAAGGAGGTATATTAAGACTAACCAAGGATCAGGTAGGTTATATTTACCAGTACACGATTTATCTAGAGTTAAAGGATCTTCTAATGGCAGAAGGGGATATTTTCGTGGAGTGGGAAGGTCATATTTGAAGGGGCTAACCAGAACTAAGGGCCATCCCGAGTCTGTGGACATATCCAGAGAAAGGAACACATCCAGTAAGAATGTATCAGCAATGCCAGGCAGCACATGAGTGATGAAATGGACATTTAAAACTGGGGTTATATCCTGGGAAGAAGTACTTTGCTGGGGCATGCTGATAGCATGAGGGTATACTCGTACCAGACCGGAGGTATATCCTTGTATAATTGGGGCAACTTCAGGGGGCGACAGGGGAAGGAAAGAGATGTATCGCCAGAACCAGGGATATATCCACTATTGGAAGGCAGGTCCGAGAAGGAAGGTATAAGGAATTAAAGAGCATACCCGGAGAACATTTGGTACATCTGGATTTTTTTTTTGGAGGGGGAGGGACGGATACCCAAAGGAGGGATATATATATTTAGATTAGGGGCACATCCTATGGAAGGAATATCCAGACATAGGGTAGGGAAGAGGAAAGGGATTCTGACCACACATTCCGTCTCCTGGCCACAAGGCATCACCGAATGCAGTGTTATTACCAACATTTTATTTCTCTTCCAACTATTACATTACTGAAGGATTCTTTCATGTGGGTTCGATCCAGCCTGTTCGGTCATATTCTCATGGGCTTAGAAGACCTCCTAGCACCTCTTCTTTACAGACTTTTTACGTATGGCAGGTACGTATAACCTGTATGTGATTTATGCAAACTACACTGTACAGTAATCCATTCACTATGGGGTCTCTCCTACGACAAATATAACTGACTGGCGGCATCACGGAAATAAGCATTATCTTACTGATAAGCTTGAAATATTACAAGTAGCACATGTAACAAAGACAAACACACACACACACACACACACACACACACACACACACACAGATGATGATGATGATGATGCTATAATAATTATAATAATAATAATAATAATAATAATAATAATAATAAAAGAAGACAGAACATAAGTTAGAAGAGAAGACGAGACAAGAACTGATTAAAATGCATTATAGAGATATAACGTGTAAAATTTCCCATCACGCTGCCCTAGTCGTGCCAGCTGCACAGGAAATCTCACAGCCACGTAAACCACTGGACAGATTTAGTAATAAGGATCACTGGTTACTCACAATTTGTTGAAATATTTGTTGCCAAGCTTCGGTACGCTAAACTCACCTGAAAGTAAAGGCAAACAAAAACAAGAGTTAGGATCTGCTTCCTAATCGTACAATTTTACTCATAAAAATAACATTATACCAAACAATTTAAGGCAAAATTCGATCGAATAACTTATTGCTAAGAAAATAACCTGCCAAGTATCCACATCGCACATAAGACCGGTAAAGGATAACATCATATCCCGACCTGAGACATGAGCTACAGTAAGAAATGGTCATATAATCAAATAACACGACGGTATAATAACTTACAACAAAAAAGCTAACAAAACAACAATAAAACAACTATCAAATACCCTAACATTCAGGATCAAAACAAAGGACACCTCAGATAACCGCACCCAACCCAACCGTATGCACCACCCCAACCACCTCAAATGTCCTTAGTCTTTGTACTTAAGACCCACAAGTAAACAAAGAAAACCCTACAACATAGCGCCCTGGCCACGAGGATGTCTTACTTATTTTATCCATGCTGCTTCCAGGCCATTTTACTGTGAAAGACTCTTAACTGGGGTAATTACAAATCGCCTTCGCTAACTCCTTCACTACAAGACTTCCTTATGTTCAATACAATCGTCCGAAAGCAGAATGATTAGGCAAAAAATAACATTGTACTGAAGAGGTTAATAAAGAAAAAAAAGCTATGCCACAAAGTTCATGACACCGACAACTAGGAATTAAAAAAAAAAAAAAATAGGGCAAAAAAATGTCCAGATGACCAAAAAAGCCAGTATACTTCAAGAAAAGTGTTGTAAAAAGGAAAATGTGCAATGAAATACGAAAAAAAAGCCTTAAGACCAATAAGCCTACAAGACACAAGTAAACATCGGCCCAGGAACAACACAAAAATCTAACAACTAATAAAACAAACCAACATAATACCAAGAGAAAACCAGTCAAATAAACCAAGAAAACCTATTAGGGCGATAACCTCATGGCGTGGAGGAGCAGTGAGGTGCACCGGATAATTCTGACAGGGATGTGAGGCACATTTTCAAGTTCGCGGACGGGCTAAATGGTCAGGATTAACTTAGGTTCACTCAAAATTTGATGCTGAATTTTCTCTGGCAAGGTAATAACATGTTTTACGTTAACCCCTTCCCTACAATGACATCTGTTATACATTATTTTTGCTACCATTACAAAGTTTTGCCTGGCTAAGGAGGGGCCCCTCGTTGTCGGGGTTTAATAAAACCTCCATCTAATATTGGCTCGTAAAGCCTCTCCCAAGCTGATTAAGAGTCTGGTGGGAGCAAGAATAAAGCACATGTATATTACATCACCAAAGTAAACAAATTACGTCCACAGATAAGTATAGAATAACTGCCTATTAAAGCCCCATTCCTGCCTCTGAAACTGACTACTAGTCCCCGCAGACTACAGTACAAATTGTATGTGAAAGTGTTGAGCTTTTGCAACATAATCTCTGCTTGTAACGAGCACTGCCTGTATTGTGATCTTAACTCTGGCTGACAATCACCTACTCTGCACTTTATTTCAGCTGACGCCAGACAATTTCACTAAGCTAAACACAAACCTAAGAACCAGAGAGGTTAAAAACTATTGGAATGGAAGTTTCTGCAGAAACAATGAAATTCGTAGTTTTATTTTACCAGTTAACAACTGGCACATTTTTACAGCTCACACAAACACACAACAGTCTAACACTTAAAGACCACCATCGCTAACAAAATAATTATATAATCGGTTTCTCCTACTTACGAATTCTTCCCTCCGACAAGGAGAGTATTTTCCCACTCCTGTTTGTTTGTTTGTGTGCTAGTTTGTTTGTTAGCAGGATTACAACTAATGGAGGGATCTGGACCAAATTTGGTGGGTGGACAGCCCATGTTTCAGGGAACAATCGATTAACTTTTGGGGCCGATCTGGATCGTATTACAGATTCTGGATCAGGAAAACATTTTTTATGAAACCCTACTCAGTGATGGGAAAACCTAACCCATTACGTATGGCTTGGAAATTATGTTGCCCTTGTCGGAGAGATGCGCTCCACTCATTGCCCCTCTAGTTTCTTGTTTCTGAATCCACTGAAGTAATGGGGTAGTGTGTTAGGATGGTCATGATTGTAATGATACTGTTTACTTATGACAACAGTCTTCAAACAAAATAATAATTATTGTAATTATCGTGGTGCTAATAACGTTGATGGTAAGTGAATATATAAGTGAACACATCGTTAATGAACAAATAAGTGGATAAATATAAAACACTAACAATATATCAAAGTATGACCATAGTAAATCACCCCGCAATAACAAAAACACACATATGTCACATTTGAATCCATCAGGTCTCCTTCCAGCCACATACACAGACATCTTGATGGTGGCCAGACGTGGCGAGAAATGTGTGGATATGTGATGCTAAGTTATGGGGGTTGAAGTGGTATTTGGTGGGTGAGGCTCCTGTCTCCACCACCCTCTGAAGGCTTAATATCTGCCACCCTGACACACAGACACAGAGACAAAGGAGCATGAAAGATCATGGAGTCAAATATGGAGATGAGGAAGGTATGAATCCGTGTAGGAATGCGGTTCTTTGAAGGTCTCTCTCTCTCTCTCTCCTTATCTGCATGTATTTATATCTATCTGACCATCTGTCTACCTGCTTATCTCTTCTCAACAACTTTTCCATTTGTTTTCTTCTTTCCCTCACCCTCCTCCTCCTCCTCCTTCTTCTCCCGGCTCCTTTTCCTCTTCTTTTCTTTATTCCCTATCTCCAGTATTCTCTTATATCTCATTTTTTCATCATTATCATCCTGCTTCCCCCATTTCTGTCTGTTTTTCTTTGGTTCCATTCCTTCTCTGTCTCCCCTTTCTCTTTCTTTCTCAGTTCTTTCCTACTTTCTCTTGTCCTTTTTGCATTTTCCCTTTGTTCCTAATCCAGCTTACTCCGTCCAACTCTTTTCCATCTTCTTTCTTAATCTTCTATCTTATTTCCTTCTCACCCTTCCGTCTTTCTCCAGCTTCCTTCCCATCTCTTTTTATTTCTTTAGTATTCTCCTTTTCCTGCACCTTCCCATTTCCTCTTGCTTTCCCTAGATTTAATTCCATTCTTTTCTCGTCCTCGGTCTTATGTTCTCCTGTTCTTTCCTCTCTTAGCGTCTTTTCTCCTTTCCTCTACCTTCATCTCCTCTCTCTCTCTCTCTCTCTCTCTCTCTCTCTCTCTCTCTTACATTTCCCATTACTTCTCCAAAATTCAGAACAATGCTGTTAGAATTAGTAACAACCCTGCCAATACAAATAAACTACCTACCCTGCAAGTAACAAGGAATGTTGCCTCCCTTGCATTATTTTACAGATATTTTTATGGCAAATGCTCAGACGAAGTTGCGTCCATGATGCCACCTCTCCATGCCTTCCCTCGTGCTACACGGGCATCTGGTAGCGCTCATGACTGTAATGTCACTCAGCCACATTGCAGAACTTCTGCCAATCAGAATTCTTTCATTCCCCGAACTGCATCTCTCTGGAACTCGCTTCCCCAGAGTTGTTTCCCTCCAAATTTCAACCTACAGCTGTTCAAGTCTAACTGTTACAGATATTTTATGAACAGAGGACACCAGTAATCTGTTGTATGGATTTTTTTTTTTATTCATTTGTTTTTCCTTCCTCCGTTGTTATTAAAAAAAAAAAATCGCCTCCTTTCTTCCTCAACCTCTTACTACTACTTCTTTATATCCTTTTTTCCTCTTATTTTTCTTCTCCCTTCATTCCTTCTACCTTCTCCAGTCTCTTCCATTTCCCTCTTCTGCCAACTCAGTGTCCTCCTTCATCTTCGTCTATAACCTTCCTTCATCGTCCATCCATTTCCTTAGTTTCGTGCTCCTTCCGATCCGTCAGGCCTCTTCTTCCTATTTTATTTCCCTTCTCTTCCTTCCACCATCTCTCCTGAACCATCTTCCTGTCACCATCTCCTCTTCGTTCCTAACCCATCATTCCTTCCTTCTCATTCCTCTAGTTTGTTCTTCATCTGCGTTTCACTACTACCCCACCGGGTTCTTTTCCTTCCTTCCTTACTCTTCTTTTCCTCCTCATTCTGTTCCTTCCATCTCTGCCACCTCCTCCTTCTCCATTCAGTCCCCTCCTCTTTTCCTACTTCATCATCTCTTTCTCTCCTCACTTTTCTCCTTCCTTTTAATCTACCTCATATTTTCCGGTTTCTGGTAATTCTTCTCTTCCTGTTTTCCCTTGATCCTCTCCTGCTCCTTCCTTCTCTCACATCTTTTTCCTTCCATTCTCACCCTCTCTCCCTCCTTCCCTTCCTCTTCCTCCATCGCTGCCCCTCCTCCTAAGAGCACCGTCAGCTCCCGACATACAGAATCTTAAAATATTTTATCCCCTCCAAAATCTTGGCTGGTCTCCAACGGGTAGCCAAGACGTCGTGATGAAGAACCCAAGCGACAATCTGTGACTATGGCTGACATCTGCTGATTACGCCTGACTACACCTGGCTTTGGCTTACCACCACTGAGTTTTGCTGACAACTGATTACTGAAGGAGTTTTATCTGGCTGTGGCCAACACCTCACTGCACTGAAGCTATTGACTTTGACCCGCATTATCGATTGGCCTGGTAAAATTTGTTGTACTTCTTCCTTAGCATTACATTATTAGTGTTTGCTTGTGTTAGCAGAATACTGTCTTTTAACAACTACCTCAATATTTTCATGTTTGTTCTTTAAATATTTCTTCATATTTACTGTTTTCATCGGTAACATCTGTTCTTTACTTAGTCATCTCCTGCCCGATCAGAAGTGTTGGGGTCCAGAGCTTGGCTGCTCAGTCCAAACATTTTAAGGGGTTACCTGTCGCCCGTCCATGAGTTGTATTAACTGAACAACAGCCCAAACCAGTCCTCGAATTCAAACACAAATGGACTACATCCAGTTGGTGCTCCTTAATCTCCTAAACCACCAGGAATTCTATGTCTGATGCATATCCATCCAACAGATTTCCTTTGTCATGATGCTGACCTTGACTTGTGGCCTATTGCGCCCAAAATTTGATCATTATTTCCTCTGATGGTTTTCATTTGGTTTTCTACATCTGGTGAAAAATCCATCGAATAATTTTCCCATACCGCCAATGGTGGCAAGGGACAGCGTGACCAATCCACCGAACCAACCAGATAACCCTGGCGGAGGTAAAAATACGCCATGGTCATGAAGAGGTTAAAACTATCACTACTTGGCTATTATTAACACAACTACCACTACTGGTAACATTATATCATCACTACTATTATCATCGTCTCACTCACTACCATAACTACCACAATGTTCACAACTACCATTGATGGTAACATTATATCATCACTACTATTATCATCGTCTCACTCACTACCATAACTACCACAATGTTCACAACTACCATTGCTGGTAACATTATATCATCACTACTATTATCATCGTCTCACTCACTACCATAACTACCACAATGTTCACAACTACCATTGCTGGTAACATTATATCATCACTACTATTATCATCGTCTCACTCACTACCATAACTACCATTAACACAACTACCATTGCTGGTAACATTATATCATCACTACTATCATCATCGTCTCACTCACTACCATAACTACCATTAACACAACTATCACTGCTGGTAACATTATATCATCACTACTGTCATCATCGTCTCACTCACTACCATAACTACCACAATGTTCACAACTACCATTGCTGGTAACATTATATCATCACTACTATTATCATCGTCTCACTCACTACCATAACTACCACAATGTTCACAACTATCACTGCTAATAACATAATACTTTAATCGTCTAACTCACTATCATAACAGCCATATTGTTCATTAGAATCACTGCTATCACAGTCAACATCACTATCACCAGCACAATTAACACAACTATAAGCACCATCACCATCACTACGGCTAGCGCTATCCTTATCACTGCTACCACAGTCAACATCACTATCACCAGCACAATTAACATAACTATAAGCACCATCACCATCACTACGGCTACCGCTATCCTTATCACTGCTACCATAGCCAACACCACTATCACCAGCACAATTAACACATCAGTACCATCGCTATCACTTCGACTAGCGCTATCCTTATCACTGTCATCACAGTCAACATCACTATCACCAGAACAATTAACACAACTATCAGCAGCATCACAATCACTACGGCTAACACTATCCTCATCCTCACCACAATTACCATTATCATCATAACCGTCACTACTACGACTACTACGTCTTTCTAAGTACCGCTACCACAACTACACTACTACCTTTTTCACTATCACCATAGCCTCAACGACCACTATCATCTTAATCACGGCTTCCACAGCTAACAATGTTACCACAATCACCACTGCAACAATTATTATCAATATAATCATCACTACCATCACTACAACTATTACCACAATCATTATTTCCACAGTTACTGCTCCACAATTACCAATGACTATCAATCATTACTACCACAACTATCACTACCATAATCATCACAACCACAATTACCACCGTTATAATCACTGCTACCACCATTTACCACTACCACCATCACCGCTACCACAACTACAAGTAGTTCCACATCTGTGTGGATGAAAGGGATACTGATGGTGAACACTGCCTCTAATGGCGACAAAAATCGTTGCCTTTATTTCTTGTTGTTGACATACAGGATTTTATTCAGCTTAAGAGAAAACCTCTTGGTATCTAAGGTGGATAATAGTCCTCATCAGCATTTTAATGAAAGAAATGTTAACTATTTCACTCCTGCTGCGCCAAACCTTTCTATCCACTTCATCTAATGTTGAATATCGTCTCCATCAGCCTTCTAATAAAAGAAATATTGACTATACCACTCCTGCTGCGCCAAACCTTTCTATTCACTTCACATGTGTGGCCTCTCATCGTCTCACCGTTAACAAGTGTCCAGTAACCATTTCAGAACGTGAGAAATCTTAACTATTTGCTTCTTGCTATTGCTGAACGATTTTAATTATGTTATGGGTGGCCCTCGTAGTGTAAGGGTTAGGTTAAGAAAAGATAAAACCAATTCATATATAACATCACAGCTGCACTAACGAACAACAACAGGTTTGGATATTCCAGGCTGTCTATAAGTGATGCGCGGTGGCAGATGTGTTGGGCTGGTTAGCTTTGGTTTTGGTAGTGGCGGCACAGACACACACATACAGTACACGAGGTAATCTGGCGAGGGGGTGGCAAGGGTACAGGGCTTGTGATGTTTCCTTCCCACTCCAACTCACATCTAAGCATGTGGGGCTACGTCACGGAGCAATGACCCAGCAGGGTATCTCTGACTCTCAGAGTACTCCCCCCCAAGATGCTTCACGGCGGAGTCCAGGGCTGAGATTCATCAACAAACTTACAATAAAACCCTCTCCTAACTAAGATTGGCTCCCGTATTCTCGCAGGTCAAAGAGGCTCCCTGCCACCTTTCCCTTACCAGCTCACTTCTGTGCATGCCGCGTTAATATTATGCTGTGTTTATGCCAACTGTGTCCATGTTAAGATGTAAAAAGGCATACAAGAGAATATAAAGGTGAAATATGCCAATGTTTCGCTATGGAAAGAGGTACTGGAAGACCTTCCCACCTCTTTGAGGGCAGGGTGGCACAGTGGTAGAGTATCGGACTCGGGACCGGGGGGTCGTGAGTTCAAGCTACGCCCGGTTGCTGCCATGCAGGGAGGGGTAGCGCCCTGCTGTCACCTGGCAGGGCTATATGATCTAATAAGGTCTAGCTCCGGGAAACATTTCCCTTTCCCTTCCCACCTCTTTCTTTTGTATATTACACTCGACTATTCCCTTGTATAATATTTATGTCTTTCAAAGGTTGACACAGGTTGGACAAAGAACACACCACAGATTAACGTGGCATATGTAAGAATAAACTGATAAGGAAGAGGCGCTACAGAGTCACCTGAGGTGACGAGAATACGAGCCTTGGTTTTCCCAGGAAGGACAATGTGCTGGGAAAATGTCTGTGCTTTCCTTTGTTTGTCCTTCCTGGAAAAATTGATCTCAGTTAGGCCGGGGAAGTGATAGTAAGTTTGTGTAGTGAATCTTGGCTCGGAAGCATCTGGCTGGTACCTCACACACCCACACCCGCCACTACCAACACCCGGTGGAGTAGGCCTGGCCAGGACCTGACTGTACTAAATGCAGGTTATGACAGGGACACCACTGGAAAAAAAACGAGCCGGGACGCTACCTCCTGGGTGGCTTGGAAACGTGTCCAGAAACTCACGCGCATGCACTTGCTTGTGCAATTGCACGCACACACACGTGCACACATATGAAAATGAAGGGACATGGTAAAATTACTGAATTAGTTTTGACAGGTAGCTACAGTTTAACCCGTCACGTCCCGACCGATTTTCCACCACTGACTTCCCCCAATCCCAACCAATTTTGGAAAAAAAAATTTTTGGCTGAAACCTCTGCTTTTGGTGAGAAACATAGAAAATTCATTGAAAAATCGCTCACCTGAGGTTTAAAATACTCGATACAACTAGCAGTACTCCTTACCTTACTGGGTTTTCTATCAGGCTGGCTCCAAAGAGAACGAGTTCTATGGGAGAGTAACTATTCCACACCACTCATAAACGGTAGTTATTTATTTATTTATTTGGTACGAATTTATAAGTAGTACGACAGTATTTTGGTTTTCACACAGTAATATAGGCAATATGAGCATTGTTTCACTCACTAACACAACATACCTGACCTTTTTTGGTAATTACCTGATCATCATTTCTGACTGTTTCTTTCTCTAATGCTATGTAAACTTTGTCCTCCACATTGTCATCGATTCGGGAATCACTCTGGCCCTGAATGTCTCTATTGGCCAGGTCACTGATAACTGGTGAATTGCCGATACAATGGCATGCGGGGGGGAGGTTGTCATGATGGGTAAGGCATTGTCCCTGCCTGGCAAGTTGTAGAGGAAGGTGTCCCGTGTATACGTACCAAAAATCATGCACAAAAATTGAAAATTGTGCAAAATATAAACCTTGCAATTGCGCGACATAGTGCTACGTCAATGGGACTAGCTGTGACAAAACGTTGCAACGTGCCCATACGTCGACGGGACGCCTCGGGTTAAGTAGTTATTGCCGCAATCGAAGGTATTGCTGTGTTGTGCAATCGTCAGTATCAGGTTTCAGAGTATGCAGTATTATCAATAGTGGCTAAAATTGTCACTGTTTAGTATACTGGTACAGGGACCGGAATGATCCCTTAAGCACTCTCTGCCCATCAGTGGCCCAGTGACGTGATGTATCCGTACAAGAGACTGTACTGAAAAAGTAGTCATTTGTTCACAGTGTCATTCTGTCCTTATGATGACAGAACCTCTCGCGATATATGCTGAACATTTATGCCTAAGTGTTTGAGTATTTAATTGTGGCAAATGTATTTTGCGCGTGTGTATGGGGGGGAGGGGAAAAAATACTTCCTCAGTATCTCTGCTTGTCGTAAGAGGCGACTAAAAGGGACTTCTTGTATTCCATCTTTCTCTCCTTACTGTGCTCTTCTTCTCTTCTGCCCTATCCCTCTTCTTGATATTTCCGTGTTTCTTCCGGCCTTTGTTTTCCCTCTACTCCTGTCAGGATAGAAATTTGGTTTTAGGACATGAATAGTTTAAGGACTTCCCATTGACGCTAACCTTTTCTCCCTCACACCACTGTCACGCCAACATCACTTCATCGCCAGTCTTTGTGGCATATAGCCATATTGTTGACTTGGTGCTAGTTCATTATTCTTTCCTTCCTGCTCTTTCTAATTAATCTTGTTTAAGGATTCTTCATATAGACTGGTCCATTCTTGTAAAAAAATTTTTACTGTAACTAAATCTACATTTACTGTCCGCGAAACACACACACACACACACACACACACACACACACACACACACACACACACACACACACACACTTAAGAGGGCGTACAAGTAATAAGGGGATAAGTGATAAATCCTCCAGTCAGAGAAATGCCTCCTAAGCTGTGTAAATTCGTCTGATGATAATACGAAAAATTAAAGTAAAAATAGGTTACTGGTAAGACGGCAGTGTTGTTGTGGAATGTGCTCTTGGCGCCTCATGGTCAAGTATGTAAAACGCCCCAGACGGAGTGACGGCCTTGCACACCTTCGATTATCATGAGGCGACTACGTGTTTTTCCATCATATAATGCCACCAAGGGAAGTAGGCTCGTCATCTACCCTTTAATGTACTGCACTGCAATACCCCAGACTCAAACCCCTAGACGTCCATCAGGGTAATATCCGATTGCATGTTAGCATTTTTTTTACTTGGAAGAACTGCACTTCTCTGGACACCAGCATCTCTGTCACTACATCAACAAATTTTTTTTCCCTTCTCCGTCAGCCTGTCACGAAATGCATTATCCCTCCTCTAATTTATTCCTTCCCACGTCTCTCTCGTATTATTTTTTCTTCGCTTTTTTCTCTCCAACTCTTACCGTCCTTTATTATTTTTCATATATCTCTTTCATTATCATTCCTCGCCTCTTTAATTTCACTCCATTTTTTAAAAGACCCCTTCACTTCTCATTCATTTTCTCTCTACTCCATATTACTCATTTTAGTCATTTTTCTCTCCACTCTATTTTACAAAACTTCTTTCTTTTATAACCTTCTCTAGCCATTCCCATTCTCTACCCTTTTCCAGTCCTCTTCACGATTCTCTCTTTATTATTTTTTTTCCAGTTTTCTCATCACTCCTTACCCCGTTTCCTCTTCCTCTTTATCCCTTTCAGTTTCTCAATATTTTACATCTATCCCAGTAATTAAAATGTCATTTCCTTCTCCATCCCCTCCCATTCTTTTCTACTCAGCTCCACTTTATTCCCTATTCCTTCCACTTTATTTCTTTCCTTAATCCCGATCTTTTCCGAAATACTTCTCAAAAAATTTTCCGCTTTTCCTTCTCTTTACACTCTCCCACTTTCCACTTTTCCTTTCCTCTCCGTATCTTTCTACTCCTTTCTACGCCACTCTCCCTGCTCCTACTCCTTTCTATTCCACTCTCTCTGCTCCTACTCCTTTCTACTCCACTCTCCCTGCTCCTACTCCTTTCAATTCCACTCTCCCTGTTCCTACTCCTTTCTATTCCACTCTCCCTGCTCCTACTCCTTTCTACTCCACTCTCCCTGCTCCTACTCCTTTCTACTCCACTCTCCCTGCTCCTACTCCATTCTACTCCACTCTCCCTGCTCCTACTCCTTTCTATTCCACTCTCCCTGCTCCTACTCCTTTCTATTCCACTCTCCTTGCTCCTACTCCTTTCTACTCCACTCTCCCTGCTCCTACTCCTTTCTACTCCACTCTCCCTGCTCCTACTCCTTTCTGCTCCACTCTCCCTGCCCCTACTCCTTTCTACTCCACTCTCCCTGCTCCTACTCCTTTCTATTCCACTCTCCCTGCTCCTACTCCTTTCTACTCCACTCTCCTTGCTCCTACTCCTTTCTACTCCACTCTCCCTGCTCCTACTCCTTTCTACTCTACTCTCCCGGCAACTTCTTCACTCTCGTCACTTCCTCTTAATTCCTTTCCTTTCTCTTTAACGTACTTTATCCTTTACAATACTTTACACTCTCCATTTCTATCTTGTGAAATATTTCCACCTCTTCAACATCCCCACTCTTTCCACCATTTTCCATCCATTTTCCTTCCCCGCCATTCCAGTAATTTCCTCCATGTCCCCATTTCCATCTTTTCCAGTATTTCCACCTCTTCTACATCCCCATTCTGTCAGGCACTTTCGTTCCTTTCCCCATTACCATCTACTCCAATATTTGCCACATGTGCTCCATCTCCATCCTTTCCTTGACTTTCCACACTTTTTCCATCACCACCTTTCCAATAATTTCCACCCAAATTCCTCCCTCGCCTTTCCTTCGCATTCTTCCCTACTCAACTTCCCTTTCATCCTTTTCCCTTTCTCTTCATCACTCTCCACTCCTCCCAGCCTCCACTATCCTCTCCAAATACCCACATCTTTCCCATCTCCTCCATTCATTCCAATTTTCCATCCTCTTCTCCGTCCCTTGCCACTCCTGCCTCTCCGCCTTCATCAGTGCTCCCTTCACTTCCGTATTCCACAAATCTTTCCACTGCCACGAATTTTACCCTTTTCCTCCCCGGCCGGCTTTGCACACCTGCCGCAGGACCCGTGATGGAGGAGGCAGGGGTAAAAACGTCAAATCAACAGGGGCGAGAATATCAGCAGGTCTGTCTGTCTGTTATCTATCTATCTATCTGTCCATCTGTCTGTCTATCTCAGTTTGCTTTGTGAGGTGATTACTCGATACTTCCAGGAGTTTTTGTCCCTACTTATTAACGACCTCCCTCTTTCTATTACACACCATCCTTCCATACGTATATAAACTGAAGCACCTTACTTGTCCACAACGTTCCCGGTCTCCCTCTCCTTCTCCTCATCGCAACAAGTTCTTTCATACACTCTCTTGGTCCCTCTTTCACTCCCCAGTCGTTCCAAGTGGCCTAACTATCTAGGAGTGTTTCTTCTTATTTTTCGACGCTAACCTCTACACCACATTCCGCATGGATCTTTCCATCTGTCCATCTATCCTCATCGCCAGGCACAGTTATCCCTTTCACTGCGTTGATGTATTTTGTATTTTGTTTCTAATACATTCCTGTTTTTCCTTTTTTAGCTCAGTACAAACTTGCCAACCTGAAGGGGTTAGATGTAGCCTTCAATAACCCTCCCAGTACCAGACACATTTCCCAGGCTAAATAAAATGGTCTGGAGGTACCAAGAATAACCTACAAAAGACCTCGCCGGTTTCAAGGGGTTGCTCTGTGTACAAGTTTCCTTGTTCATACTTTAAATATATTCTTGCTATCTCCACACAAGACTTGTCGAAATGAAAGGTGTATACAGTACACAGCCTTCATTGGCAAAGTCACTAGCATTGTGGAAAATGATGGCAAATCTGAGGAACCAAATTCCACTTATCCTTCGATATGTGTAACTTTACGAAAGACAAAAATTATGAATGGCTCTAATACAAATATATAAAGGACCAACTTAGGGTAAAAGTAAGCAGAGATTGTATATAAATGGACTAGTGTATGTAATCCAAATATCAAAAGGGATGTGAAGAAGTAAGTGGAATGACCAACCAACCTTTGAATGAGACAATAAACTAGACTGGATAAAGTTAGTACTTACATAGGTAGACCCATAGGTACTGCATAACTACTTACCTGAAACAAAGAAAACCATATTATACTAGACTGTGTTATCTGATTATATAGGAATTATATCACATAGTAACGTAACAATAATGGTATATGGGGGCGGACACCATCCACCCACTGGATGTAGTGCTACTTCACGTGACTACATAGAGTGACAAGCTAAATTATTTCTTGTAATCCAAGAAACCATTTACTGCGACATGTGGTAACTATGCAACCAACTGGACTCCTCGTGTTCTAGTGGGTTAAGGCGCTTCAACCGGTTGTGGTTCATAAGGGTTACAGCCGTGTGTTGGCTGGGGCTTATTACTGACTTACGACTCATGGATTACCGACTGGTCACTCTCGCCTTATATAGTAGGACTATTTGGCCTAGCACTGGGGCCCTACGCGCCTGATGGGGCAATGAAGGACTGGATGACGGATCGAAAATGGTACACAACAGTCATATAGGAATAAACTAAAACATAAACTAGCCTAGAGATTATATTGTCGGTTGTTTGTACAGGGGAGGGGAGGGGTGTATTGTGGTGGTGGTGGGGAGCGGGTACGAGTAGAATCGTGGTGGGGAGTGGGTGCTGTGGTAGTAGTTTGTGGAGGGTAGGGAGAGTGCACTGTGGCTGTGGTGGGCAGTATGCAATGTGGTGGTGGGGAGTGAGAAGAGTGGTGGTGGGGAGTGGGCAGTGTGGTGATGGGAAGTGGGGAGTGTGGTGGGATGGGTGGATTGTGGTGGTGATGGGGAGTGGGTGGTGTGTGATGGTGGCGAGTAGGGAGCGTGGGGGTGGGGAGGGTGCATTGTGGTGGTGACGGGGAATAGGTAGTGTGATGGTGCATAGTGGGTAGTGTGTGGCGGGGGGGGGGGGTGCATTATGCTGGTGGTGGCCAGTGGGTAGTGTGGTAGAGTACAAAGTTAAGTGGTGTGGTGTGGATTGGTGTAGGAAACAGTTAGGCCTAAATGTTCATTAATTTTATGGTGGTATGCTGGGAACTCCACTTTATATCCTGTCAATACCTTAAATTCCAGACAATATTGGTATTCTGCTCTTCTAATATATGGTAAAGTAGGACTGACGTGTTTCGCAAAATAATTAAATAAATAAATAAACTAGAAGCCATCTCACGATGGGATCTCACCACTCGCGTAGCCGGAAAGTTTTTCTCGGCACATACTTTTGCACCTCTATTTCTGATTTGACGCAAATTCAGGATGTAAAACACAAAGCCAGCCAGCCAACCTCACAACTGAAAACATTACACTCCGCTCGCTTCGCAACGCAGGAGTTACTAAATAAATATACTTAAGCACAACTAGGTATTGCGCCCCACCTATTTTAAACACATGACGACTTGTTCTAGGTTGACTGCCTCCTAATACACATAGGACTGAAAACTACCTACATCATGATGATGATGATGAATAATGATTCTCTCTCTCTCTCTCTCTCTCTCTCTCTCTCTCTCTCTCTCTCTCTCTCTCATGGTTCATTCGTCCTCCATGTCCCAAGGCGAGAATGATAAAAATCCCTCTCCTTGACATGGCTGTGATACACAAGGGGCAAAATCCCTTGACATCGAGTTTTACGTAAAGTTAGATTAAACCCGACCCTTGCCTCGTCGGTGCTGATATTTATTGGTAGTGCAGCATAGGCACAACAGATTCAGCATAATTAGATTGGTTGTGCATTATTATATGCTGATTTATTTTTATGTCGTTAATCTCTCTCTCTCTCTCTCTCTGTCTCTCTCTCTCTCTCTCTCTCTCTCTCTCTCTCTCTCTCTCTCTCTCTCTCTCTCTCTCTCTCTCAACAGATGCCGTATAATATAAAATATTTACACACAAGCCACATTCACTTACTGATCACTACACCTAAACGGCTTTATCCCTTCGCTCCTGTGTGTGTCTACACCCAACTGGCTTAAACCCTTCGCTATCATGTGTTTCTACACATAAGCGGCTTAATCCCTTTGCTATCATGTGTTTCTACACCTAAGTGGCTTAATCCCTTTGCTATCATGTGTTTCTACACCTAAGTGGCTTAATCCCTTTGCTATCATGTGTTTCTACACCTAAGCAGAGTAATCCCTTCGCTACTGTGTGTTTCTACACCTAAGCAGAGTAATCCCTTCGCTACTGTGTGTTTCTACACCTAAGCAGAGTAATCCCTTCGCTACTGTGTGTTTCTACACCTAAGCAGCGTAATCGTTTCGCTACTGTTTGTTTTTATAACTAACCGGCTTAATTCCTTCGCTGCTATGGAAACACCTACGCATTTTCCTCACACCAACACCAAACGATTATATTCTTCTGGTGTCCTGTTTACATTCATAGGGTTAAATATTACTTTGGTTAACTTTCTGGCAGCCTTGGATAAAACTCAATATTTCATTCAGGCTAATATCTATCTTTAATTATTCTGGTATGGGATTTCTTTGAGGTTAATTAACAGTTATCTCTTGTTATTATCTCTATCTGCCTATCTAACTATCTACCTGGCGCCTACACGTGGTGGCGCTGTGACCCTTCCTGGAGCAGCTGCGGCGTCCTCTTGGATGCGAAACCACCACCCATTTCCCTGCACCTTGCCCAGGGTAACAAGAGGCCGACGGTTCCCTATGTGGTGTATGTACTGTTCCTTACCTGTAAGACGGCCTCATATAAACAACTGTTTACCTGCAGCCAGCAGAGACGCTCGGAAAGACTGACTGACGGGTTATGCAACAACAACAAACAACCTACCTACGTGTACGTACCTACCTACCAACTAATCTACCTAGCTACTTACCTATCTACATGTTTATCTACTTACCTACCTATACCTATCTACCATCATATCTACTAATTTATCTGTTCATCAAAAAAACAATATAAAAAACATTTTTATGCTAGTGAAATGTAAGCTGTTTTGCGTATCAATATACTTACACATATGAATGTATCGCACCCTCGTAAGTCCTGTATTTAAATAACATGCACAGTAAAACTTTCCAGCCACATAAGAGACTGCACGCAGTCAGAAGTCTCCAAAAAAACGTAAATAATAATATAGATGCCCCTAAAACTATCTTTGTAACAATATATTTTTTCAGTAACGGGTGAAGGAAAACGATTTCAGATAGAACTAGTTCCTCATCCTCATCCCTGGAGAAAGGATGCGCAGTGACCACTTCCAGCATGCCCCATGTAAGATGAAACATTCTTACACACACACACACACACACACACACACACACACACACACACACACACAAAGCTGTCCTTACAAGAAAGTTTATATTATGGTTTAACAAGTCTCAGCGCCTTATGAAAAAAAAAAAACTCTGAAAATGAAAAAAATAAATTTAATAAACCTACAATTATTCCGAAAGGAGGATAAACGGCTTGAATTACCTCCTAAAAATGAGGGAGAAAACTGGGTTAATCTATAATAAGTGTTTATCACCATTTCTTAGAATCTCACCATCCACCATAAACACTACAAGTCCCTCTGTTACTTTCCATGCTTGACTCTTAAACTTATTCTCTCTCCCACACCACTGCCACCACACGGTCCAATAATCAAAGCCACGATCACCACATCAAACTTAAACCTGATTTACATATTCCTTAGGTTTACATTATCAAAATTGTTTATTTCTCTCGAGGCAGCAGGACGGTAAAAGTTATGTCGATTAAATCAAACACCAGCGAGGAACAGCGTCAATTTCTGTGGTAACTCAATGTTTACGGCGTGATCGGTTGCGGAATGGGAACTTTGCTCATAGCAAAATCAACGGAAATTACGCACGAAATTTGCTGCATCTTGGGTGCAGAAATTACTGCCTCGAAAAATCTGCGTCATGCGATTTTAAATTTCGGCGTTAGGGTGTTATATTAACATGACGAACGGTAACAGGTTGTTAAATATTTACCCTGTTCACAACGATGACTCTTTTTTTCCTATATGTGTTTGGTACCACATGATTCTATTCTAAATTAGGAGACTATTTGAACTGGAGTGGTTAGTTACAACGTTCAGTATATATCCCTGAACCAAAAGGTCCTTCCTGTGCTAAATAAACTTGTCTGACAGTAGCATAAATACACTAATAAAAGCCACTGCCGTACTGAATGACTTTTTTTTTTTTTCCATCGATTTCAGCGACAACGGGATTCAGAATTTCTACACAGATAAACTATGGTAATCTCGCGCCACGTTTATCCATGTCCATTGTCCAGTTAATCTGGGTTCGACACACTTTAGCATGAACCGGAAATACATCGCGGTATTAACCACTTCACTACGATGACGTCTTTTTTTTTTTTGCTCGCTGTACCAAACGACTTAACTGAGCTTTGAGAGCCTCCAAGGATTACACGGGCTGGTGACCTGTGCTGCTGACATGCAGCTTGTATGTACTGTTAGTATATACCAGTATGTACATGTGCGTACCGGTGTGTGTATGTACATATGTATGTATGTATCTAAACTTTGAACCCTGAAATCCATTTTTGACGAACCCTGGCACTCGCACGTGAGTCACAACTACTGGGGGTCCAGCTGTTGACATGCTGATTTTGGTCCAGCCTGATGTCCTTTGCTGCGGTATGTCCGCTGTAGCGTTATAATCCCTGTCCCGAGCTGTCCGCCCCATACAGCGCATGCGCGGGGGATTGCCAGATACCGCCACAAATATGCCATTTGTACTTGGCTCTCTGTAGGAGAAACATGATTGGAGCCTCTCGTCCTTTACATGAGGCGGCAAATCATCATACCGGCTTCTCGTATCATTCGTCTCAAAGCTTTCTCAGGTACTTTCTGCCCTTAATTTAATTAGGTTAGGCGGGAAGCAATAAAAAATCGATTTTCTAAGGTATGAATGAGTTAGGTTGGATAAACATAGTTATAAATAATCATCTGAGGACGGATTATCTAATCTATGTTACCCCTACAGAGATCAGAGGACAAATTTAATGGCATATCTGTGGCGGCCTCTAGCAACCTTCCGCGCATGCGCCATACGGGGCGGACAGTAGGGGGACATTATAACGCTACACCGCCACCTTCGACGGCTTTACTGAGTGAAATGCGGGTAGTTGAGTGCGTAGAGTTTTTCGACTTACTGTCTGATGTGCATGCGCATGTTAACGAGAGACCAGATGGATGTTCTCTGAAGCGGTTTCAGTCTTTTTGTGCTCTTGAGACAGCAAAACCACCGAATTCCAGCAGGGAAAGTGCCTTTGCCCGCTGCGCCAGCGAAGGCACTTGTGAATGCTAAATCTACTCCCTGACGGTTGAAAAATTTTCTCAAGTTTAAGCAGCAAGAATGCGATAAAAAAGACAGACTCGTATTGAACAGGCCAGCCACTTCAGCCAGAACACCTCTTATAAATTTATTTTTGTTACAGACATGCTTTTAACCTCAGGGGAGTCTTCCCCAAATGTCGAGATTAATGGAGTAATTTTCAGTACCAGAGGTCCTCCCAAAACTTAAAGAAAATAGTCTTAACAGCCACAATATTACTTCATTCTTCTTTGTGATGATGTGCAAGTAGAAACCAAAGAACTTGCTTCCTACGCATTTATTGTTTATGTAAATGACTTGTTTATAGCCAACTGTATTTTGTAATCATAAGGGAAATCTGGATTGCTGGTCGTGATCATTCTGTGCTGTAATTCGAGGCACAATCTTGCACTACAGACAGATGCATAAGAGGATTAAATTATGGTACTTTGTTTCTTAAGCATCTAATGTACTGCATTTTTTTTGCCAGTAAAAAAAAAAAAAAAGTTATGTTTGCGATTAAAAGGACTGGAGTGGCTACATTTGCCCATTCCTGTCGCAATGAGTTAAGTCTAACTTGACTGAACTCCCTTGGTAGCAGAAAAAAAAATCGAAAAGAAGAGATAAACTCACGCAACGACATATCTATGCGGCGTGGGAGGGTGCAAGGATCCAAGTTACCCTTCCTTCTGCTACTATTTCCTGTACACTAAAATGAGTCATGCAGAGGCGTGCCGGGGAAGGACAGATTACGGGATGCGTTGTGGCTAATGGTAAACAGAAACTGATGGGGGTCTGCCCTGGGGGGGGGGGGTGACTGACGACGTGGAAAGGTAGTATAAATGAATCATAGGAGGCCAGGGCGGTGTTTATGGGGATTGAGGGAGTATTATAATACAGAACCACCACTGGCTGGTTCACGGAAAAGATGGAGGAAATAATAAGACAGAAAAAGTAACAGGAGGGAAGGCTGTTTGAGGATAGTAATGAAATTTTATTTTTCACTCATTCATCCATCATCTAATCCAGTGTTGCCCCATGAGGAGAGTAGGAGCCCGGAGCAAGGCAAGTTGGTCCTAACATTTAAGTTGAGAGTGACCAGCCTCACTCATCCAAGTGGCCTTACGTGAGTTATAAATCCCAACCATTCCTTGGATAAAAAAAAAAAAAAAAAAAAAAATCCGTACCTGTCAGCACATGTGTGGGTTACGGGAAATATAAATGTAAACAGCACATATGCTCAATGTTGAATGGAATAAACAACAAAATATCCAACAACATGCATTTTTACAATCACCTCAGATCAACTGGTATTAGATCCATTCATGAAGACTGATTATTGAACTTGAACTGGTAATCCCAAGAAACTGTGAAGAAATATCAATACCTGGGCAAACTGAATGTCAGACCAAAAGACGTGCCTGAACTTGCACAGAACCTCATAGAAAGCTGTAACAAAATATATATAAACGCTGACGAAAAAATCTCTAAATAAATATGAGGAAAAGAAACTGTTCTTTTTGAGTACCCATTCCAATAATAAAATTCAATCTCATTCGGCAGATTAAAATGGTAATCAAATATATAAATGACCCCGGATATTATACCAACAAATATTTAACAAAATTTTTAAGTCAGTAAGAAATACAGTTCCAGACTAAAATAATATTAACATACAAGGTGGAAACTTACACAAGGACAATTATATTCCGGGGTTAAACGAATTGGGGAACTTTTTCTCAACACTGAATATTACCTCACAATATGTTACGTCAAACAAATAATTCGAACTAATCTAATCAGAAATTCTTCATGAGAAACCAAAACGAGGCAATACAGAAAACTGATCTAAAGACAACAAACCTTTCAACTTATGCATTACGTGATGATGCAAAATCCTTACTTACAAAGGAACTAAAATATTGTCTAACTCCCAATGAACTCAACCACGAAGAAAGATATAATGATTTTCGGAAGGTAAGACTAAAGGAATTTTCCCACAACAATGCGTTGGATAATAAATCACGAGTAAACCTAAATATTCATGAGAACCAAATGGTGCTACAAACTCCATTATCGATGCTGCAGTTCATGTCCTCAAAATAGGTCAATCCACTATATATATATATATATATATATATATATATATATATATATATATATATATATATATATATATATGGAGCCTCTGTGGTACAGTGGTAGAGTGTGCACTTCGTACACGAGTGAGCCAGGGTTCGTGCCCCGCCAGGATAAAAAAAAACTTTGGGAGTGCTCATCCGGCTACGTACTGCATTGGCGTAAACAAGGGGTGCTGTGGTTGAACCAGTGTTGCATACTGTAAAGTATGCTTGCACCCAATCGGCTTGCACGGACCGATTACACTTGGTTCACAGACTATACACACATCCAAAGCCACTCCAACACTATACTTACAAGCACTTCTCACCCTACACACAATCTCTACCACACAGCCTAAGCCACTTGGTAGAGATACACCGGCTGTATCGTCCTGACTTCTGTCGGGATAGGCCGGTCCTGCAGTGGATACTCAAACAGCTGATGATGATGATAATGATATATATATATATATATATATATATATATATATATATATATATATATATATACGACGGAAAGTCAAAAATTTGCCTCACTTTTGCCATAAGTTCCTTTAGGCTGGCCGCACAGTCTTCAGCGCTCGTGTGCTCTAAAGGTGGTACTCTTGTGGTTACGTAACCGAGGTTTGATGTTATTTGCTCCGTTATTCTTTTTTGTGTTACAGAGTAAACATGGCCACTCCGCTGGCAGTGTGCACCAAGGAAGAACAGAGCTAAGTCTACTAATACCAAGTTGGTTCACTTTCCATTAGGGTGCAGGGAGGCGTGGCTTGTGTTTGACGTCAGTTGGCTTAAGTAACAGATAGTGTATAAAACTGCAGACTCAAATTAAACATTTATAACAAGGGAAAGCGAATCAGGGGAAGAAGTGCTTTCCTCACACCCCTACACCTTCCATCACACCCCCACACCTTCCCTCACACATTTCAGTCTCTTCCCTCACTTCACCAAACAAACAAAAAATGTGTCATGGTCTGAGTAGTGGAGCATACATCCACCCTCCATCATGGTCAGGAGTCAACTGAGCTGGTGTTTTGTGCCAGAGCCAGTCGACGTCACTCCGATGCTCCGCCCCCTGTGCGAGCTTGGAGCCGTTTTAGGAGGTGAACCGACCTGGTATTAATAGACTTAGGAACAGATAATCAGTGATTCGATTCCTCTGGTTTGAAGGTGTGTCAGGGGCTGAAATTTATCGCAGGCTTTCAGTGCAACACGGGGAGAGCGCCCTACTACGTAGAAGTGTGTATGAATGAATCGAGAAGTTCAAAAATGGCCGGAGAAGCATGAAGGAGGTAGAGGGAGTAGGATGCCCATCAACCTCCACCACTGACGTGAAGATTCAACAAGCACGAGAGATGATTCTGGCGAACCGACGAGTGACCATCAATGAGGTGGCATGTTCTCTGCACATTAGTCATGGTTCTGCATACTAAATCATCCACAACAAGCTTCGCTTCCATAAAGTCTGCGATATGGGTGCCACAAGAGCTTACTGAAGCACATAAGCACAATCACGTGGAGACCTGTCAACGCTTACTCAACCGTTACAACGATGAAGGCAAAGCTTTTTTGGAGAGAATAGTCACAGGAGATGAGACCTGGGTCCATCACTTTGAGCCTGAATCCAAAAGGCAGAGTATGGAGTGGAAACACCCAGGATCCCCAACGCCGAAAAAATTCAAGACTCAACCTTCCGCAGGAAAAGTGATGCTAACCGTTTTTTGGGACTCAAAAGGGCCTATACTGGAACATCACCTGGAAAAGGGGTCTACAGTCACCAGTGTAGGCTACAGTGAAATGCTGGCCAGTAAACTGAAACAGGCATTTCGCACCAAACGCCGAGGCCTATTGTCAAAGCAATTGATGTTGTTGCACGACAAAGCACGCCCACATACGGCCACCCACACTGTTGAAACCATTGAAAAATTGGGTTTCGAGGTGCTGGAACACCCTGCGTACAGTCCAGATCTCGCCCCTTCCGACTATCACCTCTTTGGACCGCTTAAAGATGCTTTACGAGGTCGTTGATTTGCTACGAGCAAAGAAGTGCAGGAAGTGGTGCATAAATGGCTGCGCAACCAGCCGAAAACCTTCTTAGCCGATGGAATAAGCAAGCTTGTGGACCACAAGAAGAAGTGCATCGAAAAGCAAGGAGACTATGTAGAAAAATAATGTAATTGTTCAACCCCTGCTTTTTTAAAATAAATTACAGAAACAAGAGTGCGGATAATTTTTGACTTTCCCTCGTGTGTGTGTGTGTATATATATATATATATATATATATATATATATATATATATATATATATATATATATATGTATATATATATATATATATATATATATATATATATATATATATATATATATATATCCATCATCCAATCCTATGTTGCCCCATGAAAAGCGTAGGAGCCCAGGGCTAGGCAAGTTGGTCCTGACATTTAAGGTGAGAGTGACCATCCTCATTCATCTCTAAAGTGGCAATAAGTGACCAATAAACCCCAACCACTCCTTGGATACACAGGCTGCATCCGAATGGAGCACCTTAATTACCCACTAGACCACCAACCGCCATAATTTGGTTATATGGTTACCACCCAGCGTGGTAATTGGTTTCCTGGTGTACAGGAAACAACTCAGCTTGTCACTCAGTGTAGAGTCACCCACAGGCAGAAGTAAGTGGAAAGAATGAAGGAAAGAAAGACAGAAGAGGGGGTATACAATCACCCGTAGACAGTAGCAAGAGGAAGACAGAAGAGGAGGGAAGGAAGAGAAAAAGGGCAGATACCCAATGCAGCACTACATCGAGTGAGTGGATGGTGAGCCCCCCCACCATCTACATATACATACTGGTACCGTATATATACGGTATATACAGTATATTATATACATACTGGTACCGTATATATATATATATATATATATATATATATATATATATATATATATATACATATATATACATATATATATATATATATATATATATATATATATATATATATATATATATATATATATATATAAACGCCTGCATTTTAACACTGGCCGCTTGTTGGTTTGAAAGAAATAAGGAAACACAATTACCAAGCTTCAGTAACCCTCAAAATCCTGTTTTTCTTAGTCAGCAACGCTGTGTGAAACCCACTAACATACGGTACATGCTCTTTCTCATTTGTTTAAACAGTCCAATTATCAATTTTATTTGGTGCTCCCAGCTGCAGGAGTGGAAGTGATCGGTGGACATGTACTGTACATGAATGAAAATCGCAACAGGTGGTCATACTGGTGGTACTTAAAGAGCCTACATAATTCGCACACCATTAAATTAGTCCTGCACAGTTGACGTCTGCATGAATTGCAATTATCTGTGACAGTAAGCGCTGTGGAAACGAAAAACTTGAATACCGGCTGTCCTCCGTGACACCAATCCTTCATTTTAGACTTTCAGCTATTTTCACTCTGAACTTATGTAACCTGATCTGGTCCAACTTACCAGACCTGACCCAGTCTACCCTAACCATGTCTGGCATAATCAAACCTATTATAATATTGTAATGGCCTAGTTAGTCATTTCCAATAATTTTCTTCTGATCCTTCTCAATCCCATCCTACCAGCCATATCTTTGTATATCTATCTATATACCGATTCGTCTACGTCTGTCTGTCTCTATTTGTCTGTCTGTCAATCTATCTACGTATCTATCTATACAGTCTATAATGGACAATCATGGGGGAAACGTTATACACTTGTCTAGCCACCCCTGAACCACTCAAACACCTATCCATACACATGATTCGTTATCATTACAAAAATTCTCGACGACATTCAGCTGTTTTCCTACCACACCAAACATACTAAATACCTCCCACGGTCCCTCCCTGTTAATACTGCAACATATAAATTGCGGAACATTTGTGATATCTATTTTGTTCACTTCTCCCAAACTGTCATACTGAAATTATTTGGTCCAGACAACCCCTACCAATTCATGAACTGCCTTGTTTATCATTCACTCGATATTCATGTGCCGGCAATACCTTCTACATCACTGTTCTTCCCCAAGCCTCCAACTCTCTCAACATTTGCTCCGTGATTAATGCTGCAATCGCTTCGGTCACCTTTAACAGAGTACAATCACATTTTTAACTGTACAATTCCAACTACACAAATACAAGCTTTCAGGAGTAATTTTCGTAATGAGTTCACTGAACTCTCCCCACTACATCAATCATTACTACATAAACCTTATTCAAACCTGCTGTTTTCCCATTACCCAACCTATTTAATAATTACCCCTTCAATCTTATAACGTACTTATCATATAATTATTATTATTACCACACGATTTTATTCAGCTTGAGAAACGAGTTTTCGATTTGGAGGAGATATACATAGCCATAATTAACCCCTTTACTACCTGCAGATTTCCTTTGTTGAAAAACTCGTCTGCTTGTAGCAAGAATAAAGCAGGATAAGACGTCATCGTACTGAAGGGATGAACAACCAAACTGGAGTGCGTTGGCACAAGTGGCTAGTTATACAATCGTTTCTCAGAACCGCAGTGAAGAGTACGTGTGCGGGCAATTATATCAATAACTTTTTAGTCACACAATTATGAAACTCTTGAACATTACGAAAAGTTTGTAGGGCTCCAAAGATCACATCACTGGATTTCGAAATTCGTTGTTCACAGTCTCTGTATTTTTTGTAATGAAGCTCGACAATATGCTAATGTTTGCTGCTGTGCTGTAGAGGTTTGCTGGTAGAGCCAAGTTAATGTCAAACAGGTGGAATTATGTAACCATGTATTGTATCGACTAGTACGCACAATAAAAATACAACACTCTGAACCACACGCAATTATGACACAATCCAGCTGCAGGAACGAGACTACTGAACAACAGTATATTACAATGTCCCGTAACGA
This sequence comes from Coenobita brevimanus, assembly GCF_032717465.1. Classification (NCBI taxonomy): domain Eukaryota; kingdom Metazoa; phylum Arthropoda; class Malacostraca; order Decapoda; family Coenobitidae; genus Coenobita; species Coenobita brevimanus. Next base: position 42,649,785 of record NC_136991.1, read on the forward strand.
AAAAATTGTTTATAAATGTATTCAACGTATGCAGAAAATAATAGGGCCATAATGTACTAACAGCTGACATGCATTTTTCATACCGTATGTTGATTTAATCACAGAGCTTACCAACAACAAAAATGACAGATGTTTTAGGAATGTTTTCAGGTGATTAGCACAGCCACTGGATTCACGTAGATCGATAGGCATTTTATTAAAACTGTGTCGGTGTTTTATGGTTTTACCATCATTATTACATTTACTCCTGTTAACCCATTTACGCCAAGTGTCCTCAATATAGGATGGAACTGAGCATTTTGAAAAGTTAATGAAGAGGGGAACCCCAGGGGAGGGACCTATTAGCTAGACCCACCTGACACTGACCCACCTACCGCTAACTAGGAAGTGACCCCTCTGATGTAATGAGGCATTTTATAGAACACAGATTTGAAAGATGCACCTTTAAGTTTTGGTTTTATGTCTATATGACGAATCTGAATGGAGTTATGGCCAAAGAAAAAAAAAAAGTTTTTATTTTTTTATTTTTTGGGCCTACAGCCTAGGCCTTGGCCCATTTTGGCCCAAACTTTAATCAGGTGATCAGACGGTCATAGCCCATTATCCCTGTAATTTTGGTCAAAATCGCACCAGCAGTTTTTGCGTAAAGATGTTAACAGACAGACAGACAGACAACCAAACCGAGTGAAAACAATACCCGTTCCTGAGCCCCTCTGGGGCGGGGACGGTAATAAAGGAGAAAAGAAAACGAAAGCACATGGTACAGTACCTCTTCTGACGTAAATGAAGGAAGGAATTTTCTTCTTTCATCACAAGTTAACCCCTTCGTGCACTGTATGTTTTCTGTAAGTGTGTGTGACATGACCAGAGAAAATTCCATGAGACAAGGCTGGACTCATGCACAGAGGAAAACATTCCAACGTATTTTATTTGCCTCAGAAAGTGGCTATAATAGTATAAACTGTATACCATCATCTTCCCTGATGTTCATACTGTACGATAAGCTAATAAAAACACAAAAATTGATGAGGAAAAGTACTGTAAAAGTATCGAAATGGTGAAAATACTGTTGTTTAACAATGACAGTAACTGCCTTACACTGTAGCACAAAACTTTGCCTGCATGATGCAAGAGCTAAGCATATGTCTAGATGCAGAATTCACGAGCTTTCAAGTGGTACTGGTGGGACCCTGATGCGACCAATAGTGTTCCAGTAAATCGCCAAAAATCGCGCGTATGCCCCCTTCCCCCTGAACTATAAACTGAATGTCGACTATTTGAGAGTGTTGGCCTGGAAATAGACACCCTCCCCTAGAGCCGCATCAAATATTGATGCATTTCATGCTAAAACATAAGTTTTGGTGAATATTTTTGTCCAGAACTGCCTAATCGGCATCCCTTCAGACTGCCACTGCATGTGCATCACAGTGCATCATCAGTTCCTCTGCACACTAAAACCGTTTTAACTCATACTGAGTCACGGTGCGCAAAAGGGTACGGACCCCTCTCTCTCTCTCTCTCTCTCTCTCTCTCTCTCTCTCTCTCTCTCTCTCCTCCTCCTCCTTTCTACCCTGTCCGCCTTAGTTTCCTTTCCATTCTGCATTGCATTCATCTCCCCACTCCTCGTTTTCCTTTTTTTTTTTGGGGGGGAGGGAAGTTTCCTTTTAATCTCTTTTTCGAAGGTAGTATTTATATAACCTTCAGTCTCCTCCTATCCTCTCCTTAATTTGAATCTACCCTGAGGCTGCTTCTGTTTCAGGAGTAGTGTTTTGTGTTTCCTTCCCTCTCTTCTTGTCCACAACCCTTTTCTCTTCTCCCCGCACCTTGTTATTCTATTTATCCCCCTTGTTACTGTACACCATTTTTCACTCCTCCCCCTCGCCTTGTACTTCACCTCTTCCTCTTTTGCCCCTCTTCTCCCCACTTTTCATTAATCTCTACTTCCTTCTTCGAATAGTGTTCCTACTGTCCCTTTTGAACGTTCGTTCTTTTTCCACTCTGAGCGGCTTGTCATTCACGTATTTCCTCTTTCAGTTTGCTTTTTGCACAATTTGCCATGGCTCAACCTGTACCTCAGTTTTTCCTTCAAACCACAGCTTCCTTTCAGAGAAGGTGGCAAGAGGAGAAGGAGAGAGGAGGGTAGGAGTGGAGGGATGGGATGAAAAGGAATGGGGGTGGGAAGATCGAGGTTAAAGTAGGATTGGTGAAGGAGAAATAGTTGAAGTATGGATGGACACACACACACACACACACACACACATACACACACACACACACACACACACACACACACACACACGCACCAATCTCTCTCTCTCTCTCACACACACACTCACCAATCTCTCTCTCTCTTTCACACACACACACACACACACACACGCACCAATCTCTCTCTCTCTCTCTCTCTCTCTCTCTCACACACACACACACACACACACACGCACCAATCTCTCTCTCATTCTCACACACACACGCACCAATCTCTCTCTCTCTCTCTCTCTCTCTCTCTCTCACACACACACACACACACACACACACACACACACCGATCTCTCTCTCTCTCTCTCTCTCTCTCTCTCTCTCTCTCTCTCTCTCTCTCTCTCACACACACACACACACACACACACACACGCACCAATCTCTCTCTCTCTCTCTCTCACACACACACACACACACACACACACACACACACACACACACACCGATCACACACACACCGATCACACACCGAACACACACACACACACACACACACACACACACACACACACACACACACACACATTACCGTATACTTTAGAAGGGGCGAGAGAGAAGTAAAATGGCATAATTCTGAAAATCTTAATAAACTGCCGAAAGAAGAACTACCATCATTTTTTTTAATCTCCAAGCAATTTTCCTTCGCTTGGTAAATCTTTGGCCAGGACAGCCAGGCACAGCTTTCATTAACCCCTTCCTTTGTAGGGATTTCTTCCAAACTTGACAAAATCGTCCTGTAGCGGTATGAACACATGAAAATGATGTCCTCGGACTGAAAGGACCATGTTCTACCAATTAAGGTTAGTGACATCACCGTCAACTAACACACTTGTCAGTGTGTGTGTGTGTGTGTGTGTGTGTGTGTGTGTGTGTGTGTGTGTGTGTGTGTTATGCTAGGAAGAAGGAGCCAAAGGCTGAGCCCACAGAACGTTCCTTCCAAGAAAAAAAAAATACAAAAGAGAGCCAAATTCATGATCCATTCATTTCGAGATGCCTGGACACATTGCGTTTGAAAGACTGGAGATCATAGCTACCAGGAAATACAGAGAGAGAGACAGACAGTTCAAGTTGACCTGTTGCATAAATGAAAGACTGGGAGTAACGGTTAACTCTTGCTTTCGAGAGTTGGACAGTAAAGGGATGAGAGTTTGTTGCTAGACGGGAGTTACGCGCCTGTCGTAGAGGTGTTGGGATGCAAGCAGACAGTTCAGACGAGCAGTGACCATGGAAGTAGCGATAGAAAAGAGATAAAGAAGCAACAGTGCGGCGAGGAGACAAGAGGCTGAAGGGAGCCAGTAAGAGGAGGAGAGTTGATGAAATCAATAGCCTTTGACTCCACACTATCGAGAAGAGCTGCACACATGAGAGTTGTACTCTAAACAGGGGCGAATAAAACCCATGTGTAAAGTCAACAACTGCACAGGGATAAAGAAGGCACAGAGTCGGCTTAGCACACCTAATCTCTAGGAAGCAGACTTTACAAGAGATGTAATATGATCTTTCCAAGAAAAGTCCCGTGTGAATGAAACCCAAAGCATATTCATGGATGATGCAGGATTGAGCTGGATATTATTGAACATTTGTGGGTACTCCTGTGGAAGATTTTGACAGGCTGACAGGTGTAAAAACTGAGTCTTTGATGCATTAAAAACAACCAGATTATTTCTGCCCCAGTCAGAGATACAAGCCAAGTCAGACATTAGGTGTGCCATAGCCTCATCCCATGTTTGCTGAAGTCACTGCTGAGATGGACGCAGCGGAAATCGAATGGAAAGGTGAAGGGTGGCATCATCAGCGTACGAGTGGATAGGATTAGATGTACAGCTTAGAAGATCATTGATGAATAAAAGGAAGAGAGTTGGTGATAGGACAGAGCCCTGAGGAACAACACTGTTAATAGATCTAGGAGAAGAACGATGGCCGTCTACAACGACAGCTATAGAACGACCAGAAAGGAAACTATAGATGAAGGCACAAATAGAAGGACAGAAACCGTAAGAGGGCAGTTTGGAAATTAAAGATTTATGCCAGACTCGATCGAAAGCCTTTGAGATGTCAAGGGCAATGGCAAAGCTCTCGCCAAAGTCCCGAATGGAGGATGACCAGGAGTCGGAAACGTAGGTGAGAAGATTGCCAGTGAAGCGTCCCTGACGGAACCCATACTGACGATCAGAAAGAAGGTTGTGATAGGAAAGATGCTTTAAAATTTTTCTGTTAAGAATAGACTCAAAAACTTTTGAGATACAGGATGTTAAAACAATTGGACAATAGTTAGAGGGTTGGGAATTATCACCCTTCTTTGGAACTGGCTGAATGAGAGCATACTTCCGGCAAGAAGGAAAGGTACAAGTTGAAAGACAAAAGCGAAAGAGTTTACCTAGGTATGGTATAAGCACAGAAGCACAGTTCTTGAGGACAACAGGAGGGACTCCATCAGGCTCATATGCTTTGTTAGTACTGAGGCCAGTGATAGCAGAAAATAGATCAGCTGAAGAAATCATAATGTCAGCCATGAGGAAGACAGAGGAGGGAAGTGATGGAGGAACAGCACCGGAATCGTCTAAGGTGGAACTGGAGGAGAAAGTCTGAGCGAAGAGATCTGCTTTATCAGAAGAAGAAATAGCTACAGAGCCATCAGAGTGGAAATGAGGAGGGAAGGATGATGAGGTAAAGTTGTTAGAAAGATTTTTGGCAAGGTGCCAGAAGGAGCATGAAGAATTCGAGTTGGAGAGTTGAGAGCACTTGGTACAGATGAAATTATTTTTAGCTGAGTGAAGAACAGACTTAGCACGACTGGTGTGTGTGTGTGTGTGTGTGTGTGTGTGTGTGTGTGTGTGTGTGTGTGTGTGTGTGTGTGTGTGTGTGTGTGTGTGTGTGTGTGTGTGTGTGTGTGTGTGTGTGTGTGTGTGTGTGTGTGTGTGTGTGTGTGTGTGTGTGTGTGTGTGTGTGTGTGTGTGTGTGTGTGTGTGTGTGTGTGTGTGTGTGTGTCAGATCAAACGCCAATGTTTGTTCCCCTGGGGCCTTTCTCCAACCTTGTCCTTCACTGTCCTCTCGCCAGGGTGGTAAAAACGCATTTGAAACAGTGGAGTCATGTTTACTAATAGATACGAATATAACATCATTTTTCATTTGCAGGGGTACCCGACGTTGCCCGAGAAAGACCTTATGATCGTACATACAGGTACTGCCTGGGACCCTGAATTGCTACTCCCCCTGTTGGAGAACACCCTCTGAGTACCATTTTTCCCACTGAACCCATGTTCCTCCTTGGGCCCATTTTCCCAGGAATGTGTTTCCCAAGGACTTATTCCCACCTTGCACCTATTCTCCTACTACCCATCGACCCACTACCCTTCTCATCCACCCACCCACCTACCCTACCGAATAATCCATCTAACTTTCCACCTATCCATCCCACTCACTCACCCATACTGGTACTCACCCATCCATCCTGCCCACTCACTCATCCACACTCACCTACCCAGCCTGCCCACCCACTCATCCACCCGTCTTGCCCACCCACTCACCCATGCTTACCCACCCATCCTGCCCACCCATTCATCCACTCACCCACCCGTCCTTCCCACCCACTCACCCATGCTTACCCACCCATCCTGCCCACTCACTCATCCACCTATTCTACTTCACCACACCCAACCAACCCTGCTTCATTACACCCACCCCCCCTGCCTGCTGCTGCACACCCACCCATCGGCTCAACCTTGCCCAGACTACCCCACCAATCCGTCCACCCATTCGATCCGTTGTACTTAATAACGATATGGTTGTAGAAGTTTGCCTTAAAAAAAAAAAAAAATAAAATAAATAAATAAATAATTGGCCACCATGTTGACCTAATTACTTCTAATCAGTTCTAATCTTGGCCATCATGGAAGCTACTTTAGCACCTGTTATTACACATTCAAATTCGTCGTAACACTTACACCTGTTAGAGATGCTTTAAGAGTTCTATAAGCATCCCCCACAACTTCCACGGAGGACAAACAGACAGACAAACACATTCTTTTTTACATACAAACGGATATGGCATTAACCAACCGACAGATTATATGCCCACCTACTGATAGCCTATGCGCATTCTGACCAGGAAACCCATTACATACACTTTCACTTGATTTTACTTTATGATTCACAGCTTTATGTTAATACTGCTTACAAGTATATAAAATGTTGGCAAATCAGTTGCACCAAAGAATACATACATTACAAGGGTTCCATCATATCGCTTGTATTTGGCATGTTTGCACAAGAAACTTATTTTTTGTATATTTACATAAGGAATGAAACTTACACACTTTCTGAGACGACTCACTTCGCCGAGAAAGAAAGAGAACCAGGAGATATGTTGGTGCAGATAATGATGATAACTGTTGAAATTATCACGACATTACAGGCATACAGTAGTCACTAACTTGCTGATATTCTCAGTCGTATGGCGACACTAATTAACACTATGTATCGCCTCCAGTTTGAGTAGTCTCTCCAAATGAATAAAACCGTCTGGTGACAGCAACAATGAAACAGTGGGGAGGTCACTCCAAGTTTAAGGTTTCTTTGAGGAACTCCCCAGTCTTTCCACTATGTAACGTTTAGAAGAAAACTCCACACAGTTACTAAGAAATGTTTATAAGGAGCTGCAGTCACTTCATGACTTCATGAGGCAACGTTAATTTCTGTCACTTCACTATGCAAAGATAATTAAGGTATTTCACCCAGTAAGGTTAATTCCAGTCACATTCTTTCGCTACGTTAATTTCAGCAACTTCCTTTGGCAACGTAAATTCCACCCATTTCACAATGCACCATTACTTCCAGCCACTTCTTAGTTACTTCACCATGCAACAGATATAACAGCCACTTCACCAGGCAATCCTAAATCCAGTCATTTCACGAGGCAACGCCATTTCCAGTCATCAACAACCAACTATCGTTTATGCGCAATGCCACAAGAATTTCACTAAACTTCACAGCCAAGTTAGTCGCTAGGCAAAATTTTAAAAGGGACGTCAAGGTCACGTATCCACACTTGACCAACAGCACAACATAAACTGACTAGCTCAAGCCCGGAGCCGGCTACCTCACACAGCACCACACTTAAACATCCATTATAGTTCAGAGGATTATTTTATGCTTATTTATACAATCACACCTGTCAGAGAGATTAATTGGTATTTTTATTTTATGATGCCCATGGATGATAACGGAAGTTAATACTTGTGTGCCGGCAAAAAGTTGAATACAGAACTGTACGCGAAAATTTATCCTGTCAAATCTGCTCTCCACACAGCCAGGGAGGTGGGTGGGGTAGACTGAGGAGGGGAGGAAAGAGGAGGGGGGATGAGAGAGAGGGAAGTGTGGAAGGCTGGGATATGATGGGGGCATGATAATCCCGAATGGATCACTATAGTTTAGGCAAACTTTCTTTTGTGTGTGTGTGTGTGTGTGTGTGTGTGTGTGTGTGTGTGTGTGTGTGTGTGTGTGTGTGTGTGTGTGTGTGTGTGTGTGTGTGTGTGTGTATTTATAAGACCACAGGCAAGGCAACAAGTGGTTCAGGCCAGCCATGCTTCTCCATTCTTCCACTCCCACCCACCCACCCACCTCCATATTATCATGGGTATAACACACTGTAACTGCCACATTTCACACCACATCCCACACTGCATTACTTCACATATCTCAAGCTGCCACATTTCACACCACATCTCACATTGCTCTATTTCACACATTTCAAGCGGCCAGATTTCACACCACATCTCACTCTGCTCTATTTCACAGATCTCAAGCGGCCCCATTTCACACCACATCTCACAATGCAATACTTCGCACATCTCAAGCTGCCACATTTCACACCACATCTCACAATTCAATACTTCACACATCTCAAGCTGCCACATTTCACACCACATCTCACACTGAATTACTTCACACATCTCAAGCTGCTACATTTCATACCACATCTCACACTGCATCACTTCACACATTTCAAGCTGCCACATTTCACACCACATCTCATAAAGCAACTACCTCATTTCATACCACATCTTGCAATGCCACACGTCAAACCACATCTCACCATGCCACATTTCACACGTCATCTCACACTGCCACATTTCACACTACATCTCACAGTGCCACACATCACACTGGAATACCTTACATGCACCATACACTATCATATCTTACACGTACACATCACATCAACACCTCAAACTGCCATACTTAAATACGTATTCATACACCACACCCATCACACTTGAAACTCACAATTCACACATACCTCACACTGCAACACCAGACACATCTATATACCACACACGCATACACCACAGTCACTCTTAACAATGTCAGACCTCACATACTCGTGCACCAAACAGTCAACCCCACACTGCCGCATTTCACGTCTTCGCCTGCATAAACTAACTTGTATTACCCATGACATCAATCTTTTTTTGCTTTACAAGGATCCTACCATAGGTGGATGCACTTCTTACCTCGAAATAATGAACACGAATATATCTTCCAGGAACGCTTTTTATCTAAAAATTTATTCCTCCACCCTTCTGTCACCTGCAACACTCTAATGCCAAGTTAGAACCCCCCCCCCTTACCGGACTCTCATTAACAGTTCAATAAAATGCAGAGGACGCAAGACCCTATAATTCGCAGTAAAAGTTCGAATGTTCTTTTTGGGGAGGAGGGGGGTTGAATTTCCGTGGGAAAAAGAGAGAGAGAGAGAGAGAGAGAGAGAGAGAGAGAGAGAGGGAGAGAGGTAGTCACTGTCCTTGTGTTATGCACAAGAGCCGTTAGTAACAGGTTCGTCTTGTTTTGTGCGAGGGATTACTATCATCATGACTATTTTTTCCATTAATACAGAACAGACATGTAATGTTCTTAGGAGGTTTTGCGCTGTGGCCATAGTTAAACGAATGTATGCCACACCAAGTAATAAAATTAAATCCTTTTTACTTGGGCAATGCATTTTACTGACAGCACTTTTCTGACATCCCCCTCCTGAGCACAAGGTAATGCCTGGCTTGATATATATACCCCTCTTCTCTGCGTTATGTAATTTTTGAATGATCATCCCAACTCCTCTCCCTCACAACATCCAACTCCCAGCCCCTACCCTCCCATACCCCGATTAATTATACCCTACTCCTGCCCCTCCAACCCTCATTACGTCCCTATCCCTGCCCTTCCAACCCCCAATGCATCCCTAACCCTGTCCCTCCAACCCCCATTACATCCCTAACCCTGTCCCTCCAACCTCCATTACATCCCTAACCCAGTCCCTCCAACCCCCATTACATCCCTACTCTTGCCCCTCCAACTCCCATTACATCCCTACTCCTGCTCCTCTAACCGTCCCATCCCCATTAATTCCCAACTCCTGCCTTTCCAACCCTTCTATTCCCAATACATCTTATCCATCGATCCATCCCAGCCCAATACATCCCTTTTCTGTATCCTCCTACTTTCTCTATACTCATTTCAAAGCCAAAGGTGGCTGTTGTGTACATGTACGCAACAACTTTTCTTGCTCTCGTGTTCCTGAACTTGATTCTTCCGAATTCTCTACACTCTGGCTTCAGCTTTCCTGTCATTCTCTGACTAAATATATCTGTGCTGTTTACTTATCTCCTAATTCTACTGACTATCAAAATTTCTTTGACTATCTTACTTCTACGATGGAACACATTCTATCCATTTCTCCTTTCTCTGAAATCTCCATTCTAGGAGATTTCAATGTTCACCACCGCCTTTGGCTCTCCTCTCCCTTCACTGATCCACCTGGTGAACAAGCCTACACCTTTTCTATCCTTAATGACCTAGAGTAGCTTGTACAGCACCCTACTCGTATCCCTGATCGCCTTGGAGAGAGTTCCAACATGCTTGACCTCTTCCTTACAACTAATCCTTCTGCTTACATTGTTAATCTTTTCTCTCCGTTGGGCTCCTCCGATCACAAGTTGCTCCAGTACGGCCTGTGGACCTTCCAAAGAAACGTTGTCTGTGGCACTTTGGAGCTGCGGACTGGGAGGCCCTCAGGCAGTACTTCTTTGATTTTCCCTGGAATGATTATTGCTTCCATGGCCGGGAGCCATCTGGGTGTGCCTTGCGCATTACAGAGGTTATTCTTTCGGGCATGGAAGCATACATTCCTTTCTCATATCCTTTGACTAATGCACGAAAGCCTTGGTTTAATCACGCTTGTTCTAATGCTGTCCGCAACAAGGAGAGGGCCTATAAAAGGTACCGGAGCCAACCCACCCCTGAATCACATCTTTTATACGTTTCTGCCCGGAATCATGCTAAGTCTGTTCTTCGCTCTGCTAAAAATAATTTCATCCATACTAAGTGCTCTCAAGTCTCTAACTCGAATTCTTCCCACTCCTTCTGGCACCTTGCCAAAAACCTTTCTAACAACTTTACCTCATCATCCTTCCCTCCTCTTTTCTACTCTGATGGTTCTGTAGCTATTTCTTCTACTGATAAAGTACGAGTAGATCTCTTTGCTCAGACTTTCTCCTCCAGTTCCACCTTAGACGATTCCGGTGCTGTTCCTCCATCACTTCCCCCTCTGACTTCTTCATGGCTGACATTAAAATTTCTTCAGCTGATGTATTTTCTGCTGTTACAGGCCTCAATACTAACAAGGCATATGGGCCTGATGGAGTCCCTCCTGTTGTTCTCAAGAACTGTGCTTCTGTGCTTACACCCTGCCTAGGCAAACTATTTCGCCTTTGTCTGTCAATTTGTACCTTTCCTTCTTGCTGGAAGTTTGCTCTCATCCAGCCAGTCCCAAAGAAGGGTGACCATTCCCAACCCTCTAACTATCGTCCAATTGCTTTAACATCCTGTATCTCAAAAGTTTTCGAGTTTGTTCTTAATAGAAAAATTTTAAAGCATCTTTCCTATCACAACCTTCTTCCTGATCATCAGTATGGGTTCCGTCACGGACGCTCCACCGGCGATCTTCTCACCTACCTTTCAGACTCCTGGTCATCCTCCTTTCGGGACTTTGGCGAAAGCTTTGCCATTGCACTGGACATCTCTAAGGCTTTCGATCGAGTCTGGCATAAATCTTAAAATTCCAAACTGCCCTCCTACGGTTTCTATCCTTCTATCTGTGCCTTCATCTCTAGCTTCCTTTCTGGTCGTTCTATAGCCGCTGTTGTAGACGGCCATCGTTCTTCTCCTAGATCTATTAACAGTGGTGTTCCTCAGGGCTCTGTCCTATCACCAACTCTCTTCCTTTTATTCATCAATGACCTTCTAAGCTGTACATCTAACCCTATCCACTCATACGCTGATGACTCCACCTTTCACCTTTCCATTCGATTCCCGCAACGTCCATCTCAGCAGTTACTTCAACAAACAAAGGATGAGGCTATGGCACACCTAATGTCTGACTTGGCTCATATCTCTAACTGGGGTAAAATTAATCTTGTTGTTTTTAATGCATCAAAGACTCAGTTTTTCCACCTATCAACCCGACAAAATCTTCCACAGGTATACCTACTAATGTTTGATAATATTTAACTTAATCCTGCATCATCCTTGAACATGCTTGGGGTTTCATTTACTCGGGACTTGTCTTGGAAAGATCATATTACATCTCATGTAAAATCTGCTTCCAAGAGATTGGGTGTGCTAAGCCGACTCCGTTCCTCCTTTACCTCTGCACAATTGTTGACTCTATACAGGGGTTTTATCGGCCCCTGTGTAGAGTACAACTCTCATGTGTGGGGAGGCTCCTCACATACAGCTCTTCTCAATAGGGTGGAGTCAAAGGCTTTTCGCCTCATTAACTCTCCTCCTCTTACTGACTCCCTTCAACCTTTGTCTCTTCTTCGCACTGTTGCATCTTTATCTCTTTTCTATCGCTACTTCAATGGTCACTGCTCCTCTGAACTGTCTGAATGCATTCCTCCACCCCTACGACGGGCGCATAGCACCCATCTAGCAACAAACTCTCATCCCTTTTCTGTCCAACTCTCTAATGCAAGAGTTAACCGTTACTCCCAGTCCTTCATTTATGCAACAGGTCAACTCTGGAACTGTCTCCCTCTGTCTGTATTTCCTACTTCCTATGATCTCCAGTTTTTCAAATGCAGTGTGTCCAGGCATCTGGAAATGATCGGATCTTGAATTTGGCTCTCTCTTATATATATATTTTTTTCTCTTGAAAGGAATAGTTTTGCAGGCTCGTTGCCTTTGATTCCTTCTTCCTCACATAAAAAAAAAAAAGTTCGTGCCCATCCCCTCAAAACATCCCTATTCCTGAATTTTGCAAACATCCCACTCCCCATTATATCCCATCTGCACTTCCGACCCTCCCATCCTCCATTGCAGGCCTACCACTATCACTCCAGTCTCACCAGTACCCCATTACATCTACCCTTAATGACCCTCGTGCAGTCGATAGGGATTATTCTACGCCTTCTTCTTGTACTCCTGCCTCCTCACTACCCACACCCAGCCGTAATCCCCCCCCCCCCTGCAACCTGTAAGTAAAAATAAATAATAAATGCCTACAAGTCATTTCTTGTCCTTCACACTTCAACAGCATCCTGGACAATTCACGATACTCTATTATGGTCCGGCGCACACCGTCATCAGTCCTTTGGCTTGAAGTTGCTATATTTTCCACGGAAAGCTTTTGCTGAACAGTCAAGCTCCTATGACTTGCTCGGCGGAATAAAATCGTCTGGCGCTATCAGGAATACAACACGACAGTAGTTCTTATCATGAGAAGGTCAGTTGCGCTGATTATTAACCCTCTGACTTCCACTACTCCCTCTCACTGAACAAAACCATTTGGCGTTATCAGGAACAGCATACTACCGTCAATTTGTTTTCATCTGACAGAAGTGGACCACTCCCTAAAGCAGTACACTGAGACGCAGTTGCATGAAATACGGTGAGCCTTGGTTATGAGGCAGGAATGAGTCTTCTTGGTTGCTAATCTATTCCACCATCCAATCTGACTACATCTGACCATCAAATGGACTTAAACAGGTTTATGATGTTCGTCACGTTAGAAGAAACGCGTTATGGAACTGACCCAATCACGAGAGGGTTAATAAGGGTGTGCGTTTAATATGGAAAATTAAATAATTCAAGAGACAAACAAAACTGCTAAGTTTAAAACAATACGGCCTTTTAGCAGTGTCAAGGCTCCAGCCCCCACCGCCTAAGCATGGTGCCACAAGTGTCACATTACCCTCACATATGGCCACATTAACTTGTCTCTTCTGCCATATTAGTTTCCCTAACAGACTATTACCGTCTGCTGCTGCTGTGTTTACGTTCTGTGCTAGTGGGGGACCACTGTGTTCTATTATATGGACGGCCTTTCTCATAGATTGCGCTGTGCAGTTTGTGTGCCCGCCGCCAGGGCCCCGGGGCGGCGTTGATGTAGTGGCAGCCATGTTTTTGCACCTCTCCTGACGCCCGCGCCTTTTGAAATTAGCTGACGAATCCGGAAAATATAGAGTCATGGTTCACTGTGCAGCTTACTGAAGCAACAGCGAAACAGAGACAGCAAGCTAACAGTATTCCAATTGCATTAACACAGCGGAGGCGACAAGTGCGATGTTTCAATACGGCGGCCAAAGTCACACGCACGTTGCGGAGATGGCCCCTCCATATTAAAGAGCTCGGTGTGGGGGACCGATCTGTACGTTCGTGTTGTATGCGGCATTTGTTTTGAGTGGAACATTCAGAAAGGAAAGCTGGAGTTTACCTTCTTGAACATAAAGATGATTATGCCTAAAGCAAAGACAACTGAGGTAGCAAAATAGAATGTGAAAGCTGTCACTGTTCTGAATGGGTCAAATGAAATAGCTTTTCACTACACCAGTCAGTACATGAATTAAGTGCATAAATACAGCTGTAACATATCGCACTGGGCACTTATCTTCCTGTTTTACCGTGAACTGCCTGATATCTCTTCCTATCAACATTTCACTAAGATGACTCCTTTAATTTCCCATCCCAACTTATATCAGTTGATTGTACACAGATCCGGAGACACTGGTCAAACTGGAGGGGTAATGTACAGCTTTCATTACTTCACTAAAAGATGGTTCCCCAAAGCTCAATAAATATACCTGGCAGCAGAATATGTAGGCCTAGCGTCGGATTACAGGTGGGATTAACTTTTCAATGCTATGACGTGTATTATCTTACACTGTTGTCGGCACCAGATATACTGACTAAACTTCCCTGCAACCTATCATAGTGAAGGATTAGAGACAGTCGACATTTCACTGCTGCATCATGAGTACTCCTTCCTATATTTAAATATAACAATGAGGTTGTAGCTTCAACACAGCGAAAAAGACGTCATCGAGGTGAAGGTGTTAAGACAAGGGAGAATGACAGTATAATGAGCCGCCATCATCACTTCCTCGTTATATATTTAAGTACTGCAGCGGTCGGCCTCACTGCACTACATCTGGCTAGTGTTGATGTGATGAAGATGTTTTCTATGGTGCGGTGGTAGTGAAGTGAGCAAACCAGAGGGTTGCTGGGGACTATATGGTTGCCAGCATTATTCTGGCTGACGAAGGGAACAGTCTGTAGGTTTTAATTCGTGGACACCGAGTTTGTACTCACCAACATGTCACAAATGCTCCAACACTAATACCATGACATAAATTCTTAAAATGACGTTTATAAGATACGGCAACAAAGAAAACTGGTGCAAGTGTCGGAGATGTTGATCTGAACTTCATGCCCAAGGTATACACCGCATACAATTACTTCTCTTCCATTAGACCCCACCGGCACGTCATAATCACTTATACCACACCATTTATTCTGAATATCTTATAATTCCCTAATGATTCAAGCCTTGAAAGTCTCTGCTCCACATAGTAATATATCACCCAGCTTGTTACACCTGAACCTGTATCAAAAGCACTTCACGGAGTATAGAAACAACATGCCCGAATTTTCATTTTGACCAGTGACTTTAATCTCTGATCGACCGGCTCCATAATTTAATCACTTTTTCCCATCTGTACACACAATGTATGTGAAAACTTTGATCCAAAATGGTTCAGGCATTCATGTTATATTTTGAGAGCAAGTATAAATAAATACGCATTAACAGATTCGATCATAATAGCTAAGTCTTTGACGACACAAACAAGAGGTATGATTGTGCAAGTGACTGAGTTTATTAGCTGGTTGCAGTGTGCTAGGTTTATAGTTTGGTGGCAATGTGCTGCAATTATTGGCTGGTGGCAGCGTGCTGGGCTTACAGGCTGGTGGCAGTGTGCTGGGCTTATAGGCCGGTGGCAGTGTGCTGGGTTTATTGGCTGGGGCAGTGTGCTGGGTTTATAGGCTGGTGGCAGTGTGCTGGGTTTATAGGCTGGTGGCAGTGTGCTGGGTTTATTGGCTGGTGGCAGTGTGCTGTGTTTATTGGCTGGTGGCAGTGTGCTGTGTTTATTGGCTGGTGGCAGTGTGCTGGGTTTATTGGCTGGTGGCAGTGTGCTGGGTTTATTGGCTGGTGGCAGTGTGCTGGGTTTATTGGCTGGTGGCAGTGTGCTGGGTTTATTGGCTGGTGGCAGTGTGCTGGGTTTATAGGCTGGTGGCAGTGTGCTGGGATTATTGGCTTGTGGCAGTGTGCTGGGTTAATAGGCTGGTGGCAGAGTGCTGGGATTATTGGCTGGTGGCAGTGTGCTGGGATTATTGGTTGGTGGCAGTGTGCTGGGTTTATTGGCTGGTGGCAGTGTGCTGGGTTTATAGGCTGGTGGCAGTGTGCTGGGTTTATAGGCTGGTGGCAGTGTGCTGGGTTTATAGGCTGGTGGCAGTGTGCTTGGATTATTGGCTGGTGGCAGTGTGCTGGGTTTATTGACTGGTGGCAGTGTGCTGGGTTTATTGACTGGTGGCAGTGTGCTGGGCTTACAGGCTGGTGGCAGTGTGCTGGGCTTATAGGCCGGTGGCAGTGTGCTGGGATTATTGGCTGGTGGCAGTGTGCTGGGATTATTGGCTGGTGGCAGTGTGCTGGGTTAATAGGCTGGTGGCAGTGTGCTGGGTTTATTGGCTGGTGGCAGTGTGCTGGGTTTATTGGCTGGTGGCAGTGTGCTGGGTTTATTGGCTGGTGGCAGTGTGCTGGGATTATTGGCTGGTGGCAGTGTGCTGGGTTTATAGGCTGGTGGCAGTGTGCTGGGTTTATTGGCTGGTGGCAGTGTGCTGGGTTTATTGGCTGGTGGCAATGTGCTGGGTTTATAGGCTGGTGGCAGTGTGCTGGGTGAGTTACTGGACCTCACAGACTGTACCTCGGGCATAATACTGTACGTGATTCCAATTATGCTACATGCAATGAAGGGTATCGGAAAAATGTAACTCTCTCTCTCTCTCTCTCTCTCTCTCTTTCAAAACTCCGCTGACAAGGAAAAAGTAAGTTTCAAGGAAAATATACCCGCATTTTTTAATTTTAATTTGTTTTGGCTTGAAACTTTCCTCCTTCTGACTACATTACTTTCAAAACTAATAAGATATACTTATTATACTGTAAACCTCTTTAAAACAAGATAATTCAACTATATCATTTATGTCTTCACACTATTTTATCCAGCATGATATTACTTTTCCATCGGGGGACTTGTGAAGCTGCCTACCGCTAGAGGCCACCACCGTTAATAGCTAGTCCACCCCGAGTACGTGTTAAACTACAGTGATTTTTCTATGTTGATGTGTGAACCTTTTTTTGCAAAATACTATCATACACTACTGAAGTACTGAAAATGTTTCGTACAAAAATATCACATGGGAGAATACATTGTTCTCGTAGATTTATTTCCCCGAAAACGAAGCTCGAATTTTGAAAACCTGGCACTTACCAGTATGTATTTATTTTCGTCGTTATTAATGAAGCTGCTACAGAGCTGAGTTAATTCTTGCCTACTGAAATGTTTGATTTATACTGTAGTTTTTGCCAAACACTTGTTTGTGTCAGTCTCTCTTTTGGCGGGAATTTAATGATGATGTATAAAATTATTCTACATCAGCCATCCCAGCTCAGAGACAGTCCCCGTTCCAGGATTTGATCATGACTTATATCCCCCTAGGAAACCACGCTACCAGCAGTTACGAATCTTGGAACAGCGACTTTCTCTGAGCTCAAATGGGTAATGGATTCTCCTCTGTTACATTTTTGTGACGAAGCATTTTCAATACTTCAACAGTGTATGATGGTATTCTGCCACACAGGTTCTCACATCAACATAAAAAAATCACGGTAAATGAACACGTACTCCGGACGGACAAGCTGTTAACAGTGAGACATTTGGTGGCAGAGACATGATTTACAAAGGCGTTATAGTTTTGGCCCAAGATTCACGTGGACATTAATCAAATGGTCTGCTATAAAAATCCGGCCACTAACCAGGCGCTGAGAGAGATCTGTTACCGAGATTAAACTGACATATCTGTGTGAATGAGGGTTCATCAGGTGAACAAAATGAGCTATGGTGGCAGAGACGGCATTAAGGTGAGGAAAGCATGGCTTGTGTTTTGCTTCTAGTCTGTGTTGGACTAGAAGACGCCATAGAAATAATGCCCATGGATTGCACGAAGGTAACTACGGCAAACAATTGATAATGAGTAACGATCTACCTCAAGAATACGGCCCACAACAACTGAATTCACACCCAAGTCCCCAGCTGTACCACTGGGTGAACAGGGACCAAGAAGAAACAAACTTTGTCCAAGAGTCTGACTGGCTGCAGAATCAAACTCGGGATCTACCAGTTGCTAGCTGGACAAACTGACTCATGTGCTGCTGGCTCCCCCTTGGTGGCCTTCTAGCCTAGAGAAAGTATATAGATTAATTTCAGTTACAGTTCGCCCACCTTCATTAACCTGCACATTTTAGTCTGAATGAAGTTTATTTTCAATAGCTGAATGGAAGAATATGGCAATACTGAGGTTTTACATTCTTTTTCAATAGGCTTCTTCGTGACCATCATCATCTTATTCAAGAAGATATGGCAATATTAATGTGGACTTTGTATACTCATGATGAGCCATGCCAACCTGTGTGGTGAAGCCTCGGTCAAATGCATATCCCGGATGGCTATGACAGGATATAGTTTGCTTGGAGATATTATGGAGCGATGTGGTGGCCAAGTGTCTGTGTATGATTGTGGAGTGTCGCGTTGGGTGGCAGTGGTGGTGGGGAGATGGTCTCAAGGGTTCCAGGACTGTGACGAAATCTTGTGGTGAAAGTAATGTTAAAACTGCGCTGATGTGATAGATCCTGTGCTGGTGCAATGAAGTGTGTCTTTCTTGTGGTGAAAGTAATGTTAAAACTGCAATGATGTGATGGATCTTGTGCTGATACAATGAAGTGTGTCTTTCCTGTGGTGAAATTAATGTTAAAACTGCAATGATGTGATCCCGCTTTTTCAATTAAATGTGTCTTTCTTATGGTGAAAGTAATGTTAAAACTGCACTAATATGATGGATCTTGTGCCGGTGCAATGAAATGTGTCTTTCTTATGGTGTAAGTAATGTTCAAACTGCACTGACGTGATGAATCTCGTGCGGGTGAAATGAAACGTGTCTTTCTTGTGGTGAGAGCAATGTTAAAACTGCACTGATGTAATGGACCTTGTGCCGGTGCAATGTGTCTTTCATATTCAAATGGTCTTTAATTACGAATAGTTTTGTGTCCAGGAGAAGGTCAGGTGTAACTGACGTTTTTGTACACTATTTCTTTATTCTTCTGGTTTTACTTTATGTACAGGCTTGCCATATTCTTGTGATGTTTCAGGAACATAACTTCGACTTGCATATTTTACCATCTGTAATGTGATTCTTTCCATTGGTCATATAAGGTGCTCACCCTGTGTCTGCTGAGCATTAAGCCTGCATGTTGTCTATGCACTGATATACTGGCCACGAAGAGATACTGTACTTATACTGCGGGTCAGGAGGGTTTGGGTTGCCTGATTACGAAAAATAATTTATAAAATGAATATATAACTAATAATAATCATCATCATCATCGTCATCATCATCATCCGGACCTCCTTTCCCAACCAAGGGCAGGATGAGGATAATAATAATGATAATGATAATAATAATAATAATAATAATAATAATAATATTATTATTATTATTATTATTATTATTATTATTATTATTATTATTATTATTATTATTATCATTATTATTATTAAAAGCTTTTTTCTTAAAGTTTTAACACCTTCAACCCGAGGACATACTTATATTATGCTTACTGTTTCCTAGCGATTTTATTTGACTCTGGGGAATCATCCCTTGTTGAAAAGGTTAATGAAGGAAATACCTCATCCCTCCACCTCACAATCTCACCCTTATTGAATACTTAAACAATGATGGCAGATATGAAATAAAAATGACGTCCTGGGGTCTCTAACGGGATTAACAAAGAGTTGATTTGCAATTCGTATCTCTCTAGAGTGGAAGAATACTCGAACTTTTATGAGTGAATATTTTATTGTGCAGGAATCAACTATCAAGAAGTGCATGTACGGCTACAATACTGCTGCAGCATCATGTTCTCTGAAGTGTTGTGATTCAACTGCCAACGCATCAGTGTACGGAGAATTATAATGGAAGATGTGTGTGTGTCGGTGGGGGGTGGGGGTGTGGGTGGGGGTGGGGGTGGGTTGAATCAGTAACACTTAACATGTGAATTACGTCTTTGTGGTTCAGCACACAAACATACGATTCATGTCCACTGGTGAGGGTAAATTTCCGAAATTGGCATTTACCTGTAACAATAATATTCTATCTATATACCTAGGTTGCTTCCCCCAATGAATGGGAGGTAGCAGAGACAGGACGACACACTCCCAATTCACTCATCCACTCAAACACATTCATTCGCATCTTAGCCCCATGGGGAGATGGGACAGATTCTCACTGCACCACACTGCATGAGGGTCAACTGAGCAGTGCAATCAGCGACATCCGCAGCAGTGCCCAACAGCAGAGCTGGTTTACCCCTGTTACATCATAATGGACCCATCCCCTTACCCGCACCTGACCTGATCAACTGATCTGACCAAATATGGGAGAATATCCCCTCAGGGCTGCGTCATCATTTATTCATTCACAATTTCTCTCCAATCATTTCTATCACGCGTAGCCACTCTTCCTCGCTGAACAGACATCCCTCTCGCATCCAACGCTCTCTTCACACTGTCCATCCATCCTATTTGGTCTTCCTCTCAGCCTTACACCTCTCACATCAGATCCTGTTATCTTTTTCACCAATCGCCCATCATCCATTCTCTCCATAAGCCCAAACCATCGCAACACCCTCTGCTCAACTCGATCAGCCATCTCCCAAACAACTCCAGTTCTCCTTCGCACTTCATCATTTCTCACTCGATCCATATGCGTCACTCCATACATACTCCTCAAACACCGATCTCCATTACATTCAAACTTTTCCTCTCTGCTACACCCATATTCCCTGTTTCAGCCCCATATAATGCAGTCGGTACCACAACACCCTCATACAGCCTTCTCTTTACATCCATTCTAAGCGAACAACATTTAAACAATTTTTTCATTCCTCCCAGCACCTTTCCTACTTCATTCATTCTAAACTTCACTTTTGCATCTATTCTTCTATCCACAGCAACATGTGACCCCAAATACTTAAAACACTCTACCTCCTCAAGCAACTCACCATTCAAAACTATAATCATCCTCCTACCATCTACCAACCTCGTACATTTCATCACTTTACTCTTATTCTCATTTACTCTCAACTTCCTCCTTTCACACACCCTTCCAGATTCCTCTACCAACTGTCTCAATCTCTCCCCTGAATCAGCCACCAGTGCAGCAGCATCCGCACGCAAACGCAAGCAGCAGCTGATTCAGATTCCACTCTCTACCATCAGCATTCACCGGACTCAAACCTTAACACTCTTGCATTCACCTCCCTTACAACACCATCCATATAAATATTAGACAACGAAGGCGACACCACACATCCCTCCCGCAGCCCCACTCTCACGGGAAACCAATGTAATATTAACAATATTAACCAATATAATATTAACAATCAAAAAAGAATCTTTATAAATATTAACACCTTCACTCTGATTACTTTTTCATTCTTGCTGCACCAGGCTATTTTGCTTAGCTCAGGGGAAACCTCTGGTAGTGGAAGGGTTAATGAATACTCCACCTAACCCTGCTTGTTCAAAAAGGATATCCTAAGCTGGATACTATGGCCAGAATATAACAAGAAAATCCAACAATTATACATGATCGTGATGACGTGGTTGATCCCTACACTGAACAACGTAACACCGCCAGACTTAACCAATTCTCTTCGAAAACGTGTTTTAGTTTATTCATGACACTACAGGCCAATAATTTTTCTTTAACTTAAGTAAAGGTGTGTTGTAATAAAGGGTTTATTGGGGTTTTTATTTAAATTAAGGAAAGGTGTGTTATAATAAAGGATTTACTGAGGGTTTTACTTAAGAAAATGCGCCTTGTAATAAAGTAAGAGTTATCTACAACTACTCCACTTCGAAAAGCCTCTCTAGGTCTTAACATAAAAGCCTCTCTAGGTCTTAACATATTTAATCTTGCAACTTCCAGGCAATATTCTTCAGTTTATGAAAGGCGTGAAGTAGTTAGCACTGGCAATCTCTAACTTTTCCAGTTCGAAAAGTTTCTAATTAAATTACCCACCAAAAAACGATTTTTAAAACTTGTTTCCACCAGGCGATTATTTTTGGGCCGGGAAGGACAACGGATAGTGAAGGTGTTATGATGGCTACATGTAACCCCTTTAGCTCAAAATGTCTCTCCAAAACAGAGCAACAACATTTTTTTGGTAATGCAAGGAATATGGAACCAAAGGGTTGAATCCTGCAATGATGTTCCATCCAAGAAATTATAAAAACAAAATAAGACAGTCGAAATTCAAGATCCGTTCATTCTGACATTTCTGACACATTGCGTGTACATAACTGTAGGTCACAGGCAGCAGGAAATACAAACAAAGGAAGACAGTTTCTGAGATGATCTGCTGCATACATGAATAAGTGGGAGCATCGGTTAACTCGTGCATTAGAGAGTTGGACAGAAAAGGGATGAGGAATTTGCTGCCAGGAGGATGCTACGCGCTCGCCGTAGTGGTGGATGGATACAAACGGACAGTTTAGAGAAGCAGTGACCACTAAAGAAGCGAGAGAGGAGAGAAAGATGTAACAGTGCAGCATGAGACAGAGGCTGAAGGGAGCCATTAAGAGCTGAATATTGTTAAAAATGAAAGGAACTCCTGTGGAAGACTTTGACTGGTTTCTGATGCATTAAAAACAAGATTACATCTACCCCAATCAGGGATGCGAGCGAAGTCAGATATTGGGTGTGCCATTGCCTCATCCGGTGTTTGTCGGGGCAACTGCCGAGGGGGACTCTGTGAGAAGCGAATGGAGAGGTGATGGGTGGAGTAATCAGCGTATGAGTGGATAGGGTTAGGCGTACAGCTTAAAGGGTCATTGACGAAGAGAAGAAGAGAGCCGGTTAGCTGTACAGCATAGAAGGTCACTAATGAACAGAAGGAAGAGGATCGGTGATATAACAGAATCCTGAAGAACACCACAACTAACAGCTCTAGGAAAAGAACGGTGGCCCTCTTCAACTGCAGCTATATCGACCACAAAGGAAATTAAACATGAAGACACAGATAGAGGGACAGAACCATAAGAAAGCAGTTTGGAAATTTAGGATTTATACCAGACTCAATTAGAAGCCTTTAAGACGTCAAGTGCTGCCAATGTCCTGATAGGAGGATGACCAGGAGGATGAAAAGAACGTGAGGAGATCGCCAGTGAAGCGACCCCGGCAGAACCCATACAGGCGATTGGAAACTGTTTGTAGCAAGAATAAAACAAGAAATACGTCACTGAAACAAGGGAATCACTAAAATTATGAAGAAAAAAAAAATCTTCTCGGACTGGAGGAGTTAAATTTGTGTTCAAACTTCCTGCAGTTAATCAAAATACAATATAATACTCTTACTTCTGATGCTAAAATTTCGGGCAGTGTAAAACAATAAAACAATAGCTCGCGCAGGGAAAGTTTTTCGAATGCTAACGATGCTTTTCTGTTTAAGCAAACAATACAGTCCGGTGCCACTGTAAACAAAAACATTGGGCTCCAGTGCACTGAACCTGTTGACAAACATAGGCCACGAAACATATAGAGGAATTCTGGTTTTGAAAACTATTCTTTCTTCTCTCCGAAGTATAAAGGAAACTACTGATAAATGTTTTCATCTGGGAATGCAAGAAATATTGCTAATACCAATACCAACAAAAATATTTGCACTACTGTTAGTATGAACATTTAACTTTGACAAATTGATGCAAGTGGAAGTTATAAAATGTTAACCAATATATCAATGGGATAAAACGTACCCTTATGGTAAAGCAGTAACTAATGCAGTCATAAAAAGGTGGGTCTGTCAAAAGGTGGGTCATCCAAAGGATGGATCGGCAATATTGTGGGTCAGTCAGAGGCTAGGTCGGTCAAATTGTGGGTCGGTCAAAAGCTGGGTCGGTTAAAAGGTGGGTCAGTCGGACAGTAGGTCAGTCAAAGGGTGAGTCGGTCAAAATGTGGGTCAGTCAGAGGGTAGGTCGGTCAAATGGTGGGTCGGCCAAAAGGTGGGTCGGTTAAAAGGTGGGTCAGTCAAAGGGTGGGTCATACAAAACATGGGTCAAAGGGTGTCAGTCAAAGGGTGGAGCAGGCAAAGGGTGGGTCGGTCATAGGATAGGTCACTCTAAAGATGGGTAAGTCAAAGCGAGGGACAGCCTTAAGGTGGGGTGGTGAAAGAGTGGGACAGACAATGGGTGGGGCAGACAAAGGGTGGGTCAGTCAACAGTCAAAGGGCGGGTCAGTCAAAGGACGACTTGGTCTGAAGTTGGGTCAGTCAAAGGGCGACTTGGTATGAAGCTGGGTCAGTCAAAGGGTGGGTCAGTCAAAGGGTGGGTCGGTCAAAGGGTGGGTTGGACAAAGGGTGGGTCAGACAAAGGGAGAGTCGGTCAAAGGGTGGGTCGGACAAAGGGTGGATCGGTCAAAGGGTGGGTCGGACAAAACGTGGGTCTGTCAAATGGTGGGTCGGACAAAGGGTGGGTCAGTCAAGAGGTGGGTCAGTCAAGAGGTGGGTTAGTCAAGGGGTGGGTCGGTCAAAGGGTAGGTCGGTCAAAGAGTGGGTCTATTAAAGGGTGGGACACTCAATGGGTGAGGGGAGGGTGACATGGGTAGGTAAAAGGATGGGTCTGTCAAAGGGTGGGTCTGTCAGTAGGTGACGGAAGGACGACATGGGTCGGTAAAAGGATGGGTCTATTAAAGGGTGAGGCAGGCAACGGGTAAGGGGAGGGTAACATGCGTGGGTCAAATGGTAGGTCTGTCAAAGGGTGCGGCAGGCAATGGGTGAGGGGAGGGTGAAAAAGTGTAGGCAGGTGAAGACTGAGATTGTGGGTGAATGCACAGTCAGTTAAATCCTTCAGTGCGATCAACAAATGGGGTGATTGAGGAGCGAGTAAATATGAGGGTAAATAAGGGATGAGTAAAGGCAAGGGTTAATACAGACGAGTCAGCGAACAAAATCGCCAAGGTTACTCCAGTTCCATTTGCAGACACTCGACAAACGCTTCTTACTTAAGTTCTCAGTTTTTCCGTACTGGATCATCATCATCATCATCATCATCATCTTCACTTTGATCATCATTATTTGCTTGGTCTTCCTCAACATCATTTTGACCATCATCATCATCATCATCACGGTCACTGAATGATAACTCAGTGTAACTTTCCCCCCCCCCCGTTCATGATCATCAATCATCATTATCATTTTAATTTAGTACATTTATGTGTGGTCAGGTGCGGGTAAGGGGATGGGTCTATTATGATGTGGCAGAGGTAAACCAGCTCTGCTGTCTGGCCCTGCTACGGATGGATTGCACTACGCAGTTGACCCTTGTGCGGTGTGATGTGGTGAGGATTTGTCTCTTCTCCCCTTTGGGGGTAAAGATGCGAATGTATGTGTTTGAATGGATGAGTAAATGGGGAGTGTGTCGTCCTGTCTCGGCTACCTCCCTTTCCTTGGGGGAAGCAGCCTAGGTAATAGATAGACAGACAGACATTTATGTGGCAGCAATAAGACTCACAACAAAAATATGGAAAGGAAGGTTATTCTCTGCGCACTGGGGAAAAATAAGACACAGAAGGCAGGATACAATGCTGGCAGGGGACTGTCAGTGAGCTTTAGCTCATGACAGTACACTGGACCGCAAACAGTCCAAATCTTCACAGTCGTACATGTATGACAGTGATTCCACGGGACCATTACATTAGACAAAAATGCCACTACAACACCCAATCTAGAATGACACAAACCATACTAAGTCAACTTCAATTTCCGCCTGCTGACCCACTCGCTGAATACAGGAAGGGAATACCCCGTCACACCCAACTGCCAAACACTCATTCGCCACTCCTCACCCCACTGTGTTCGTACGCGACCACCCTTATCAGCTTGCCGTCCTTTTACCGAACCTTTCCTTTGCCCGAATTCGAACTGGCCCACTTTCTCTCCTTGTCTCTTCTGCTCCTCCTTCTTTCTCTCTCTCTTTCCTCTCTTCCTACTACTTTATATCCTCGTCTCTCACTCCTCTGTCTCCATATATCCTCTTTCTCCAGAGAGTTTTATTTTTGCCCTCACCTCACCTCCTCTGCAGCTTCTCTCTCTCTCCCCTTCCAACAAAATTTCTTTGTAGCTCTGCCACTGTTGTATTTCAGTTATAGGAAAAGAGTTTATTTATATTTTTCTACTGACAGTTTATCTGCCTACCAGTCAATCTACCTATTCATCTATCTATCTAACTTTTTATTTAGCTCATACTGGCTCCCTATTCAATATCCTTAGATATGTATACAAGAATACCTAGCATTGGCTTGTTATCTCTGTTTAAGAACAGACCGACAATCTTACCAGACTGACACTCTCTCTCTCTCTCTCTCACACACACACACACACACACACACACACACACACACACACACACACACACACACAGATATATAGATTGACAGACAGATATAGACAAACACAGAGATATAAAAAGATCGTTAATCTTACCCTTCTCTCCTCTCTCCTTTGGTCTTCGTTGTCTTTTTGCACTTCCTGATCTCTGTCTTAGTTGTTTTTCCTATTTCTCTTCTTTGTTTTATACGTTGCCTTCTCCCCTACTACTTATCTGCCATCTTTTCTCCCTTCTTTTATTTACTTATCTTTATTTCATTCTTTACTCTCGACATCAATTCGTTTCTCCCTCCTCTCCCTCAATGCTTCTGTAATCCCCTCCCTTTTTTCTCTCTTCCCCCTTCCTCAATACTCTCCTTCCAATCTTACTCTTGTCTCTCTACTCCCCATTTTTTCTAGTTCATGCCTCTCTTCTCTTCGACCTTTCTCCCTCGTTCCTCCGGTTTTCTCTTTCGTTCTTCCTCTTTCTTATCTTTTATCAACCCATCCTTCTTTTCTCCCCTTTCATATCTCCTCCTACTCCCCCACTTCTCTCCTTTTTTCTTTTTCTCCTCCTTCCTCCTTCCAGCTTCCTCTACTTCCCTTCTCCCCATTTCATATCATCAGTTCTCTCTTTTCTTTTACAATTTCGTATCTTGTCTCCTGATTCTGCCATCATATTTATTCTTTATGTATGCTACACCATCCTTATTATTCTACAGTACAGCATCTCTCTCTCTCTCTCTCTCTCTCTCTCTCTCTCTCTCTCTCTCTCTCTCTCTCAACAGCCCATCACTCATATTCTACCCATGTCTCAACTTTCACATTTTTTGATATTTTACACTTTTATATGACGCACGGTAATACAAAATATGATAACTGAACGCTTCACAAATACTAACTGTTCAATAAATTCATTTTATTGTATATCGGGACCGTGTTGTTGGTGTTGAAAAACTGCTGCTAAAAGTTTTCGGAATTCATGTTTTATATTTTTGAAATATCATATGTATTTAGCAATATGAAACAGGCACACACACACACACACACAGAATGAGAGAGAGAGAGAGAGATAAGGGATTAATCCCCGAGCTAGACCTCATCAGATCATATAGCCCTGCTAGGGTTACAGGAGAGCGCTACCCCTCCCAGCACAGCAGCCACCGGGCGGGGCGCGAACTCGCAACCTCACGATTACGAGCCCGACACCCTACCACCGAGCTACCGCGCTCTCCGAGAGAGAGAGAGAGAGAGAGAGCTTTCAGACAGGACACTAAAACAGCAATAAACTAGGGACGAACGAACGAAAACAAACAAAAACAAAACAAACACCAGTTTCAGATTCTTTCCGCCACAGAAGAGGAGCTGCCTGAGGTTGGGATGGCTGGAGACTCCAGTGACCGAGGCCAGTTGGCTCAACCGGTAGAGAGGTGGCGTGCGGTCCTAACGGGCCCAGGTTCAAATCCCGGCTGGGGCAGGGAACAGTTTAAGGATTTGAATTTCATTAAATCAGGCTTTACTGATCTACCAGAAGACCCGCCGACATGTCGTAAAAATACTCCCGCTAATACCAATACACCAGTCCTGTATGAGACAGTCCTAGCATGTATTCAATATGGACGGTGGGTGTTAGCGCCGAAGTGGTGACATATACAGGTGTATGGTATGTAGGAGGACTGCTGGGCCTTGATAGCAGGCTGTGAAGCCTATGCCCAGAGTCGGACACATAAAAAAAAAAAAAAAAAAAGTTAGTTCAGTTTTGCGGGAGACCAGTAAGTAACATCAAACGTTTTGGTATACCACGTGCTGGAGTAAACCACGTAAGCGAGGCCCTGGACCACGTGAAATACGGTTCGACCGACAGTACGCTTGTGGTGGTGCATGCAGGTACAAACGACGAGGCGCGAACCAAATCCGAGCAACTGTTAAGTATTTTAATGATAATGATCCGGCACTACAGGTCCAAGACAAAGAACGTGTTATCTCATGTGTCCTTCCTAGGATTGGAGCAGAAATATTACTGACATATGTGATGAACCTGTAACTGTTGATGCACTCTATCTCAACTTCCAAAAGGCATTTGATAAAATTCCCCATAAACGTCTTCTTGAAAAAACTTAAATTCTATGTACCAGAGGCAATGAACAAAAAATTGATTGAAAATTAACTAACAGAACGTCGACAGAGTTGCACTAAATGGGAGAGAATCGGACGAGATAAATGTCACAAATGGAGTACCACAGGGTTTAGTTCTGTGCCCTGATTTGTTCTTAATTTATACTGACGATACTGAAGAAGGTTTGTGTGGCAAAATCTCTAAATTTGGTAATGATACAAAAAAGTTGTAATCGAGCTGACACATCCAAACACTGACTGATGATTCAGAGAGACAGATAAATTATTACACATTTTCAGACGTGACGAAGGGATTTTAATATTGACAGATGCAAAGTTTTAAATATTAGGAGAAAAAGGGAATTCGGTATACAGAATAAGAATTACCGACAACTCGAGAATGTGAGCCAAACTAGGAAAAACATTTGGGAATAATAATAATAATAAGAATAAATAATAATAATAATAATAATAATAATAATAATAATAATAATAATAACAATATCAATTGAAATCATTACGACAGTGCACGCAAGCGATACAGACAGCTAATAAACTAATCGTATTTGTGGGAAGAGCATTTGAATTCAAGTAAGGGAACATCACTCTCACCTCGGACAATTCCTTAGTAGGCCTATGTTCGCACTTGTGGCGCTGAGTTAAGTTTTTCCCACCATAATAAAGGAAGGATATGGAGAACTTAGGGAGAGAGAGAGTGTAGCAGAGTCACACACATGATACCCGTATTAAGGAACAAACCGTGTGAGAAACGTTTAAACCAGAAAAAGCTGATCAATTTATCCCGTGTAACCTAACCCGAATGACTGCCACGGTACTGTACTTACCAGTCATACTAGCCAGCCAGCACACAATCTGACCAACATGGCCTATGCTAAGTTAACTAGGCAAATTTAATCTAAACTAACCAGCCCTGTCCTAACCCAACCCATCATAGTACCCGTACCTACCCCTGACAAAGTCTCGCCCTTGTACACTCTGTCGTAGAATAAGTCATACTATGAGCCTACGCCACTGATACTTGGCATATCAATACCCGGCAATCACACACACACGAAACTGATTTACTGAACAACAACTAATAGTTACTTTTGGTGATTACAGCATCAAGAGTAGTTCCGGACACTTATATACGAATATTATACAAGTCATACCTAACAAGACCTACACTAACTGTTAAAAGCTTATAATTATTACCCTTCCTTGCCCAATTTAGGGTAAGGGTAAAGTCGGGGCTCTTGAATCTTAGGTTACGTATTGATCAAGCTTTCCTCTTGACAACGCCACTGCCCTAAGGATTTTTTTATTGGTCTCCCCCCCTCCTCTCTCTCTCTCTCTCTCTCCTGCTCCTTTTCTTCTTGACCTTCTCACTCTCCTCTCTTTCCTTCCCAACTTCAATTTTCCTCCTCCTCCCCTCTCTACATCTCCCTTCCACACTTCTCTTCCCTCCCCAGCTCATCTTCCCTCCAATCTCTCATTCCCTCTCCCTCCTCTCTGCATCTTCCCTCCCCACTCTCCTTCTCCCTCCCTTATCTCTGCGTCCTCCCTCCACACTGACCCTCTCTGCCTATCTCCTTTACCTCGCTTCTCTTGGTCACCCCCACCCTCCCGCTGCCAGGCACACCTCATGGTTATCCTCATTATAAACTTGTGTTCTCAGTTTTCATCATCCCCTTTCCACATTTTCACCCTGTTTTATTTTCGCCTCTCGGGTTCTCTCAACCTCTCGGATTTTCTCCTCAACTTTTACGTTCGGGTTTCCTTGTCCCCACTGAATTTTCTTGTCCCATCTTTTTTTTGTTCTTTTTCCATCCCACGCCAAGATTTTGTGAGATCATAATCAGTCCCTTCAGCCCAAGGATTATTATTTTTTTTTTGCCTTGCCGGCAGGCAGTTTCATTCGCTAAGGAGTGAGGGGCTACTGGAGGTTATAGCCATTTTTGTCACAACGAGGACGTTCTTCAGTATGTTTGGTATTTTTTCTTGTACCATGGTTCTGCCTTAATTACATACAGTTCATTTTCATTAGACGTCTTCTGACTTAAGGGGCTGTATTAATAAACTTTCCTTCTTTGCTATTTAACCAGCTAAAATCGATGATATCATTTACCTGTTTATTCTTCTTACCGTCAAAAGGTGTTGTTCAACATGGGGGAACCATTTCACAGTGGAGTCAGTGACAGCTATAATTTAAACAGCTCAAAAGTTCTCTCCTAGGCAGAAAAAATCATCAAGAGGCTGCAAGAATAAAATGAAAAAGCATGTCCTCAGGCACATGGGATTAAAACCAGCATTTTTTCCCTTTAGTATTCTTTCAATGTGCCAAGGTTCCTCCTTGCTACTGAGTAGGTTTTTTCGTCTCGGTAAAACCGTCGCAGGTATATAGAATACCTTCTTTCCGCTACCGCCACTGCAAAGATTATTTTAAACTTTGAACTGTGCATAATTTCTGTACCGAATATTACTGCCACCGTAACTGCAAAGATTATTTTAAACTTTTAACTGTGCATGATTTCTGTACCGAATATTACAGTTTAAAGTTAGTGAGTACATTGTAACAGATCATCGAAGTGGACGGGTTAATTACACATCATTAAACGTCCTCTGCCTGAACAAGTGAAATCAAGAAACTTCTTACAAACATGTTTTTAATCCGTCGATATCGAGAGAAATACATTTTTCGGCCAATAGCCAGACGCCATAAACCCGGAGAGGTTGGCCACAAATAAATTGTCTCCATGGCACCCAGTTCATCGCTATCAGGCTTCCACATGCTTTTATTCACTACGGGGAGTTATTAATAGCTACGTTCTTCATTAACTTAATGAACTGTATGGAAACTTTTTTTTTCTCCTCGATATTTTAAAATACTCTCTGTTATTTTTTAAAAATCTACTGAATTTTAATTACATGTTCTAGAACTTAAAACTGTGATATTGATGTTTTTCCCTTCGAAAGTATTATGTGCAACATTGCCTTAATATGACACCTTAATATGACCTATTCTTTTATCCTGCTCTTACAACCTTAACACAATTGAATCAGCCTAAGTCAGCACTACGGTAGTGATGGTGTAAAAGAAGGCTGTATTTAACCCTTCAGTTCGGTAAGCCTATCCTAAGCTGAACAAAATGGTCAGGAATAAAAAGCACGCCATCGTTGGGAAGGAGTTAAATCAACAGTGGCTGAATCGGTAGAGAGGCGGCCTGCAGACCTGATGGACCGAGGTTCGAATTCCGGCTGGGACAGGGAACAGTTTAAGGATATGAATTTCATTAAATGCAGACTTTCTTGATCTACCAGACGACCCGCCGACATGTCGTAAAAATACCCCCGCTAATACCAATAAAACAGTCCTGCATGAGACAGCCCTAGAATGTATTCAATATGGACGGTGGGTGTTAACGCCGAAGTGGTGACATGTGGAGGTGTAGGAGGACTACTGGGCCTTGGGATAGGCTACTGCCCCTGAGATATAGGCCCAGAAGAATAAATAAATAAATTCCACCTTCTTCTACGTCCTCTGCCTGGGTCACGGTTCCTGGCTCATTATACCTCATTTTCATTAGGCCCGTCTTTCATCTGTGGACACTTCATCAGATCTCAAGCCGTAAATTACAAAGTACTCTTCCTCTGCCTCCCGTGTCATCAGATTTCCTTTTGTGTGCGTCTCCTTCAGCCTTCACACATACCGTTTCTCTCTCGCACTCATCCACGATAACCGTAAATTTGCCGCCCAATTTCCTTATTGCACCTCGGGTCTTGAATGCAATTTTTCCTTCGCAAAGGCAATCTTTTCACTTTAACAGCAAACATGAGACCGAGCTAATGAGGACTCTAAAAACAAACTCTGGCTCTTATGACTCACCCTCAACAGAATTAAATCGCCAGATGCTACAAAAAAGAAATGACACGAACATGAGAGAATTAACCCAGTCAGATCGAAGAATGTTAGAATTTATTCCTGCTACCAACAAACGATTTTACTCACCTTCGGCCAGACGATTCTATTCACCTTTGGCCAGATGATTTTATTCACCTTTGGCGAGATGATTTTATTCACCTTTGGCCAGATGATTTTATTCACCTTTGGGAAAATCTCGAGGGGTGAGGGGAGTATACCTAAGATAATAAATAATCCCTCCAGTTCTAAGTCTCTCCAATATCCATCCTCCCCATTTATTCACGCTGTTTTAGCTTTATATAAATATCCAGTTTTTTCAACACGTTCATGTTTCTTTCCAATCTTGCTATATTACATTTGCACTCATGTTAAAATATCCAGGCTGTAACCTATCATGAACGCACTTGGAGAAGTATTATTATAACTGACAGCACAAACGTATGGGCAAAACCCGAACGTCTACAGCTGTCAGGTCATCATATCAGTTAAAAAATATTTATGCTCATCTGTTTCACAAGAGCCATTAAGGCAGATAACCAGTGGCTGTGGGTTTAAGACCTGAGGAAGACAGGTTCTGAGGCCGAACCTCTTCTGAGGTCATGAAGGTTTGGTCATGCTGGTGTATAAGAACCACTGATTGCAAGTGTACTTTGCTGTGGATTTTGAAAGAAGTTGGGTAAAATGCCCCTCAGGAATCCCGACATGCGACAAAACACCACCTTACGTCTAACTGGCATCCGACTGAGGAACTGCGCACCGTACTGTGATTGCTGATGGCTTTACGACGTGTGTGTGTGTGTGTGTGTGTGTGTGTGTGTGTGTGTGTGTGTGTGTGTGTGTGTGTGTGTGTGTGTGTGTGTGTGTGTGCGTGTGTGCGTGTGTGTGTGCGCGCGCGCGTGCGCGTGCGTGCGTGCGTGTGATTTACGGGCCTGGCAGAGAAAAATATTCCTGGTGATCCCTGGGGCGATCTGGCCTGCCTGGGATATGATTTATGAGAGTGGACATCGTTGGTTTGCGGTCCACCTCCTTACCCCCCCCTCCCCCTAACTCCCCCCCTCTGTCTTTCATTCAGAGTCTCTCTCTCTCTCTCTCTCTCTCTCTCATTTCTTCCCATGCCTTTACCATCCCACTCAACAGCGACTCTAAATTTGCTTCTCCTAATTCCTTCACCAAAAGTCACCAATACAGAACCCAATTATTCATCAAAAATTATATACAAATACATCTGTTCATTACTATACCAGGGGTTCCTCAAAGAAAAACTCGCAGGTCTATAAACCGCGACCAAATTTGAGCTCTTGAACACTTTCCTCATGCCGTGGTTGTCATTATTATTTTTTGCCATACTCGATGAACTGTTGTTTGCTACTGGAGGGTTTACTGACACTCTGAAATGAATTTGCTGATATGTGAGGGTTGTTGGATGGAGTTGTGTGACGAGGGATCAAACTTTGCAGCTCTGGGGGGACAGTCACACAAACTTCCACACACGTCAAAAGTACCCCAGAAGTGTGAGGCGTTATGGCCTACTTTTCAACACTTTCAAACCCTCTTTTTTCTGTCACAAACACACATGGGTATTTTCTTGCGGACAAGATTAGACGATTTTGTTCTGGAGTGAGAAATGCTAACAGTGAAAAGATTTCTATCTATCTATCTATAGCCCGACGCCCTAATCCCGCAAAGGGTGGCCGCAGACAAAACGCCTCCAAGACACTCTGTCACCCACCATTTGACTCCCCTCCCCCCAACTCACCCCCCCCTCCCTCATATACCTCTCAACTCCATCCCTCCACCTCATCCTCGGTCTACTCCTCCCTCTCCCTCCCTCCACCTCACCTACATACACCCTCTTAGTCAGTCTTTCATTCTGTTATTTAATATTTGCAATACGTAAGGACTTGTATTGTCATCATCACCATCCTCACCCCTACCATCATCAGTCTCATTATCATCATCAGCCTCAGCAGGTCCACCACACGATAAAGATACTGTATGTTCTGTTGTCTTCGTCTTGTCCAGCCGATTGCAGTCCACCAGATATATGGATACTGGCCCATCATTTGGTTATCTACTCGCATCTTTCTCTCACTCCATCTCTGGGTCACCACAATCCCTCATTTACTCATCAAGGATCTTCTGAGCCGTACAGTCGGCATCAAAAGTCCTATCCTCTCCCCTACTTCAGTTTCCATGGCCTATGAAAATCAGTGTGCTGAATCTTCAGTTGCTGACACTAATCTGTGGTCAAAAAAATTTATCACCATACGTTACTCTGAATTCAACGATTTACTTCCAAAGCCTGTGGAGAGAAAACCAGGGGAGACAACAAAACTTTTGATACCGACTGTACATTTAGCCTTATCCACTATACGGTAACAACTCCATCCTTCACTTTTCCTTCTTACAGTGTCCATCACAACAGTCATTAACAATCACAGGACGAAATGCCGCTATATTTTTATCTGTCTTCTTTTCTCCTTGGGGCAAAGGAAGCCCTGTTACTTCCAATGCCTCTCAAACCTAATTCTTCCACCTTTCAACTCGGCAATGCCTTCCACAAGATTATCTCCCTACTTAGAAAATCCTTACTCATTCCTTCATCTCCTCACATTTTTGGCATAGTTTGCTCGTCAGCTGTCTTGGAGGGATCACAGGACTTGAGAGAGAGAGAGAGAGAGAGACAGACAGACAGACAGGCAGACAGACAGACAGACAGACATGAATATGGAAGAGAAGGCAAAGGAGAGAAGCGTGTGGCACAGAGGGGAGAAAGAGATGGAAAATATATAAGTGAAAGAATGGAGGACATGCACTGATGTGAATGAGAAAGATTTTGGACTAGAACAGGAGAACTGTGAGAAAAAGATGGAGGGAGACTGAGTGCATCTGTAACATCGGAAAAGAAATGTCAGTCGGAGTGACAGTAAAAAGGATGTGGAAGAGAAAAAGAAATATCGTGGGGAAGAAGAGGAGACAGGTGGAGTGAGAGTGGAAGAGTGGAAGATAAACAGGAGAGATCATGAAGACAGTAAATCTGTGGAAGACAAAGCATTGAGAATGGATGAAGACTGGTGAAATTTGGAAAAGAAAACTTGTGGCAAATGGAGAGAAGATGCAATGGAAGTGGAGGGGTTGTGAAGAAATACTGGTCTGAATTAAAAACTGTACTGAAGAAAAAAATATGTGGAAGAATTACTGAAAGATGGAATACGAGTGGAGGGGCAGAGCAAATATACTGGTCTGTAAGAAAAAAAAAATGTCTCGAAGAGAGGGAATCATAGTGAGTAGGCGAAAGAATCTGGGGAAAAGAGGTGAGGAAGATCTGGGGGAGAGAGAGAGGAAGGTGAAGTGGAAGAGCGATGGAGAAATACTGGTGGAAGAAGACGTGTAACGAAGAATACTGGTCTAAGTGAAAAGGGAATGCTGAAGAGAAGAAATACGTGGAGGAGAGAGAGATGAAGTTCAATGGAGCTGCGAAGAAGAAAAAATGGTCCGAGTCAAGAGCAATATCAAACACATAAGACAGTGAATAAATGGAGGGAGAAAAAGGACCGAGTATGAAAAGCAGGAGAAAAAGAAAATGTTCGAAAGGGGAAAACAAGGGTATTAGAGAGAGGTGAGAAAATAAATGTGTGGAGGAGAGAGAGATGAAGTCAGAATGGAAGAATTATGGTGCCTGTGAGATGAAGGTGATATAGGAGTGGGGAGGCGCAGATGAAATATTCGTTTATGTGAAAGAAGATATGGGAGAGATAATAGTAAAAATCGTGGAAGAGATAGAAAAAGAAATGGAGTGGCAGAGGATGAGAGGAAAAGAAAGATGGAGTGAAAGAGGAAGAGTGGTGAACATGTCTGGGCATCAGGAATATTTGCTCTCTCTCTCTCTCTCTCTCTCTCTCTCTCTCTCTTTCTCCCTCTGTAGGTTATTGCTTCCCTTCCACTACCAGTTCCTCTTCCGCTTTTTCTCAATACAGTGCTGCCTTCCGTATTCTATCATTTGTTTACCATCAGGCGAATTTATTTAGCAAAGAAGGGACTAATTAAACTCGAGAGGTTAGAAATCGCCTTCATTAGCCCCCTCACTTCAAGGTGTCTTCCCCAATGAAGAAAATCGTCTGTACGTGGCAATGAACTGATCAATAAAAGACATGCATTATACAGTCCTCCTTCCCCTCGTTTTATCCTTTTTCTTTTTTCCAGTCCAGTATATCCTCCTCTCCCCATTCCCCACATCTTCCCTATCCTGTTTTTTCCCCTTCCTCTTCTTCCTTCCCCTTCTTCTTCCTCTTTCTTTCCCTCTTCTTACTTTTTTGTTCTTTCTCCTCTTTCCATTCCACTTCCTCCGTCACCTCCTCATACCTATTTCCCCTCACCATCCCTATTCTCTACCCTTACCCAGCCTCTGACCCCTCCTCCTTTCACCGCTATGCCCTATTTCCTTCCCAGTTCTTCTTCTCCTTCATCCCCTCCTTAACCGATTACCTTTCATTCCCTTTCTTCTTCTCCCACTTCCCTTCCTCAGTCCAATCTCCTCCATTCCCCTTCTCTCACCTCTCAACCTCTTCCTCCTCTCTCTCAGTCCCATTCCACTTTTTATTCTCTCTCACTCCGCCTTCTCGTTTTCTTCGCGCTTCCTCCGCCACATCCCTCTATCTCCTCCTCCTACCCATTTCCCTTTACTCTTTCTTCCCTCTTTCTCCATCTCTCCCATTCCTCCCCTTCTTCCCCCTTTCTCCATATTCCCCATTCCTCCCCTTCTTCCCTCTTTCGCAATCTTCCCCATTCCCCCCCTTCTTCCCTATTTTTCCATCTACCTCATTCCTCCCCTTCTTCTCTCTACCTCCATCTTCCCCACTCCTCCCCATCTCCCCCATTGTCACTACCCACTTAATACCAAAAAATGGGTGAGTTGTTACGTTGCTGCCACTAAACCAATAACGATGTGTGTCACTGCCGCTGCTCCATAACCAATCCTTCTTACGCAAACTACGGTATATTTTCTTCAGATTCGACATATTCTTTCCTTACCAATTTATTTCATGTTTTGCTGACCTGAGTCCCAGTAAATGAAAGTGTTTAAGTTCTTTTAATATTCTTTTATTTATGATGACTTGGTTTGATGGATGAGCTCAAAAATTTATGTTCTCTTTTATCATATTCCGTACTATTTATTTACTTATTTACTTTTTCATTCGACTACGGCATCTCTTTCAACTTAAGCATGTCCCTTGTACAGTATTTTTGTTACGCTATACTTTCTCCCATCACGTCTGCCACTTAACACATCCATAACTAATCCGTCTTAGGCCAACTATATTTTCTTCAATCTCAGAAGTTCTTTCCCTACAACTCTCTTAGTTTAAGTAGTACTAACCATTACCCGAGGTGATGGATAAATAGGCTACGGTACAGTTTAGTATATAGCTCAGTATCAGAAACATAAGTGGAATATCTGTGGAGATCTAAGGTCAATGCACTTTTGCTAGGGTTGCAGCTGGGTAACACAAAGTACTGGTGCTTTTTATGTGCGTGAGACAGTAAAGAGAAGCAAAAATACAACATTCAGAAGGATTGGCCAAGACGTACCTCATCACTCTCATACTCTCACTCATTCACCTCCATGCTTCAACCATGTACCCTCTCACCCACTCTATCACCCTCCTTTATTCTTATTTTATTCCACTATGACATACTCACTCACCTCCATGCTTCAACCATGTACCCTCTCACCCACTCTATCACCCTCCTTTATTCTTTTTTTATTGCACTATGACATACTCACTTCCAAGCTTCACACATTTACCCTCTCACCCACT
This sequence comes from Coenobita brevimanus, assembly GCF_032717465.1. NCBI lineage: Eukaryota > Metazoa > Arthropoda > Malacostraca > Decapoda > Coenobitidae > Coenobita > Coenobita brevimanus. Next base: position 42,687,985 of record NC_136991.1, read on the forward strand.
CTATCACCCTCCTTCATTCTTATTTTATTCCACTATGACATACTCACTCATTTCCAAGCTTCAAACACTTACCCTCTCACCCACTCATTCAATCCTCTTCATTCTTATTTTATCCCACCAAGACACTTTCACGCCTCATTCGCACTCAGTTACTTTGGTTACACTGCCATTGCCATGATCATCAACACCACAACCACTATCATCAAATCCACCATCTCCACCACCACCACCACCACCATCAAAATTACTTAACGTGTTGCACATACAGTATTTTCCGTACCAAATAATGGTACATGAATTTCAGCGTATCTCACCTCTCCCAGCAGGCCAGGTGAAAAGGTCGAGTTGAAAGGTTAAGAAAGAGTGTGTACGAACAGGTGAAAGTGATTGTGTGTGTGTGTGTGTGTGTGTGTGTGTGTGTGTGTGTGTGTGTGTGTGTGTGTGTGTGTGTGTGTGTGTGTGTATATATATATATATATATGGTGGGACCTAAAGGAGATGGCAAGAGACAAATATTGGTGGAGAGAGTTCATTGAGACCCTATGCATCCCGTGGGGTGCCACAGGAAATGATTGATTGATGATTGATGATATACAGTATATACGGTATATATATATATATATATATATATATATATATATATATATATATATATATATATATATATATATATATATATGTGTGTGTGTGTGTGTGTGTGTGTGTGTGTGTGTGTATGGTACACAAACGTCTATATTTCTGAACTTTTGAGTGATTGCTATTGTACAAGTCTTCTCTTCAATGTTGAGGCTGATCACTTCGAAAACTGCCTTGAATAATTAATATATATTCACAGTTAAGGGTGGGGGTATTAATTTCTGTATACAGCTCTTACATACCTTTAAATCTGTGATTTTCCGTCGATAATACTCCATCGAAAATCATCGCTCGCCATAACCACCACCTTATGCACCAATATTAAGTGCGCATGCACCAGAACCATCTGGCAGTGTGTTGCCCTCGTTCACGGTAACAAAGACTTATAAAAAGGATTATTCTGTAACCATCACGTTCAAGCGAACAATAATATAACAGGTAATTTGCCTTATCGGTGTGTATTTGTTGATGATTCATTCGCTTTTACATATAAATTTCTTAGAACTTGGGTTCCCGCTTTGTGAGGCCCTCGAACTGCAGTTCCTCCGAGTGCTTAGACTTAATGTTTAAATACTCAAACTTACTTGCCCAAAAAATTATGTGAATATTACTTGGACCCGGGCGTCTATATACTGCGTGTGTGTGTGTGTGTGTGTGTGTGTGTGTGTGTGTGTGTGTGTGTGTGTGTGTGTGTGTGTGTGTGTGTGTGTGTGTGTGTGTGTGTGATCCAGCGTTCTTTCCAGGAGAAAACTGACCACAAGAGAGCAAGTCAAATTAAAAATCTGTTCTCTTGGGGATGCCTGGACACGTCGTGTTTCAGAGACTGGAGGTCACAGGCGCAGGGAAATACTGACTGAGGAAGACAGTATTTTATCGGGCTAGATTAAATATATTTTCTCAGGTAAAGATAGTCTGAACATTCCAAAGGTTACTCGAGACAGTTTTCTACCCCTTGACCATTAGAATTCCTTCTTGCTGAATAAAATCGTCTTCTGGCAGACTGAGTGCGAATAAATACAAGTAAACACAGCTTTTCTTCTGACCCAGAGCCTCGACGAAGAATGATAAAACGACCACATGACAAATACAAAACCCCACGGCGGAGAAATCTATCTATCTATCTATCTATCTATCTATTGCCAGACGCCTCAATCCCGTTTGGGGTGGCCACAAACAAATCGCCTCCAAGTCGCCCTGTCCCCCGCCATTTCACTGCCCTGCTCCCAACTCACACCCCCCTCTCTCATATACCTCTCCACCCCATCCCTCCATCTCATCCTCGGCCTCCCCCTCCCTCTTCCCCCCTCCACCTCACTCACATACACTCTCTTCGTCAGTCTCTCACCCTCCATCCTCTCCACATGGCCAAACCACCTCAGTGTGTTCCTCATAACGCTTCCTATCACATCCACATCAACACCACAACGCTCCTTTATATCCTCATTCGTCAGCCTGTCTCTCCACGTGACTCCACAGGCTCCTCTTAAATAACTCATTTCCACTGCTCTCACTCTTGACTTGTGTCCTTCCAACAATGTCCAAGCTTCACTTCCGTACGTTAGAGTTGGTATCACAATACTGTCATGTAGTAACTTTTTCACTTCCATGCTCCCTTCCCTGTTTCTTATCACTGCTTTCAAGGAACCAGCAACCTTTCTTCCCTGCTGTACCCTACGTGTCAAGTGGGGTTGGTGGAGGATTAGTGCCCCTCCCTGTAAAACAATAAACTCTAAGCCCTTGGCCACCCCGTCTGGGATACATGGCGTCTGGCAATGAATGAATGAATGAATGTACCCTTTCAAGCACTTCACCCTCCAAACCTCCATCCTTACTCATCACACTACCCAAATACTTAAACGTACTCACATTTTCCAATTCCTCACCATCTAACCTCGCTGTACATTCACTAACTTCACCTCTCTCAAAGACCATCACTTTACTCTTCCTGACGTAAAATAACACAAAACACAAGCCTTTACCCGACAGCCAGAAATATAACCCTGACTGAGTCCGTCCTCTCACGACTTGCTCTAATTTCTGGCATTCTTGAAAAAAATAAATTGTATTAAAAAAGAAAGAATCTGGAGCGCTCGTTAACTTATCGACCCTTTATTTTCATCGTTTATTCTTTAAACTAGGATAAATGACTCACAATCTCACCCTGTTATTTAGGACTGAGAGGCGGCTTCATTTTAGGAATGCAGTATCGACGGTATTGAAACTTAAAATAGGAACATAATTACCGTTTCCTTCAGTCAACTGGCACCAGAAAATAATTATATTCTGCAGGACGGTGGTACACTGAATGACCAAGATGTGACAATTATAATATTCCTGTCCCTTCAGCCCGAGGACGTTATTAACATTTTATTCTTGTTACTTCCAGGCCATTACTTTCACGGTAAGATGGACTTCTCGTACTGAAGGCTTAATGATGGACATGTTTTACGCCTCCAGATCAGTAAGTCTCGACTGAGTTTAATAAAATCACCAGAAGGTAGTGTAGATTGGCTTGGGAAGAGGGAAGGGTTCCAGAGGACTGGAAATCAGGTATAACTGTTCCTCTGTACAAAGGAAAAGGGGAGAGAGAAGTATGTGGTAACCATAGGGGTATTTGCCTTCTTAGTGTGACTGGTAAAATATATGGTAGAATACTCATTGATAGGGTTAGGCATATGACAGAGGAGCTAGTTGGAGAAGAACAAGGGGGATTTAGGAAGGGAAAAGGGTGTGTAGATCAGATATTTGTTCTAAGATGTTTAGTAGAGAAGTATCTAGAGAAGGGAAGGAAAGTGTATGCTGCCTTCATGGACTTGGAGAAAGCTTATGACAGAATAGATAGGCAAGATATGTGGAAGGTATTAAGAATATATGGAGTGGAGGGGAAATTGTTGAGTGCTGTGAAGAGTATGTACGAGGGAGCTAGGGCTACGGTGCGAGTGGATGGTGAGCTGAGTGAGTTCTTTGATCTCAATGTGGGACTGAAACAGGGGTGTGTGATGTCTCCATGGCTGTTTAATATATATATGGATGGGGTTGTAAAGGAGGTGCAAGGTAGGGCAGTGGATGTGGGGCTGGCCCTAATGAATGAGGGTGAGATTTGGAAGCTTCCGGTGTTGCTGTTTGCTGATTATACAGTATTGTTGAGTGAAGATGAATGGGAGTTGCAAGGTTTGATGAATGAATTTGGGACAGTGTGTAGGAGGAGGAAGCTGAAAGTTAATGTAAACAAAAGTAAAGTTATGTTGTTTGAGAGGAATGAAGTCACAGAGTGTGCAGTGAGGTTGGATGGTGAGGATATGGAGAATGTGAGTGCAATCAAGTACTTGGGTAGTGTGATGAGTAAGGAAGGAACTTTGGGGGATGAAGTACGTGAAAGGGTACAGCAGGGAAGGAAGGTCGTTGGTACACTGAAAGCAGTGATGAGAAATAGGGAGGTGAGTATGGAAGTTAAGAAGTCACTGCATGATGGCATTGTGATCCCTACCCTGACGTATGGAAGCGAGGCGTGGACCTTGCAAGAGGGGAACAAGTCAAGAGTGAGAGCAGTGGAAATGAGTTACTTGAGAGGAGCATGTGGAGTGACGTGGAGGGACAGGTTGACGAATGAAGAAGTGAAGGAACGTTGTGGGGTAGATGTGGATGTGGTTGAGAAGATTAGGAGAAATACACTGAGGTGGTTTGGACATGTGGAGAGAATGGAGAATGAAAGACTGACTAAGAGGGTGTATGTAGGTGAGGTGGAGGGAAGGAGAGGGAGGGGTAGACCGAGGATGAGGTGGAGGGATGGAGTTGAGAGGTATATGAGGGAGGGGGGGTGAGTTGGGGGGAGGGTAGTCAAATGGTGGGTGACAGAGTGACTTGGAGGCGTTTTGTCTGCGGCCACCCTTTGCGGGATTAGGGCGTCGGGCTATAAATAGATAGAATAGACCAGAAGGTAGCAGAAATAAGATAAGAAATAGTGAAGTGATTATATCCCTTCACTAAGTGAAATAAAATATAAGATACGTCATGGCAGTGAAGTGATTATATCCCTTCACTAAGTGAAATAAAACATAAGATGCCATGTTAGTGAAGTGGTTATATCTCTTCACATACCTAAATAATATATATGATACATCATGGCAGTGCAGTGATTATATCCTTTCACTCAGTGAAATAAAACATACGATGTCATGTTACTGAAGTGGTTATATCTCTTCACATACCTAAATAATATACTGTATATGATACATCATGGCAGTGAAGTGATTATATCCTTTCACTCAGTGAAATAAAACATAAGATGTCATGTTAGTGACGTGGTTATATCTCTTCACATACCTAAATAAAACAGAGATACGTCATGGTAATGAAATAATGACATCTTTTTACATAGTGTCCGGGGGTTTCTCCTACGCTGAATAAAATCGCCTGGGGCAGCAAGAATAATAGTCTAAATGAAAAAAAAATATAATAATCCAATGTCACTGATGGTACTGAAGTGATTTAATCCCTCTGGTATGAGGGGTTGCTATTATGCTGAATAAAATCGTCTGGCGGTAGTAAGGACAAAACTAGTCGTCCTCGTGTTGAACAGGGTTAGTGGGAACTGCATTTAACCCTTTCTCTACAGGGGGGAATATTACCGTGAATAAATTCGTCTGGTGGTAACATTAATAAAAGAGGAAAGTCGTCATCGTAGTGAAAGGGTTATTGAAGACAGTTTTTCATCCTACCTCTACAGTCGTACGCCTCACCTAGCCCTCCCCCACAACCCTACCCCTCACCCACCCACCCTCCACAATCCTACCCCTCACCCACCCACCCTCCACAATCCTACCCCTCACCCACCCACCCTCCACAATCCTACCCCTCACCCATCCACCCTCCACAATCCTACCCCTCACCCACCCACCCTCCACAATCCTACCCCTCACCCACCCACCCTCCACAATCCTACCCCTCACCCACCCACCCTCCACAATCCTACCCCTCACCCACCCACCCTCCACAATCCTACCCCTCACCCACCCACCCTCCACAATCCTACCCCTCACCCACCCACCCTCCACAATCCTACCCCTCACCCACCCACCCTCCACAATCCTACCCCTCACCCACCCACCCTCCACAATCCTACCCCTCACCCACCCACCCTCCACAATCCTACCCCTCACCTCTAACTGGTGCTAATATAAAGAACAAGCATAACAGGTAATTTGAGTGGCTTCCTAAAATTTGGCGCCTTCACTGCGGAAAGGTTGTGCCATCTGCTGCACGGATTACTCCAGTTAATTGCCGACTTTGGTTACGTTTAACTAAATTGAAAAAATTAAATCTTCAGACGAAACATGAATAATGGATAAATCCGTCATTGTGCAATATTATGAAAAGGCATTAGGGAATTTATCAATGTATTTCGTCTCACGTTTTCAATTCCAAACAGGAAGAATCTATTGGAACTTAGTTTGGTGGGTGTACTTATATGAAACATGCACAATATATATGTTACAAGATATATATGAACTGTGTGTGTGTGTGTGTGTGTGTGTGTGTGTGTGTGTGTGTGTGTGTGTGTGTGTGTGTGTGTGTGTACAGCAAAGCCAGTACTTACAATAACGCCTGTGTACAGCTGCCGTAGTTTGTACATACCTGGAAAGTGAGACAGACTAATTAAACATAAGTAAATAATTTGTGGCATATACGGCCGTCTTCTCACAGCTTGAACCACAAAGGGGAAGGCAAGCCCATAAGTCCTGACGATTACTTATACGACACTTATGATTACTTGATTTGTTTAGCCTGCATCCCACATCACTGAGTGCAGTCAGGCTTTATAGACAAACCAAGCACGTTTTAGCTTCGTCAGGGGCTCCAGAAATCGTTGGCAAGTCTACGTGTATGCGGGCTGCCTTCTCCTCGCGATATAATTTGTAAGAATATGGCACGTAGGCTTGTACATCATTAATATATACAAAGATGCAAAACTCAAAAATACATAGTTGTTTACGTGGAATATAAAACAAAATGTATTAATTCGCGAAAATGCCAACCCAAAAACGTAGGGAAGATTAAATGGATTATTTTCTGGGAAGCGGCATCGATACATTCACTTTTAACATCTTCAGCCCAAGTACGTCACGTTTAGTTTTCCTGCTACCGGACGATTCAGTTCGTTTAGAAGAGCACCCAAGTAGGGAGTTCTATCTATCTATCTATTGCCAGACGACTAAATCCCGTTCGGGGTGGCCACAAACAAATCGCCTCCACGTCGCCCTGTCCCCCGCCATTTCACTGCCCCACTCCCAACTCACACCCCCCTCTCTCATATACCTCTCCACCCCATCCCTCCATCTCATCCTCGGCCTCCCCCTCCCTCTTCCCCCCTCCACCTCACTCACATACACTCTCTTCGTCAGTCTTTCACCCTCTATCCTCTCCACATGGCCAAACCACCTCAGTGTGTTCCTCATAACGCTTCCTATCACATCCATATCCACACCACAACGCTCCTTTATATCCTCATTTGTCAGCCGGTCTCTCCATGTGACTTCCCAGGCTCCTCTTAAATAACTCATTTCCACTGCTCTCACTCTTGACTTGTGTCCTTCCAGCAACGTCCAAGCTTCACTTCCATACGTTAGAGTTGGTATCACCATATTGTCATGAGAAGTAGACTGTAGCACCAGTCGAGCAGGGCAGTACTCCCGAGGTGGATGGAAAGCTGATGACAGGGAGTGCTGGAGCTCCCGTTTCATCAGCCCTCAGGACTAGTTCCTGACCATCCCCCTTTGCTGAACTTTTTCAGTGTCTCAGTTATACAGAGAGTAGGCCAGCATGCTCTCCAGTACAAACTTCTCTATCTTCACCAAACTACATGCACAGTACACACTACACTTCCTATTCAAAATTCACCAATAATGGCGTCGATTTATCAAGCCTCGGAGTCCCCAGGGGGGGGGACCATAAATGCCCCCACCATCTGCCCCTCTCCCGGTGACGACTCAAGGTGCCTGGAACCACTGTCTGACTCTCTTCTTCTTCATTTCTGCAACATTCGCCGCCTTTCCTCTAACTTTCGCTCTGTTGAGCACCACCTCTCCTCCTGTAAACCTCACCTTCTTTTTCTAACGGAGACTCAGCTGTCTGAGGCAACTGACAGCAAACCCTTTTCTGTATCCTCCTACTTTCTCTATACTCATTTCAAAGCCAAAGGTGGCTGTTGTGTATATATACGCAACAACTTATCTTGCTCTCGTGTTCCTGAACTTGATTCTTCTGAATTCTCCACACTCTGGCTTCGGCTTTCCTGTCATTCTCTGACTAAATATATCTGTGCTGTTTACTTATCTCCTAATTCTACTGACTATCAAAAATTCTTCGACTATCTTACTTCTACGATGGAACACATTCTATCCATTTCTCCTTTCTCTGAAATCTCCATTCTTGGAGATTTCAATGTTCACCACCATCTTTGGCTCTCCTCTTCTTTCACGGATCCACCTGGTGAACAAGCCTACATCTTTTCTATCCTTAATGACCTAGAGCAGCTTGTACAGCACCCTACCCGTATCCCTGACCGCCTTGGAGAGAGCTCCAACATACTTGACCTCTTCTTCACAACTAATCCTTCTGCTTACTCTGTTAACCTTTTCTCTCCGTTGGGCTCCTCCGATCACAACCTTATTACCTTAACCTGTCCTATCACTCCGGTACGGCCTGTGGACCCTCCAGGGAAGCGTCGTCTGTGGCATTTTGGAGCCGCGGACTGGGAGGCCCTCAGGCAGTACTTCTTTGATTTTCCCTGGAATGATTATTGCTTCCATGGCCGTGAGCCATCTGAGTGTGCCTTGCGCATTATGGAGGTTATTCTCTCGGGCATGGAAGCATACATTCCTTTCTCATATCCCTTGACTAACGCAAGAAAGCCTTGGTTTAATCGCGCTTGTTCTAATGCTGCCCGCAACAAGGAGAGGGCCTACAAAAGGTACCGGAGCCAACCCACCCCTGAATCACATCATCTTTACATTTCTGCCCGGAATCGTGCTAAGTCTGTTCTTCGCTCTACTAAAAATAATTTCATCCATACTAAATGCTCTCAACTCTCCAACTCGAATTCTTCCCGCTCCTTCTGGCACCTTGCCAAAAATCTTTCTAACAACTTTACCTCATCATCCTTCCCTCCTATTTTCTACTCTGATGGCTCTGTAGCTATTTCTTCTACTGATAAAGCAGATCTCTTCGCACAGACTTTCTCCTCCAATTCCACCTTAGACGATTCCGGTGCTGTTCCTCCATCACTTCCCCACTCTGACTTCCTCATGGCTGACATTATAATTTCTTCAGTTGATGTATTTTCTGCCATCACTGGCCTCAGTACTAACAAGGCATATGGGCCTGATGGGGTCCCTCCTGTTGTACTCAAGAACTGTGCTTCTGTGCTTACACCCTGCCTAGGCAAACTCTTTCGCCTTTGTCTGTCAACTTGTACCTTTCCTTCTTGCTGGAAGTTTGCTCTCATTCAGCCAGTCCCAAAGAAGGGTGACCACTCCCAACCCTCCAACTATCGTCCAATTGCTTTAACGTCCTGTATTTCAAAAGTTTTCGAGTCAATTCTTAATAGAAAAATTTTAAGGCATCTTTCCTATCACAACCTTCTTTCCGATCGTCAGTATGGGTTCCGTCAGGGATGCTCCACTGGCGATCTTCTCTCCTACCTTTCAGACTCCTGGTCATCCTCCTTTCGGGACTTTGGCGAAAGCTTTGCCATTGCACTTGACATCTCAAAGGCTTTCGATCGAGTCTGGCATAAATCTTTAATTTCCAAACTGCCCTCCTACGGTTTCTATCCTTCTATCTGTGCCTTCATCGCTAGCTTCCTTTCTGGTCGTTCTATAGCCGCTGTTGTAGACGGCCATCGTTCTTCTCCTAGATCTGTCAACAGTGGTGTTCCTCAGGGCTCTGTCCTATCACCAACTCTCTTCCTTTTATTCATCAATGATCTTCTAAGCTGTACATCTAACCCTATCCACTCATATGCTGATGACTCCACCCTTCACCTTTCCATTCGGTTCCCGCAACGCCCATCTCAACAGTTACTTCAACAAACAAGGGATGAGGCTATGGCACACCTAATGTCTGACTTGGCTCGTATCTCTGACTGGGGTAAAAATAATATGGTTGTCTAAAATGCATCTAAGACTCAGATCTTACACCTATCAACCCGACAAAATCTTCCACAGGTATACCCACTAATGTTTAATAATATTCAGCTTAATCCTGCATCATCCTTGAACATGCTTGGGGTTTCATTTACTCGGGACTTATCTTGGAAAGATCATATTACATCTCTTGTAAAATCTGCTTCCAAGAGATTGGGTGTGCTAAGCCGACTCCGCTCCTTCTTTACCCCTGCACAATTGTTGACTCTATACAGGGGTTTTATCTGCCCCTGTGTGGAGTACAACTCTCATGTGTGGGGAGGCTCCCCACATACAGCTCTTCTCAATAGGGTGGAGTCAAAGGCTTTTCGTCTCATTAACTCTCCTCCTCTTACTGACTCCCTTCAACCTCTGTCTCTTCGCCGCACTGTTGCATCTTTATCTCTTTTCTATCGCTACTTTAATGGTCACTGCTCCTCTGAACTGTCTGCTTGCATTCCTCCACCTCTACGACGGGCGCGTAGCACCCGTCTGGCAGCAAACTCTCATCCCTTTTCTGTCCAACTCTCTAATGCAAGAGTTAACCGCTACTCCCAGTCTTTCATTTACGCAACAGGTCAGCTCTGGAACTGTCTCCCTCTGTCTGTATTTCCTGCTGCCTATCATTTCCAGTCTTTCAAACGCAGTGTGTCCAGGCATCTCAAAATAATCGGATCTTGAATTTGGCTCTATATTGTATTTTGTTTTTCTCTTGGAGGGAACTGTTACTGCGGGCTCATGGCCTTTGGTTCCTTCTTCCTCGCATAAAAAAAAAAAAAAAAGTAACTTTTTCACTTCCATGCTCACTTCCCTGCTTCTTATCACTGCTTTCAAGGAACCAGCAACCTTTCTTCGCTGCTGTACCCTTTCAAGCACTTCACCCTCCAAACCTCCATTCTTACTCATCACATTACCCAAGTACTTAAACGTACTCACATTTTCCAATTCCTCACCATCCAACCTCGCTGTACATTCACTGACTTCACCTCTCTCAAAGACCATCACTTTACTCTTCCCTACATTCAACTTTAGATTCCGTATCTTACACACTCTCCCAAACTCATCCACCAAGCCTTGCAGCTCTCCTTCGTCTTCACTCAACAACACAGTATCATCTGCAAACAACAGTACAGGAAGTTTCCAAACACTACCCTCTCTCACCAGGGCCACACCAACATCCACTACCCTACCTTGTACGGTACCTCTTTTATTACTCCATCCATGTACAGATTGAACAACCATGGAGACATGACACATCTCTGTTTCAACCCAACCTTCAAAGAGAAAAATTCACTCAGTTCACCATCCACACGCACTGCAGCCTTAGCACCATCATAGATACTCTTCACATCATTTAACAACTTCCCATCTATTCCATATATTCTTAATACTTTCCACAATCCTTGTCTATCCACCCTGTCATATGCTTTCTCCAAATCCATGAAAGCCGCATACAACTTCTTTCCCTTCTCTACAAACTTTTCCACTAAAGATCTAAGAATGAATATCTGATCTACACAACCTCTTCCCTTCCTAAAGCCTCCCTGTTCTTCTCCAACTAATTCCTCTGTTCTTTCTCTAACTCTGTCAAAAAGTATCCTACCATACACTTTTCCTATTATACTAAGATGACAGATGCCCCTATACCACACACTTCTTTTTCCCCTTTTCCTTTGTACAAGGGAATAATTATACCTGGCTTCCAATCCTCCGGGACTCTACCTTCATCCCAGGTCAATCTGCACATTTTCCACATCCATTCTACTACTATCTCTTCCCCATACTTCAGCATTTCATCACACACTTCATCAATTCATGGGGCTTTCCCCAATTTAACATTCTTCATTGCTTCCACAACTTCTATCATACTGATTTCTTCCTGTCTTCTCACCTCCCTCCTCCTCCCAGCCATTCCCCAGCCACTTATACTCGCATTACTTCCATCCTAAATGTTCAACAATTAATTGAAGTGTTCTCTCCATCTGCTCACTTTTTTTCCCTTCTCCACTAGTAATCTACCATTTTTATCTTTCACTCCCCTGCTAACTTCCCTTCCACCCTGTCTTACTCTCTTTACCTCTTTCCAGAACCCAAGTTCCTTCCAAATTCCTCATCCGCTCTCTTCTTACTCTCTCTTACTAATCTTTTCACCTCTCTCTTTCTTTCTACATATAACTCTCTCTTCCACCTCTCAACTTCTTCCACGCCCCTATTTCTCATCCATTCATTGTATGCTTTCTACTTTTGTGCCATAGCCTGTCTCACCTCTTCATTCCACCATGCCCTTCCTTGCACCCCCCCTCCGTCTTCTCTTCATCCCACACACCACATCACACGCTGCACATATTTCTTCTGTAAATATCCTGCACACACTTTCCACGTCTCCCATCTGCTCCAATTCATATTTGCCCAATCGTTCCTCCACTTCTCTCTTATACTCTGCCTTTTTCTCATCCTCTTGTAACCTTTCCACTCTCCTTACAAATACTCCTTCTTCCCGTCCTTCCCTTCTTCTATTTCTCCATCCTAATTGGACCTTGATTCTGGCCACCACCAAGTAGTGGTCAGAAAGTCCACTCCCCCAACCTCTATAAGCTCTTGCATCCATTACACATTTTCGCATCCTTTCATCCACACACACATAATCAATCATTGCCTTCCTCTTATTCAGTTCACCACCCACCCTTCTCATCACTAGTCATGTATACCTGTGGATCATTTTGTGCCTGAAGAGGGTATTGGCTATCACCAACTCCCTCCCAGCACAAATGTCCACTAACGCACTGCCATTCTCATCTATCTCAGCAGGCACACCCTGCTCACCAACTATTCCATCCACCTTCACATTCCCTACTTTACCATTCACATCACCGATCAAAAACACTCTCTCATTCCTTCCAAACTTTTCCATGCACACTTCCACATTTGTCCAGAACTCTTCTCTCACTCTGCTTGCACGATCTTGTGTTGGCGCATACACACACACAATCGCCCACATTTGTATTCCAACTTTCAATCTTACCCACACAATCCTTGACCCAACTGATCCATACTGTCTTATGCTCGTCTTCCATCTTTTACTCAGAACTATACATACTCCTTCCTTTGCACTCTCATTCTCACCTACTCCTGCACATATACCTCATCCATACTCCCATTCTCTCACACTCTCACCTCTCCATTTCGTTTCAGTTATTCTGCATACATCAACTTTCGCACCCTCAAGCACCTGGACAATCTCTCTCTCTCTTTCACCTCATCATTCACTCCCCTTACAGTCCAAGTTCCAATTACCATGTCCTTTGTCCGGTCCTTGGTCGTCATCTTTTGGTCAGTCCTTGTCCGAAGCTTATTGTTTGTCTTTTTAGTTAGTTGTTTTCCGGGGAGGGGGACTAACCCTCCGCCAACCCTTTTAGTCGCCTTTTACGACAAGCAGGGATACTGGAGGAGTATTCTTGAAAAAATGGAGGAGTATTCTTGAAAACCCCCCCTACCCCCAGGGAGTTGAAGGCTATATTTAACCCATCGAACTTGACTAATAAATTCATCGGAAGACAACAAGAACAAATTACAGGCCACGTCCTCAGGATGATAGGATTTAAGCCTGAAGGTTTAAGAAATAAATACTGCGATGATGGCAGGATGGGATAAAAGATGTGCAGAGAGTTCAGTAGTTTGTTTCTTCCTTGCCCCTGTTCACCCGGCAGAGGAACTGGGAACGTACAGTCTAAGACAAAAGTCGTGTCACTGCTTTGTCCGATGATTTAATGTCAGTCGCGAAACAATCTGACAGTCCTACCCCAGTAACGCATTCGAGACTGGCATGCCCTAAAGGTTAGCCTTTTATCAGATGTCTTCACCAAAAATCGCGACACGACTTTTGTCTTCGACTGTACGTATAACATCGACCGCTGCTGGTTGTTGTAGGGGAAGAATGAGACTTAACACAAATTGCCAGCCTTAAACCCCTTAAGGTAGGCACAACTCTAGTGTCTTATTTTCACTAACATCAGATGACTTTACTCACGTGAAGGAGTGAGAGGAGCCTGAGTATTAAAACTGCCACCATTAACCCTCGCATGGTGGGGATAACTCTGATACACTACTCCAGCTGACGCCAGACGATTTTATTCACCTGAAAGTCATAAACGCCTGAGTGCTAGACCACTCAATCTGATGACGTCTTTTATACTCGTATTTTAATTTTGCCTTATTCACTGCACAGGTGGTTTAAAAATAATCATTAATCGCTTCACAACAGGAGAGAGGATTTATCCCTTCTTTACAATGATGCCTTATGGTCTCGACCTTTTGTTTCCGTCAGACGACTTTGAGATGTGTCGTAGTGAAGTGGTTAAACAACCTTGATTACTGACATGAATTCCATATATTATCTTCCACTTCATTCTTACTTCCTGTAGACGATTTTACTCATACGAAAATGATTATGCCGAGGCTACTAAGTCTGGTCAGTATATAAAAATAACAGAGACTTCGGTGCACACAGCTTAAAAAAAAAAAAAAAAAAAAGTATACACGCAGACATGACACACAGAAAGCACAAACAAATAAAGACATAAAACCAAGGAAAGAAACCCACGATAAAACTCCAAGTGAGTCCACGTGGAAGCAAACTGCCTCTGCCAAGCACCATTACCCTCCTCGTAAACCACCAGCAAACAAAACACACAAACAAACAGTCAAAACAAACAGGCTTATGGTCGCAGCCAATATCAATCTTCCTTCCCTCTCTCTTCTGCTGTTTATATAACTGCACTTTGAGTCTAATTCCTCTGGCAGTGACCTGGGTCACGGCGCTCTCCTACCCTGCTCTCCTCAGCGCAAACACACGTTTGCACGGAAACAACACACACACACACACACACACACACACACACACACACACACACACACACACACACAATGAGACATATTTCGTGTGTGTGTGTGTGTGTGTGTGTGTGTGTGTGTGTGTGTGTGTGTGTGTGTGTGTGTGTGTGTGTGTGTGTGTGTGTGTGTGTGTGTGTGTGTCAACTCTTCCTTTTTTTTTTCTTTTTTTTTCACGTGAATTTCACCACCACCGTACTGCATGTCCCTCCTCTACTCCCACCCGGGCCGAGGGTAACCAGTTTACAGTATAACCTTAACCCTTTTACTGCGAACAGTACATCTGACCGACTGTGTCACAAAACCAGCCGCTACAATACAATCATACTGCCAGCGTCCAACACCAGACGATTTTATTCTGTTGACGGAAATTATATCCTGCTCAAGGAATGAAAATTATTTCGAATAATATAACATTCTTTAATCATCATCATCATCTTCCTTTTGACCCTCTTTCCCACTTACACGGGGAGGAAGGATCCAGACACAGGAGTTGGGAAGCACAAATGTAGGACAGCTATCAGCACTGTGCCTTGTGAAAATCAGTCTCATCCATTCACTAGTCATGCAAGTTTTCAAAATTCCTGGATCCATCTCAGAGGCCAAACGTTGCACACACTAATACTGTGGTTTACAATGCCTGCAAGACACAACCAGTCCATCAGCGACGGATTTTTTTTTTTTTTTTCTACCAGACAACCTAGTTTGGGGTCTGGATTTTAATGGTCCTTTTTGGATTTACTGCCTTCTCTTAATTTCAAATATTCGTTTCAAATTACTTTTTTTTTTTACAAGAATCCTTATTGACACCTAAAACATGAACAATTCAAAAATAATGCACAATCACATACCACTGACTCATCTTATGGGTACTCTGGTACCCATAATACGCGTATTATTCGTGTAATATCCTGACGCCTCGTGTTCTTTTGTTGTTCTGGTCACTGCTGAGCCGAGTCTCAGTGACTGACTCAGTGACAGGTTCACAGCTGCACAGGGTACAGGACAGGAGGAGCGGGGTTGGGAAGGATGAAATTACCTGACTGGGGTGAGGTGGTTACAGTGGAAGTTTATGAACAGAGCTTGCAAATACTGTATTTTTATTACTTCAAATACTGCGCAAATGAAGGCACATCTTCGAAAATGCTTCAAGAGAAAAGTACACGAGAAATTTCTGAGGATGTTACTGAAGTACTTTCAATCGAGCAATCTACGATTAGAGTTAAGAATATGCATTATCTTGAATCAACTGTCTGAGACGGAACCAAAGTGCATTTTTTTTCTTTTTTACATTTTTTGGGCCTACAGCCTGGGCCTTGGCCCAGTTTGGCCAAAAATTTAATCATGAGATCAGAGGGTCGTAGCCCATCATCCCCGTAATTTTAGTCAAAATCGCACCAGTAGTTTTCGCTTAAAGTTGCTAACAGACAGACGGCCAAACAGACAGACAGACAGACAGACAGACAGACAAACCGAGTGAAAACAATCGGAGGGGCGGGGACGGGTAAAAATGTAACTACGATACTAATAACAAAAAGCAACTTAATACAGAGAGAAATACAGCTAAATAAACTTACAAACGCACGAGAGCGATACGTTAACGTTCTGGAGGAGTGAGGGTCCCTGACAATTCTGGGATGGGTGTGAGGCTCATTATCAATTTTGCAGACGCGCTAAATAGTCGGAATTTATTTAGGTCCTCATGAAATTCGATGCTGAAATTTCTCTGACAGGCCCGTGATGGGGGTGAAGGCAGGAAGGTAGGGGAAGAGGGAAGGGGGAAAGAGAGGGGGAATAGGAAGGATTAGTGAATGGAAGGAAAGAAGGAAGGAAGGATGGAAGAGGGGGGAAGATGGACAGAAATGGCAACAAGGGCGAAAATATGAAAGAAACAGGGAAGGATGCAAGAGAGAGGGAAGGGAGAAACGGTGGACAGGAAGAAGGGCGAGCGCGTAGAAAAGGGAGGAAAGAAATGAATGGGGTGGTAAAAGGGAGAAGAATAGGGGGAAGGAGTGAAAGCGCAAGGGGTGGATGCGAGAAAGGAAAGATGGCAAGAAAGGCGAAAGGAGGGACGGAAGGAGGAAGGATGGATTACCGGAAGGGGAGGAAACTGGGAAGAACGGAGGGGATAGAAAAGGGAGGAAGGAGTGGAGCTAGAAAGAGATGAAAAGCAGAGGAGGAAGGACGGAAGGAAAGGGAAAGAGACTATAGGAAACAGAGAGAAAAGGAAATGGAGAAAGAAAGGAGGAGTGGAGTAGGAAGAAGGAAGGATGGACAGGAAGCATACAGAAAAGAACGAAGAATGGAGGAATTGTAATACATTAATGGAATGCCGCGAACTCGGGCTCCGAGCTGTCTACGCAAAGCGTTGCTCGATACTGTTCGCTATGCCTCCGCCAAGCGTTGCGCACGGGCTCGCCATACAACCTGCATGACAGGGTTCAATGTTGGTTGAAAGGAGACTAAAGATATAGACCCCATATGACCTCGACCTTTGACCCCTTGACTTTGCTGACCTAATCAGTTCATTGTCCCTTCATACTGTATCACTGACATAAGTATGGTCGAAAGCCGTCGAGGGGTTCAGGAGATATCGCACCCACAAATATTAAATAAGTCAGCCCCAAATGACATTGTCTTTTGACCCTTTGACCTAGCTGACCTAATCAGTTCATCATCTCTTCTTACTGCATCAATGAAAAAAGTTTCGTGGAAATCCGTCGATGGGTTCAGGAGGTACCGCGCCCACAATAGTATTACGGATGGACGGACCCACGCACGCACGGACGGCCAGACCAATCACTTAATGCCACCTCCAACACAAGTAGGCAGAGGCATAATAAAGGGGAAGGGAAGGCGAAAAGAGGGAAGGAAAGGGAGGACAGAATGGAGGAAAAAATGTAGAGGAAGAGTCGGAATGGCTGGGAGGAAAGAGGAAAGGGAGATGTGAAAGGGAGGGATAAGGTAGAAGGAAGTGTAGTGTGTACTGTGCATGTACTTTGGTGTTGACAGTTAGAGAAACTTGTACTGGAGAGCATGCTGGTCTACTCTCTGTGTTACTGAGACACTGAAAAGGTTCAGCAAAGGGGGATGATCAGCAACTTGTCCCGAGGGCTGATGAAACGGGAGCTCCAGCTCTCCCTGTCATCAGCTTTCCATCCACCTTGAAAGTACTGTCCTGCTCGACTGGTGCTACAGTCTACTCCGACTTGCCCCCGAACATGTGATCGTCAAGAGGAAACGAGGCTCAGGGGTCCGTCCAACGTTCAGACTCGACTACTGAAACAGCTCTAACCCGTGCTTCGTTTCGTCTTGTCGTCCACATGTTCGGGGCAAGTGTGTCTGGGCCCTATGAGAATGAGAGGGAAAGACTGAGAGGAAGAGGAAGAGGGGGAAAGAAAGATGGAATGGGTGAGGAAGAGGAGGAAAGAAAGATGAAGTGGAAGAGGATGGGGGCGAAAAAGGTGGAGTGGAAGACGGGGGTGACAAAGATAGTGTGGAAGAGAGGAAAAGAAAAATGGAGTGGAAGAGGAAGAGGGGAAAAGAAAGATGGAGTGGAAAAGGAAGAGGGGAAAAGATAGATGGAGTGGAGGAGGAAGAGGGGAAAAGAAAGATGGAGTGGAAAAGGAAGAGGGGAAAAGATAGATGGAGTGGAGGAGGAAGAAGGGAAAAGAAAGATGGAGTGGAAAAGGAAGAGGGGAAAAGATAGATGGAGTGGAGGAGGAAGAGGGGAAAAGAAAGATGGAGTGGAAAAGGAAGAGGGGAAAAGAAAGATGGAGTGGAAAAGGAAGAGGGGAAAAGATAGATGGAGTGGAGGAGGAAGAAGGGAAAAGAAAGATGGAGTGGAAGAGGATGAGGAGGTAAGACAGATGGAGTTGAAGAGAATGAATGGCGAAGAACATGGGAAGGCATGAGGAAAGTTTGAACTAGACCGAGGAAGTTTGAGTAAATGAGGACTGGTGATTGTGGCAAGAGAAAAATATATATATAAGAGAGAGACAGCGAAAGGAAAAGATGGAACAAGAGCGAACGTGAACTGATGAGGATTGGAAGTGGAATGAAAATGTAAGAGAATGAGAAACAAATGTAGTGATGAGAGGGAGAGAGAGTGAGTGAGAGAGGAAAAGTGAAGTAAACTTGTGTGGGTATGAAAAAAAGTGAGATTGTGGTCCCAGTGGAAGAAGATAAATGGTTCGCGAGGCAAGGGACTAAGGTGGCGATGGTGGTGGTGGCCTGCTCTTTCTCTCTTTCCTCCTCTGGTTCCTCTTCCTCCTGCCCTTGTTCTTAATTTTCTACTATACAACGTGTTTCTTCTTTTAATTCCTGTTCCTCCTTCACCTCACAATCCTCCTCCTCTCGTCTTACACATCTTCCCCCTCTTCCTTAGTCTTTCACTCCTCCTCTTTTCCACCGTAATTTCCTATTTCCTTTCCAGTTCTTCCTCTCTCTCTTCCCATCCTCACCCTTTCCCCCTCCATATCCCTATTCCCATCCGTTTTCCTCTTTCCCACACTCCTTTTTTCTTCCAACCTCCCATTCCTCAACTTTCACTATCATTTATTTCATCTTTTTCTTCCCGCTTCCTTCGCTCCTTCCCTCCACCCCTACTCCTCTTACCCACTCCCCCTTCCCCGTTCCTCCTCCTCTTCCCTTTTCCCATTCGTCCCTTTCTCCCCCATACTCTCGTTACCGACTTAATACCAAAAAATGGGTGGGCTGTCACGGGGCAGGCGATAAACCAATACCCATGTGTGCCACTCCGGCAACTCCATACCCAATTCCTCTTACGAAAACTGCATTTTCTTCAGACTCCACATTTTCTCCCCAAACAAATCTTTATCATGTTTAGCTGACTCGACTTTGCAGTAACCGAAAAGGCATATATTTTTTCCTTATATTTTTTATTTGTAGTTTACTTGGTGTGATGCAAACGCAGAAGAAAACTGTGGTGTGTTTTTCTTCTATTCTGTAATAAACTTTTCTAGTATTCAACAGTTTTCTTCAACTAAACATCTTGCTACAATATATATATTCTACTTTCGTCACTTCTGCCAATTAGTACATTACCAATCCGTCTTAGGTTAATTGTATCTTCATCCCCAGCATTTCTTTCCCTACAACTCTCATACTCAGATGACGTGAGAATATCGATCAACTGAGGTGATGTATGTAGGCTTCGGTATATTCTTGTATTTATATTTTGCTGGACTGGTGTGAACATCTGTCTAATGTGATTTACTTTTCTTTACATCCAGTTGTTTTTGTCAAGTATACGACTACTTTCTTTAACGTCAACACTTCTTACAATTATTTATCCCCATCAGTTCTACCGCACAGTCCATAACCAATTCGCTGTGTGTCAACTCACTTTTCTCAAAAGTCGATGCAGTGTCGTCATTTTTTCCCAATAAATCGACCTATATTTACTCTGACGCTGTTCTTCCCATATACTGACGTCATGTTTATTTTCTTTTATACTAGTCAACCTCTTCATATTACTCGATTACTTTCTTCTCAATTCATCAGCGACAACCTGTCCCACAACACGCTTTTAACCGACCCAAACTGGAGACGCTTTTCAGTTTATCCTTTCCTCCTCCAGACGCCATTATTCAGCTTTGGACAGACTTCTCGTAGCTAAGGGATCCATAGACAGTTTCTAATCCTTTCACTACGAGGAGTCTTCCCCTATGCTGAATAAAATCACCTGGAGGCAGCAAGAATTTTATAGGGCGTCATCGTACTGACACGGTTAGTTTTGCGTCAGCCTCATGCGAAAGGTTTATTTTCCTCCATATCCTTACTGAACTTCTTTTTACTCAACTCTTCTTTCATACTGGCGCTAATTTTTAGCAGAGCTCTTTTCCTATAATGGGGTCTATTTCAATATTTATCATGATTATTTTCTTCCTTACTGTTATTTATTTATTTATTTGTTTTTTACTTTGCTAGAGCTCAACAATTGTAATGAAACCCAAATTCATGTGTTGTTTGGCGTGAATATTTTAAATAAGTATATAATTGTTTCCCCTAATATTTTACTCTGTCAACACTCCAGCTATTCACCCATATGTTTAGCATATCTGATGCAAATAAAATAGGGATGGACAATGAGATAGGCTACATAGGAGTGAGATTTTATGGAAGAAGTACTTACAGTCTTTCACTTGGTCATTAATGCCTTCAGCTCGAGGAAGCAGTTTTTATTTTATCTAGGGCAGGCTATTAAGCTGCAGCTGCTCGGTGGTAGCAAACTCATATCATGATGCCAGTGCCCTGAGCCAGCGCCTTGGCGGACATTTAAAGTGGGTGTTTTTTTACGCAGTGAACAAGGAACCAAAGGCTTCAGGCCTGCTCAGTGTGTCTTTTCATATTCGCATTTCGTTTTATCAATGACATACGAGCATACAGATTCTGACATAAACATTGCAAATACAACACTTCTACTAACAAATGCATCAATCTCCCTACACACACACACACACACACACACACACACACACACACACACACACACACACACACACACCTTCCCCATTTCGTACTTCTCCAACATGGGGATGGGTTACTTCTGGGTATCACCCTCCCACCGAGGGTCCGGTCCTGCAGTTGAGCTAATACGGACTGATCCAGACACAGATTTTCACCTGACAATTTTCTTTGGCTAATGATGCACTTTTCGAACTGAATGTATCATATACGTTCCACCATGCTTTCACAATCTGGGAGCTGTTCTGAGGTGAATAAAGTTAAGCTGGCAGCAGGAAGTATAGACTATTACGTCCTCGGGCTCATGGGGTTGATCTGTCAGGTATGAACAGGGTGAGAAGTGAACTAACAGTGTACAGTATATGAGTCTAGGGTGGATGGAAGAAGAAGCAGAGGTAAGACCAAAAAGACGGCAGAGGGTGGTGCAAAAGTGAGAAGCATACGAGTATGAAAGATGGGTAGTTTGGAGGAGGAGAGGTAGATCAAGGTCAAAGAGGTGCAATATGTGTATGAGAGCTACTGCAGGCGGCTGGATGATGATGAAGACCAAGTAGACGGAATCAGCACAAGGTTGTGAAAATTAAAGGAATTGGGTGGATGGAAGAAGGAGAAGCAGACCAAGGACAAAGTGGAAGGATATGGTAGGTCGCTGGTCAGTGGACTGTTACTGAGTAGGAATGTAGTCAGACAATAAACAGATATATACTGCTCGACTTGATTTTTAACACAAATTCATCTGGTGTTCATTTTCTCTTGCATTAATAATTCCTTTGATTCCACCAACGCATATTTGTTTTGATAACTTCTTGCAGTTAACTTTTCATATTCTTAATACTTCTATAGCAAAAAGGTCAAAGTTCATTTGGTTATTATCTACGACATTTTCATTACGTAACTTTCTGTTTCGTTCCTCTGTGGCGGAAAAAAAAATCGTTGGTCTTACAATCTAAGCTGAAAAGTTTATCACATTCGATTCATGCATTTAGAACCCCCCTCCCTTTTTTGTTTTAGTTTTTATTTTGTCTCTGAAATGAAGTTTCATCACAGTCTGATATTTATTTCCTCCAAGTAAGCAGCTTAGCAAGTACCTTTATTTTGTTTTCTACAAACAGCGTTATATTCCGACTTTAAAAACTTTTGTACTTTGTCTTCGGAAAGATGATTTCATCACTTCCTGATATTTATTTCTTCAAAGGTAAACAGTTTAACATACATCTTTATGATTTTCAATATGCAAACTTTCATTCATTTCCAATGAACCGCTGGGGAACTTAGAGGGCATTTTTGAAAACCGGTACTAGTTGCTAGGGTCCCTGAGGTCAAACTTGGGTTGCCACCCGAAAAGTAGAGGGGAGAGGGGAAAAATGGATGGAACACTTCCAATAGGAAATGACCTCAAGATTACACCTAAAGAAATCAGAACTTTCTACGCCCATTACTAATGCTTCTACAGCTCAGTACTTGAAAAGTACGGAAAAAAAAAAACACGGTTTTCGGCCCGTGTTAGGCAACAAGTAGTTGTCTAACAACCAAAACCTTGTGAACACAACTAGGTCATTGGCTGGTCATATTTGTTAAGTTTGGTCGGAATCGGTTAATTCTGAAGGGTAAAAGTGCCTGCCACAATTAAACAAGAAAGACATAATACAAGAAAGAAAGAAAAAGAAAGGAAACAGGACCAACAGTAATGGCAGCATGGAGCTGGCCAATAAGATGGATGTGCGTAATAATCAAAAGCGTTCAGTTCGACATATTGTGGTTACGATAAGTCTTCCCGGACGTGAGTGTGAATAATGGCGTGAGCTGGAAAACACGGGGTAAGGACATTCTGATGCCGTGTGTGTGTGTGTGTGTGTGTGTGTGTGTGTGTGTACACGGGGTAAGGACATTCTGATGCCGTGTGTGTGTGTGTGTGTGTGTGTGTGTGTGTGTGTGTGTGTGTGTGTGTGTGTGTGTGTGTGTGTGTGTGTGTGTGTGTGTAAGAGAGAGAGAGAGAGAGAGAGAGAGAGAGAGAGTCAATTATATCGGTGTCGAGCACAAAACCCGTCCCAGAAAAAGCAGAATAAAAACACACACTGGCACTCAAATTAAAGGGCAGGAAACAGGACAAGCACACACAATGACAGACTCAACAAACACACAAGGAACAATACCAATATGGGCTATAAAAGCGTGGACTTAATACTGACAGCTGACGACCCCTATAACACATAGAGTACACATATACGGACTCAGAGACCTATGACAATAAAAACAAACAGCAATGGAAATATTTTTATACCTACAGCGTGATGAAGTCTTTTTCTTTCTATTTGATTCTTCCAACCAGCGAATGCATTTATTCTCCATTTTCGGCTTCAAGACGATCATATCTTTCTACAAGGGCCTTATGACTTCAGGAATGAGGGAGGGAAGTTTTCTTATCTTTTTGCTACTGTTTTTTTTTTTCTTCATGTTCAGGGGGAAAGTTTTGATTTAAAACATCACAACACCCATACTGGCCAATCTTTTAGGTCCAAAATTACAAAGATAACTCACTTTGCTCTGCCCAACCACCCAAATCCATCTAGGCCCATCACGTCCACTACTCTCCAACCACACCACCCTTTCTATGCTCCCCTACGCTGTAGATACAGTACACCTTACCGAGCTGCCTATTAAATCCTCACAGGATATATGTCCTCGTCACGCTTCACCACACACCACTATCCCAGCCCATCCCACCCTCTCCATCCACATATGAGGACTTCAAATGGTATATGTCACTGACAGGGCTGACTTTTGACACACGCCTTTACTTGTATGACACAATGATCTCTGAGAACACAAAGGACTTAAAAGATTCATATGGATCGGAGCTGTTACATCACAAAAATTATTGCACTGACACTCGTGACGACTTGCTCACCCCTTCACGTGAAGGGGGGGGGGGACCCTGTGGGGCAAGAGTCATCACATTCACCTCACAAAAGGAAGATTCTGAGTCCAATTATCACGACAGTCTGACTTGGGGATTCAGTTTGCTCTCCCACTTACTCTGTTTACCCAGCAGTTCAACTTGGGTGAACGTGGATGTTAGTTGATATTATGGGATATGTTATACCATGTAAGCCACTTCAGTGTGGTGACACCTTGTTTATGTTTTCCTGCTGCAACCAAATGGTTATGTTCCACTCAGAGATATTTCCGATTAGAGGAGTTAGGTATAGCTTCCATTAATCTCTCTATCACCACGAATAAACAAAATAAATTACTATCTGAAGTGATTAACTGATATTCCTGAAACTGTTGAGTATGCTGTTAACTATTGGTGGAAAGGTCGTTTATTTTGTTCAAGCTTATTTCAGATTATTTTATTCAACTTAAGGAACGCCTCTTTGTGGAGTAATTACTAAAGACCGTAACTGGACAACTGAATAACCTAAATAGCGCTGAAAGGAAGAATATGGTATTTAAGGTGGCAAACCAGATGAGGCGGGAAAACGGGGATGTCACAGGTGACCAGTGTGTGAAAAATTATGAGGGGAAGGTTGTAGTGAACAGTGAGGATATTAACCCCTTAACTGCAGGGCGTCACTTTCATGACGCTTGGGAGCAAGGGATCATACCGCGGGGTGTCACTTTTGTGATTCTGTGTTACTTTGAATTCACCCGGGCTTTCAAGTGGTGGCTTGTATCATCTATCAGTACTGCCTATGTCCAACACTAGTCAGCACCTCTAATCTCATCTGTACTCTCATCCATTGTTGACAATTTAGCCATTTCTCCCCGTTCTTGACTCCTCTCCCTACCTCCCCTCCATTACCCTATCCTCTCGCCTGCCCGGCCATGCTACGCTAAGTAAATCTTCCCTGGAATTTTTCACTGATTTCATCCATTGAAATAATCCCTATGCTCTATTCTTATACGAAATAATATATACAAGAAAGAAATAAGGTAAGTGAGAGTGCCATACACCTAGAATTGGCTAGTTATCACCTGACAACACCTCACGTGCACTCGTTCGCTAATTTTTGCTGTTTTTTTCCCCTTGAAATATGCTGTATAATCTATTTTCGTAATAAAAATATATATAAGAAAGGAAGGGAGAAGCCTAAGTGATATTTACATTCACCTGGAACTACCTAATTATTGCAGGCCACCACACTGTATTCTATGCTAAGTAAATCTTCCCTGGAATTTTCAATTGATTTCATCCATTGAAATAAGCCCTATGCCCTATTCTTATACCAAATAATATATACAAAAAAGAAATAAGGTAAGTGATAGTGCCATACACCTGGAATTGGCTAATTATCACCTGACAACACCTCACGTGCACTCGTTCGCTAATTTTCGCTGTTTTTTTTCCCCTGGAAATATACCGTATAATCTATTTTCGTAATAAATATACATATAAGGAGGGAAGGGAGAAGCCTAAGTGATATTTACATTCACCTGGAACTACCTAATTTATTATGTATTGTCTTGGTTTCCTGCCAATCATTTCATTGCTACATATTAGCAGGTCTCACAAGGCTAAAGTTGGTAGTATTGCACTCACCCAAGCCAGGCGGCAGGAGGCCACCACTATCAGTTCACTGTTGTCTTTCAAAGTGAAGGTACGTCTGTTTGCTCCTGCAAACTACCGCCATTTTTCAGCCCCATGCAAAGGGCCCTGTGACCTTTACCCCCTACTAAACCTCGTGTGGAAAGAGGTAAAGGGCTGACAATTGATAAAAGAGTGACTACGATCTTTCTGTTGAGTAAAACAGTGCATGTGGAATTGTAAATAATGTGTAAATAATGTTTAAACAGCAAGTGAAAGCAATGAATGTACATACACGTGAACAGTGGAAAATAGTTTTATAAGTTACTTCAGGTGACAGTGCATAACACAGTGTAAATAAAATAGAAATGTAAATAACGTAAATAAAATAGAGAACGTAAATAGAAATGTAAATGAGTAGTATTATAAGAATACGAGTATATACCCTAGGAGTAATGAAAGTGAAAGTTTCACTCTAGCATGTATGAATACTATGAGTTATGAGAGTGAAGGTGAAAGTGACATTCACTCTCAATGCTAGTATACAGGACGAGAAAGTGAATGCTACGTATTTTACTGAAAGAAATTGAATGCCTACAGTGACAATAAACTACTATTACTGAAGGAAACTTATGGAT
This sequence comes from Coenobita brevimanus, assembly GCF_032717465.1. NCBI lineage: Eukaryota > Metazoa > Arthropoda > Malacostraca > Decapoda > Coenobitidae > Coenobita > Coenobita brevimanus. The sequence goes on from NC_136991.1 coordinate 42,714,345, forward strand.
AAAGACTGTAGATATATATAAGTGTTATATAGTAACAGAAATATAAACTGTGAGTGTTTTTATGAATAATAAATGACAGAACACCAGCGGCGAACTAGCGCAAGTGGGAAGGTCACACGCCCTCGTAATTTTCATTGCTTACACAGTGTTTTTTTTTTTTGGAGTATGGATTCCAAACTATTTGAGAATCATAGAATAGTGTTTCTAGTGATAATATCAGACAGTGGTAATCATATTACGGGTTGTCGGGAAGTGTAAAGTGGAGACTTTGTTACCGAACTTCAGAGGTCTCCACAAGTCCTATGATACTGGACGAAGGCTCAACAAACACCCCAGGAGAAAGCTGAAGGTATGTGCCATAAGCATATATGATTTTAATATTCTAGGACTAATAACTGATTTTTGGCAAATATTTTTAGAGAGTCTATTGAAACGCGAATATGCCCGGGAGAGCCGCAAGAAAAAGCAAACAACCCCACGGTGTAAGGGTTAAAGATGCCTGGAGGGAGCATTATAACCGGTTGCAGAAAGAGGAGTTTGATTGGCAAAGGGAAGGTTTGTCAGCAGATCCAGTGTCTAGCCCTTGGCCTCTAACTGATGCTGCTTCTGTGAGCAGGGCAATAGACAGGATGAAGTTGGGTATGATGGCAGGTGTTTCTGGGCTGATTGCTGAATTGCCGAAGGCCTCAGGAGATACTGGAGTGGGGCTAGTTGCTGATGTGATAAATATGAATGTATATGAGTGTGTTGTCGTAGATGACTGGGCCAAACTGGCTTAAGAGTGTGATTGTAAATGTGTACAAGGGGAAGGGCGATGCACTGGCAAGAGGAAATTACGGAGGCATAAAAATTTTGAACCATATAATGGGAGTGATGGAGACAGTCCTAGAAGGTACGTTTGGGGAAAGTGTGACTATTGACGAGATGCAGTTTGGTTTTATGTCAGGCCACTTTGTACGACACAAATGCGATTTTTTAATTATATCTCTACAAAATATTACAATATACTGTACAGCTTCACTGTAGGTAATGCGATTTTGTTATATAACAACACAAAAACATTGGGTCTGCACATCCTATCTGAATCTGGTACTGTAGGTGATATGATCTCCACAACAGTAAAAGTACACCCTGCCAAAACTGCACTGAAGTACCGCTCCTCTCCCTATCTGTATGTGGAGAAAAACCGGCCCTCGCCCCATCTTTAGATAGGGAAATATGGAAAAAAGTCAGGATTATTACAATGTGCTTTTATAAACACACACACACACAGATACTGCGAGTTTGTTTCATGACAACAAAAATTAACCCCGGCCAGACCCGCATGAAAGTACTGTGAGTATATTTTTAAACAACAGTATAGACCAGAATGGCGCTCAGTAGAGCGCATACCTCCGCCAACGCCCTATCTCGCAATGCTGAAAGTAAAGAAAAAAAAAAAATCCTAGATCCGCACCTTTATCCGGATCCGCACCAAAATTTAATGGAGTGTATTCTGGGCCAAGGCCCATTCTTCTACCAAGTTTCGTGGAAATCTGTCCAGTATTTATTGTGTAATCTTGCTCACAAATCAACCAATCAACAAACAAACGGACATGGGTGAAAACATAACCTCCTTGGCGGAGGTAATAAGCCCTGTCAGAACTGCATTTTAAGTACTGAGAGATATTTTTTTCCACCAGAGCTGCATTTAGGTACTTTGAATTCATTTTTATGCTCACTGTTGAAGTGGCGGGACCAAATGAACACAATGGGTGCGGGAAAGTGGGCAAACTTTTGTAACCAGATTCATTTGTGGGAGTTGCTGGAGCGTGGTGATGGCGGGGCGTGACGTATGTATTAACAGCTTCACAAACACTGCGTATTATTTACTTCACTGTGGCTTCTTCCATACGATTTTTGTTCGGTTTAGGACGTATCTCTAGTAGTGATGAGGTTAATTATGAAGACTACATCTTACTCCTATATTTCGAAAATTCCTCCCTGAACTAACCAATATAGTCTGGTGGTGTTCAGAATAAAGCAACTGAGACATCACGTGATGGAAGGAGTTAGCCTCTTCATTGCAGGGCTGTTTTTTTTTTTTTTTCATTCTTGTCATTACATTTTACTCCCATAACGAAAGATCTATAGTTCTGAACAGGTTATTTAAGGCTATATCTAACCCATCCATTAAAAAATCGCCCCTATATTAAAGAAACTGGTCTAGTGACATTTCAAATAAAGTAATAAAAGCAATAGTGATGGAAGCCTTAACATCTTCACTGCCACCACGTTTATCAAGTATACTCATTACTCGCTGAAGATTTTACTCGGCTGTAGTAGAGCCCCGAGTAGTGGAAGGGGTAATGAAGGCACCTCCAGTTCCATATGTCCAACCTAAGCTGAATAAAATCGCTAAGAGACAGCAATAATAACGTACAAATATGTCATTATTGTGAAGGGGTTACCATCTTCACTGCCACAAGTTCTTTTGTTCAGTTCGGGAGACACTTTTGGAACTGGCGGAATAAAATATAACCTTGACGTACTCTTTCATTCCTGTGGTGCTGTCCTAAACATCAGTACTTGCCTTTATTTTATTTACTTCTCAGTCCCTTGACACTTCACTGCATGGTGTCACATTTTTGTTGGTACTTGCCACTAACAGATTAATTACTTCAACATTACCAAAGACATCTCACATTTAAGTTGTTATTAACGTTTATTTAGTGTCCCCTGGGTTCGTATAATGTATCCACAGGTAAATACGATTGCTTGGAGCTGGCAAAAATAACTTCTGACAGAGAGAGAGAGAGAGAGAGAGAGAATTCACCACTATTTCATCTCCGTCTAATAAATATATACCATACATACATATATACAGTATGTGTGTGTGTGTGTGTGTGTGTGTGTGTGTGTGTGTGTACTGTATTGTATCTCTGCACAACCACTGAATCTAATTTTCAGCACCAACTTATTTTCCTTTTTAGTACTCATATATTAACCCCTACAGTCCCACAGGGTAGTCCTTAATTTATTTTTGCTACCCTCAAAGAACTTTACTCAGCTTAGTATATATTTTTGCAACTGATGGGTTTATATACAACCTTCAGTAATTCCTTAAGTACAAGTTTTAGATACAACCTTCAGTAATTCCTAAAGTACCAATTTTAGATACAACCTTCAGTAATTCCTAAAGTATATACCAGTTTTAGATACAACCTTCAGTAATTCCTAAAGTACCAGTTTTTGCTACAACCTTCAGTAATTCCTTAAGTACCATTTTTAGATACAACCTTCAGTAATTCCTTAAGTATCAATTTTAGATACAACCTTCAGTTATTCCTTAAGTACCAGTTTTAGATACAACCTTCAGTAATTTCTTAAGCACCCGTTTTAGATACAACCTTCGGTAATTCCTAAAGAACCAGTTTTTCATACAACCTTCAGTAATTCCTTAAGTATATACTAGTTTTACACGCAACCTTCAGTAATTCAGTTTTAGATATACTGTATATAAGTGTGAAGCAGACCAGTGGAACACCAAACGAATTTTTTGTGCCTCATTGTAATAGTGAGCCAGCTTACTATACCTTCATTTACCATCCACCTCAAGTAACTCGAGGTCAACTAAACAGGCAAGGTAGGAATTTACACGTGCGACAGGTTTGCGGCTGTGCTGGAACATGCAGTACATTACCGCAATTAAAGAGTGTACATTGTTCGCTGTGTATTATCAGGAAGGGGTGTACAGTACAAACAAGCCTTGGTTTACCGTCCCGTTTACTTCCCATTCACAGATCATATTTTGGCTGGCTTAAGGAGGCATCATAACACCGTGTCCTAAGATATTCATTTTGTCTAATACCTCTTAATACCATGTAGTAATAAATGTTACAAATGTAAACTATGTTGACATTAAAACGATGTAGTTAACTTAAGACAACAATAAAGGCGTAATAAGCAACTCGTCACTGAAGAAATCTTCTTAAGTGTCCTGTGTGCACGAAAACACGGCTCCTAATACGACTTCCGGCATTACCTCATATTTACTCTTTTTCTTTAACCTTATCATTTCAGGGTCAAGGTTGGGTATTTCTTTCTCGCTGCCTCCACAGGATTTTATTCACTTGGGAAGCTGTAAGTAGTTGCCACTTAGAATCCGGTGACGACTTTTTGTACTTCCTTCTTCGTACTTCCACACGGTTTTATTCAACTTAGGAAAGGTGGTGGTGAGGAGATGTAGTGTGGTGGTAGTGGTAAGGAAATGTGTGGTCGTGCTGGTGGGAAGGTGTAGTGCGGTGTTGATGGGGAGGGTATAGTGTTGTGGTGGGGAGGGTGTAATGCGGTGGTGGTGGGGAGGGTGTAATGCGGTGGTGGTAGGGAGGGTGTTGTGTGGTGACCACACAACACCTTCACTATCACCATCACCACACTACAGCCTCCCTACCACCACCAGCACACTATACCTTCCCACCACCAGCACACTACACCTTCCCCGCAAACACATTACACCTTCCCCGCAAACACACTACACCTTCCCCGCAAACACATTACACCCTCCCCACTACCACACTCTATCCTCCCCACAATCACCACACTACACCCTCCCCACCACCAATACACTCCACCCTCCCCACCACCACCACACTAAGTGTGGTGATGGTGGTAGGAAGTGTGTAGTATGGTGGTGGTGGTAGTTGTGGTGGTGGGAGGAAGTAGGGGATGTAGTTTGGTGGTAGTGGGGGTTGGGAGAGTGTACTGTAATAGTGACAGGGGTCAGGAGGATGTAATGTGGTGTTGGGGAGGTTGTAGGGAGGTGGTGGTGGTGGTGGTGGTGGTGGTAGTAAGGGTGAACTGTGGTGAGGGTTAGTGTTGTGGTGGTGGGGAGTGGGAAGTGTAGTGGTGTGAGCAGGTAGTGTGGCAGAGTGTAAGGTAAAGTGTGGTGGTGTGGTGTAGGCAACAGCTGTGCGTTAGGCTTCATCATTCTATTAGTTTTATGGTGGTATGCACGGAATGCCACTTTATATATTTTGCCAGTAACTAAATTCCAGACAATATTGGTATCGTGCTGCTCTAATATAACCTAAAATAGGCCCAATTATTTAACAAAACTAATAAATAAATAATTGAATAAACTCGACGGGGCTCTCAGTGGAGCACATCTCTCAAACAAGGGCAACGTAATTTCCAAACCACTCTTCATAATGGGTTAGGTTTCCTCATCACTGATTAGGGTTTCACAAAAATGTTTTCCGGATCCAGAATCTGTAATACGATCCGGATCGGTCCCAAAAGTTAATCGATTGTTCCCTGGGACATGGGTTACCTGCCCACCAAATTTGGTCCAAATCCCTCTTTTTCTTTTTTTTAATAATCCTGCTAACAAACGAAAAAAAAAAGGGGGGGGGGAGATGAAAACATACTCCCCTTGTCGGAGAGAGTAAACTTAATAATAATGATTACAGCACCCCACCTATTCTTTCAACTGAACCCAACGATTTCCTTTAGCTGACTACTTCCTAACACACTGAGGACTGAAAACAACCTAGAGTCCTAGATGATGATGAATCTCTCTCTCTCTCTCTCTCTCTCTCTCTCTCTCAATCAAATTACTTTCTTCTCATTAAGGATTAAGTGTGCTAGGTACACAGTCACCCTTTCTTTGTCTCTCATCTTTTTACACTTGTTCTATCATTCTCCTTTATTTTCCCCAATCTTCATTCAAGCTTCATCATTATTTTTGCGATTAGCAACCCCTTCATTAACGATCGCCTTTTGAAATTCATGTTTTACCCTCCACCTGACAAAGTTAGGGGTGTCCGTCCGTAGAGCTGGGCGCCGGGGCGGCTGGCTGGGCAAAGAGATTTCGTTTCTGGGCCAGAACTCAATGTATTCACTATAGAGCCATGAGATTTCACATAGTTATGTGTCTTACAGTGAACTGGTGCCTTTTGATAGACAGAATGATGTGTCTTAAGTTTTTTTTTTTTTTTTATGAAAAATTAAAAAAAATATTTTTCCAGAGACTTCAGTGTGACCTGCACAAGGAATCTGAGGGGTCAAGGTTAAATGTCCTCATGGTATTCTCTTTATGCCCACGTTTAAAAGAAAAGTTAGGGGCTGAGGGCCGTTATGCGCTTTGTTGGGTGTGCTGGGGAGGTGGGGCTTATGTGCTTGGTCAGATGGAGCGTCGCAACAGCATAGCATTGCCTATTTATTCTTCTTCCAGTTAATATTGTGTATGTAACTCAGGGGAAACTTTTCGAAATGAATGAGTTTGAAATTCCTTTCATTAACCCCTTCACTACCAGACGTCTGCTCCAACCTGAAATATATTGTCCGTAGAGAATATAAATGAAAATTAAATCACTGTAGTTTTGTAAGGAGAGCGGCACTAATTATTTTTCCTCCCCTATTTACTTAGTTTCCTTTTTTTCTTCTCATTAATTGTTCGTTAACATTTTTGCTAACCAGTATCTCACATTTTCCATTCTATTTTTTTTTTTTTTTATTGTAAAGTGCTGGTGGTAGATGATGGCGACCATCCTTTCACTTAATGTAATGCTGCCACCTCCTGCTTTTCTCAGTCTATCTCTGTGTTTGCCCTCCTCTCTTCCTACTTCTCCCTTTCCTTCCAGGCACTTTTTATTGCTTTTCTTTCCACTTCAGGTGGCTCTACACTCAGTGACAAGCCTGGTTTCTTGTTAAACCATTTACAAAGCTTGGTGGTAAACATATACCCAAATTACGAAGTGATATGTGTCATACTATGATGTCCCTTTTAACAGGGTAGAGATGCAAATGCAGCGTCCACCCAAGAACCAAACCTCCATATTTTTTTCCTGTTTCAGTAGCAAGGCGCTGTCAACCGCAAGAGAATATTGGTTTACTTCACGGGATGGCCCAGCAAAGGCGGTTGCTTGCCTGTGGTTGATGGGTCAGCTCGGTCTGAAAGAATGGGGTTGATCAACAACTGTAAAGTGCTGCAATCGAATGGCAGATTATCCCTTTGGCCAGAATTTCCAACACACCCCAAGTTTACACAGTCCGTTGCTACCTTGTTTACTGTTACACAGAGGGGCCTCAGTCTGACACTCTCCCTAACACCTCACCTCACATCACCACGCTCGCTCCTCTCCCTTTACCTCTTCCCTTTAGTACTATGTACTTACTTCTTTCTATTCCTATTTCTATCATCCTGTTTCTTCTCCACCTGTCTTTCTTCTCTGTTTAAATTTCCTTAGTCTTCCTCCTCCCCTTCCTCATTTTTCTCCTCTTCGGCTTCTTGGCCAGTTTTTTCTCATCTTCATTTCCATACTAAATTATCTCCTCTCCTCCTCTCTCATTTTTTTTTTCATATTTGCATTGTAATCTCTTTGGTGTAATTGTTTTGCGTCTCCTTCCGCCTCTTCCTCTCCACAATCTTAACTAACCTAACATGACCTAGCTTCTATTTCAGGAGTATTGTGCTTCCTTCCCTCTCTTCCAATTGTCAACCCTTTCCTTTCTTCCTCGAAGCTTGTTATTCTACTTCTCCCTCTTGTTCCTGTACACCATTTATCACTCCTTCCCCTCGCCCCGTTCTTCTCTTCCTCTTCCTCCCATCTTCTCCCCATTCTCCTTTCATCTCTACTTTTTTTCATTTGGTTGTGTTCCTACTGTCTCTTCTGAACGCATACCCGTTTTACTCTCCCCCAGGCTGCTTGTCATTCTCGTTCTTCCTCTTGCAATTTTCTTTATGCAGGAGTTACTACGGATAAAGTTGTTTCTGATTTCTTTCTCATTTTAAAAAAAATCACCGATAACTCTCTTCAGCGCTCTTCAATTCACGGTTTCTTCCCTCTCAATTTCTGCTGCATCATCATCATCTGGTCAAACTTTGAGTTCACATATCTTGATTCTTCGTTTTTTTTTTTTTTTTTATGTGAGGAAGAAGGAACCAAAGGCAATGAGCCAGCAACACTGTTCCTTCCAAGAGAAAAACAAAATACAAGAGAAAGCCAAATTCAAGATCCGATCATTTCGAGATGCCTGGACACACTGCGTTTGAAAGACTGGAGACCATAGGAAGCTGGAAATACAGACAGAGGGAGACAGTTCCTGAGTTGACCTGTTGCATAAATGAAGGAGTGGGAGTAACGGTTAACTCTTGCATTAGAGAGTTGGACAGAAAAGGGATGAGAGTTTGCTGCTAGACGGGTGCTACGCGCCCGTCGTAGAGGAGGAGGAATGCATGCAGACAGTTCAGAGGAGCAGGGACCATTGAAGTAGCGACAGAAAAGAGATAAAGATGCAACAGTGCGGCGAAGAGACAGAGGTTGAAGGGAGTCAGTAAGAGGAGGAGAGTTAATGAGGCGAAAAGCCTTTGACTCCACCCTATAGAGAAGAGCTGTATGTGGGGAGCCCCTCCACATATGAGAGTTGTACTCCACACAGGGGCAGATAAAACCCCTGTCTTGAGTCAACAATTGTGCAGAGGTAAAGAAGGAATGGAGTCGGCTTGGCACACCCAATCTCTTGGAAGCAGATTTTACAAGAGATGTAATATGATCTTTCCAAGATAAGTCCCGAGTAAATGAAACCCCAAGCATGTTCAAGGATGATGCAGGATTAAGCTGAATATTATTAAATGTTAGTGGGTATACCTGTGGAAGATTTTGTCATGTTGATTGGTGCAAAAACTGAGTCTTTGATGCATTAAAAACTACCAGATTATTTTTACCCCAGTTAGAGATACGAGCCAAGTCAGACATTAGGTGTGCCATAGCCTCATCCTTTGTTTGTTGAAGTAACTGCTGAGATGGACATTGCGGGAATCGAATGGAAAGGTGAAGGGTGGAGTCATCAGCGTATGAGTGGATAGGGTTAGATGTACAGCTTAGAAGGTCATTGATGAATAAAAGCAACAGAGTTGGTGATAGGACAGAGCCCTGAGGAACACCACTGTTAATAGATCTAGGAGAAGAATGATGGCCGTCTACAACAGCGGCTATAGAACGACCAGAAAGGAAGTAAGAGATGAAGGCACAGATAGAAGGATAGAAACTGTAAGAGGGCAGTTTGGAAATTAAAGATTTATGCCAGACTCGATCGAAAGCCTTTGAGATGTCAAGTGCAATGGCAAAGCTTTTGCCAAAGTCCCAAAAGGAGGATGACCGGGAGTCTGAAAGGTAGGTGAGAAGATCGCCTGTGGAGCGTCCCTGACGGAACCCATACTGACGATCGAAAGGAGGTTGTGATAGGAAAGATGCTTTAAAATTTTTCTATTAAGAACAGACTCGAAAACTTTTGAGATACAGGATGTTAAAGCAATTGGACGATAGTTACAGGGTTGGGAATGGTTACCCTTCTTTGGGACTGGCTGAATGAGAGCAAACTTCCACCAAGAAGGAAAGGTAGAAGTTGATAGACAAAGGCGAAAGAGTTTGCCTAGGCAGGGTGTAAGCACACAAGCACAGTTCTTGAGAACAACAGAAGGGACTCCATCAGGTCCATATGCCTTATTAGTATTGAGGCCAGTGATGGCAGAAAATACATCAGCCGAAGAAATTTTAATGTCAGCCATGAGGAAGTCAGAGGGGGGGAAGTGATGGAGGAACAGCACCGTTTTGTATATATATCATCAGCTCACCGGTCGTAAAGTGAAAAGGGCAGGAGGGCGATTACACAGATATCCTGTGTAAGCCTCTTAGCCTCTTCACTGTATGTAATGTTAAACGCAACTTATTAGGACAGCTTATGTAAAAACAGCCTCTGGACCCTGGCACCAAGAGAAGTATTTAATGACTTTTTGAACTTGTATACAAGATTATTTCTACTTTTACACTCACACGGATACCAAACATTTCACAGTCCAATCAAAGTAATTATTCAAGTGAGGAAATAAGGAAAACAAAATTATGTGTGAGGACAGTTAACTGTTTTTGAAGCCTTTTTCATCCAGTAAATTGGTTTGGATGTTTTACATATAAACGACCCCACGACACACAACCCTTCATGTCCTGGGTGGGTTAGCCCTGCCGCAGCTCCATCACACAAATTGTTATGGCCAACGAGGCAGGGAGGCAGGGGTGGGGGTGGCCAGGTGGTATGAGAAACTCGGAAGCTCACTCGCAACCGAGAGGACTTGCGTTCGATTCCCGGGCCCATCACGAGACCCCTGGGCGAGGACACTTTACCCCTGGCAGTGACCTCAAGATTTTGTTTTCCATTACCTAAAACTGATAGGCATAAAGGTAACTGACACAGGGACCTGGATGTGTAAAGCGACGAATGCGAGTTGTAGTCTGGGGAATGTTTGCCGGGTGCTTTACTAGCTAATAACTAAGACAGACGGGGAGGTGGGAGGTGAAAGGTCAAGGCGCAGTCTGGGGCATCCCCGTTTAGTACTGGGGGCATTTTGCGGGTAATTTAAACTTTTATACTGCCTCTCTGACCTTTGCACTGACTAGTACCGTAAATTCCAACCAACGTTCATTATGTGGTAACATATTACGTATTTGGAAGTATTTTCTGATACTTTACTTTCATCCAGCATCGTCACTAGCATCGGTATCTCCTGCCACTTAAACTTTCACCAAGCAACACCGTAAGACCCGGCATCCTCTGGCATCGTGAGCATTACCTGGTACTTTTTATTTTAAATAAATAAATAGAAAGTTGCTGATTTTTTTGGCAACGGACATTTTCATCTAGTATTGTAACCAGCTTGACATTCTCTGTTACTTGGTGTGCATCGTAACGTTTTCGGGTATTTTTTACACTTTAAAGCTTTCAGTAACATCATTATAATGATGAACATTTAATAATGCAGGGTGGTGGGGGCCGGGAATTGGATGAGAGCGAAGGAGGATAAGAGACAGCGGGAAGAGGAACATGTTTCATATTTTTTTTTTTTTTTTTTTTGCACGGCTAGTGACATTCCAGTCTGTGGGAGTTTTTTTTAAACACACACACACACACACACACACACACACACACACACACACACACACACACACACACTGATACCCATACTGAACATCTTACTACCCTTGTGTGTTACGTAACCGACAGGGATCATTCAGTGTGTGTGTTATGTAAACGACTGGGATCACTCAATTCCCACCGTCCCTAACTCAGAAGTTGCCATTGATCGCCAGCTAGTTCAATATGGAAGTCGGGCTACTCATGCAGAGACCACAGAAGTCGCATATCTTTAAAAGTCTCTCCCGTGATATTTATTGATATACCGTACGTAAGTTCTTCATGACATTATTCTTTAGTAGTTATACTAATTTCTTAGATATGCTTTAATGCGGTAAATACAGGAAAACGTTACTATAGCCACCGTGAAAGCACACCGGGTGTGACAGCATTCATCACATATTTACAAGTCTCTAGCTGCACCTTTTGTTTGAAACCCATAAAATTTAGCTTTCTAAAAGAACAATGCTTCACCTCCAACATGCTGAAGAAAATTTACAAAGTTTTTCATATGAAAAATGTACAATGTTTAAACCCGAAATCGTGCACAGACGAGACCGCCGGCCGAAATCCGACGATGCCGAGGGCTCCAAAATACCGTATATAAAGTCAAAACAACACGCCAGTGGTGTACCCTGAGAAGGTTATGCCTCTAGACTTCAGGAAATACTTCATTCTAGGCACTGTACATTTTTCTGTGCAACGGTTTTCCATGATCTTTGTACAGTAGGTCCAGCGGGGCAGTAGACACACGTGTGTTTGTTATTGTTTATAATCCTAACGTACGATCTTCAGTCTTGTCGTGCTAATATTTCTTAATGGAGAATCGTTACATGTTTCTCATAACACTGTTTATTTGTTTTGATTGGCAAATACATGAAATGGATGTAAAACAAAGCGTATCGATATTTAAGGAGGGAAAGAATAATAACCGTCCCCAAACCGCGATGGTAGACTCAGCCCACCATTTCTTTATTTTCTTGTACTATAATACAGCCTGTCTTCCTTGTAGCAGTGACTAAAATAATGTTGTTATAATTTCTCCCTTCCTTTTAGTGACACAGAGGGCACATAAAATGAACGGAGTTTAGTAGACCGACTTTGATGTCGAAAATTAAATAATCTAGTGAAGAGTGGCAGTTTTTCCCTGGTTAGTGACATCGGGAATTATATCGTACCATTAAGCACTCTTCCCACACACCACTGTGCTCCTATAGCTCGTGCAAGATCCCCAGCAACTCTGGTCTTGTTCCCCAACCCCAGCCTCGTCTCACACCTTACCTCTCCCATTCCTGTCTCATCTGTTACACCCCTAGCTTACCCCTCCGACTTCTGACTCCTCATCTCACACCATTCAAAACCACACCACCCCAACACACCTCACTTCACTCAACCATTGCCAACCACATCTTACTCAACTCCGCTACCAACTCATTCCATCTTAACACCAAAATACAACATTTTACTCCACCACACCATCACCCCACTATTGCTGTACCCCACCCCACCCCACTCAATGTTATTGCTGCATCGCACAACGACCACCACCACCTTCTCCATACCACACACCACTCCGCCCTCTCCACCACCACCTCCACTGCCAATCCCAACATTCCGTCACTGGTTGCTCGAGAATCTAAATATTTTGGGACACTTCTCCCTCCACTCTGGCTTTGTGTGCGAAATATATTTTCAACTGGGGGTGGAATTTTTGGAAACGTTCTGATTCATGGCATTCTCTCTTGCTTTCAGTGGCGTGCTGAAAAGTGTATTTTAAATATCGTTGCCTACGAATGTTTATGAAAGCAAAAGAAAAGCATTATTCAGTATTTATGGGGAACCAAAATCAAATACTGAATATCGATGCTGCCTCATTTGGAATTCAACTGACCAATACTGTTGACAATTAATCCCTTCAGTACGATGACGCCTCTAATTTTGTTCTCTCTATAATGCCAGGACTGTCTCTTCTTTTAAGCACAGAATTATCCCACGTTTCTTGTTCTTCCCTCAAAATAAATGTTTGATACTACAGAAAACTAACCGGTTATAATAATAATAATAATAATAATAATAATAATAATAATAGCAATTATTATTATTATTATAATTATTATTATCAGAAAAGAGTAAAGTTATGGTTATTGAAAGAGGTGACTCCCAGTGCGAGGTTACAGTGAATGGAGAGACTGGAATTAGATGAGAGAGTTCAAGTACCTTGGTACAGTTATAGAAAAGAGAGGAAAATGTGCAAAAGAATTGGAAAGTAGAGTGAGAAGGAAGAAAAGTAGCTGGTGCAATGAAGGCCTTGATAAGAAACAGAAGCTTGATTGTTGCAGCTGCACGAGGCTCACATGAAGGAGTGTTAGTGCCAACTAACATATGAATGTAAGACTATGGTGTGGCATGGAAACGAAAAGTCAGGCCTGAGAGCAGTGGAGATGGGACTGCTGAGGAATGTATGTGGAGTACAGAGAGTACACAGACTTCGAAATAACGTGATTCGTGAAAGATGTGGCGTGAGGAAGTCTGTGGACACCAGAATCGAAGAGACTGTACTGAGATGGTATGGTCATGTGGAGAGAATGGATAACAATAAAGTGGTGAAAATGGTAAATCTGAGCGAAAATGATGGAGGGAGGAGGCGAGGTAGGCCAAGGAGAAGGTGGAGAGATACGGTGGACGAGTGAATGAGGAAGAGACGTTTGGAAGTCGGTGAGGCTAGGAACTGACAAGAGATCGAGCTGGCTGAATGAATATTGTAGGGAGAAGTGCATGATTAGGGATTTGGCACCCCTTTTTAACATGACAGCATCCGGACTGACTCTATCGGATACTTTTATGTGAAGCTACAGAATTCGGTAAATGTTTTTGACGTATCAGGCAGAGCCAGGATTCCGGAGGCTTGAATGGTGTTCAGATGGAATCTGGACAGTGCTACTCCTCACCCTGCACGAGGGTGGGAAAAGAGGTCCGGGTGATGATGATGATAATGATGATGATGATGATGATGATAATCAGATGAAAAAGTAGGTGATAATGTTGCATGTATCACAGCTGGATGGAAACTGAAAAAGATTACCCAACACCTGTACTTGCAAACAATCACCAAGAGGACGCAGACAGAAACTATACTTAGTATGATGTACACATGTACTAAAGTACACCTTTCCTTCCAAAGCATATGACTTTGTACCAACTACCACATGAGCTAAACCATTCATAAAACCATTCATAAATTGTACAATAAACTAACTACAGAAAACCGGGCATGACATGCCAGACTCAATTAAAAAAAATAATAATACAATTAGGTAAAACCACACACACACACACACACACACACACACACACACACACACATTCTTGTTCAGCCATACATGAAATGACTAAGCATGGTTAATGAGGCTTCCAAAGTGGGAACACACCACATCGTTTACAAAGTAAGTGTACTGTACAACATAATAGAAAGTAATATGACAATTTCTATCAAAGTACTATGGCAGCATCACATTCAATACATCTGACATAATCCAAGAAGATTGTCATTAAAACTAATCATGAATGTTTTAAAAACTCGCCCAACACTATACTGTTTTTACTCGAGCTTGGCCCAGATTGTCGTCCTTTTGCGGCTTATTCCATGCAGCTCAGAGATAATAAAATGACACTGTTTCGGCACTACATTCTTACCATAGCCATTCTTTAAGCAGCATCATATTCCAGTGTTAACGGCTTGCTACAACTCAGCATTTACGATGACGTGATGGCAATTCTGAGCCAAGTGAGTAGTCAGTCACAGTTGCCAGATGCCTCTATTTTCTAGTTAAGTTTCCTTTTAAATCCCACACAGTCACACATGTCCCTGGGTTCCCTTTAAATTCGACTGTTTACCTGAGAGAGAGAGAGAGAGAGAGAGAGAGAGAGAGAGAGAGAGAGAGAGAGAGAGAGACTGGCATCAAAAAGGATAGTGAAAAAATAATCAAACAAATCTTTGAAAAATGTGGGGAATAAGCGATAAGGTGAAGAAAGAACAATGACAGGGGAGAATGAGAGACGAGGGAAAGAAAGACAGTGAGAGAAGGGCTGGGGGGAAGGAAAGTAAGACGGAGGAAGATAACAAGAACAAATCTACTAAGCTGCAGAAAAACCTACATTTACCTATCGTCAGCAAGCCGTGCGCAAGAAACAAAATCAATATAATATCCTGCAACATAAAATCAACAAACTACAATATACAGTCATCCATAACCTACAATATCAAGCCTACAAGAACGTATTTCGACAATACGCGACGCCACACACCTTGCGCCATGACGCCGTCCACTCGAGGCGTCCTTCAGTCTCGTCATTTTCACCGCCCTAGAACTCCTATTTCGCATCTCGATCAAACCGTCTCCTTATTCTCGCATACAACACTATTTGTGCAGACACTCACTGCAAGTCAGTTTTCGAAGCAGGAAACACATGGGAACTTCATTTTCTTCATGTAATAACTGCAAGCATACACAAAACCATACCTTACGAAGTCCTGTAGTTCACTGATCACGGTGTCACGTGACGTGGATAATATAGGAACTCGCGATGTAGCAATACTCTCCTGATTTCAATTTACACCGATCATTCACATATACCAACGTTAATTTCACCATTCTCAATACACAAACAATAAAAATGGCGTATTTATAACTTTATCTTACTACTTTAGTTTATTAAACATGCCGTACGAGTCACTGGATATTGTTTTTAAAAGTTTCAAATGACGCGCTGATGCCAGTTTGCTTATTATTTACTTGACTTTAAACGCCTTCATCCTCCCTTTAAAATCCCGATTTATCTGAAGATGTAAACAATAAAGATCGCCATTTAAGCACTGCATTTAGGCAAGAACAGAGAGAGAGAGAGAGAGAGAGAGAGAGGGGGGGGGGAAGGTTTGATTATATTCTCGTATTCTCACCACAACCAGCATTAACCATTTATTTCAATTCTTTTAGCGTCCATTACGTTAAAAATACAATTTGTGCTCCTTATCAATTCTCTGAAGGATGTATTCAGCACTTAGAAAATAAATTTGAGGAATAATCGTTATTTTACCCCTTTAATCCGAGAACGTATCTTTCACTTTATTCTCGATACTTTCAAACGATTTCATTCGACTTTGGAATCATCTTATTTGCTAAGGAAGTTACTGGAGGCTATATCTAACACTTCTAGTTCGAAATTTTTATCCGCAGCTGCATAAAATCGTCTAAATATCTATCTATCTATTGCCAGTCGCCATAATCCCGTAAGGGGTGGCCATTTGACTTTAAGTTATTTGTTTTACGGGGAGGGGCACTAACCCTCCACCAACCCACTTTTTGACACGTAGGGAGCACGTACGGTTTGGTTATATGGTTACCACCCAGTGTTTAAATGGTTTCTTGGCTTACAGGAAACCATTTGGCTTGTCACTCAATGTAAAGCCACCTGCAAAGGAAAGAAAAGCAATAAGAAGTGACAGGAAAGACGGGAGAAATAGGAAGAGAGGATGGCAGGCACAGAAAAAGATGATAAAGGCTAAGGAAGAAGTAGGCAGCACTACATACCTGTAACAAAATTTGAAATGCGTCACCAGTGTCACGGGGTTTTTAATAAAATATATGCTAATATTATTTAAATGTGTTCAATAATATTGATAATATTGAAGAGCAGGGACAATGATTGTCTTACTAAATCAAGCAACGATTACTTTACGCTGGCTTGCTTCGCACGATTCTCTAAGAACGAGAATTTATAAACTTTCTCAACAGTACACAGCAGATACTAATTACTCAATTGCTGTTTATTAGTACTGTTAGCCTCTGGAGAAAGTTACTTCACCCCTGACAATAAATAACTAATACTAATTATAGTATCAGGTTCTTGCTGATGCTTAACTCCTAGGAGGCACAACGGATTTTAAGCTTAATACACAAGACTGGCCTAAGTATCAGTTATGAATGGCAAACGTTTATGCAAGCTAGGAGCTATAAGAGAAATAAGCTTACTTGCGGAGAAATGAAACAAGAGTTTACATTACATTAAGCTCAAGAAAAAGAACTGTTAAATTTATTGATTACAAAATAAATTTAACGTTACATTTCAAAATCAAATTAATGAGATCGCACTCACTCACTCACTCAAAAGCTAAATTCTTATGCCTAGGAAAAACACCTTAATTAAACTCTTAAGACTAGGAAAACAAAAAGAAATACTGGTCAATGAATGCTGTGTATCACCCAAAGAAGGGTGGGAGTCTGGAGAATTGTAGTCTAGTGGAATTTGGGTGCTAGCTGACCTCTCCTCTTACACTTCTGGAGCACAGTACCTCTCTCCGTCAAAGCAAACACTGGACTCAGTAAGTCGTGGGAAAGAAAAGGGGAGCACTAGACCGCATTTTTTAACGGTTGAGTGAGCGAAACGCGCCCAAAACAAATCACTCAGCAGATTTGCTAATGTCTCACACAAAGACGATCTTGTAGGACAATGAAAAATTGATTTGACAAAGCTTCCGTCCGAATGAGCGGTTAACTGAATGATAACTGGGATTCCACTTGAGTTCGCGGTTTCCCACAAAAGCCAATGTCACTAGCCGACTCGTGACATTACGCCCCATCAAAATCAAATCGTTTTTCCTTCAGATAAAAGATTTCAATATGCATACATATAAATCCTAGCTCAGTCACACAAGATTCACACTGTGGTGTGTGCTATCCTGCTACAGGAGAAAGTCGCAGTCGCCAGTGAGCGAGAAAACCTTCCTATTTACGTTAATAGAAGCAAGCTTGAGGGGAAAAAACTCCGTGACGATGGTAAAAATCCTGTACTCAGGTCAAACTGAGCGAAAAGTCGCTACATTTACACTGAGAACTAATTGTTGTGTAGCGTGATGTATGTAATACATGGTGTAGGTGTAACAGTTGTGATGTAACTGTACCTACGTGTAAAATGACACAGTAAATATTAATAATATGGCGACGACGAAGACAGAGGAGAAGAGGCGGCAGAGTGCGGCAGACGATCAGCTGGCCTGCACAGCAAAACTGCTACGCCCATTGCTGTACCTGCAAAATCAATTGAGGTGGAGCATCAAAAATGTCAATGAGACAACAATTTTATTATGTTACAATTACTCTCTCTGCCTAGCAGTCAGTGCTACGACGTACATTCGAGGTCGCCATTATCCCCCTTAACCTACAGTACTTATATTAATATCGGGGAGCTGAGAATCCTTGTGCAAACTCGGGTCTTCCATAGCCTCGAGTCGCCTCTGTGGAGTTCTCACTTCCCCCTTAACCTACAGTACTTATATTAATATCGGGGAGCTGAGAATCCTTGTGCAAACTCGGGCCTTCCATAGCCTCGAGTTGCCTCTGCGGAGTTCTCACTTCCCCCTTAACCTACAGTACTTATATTAGTATCGGGGAGCTGAGAATCCTTGTGCAAACTCGGGTCTTCCATAGCCTCGAGTCGCCTCTGCGGAGTTCTCTCCCGACCTTCCCCCTTAACCTACAGTACTTATATTAGTATCGGGGAGCTGAGAATCCTTGTGCAAACTTGGGTCTTCCATAGCCTTGAGTCGCCTCTGCGGAGTTCTCTCTCGAACTTCCCCCTTAACCTACGGTACATAATATGTATGTACAGGCCCTGGACATACTGTGTCCTGTGGGTCCAACAAGTGAGACATCAGGTCTACACTCATTTCACCACTATCCTGTCTCTCAACTGACTCAGAGATTACAGGTGTGGTTACGAACGGCACAGGAAGGGCATGTCCCTGATTAGTGGTGTTACTTTGACACACACTGCAGGAACGGACAAAACTATCTATGTCTCGTCCCATCCCTGGCCAGAAAAAGTCAGCTCGGATACGGCCCTGGGTCTTCCTTTTGCCCATGTGACCTCCTGAGGCTGAACAATGACCCCATTGTAACACTGCTAGGCGGAACTTGGCGGGAACGACAAACTGCAGTCGAACCTCGCCCTCGAGTGTTCGTGACTCACGGTAGAGCCATCCTTGTTTGCGAAGGAACTTGGCTCGACCTCCCTGTGAATACTTAATCACTCAACCCTTTTGTTTGTTCCGCACGGCAGCAAGTGTCGGGTCAGAATGTTGTTCTTGTACAACAAGTTGACTACACATCAGATCTTGCGGCGATTCAGTGATCACTGGGGTGACACAGTCTGGAGCCTCAGCCATGGCTCGTGTTACCGTAGCAGCCGAAGTCTGAGTAGCTTCATGTTCGGTGTAACTATCCTTGACACCGGTAATGTTGCCTGCTATAAGGTCAAATAAGGGTTCTGGCACGACAACTGCAAGTGTCGTACCAGTATAAAATGGAGATGCCACCTGGATACATGCCTCAGGGAACAATCTCACTGATCCATCAATAAGGTTTGCATGGATCTCTCGACCTGTATACTCCTCAGGCCGAACTAGACTCTGCTTGACAGAGCAACCTGAGGAACCATTATCTCTCAGGACCTTCACAGGAATGCCTCCCACAAACCCTGGCTGAACAAGGAAGGTACTGTCACCTGTGGGGGGGGCCTGTGGAGGAAGCAGCTAGCCACTCATGAGGCTGCTGAATTGATGCGGCGAACATTGTGCCTTGAGGATCATATTGGGAAGATGGAACATTGGCCATCTGTGGAGGGGGGTTCACCGTCACTGTGGGACTAGTGAACTGTGGGGAAGTACCCATACTGGTAGGGACGTGACCACCGTGCTGCTGCTCAGGAATGAAGGCTGCATTCGCTTCCTGCCTCTTTTGAGCTGGTGGTGAAAAAGTTTGTCCCGACGGTCGGTTGCGTGGCTGATACTGCTCCTGGTTGGGGTACTTGTTGTACCTCTTCCACTCAGGTTTCTGAGTGTTTTGCCCCTGGTCCTTCCACTGCAGTTTTGGACCTTGGCCATTATTCTGAGAATGGCCTTGTTGCTGGGGTTCAGTCTGAGATGGCTTCCCAGACTTGGCAGTATCTTTTCTGCTGTTCCAGGTGTTTTGCTTACGAGTTTGATACCCGTATGCGTTAAAGAATGCATCAGCCTTCTCTGCCATTTGGCTGGCATCTTTCACCTGGCAGATCTTAAGCTGTGCTATGAGCTCAGCAGGCCACGACCTCTCTAGCTGTGTAAGCTGCATAAGGTCAATTATCCCCTCACACGTGGAAGGAGTTTCATCTTTCTCCATCCACTCATTTAAGTAAGCAGTGAGACGGTCGAGGAACTGAACAGCTGTCTCCTTGTCTTGGAGACGAGCTCGCATGAACTGAACTTTGGCGTCGTCTACTGTGAGACCATACGCCTTAATGAGTGCAGCTTTCATCATCTCATACGTGAGATTGTCTCTACGAATTCTGTGGAGAATATCGAGGGCAGGGCCCTCCAATAAACTAAGAAATTGGAGCCGCTTAGCTGCCTCATCCAGTTGATACATGTCTGCCATGTCCTCAAAACGAGCTATGTACGGCTCGATTCGCTCGCCTTCCTTGTATGAAGGAAGCTTGATGCGTGGGGTCGCCAGGACATGTGCAGGGAGAACGCTCGTGGAGCTTGGACCAACTGCACCGGATGTTTCTGAAGCCAAGGAATCTCGCTTGAGCTTCAGCACTTCAAGCTCATGTTTTTCTCGTGCCTCTCGCTCGGCACGTTCGTGTTCTCGTTCCCTCTCTCGTTCCTCACGCTGTTCTCACTCATGTTCTAAGTCGAGTTCGCGCTGTTTTCGCTCGTGTTCGCGCTGTTCTCGCTCATATTCACGCTGTTCTCGCTCGTGTTCGCGCTGTATTCTACGCTCGTCACGAGCATCTTTCTCATGTTCCTGCTCATAATTAAACCGTGAAAGGACGTAGGTTTGTATTTTTTCTGGGTCAGTGAGGCCCATTTCTTTAGCTTCCTGTACATAGACACTAGCTGCCATGGTGCTAATTTACTGAGCAAACCGAAACTGAGTACTGACTGCTTCGCAAACGAATGCTTATAACACAAGTAAAGAATACAGACACAAGCTAGTTGTGACCAGTCTTATCTAGTTAACTGGAAAAGAATAAAGCAAAAATGCAAATAACTGAGAAGACTCAATAATTAACACAATGTGTACGACGGCTACCCAGGAGCGAATAAAATCGTCTGGCGTTACCAAAAATAAAGTACTAAATAGAGTTAAGTACTCTATGGATTAATAAAGCAAAATTCACTTGCTAAATTAACGGTAAACACCAGTAAACTTGTGACTATAAACTTTAATGATAAATACCTAAATATGAACGAGTATTATCTCGTGAATAGCTTTAGAGCTAGGAGTTAATATCCTGGAATGAGGTCGCCAATTGTCACGGGGTTTTTAATAAAATATATGCTAATATTATTTAAATGTGTTCAATAATACTGATAATATTGAAGAGCAGGGACAATGATTGTCTTACTAAATCAAGCAACAATTACTTTACGCTGACTTGCTTCGCACGATTCTCTAAGAACGAGAATTTATAAACTTTCTCAACAGTACACAGCAGATACTAATTACTCAATTGCTGTTTATTAATACTGTTAGCCTCTGGAGAAAGTTACTTCACCCCTGACAATAAATAACTAATACTAATAATAGTATCAGGTTCTTGCTGATGCTTAACTCCTAGAAGGCACAACGGATTTTAAGCTTAATACACAAGACTGGCCTAAGTACCAGTTATGAATGGCAAACGTTTATGCAAGCTAGGAGCTATAAGAGAAATAAGCTTACTTGCGGAGAAATGAAACAAGAGTTTACATTACATTAAGCTCAAGAAAAAGAACTGTTAAATTTATTGATTACAAAATAAATTTAACGTTACATTTCAAAATCAAATTAATGAGATCGCACTCACTCGCTCACTCAAAAGCTAAATTCTTACGCCTAGGAAAAACACCTTAATTAAACTCTTAAGACTAGGAAAACGAAAAAAAATACTGGTCAATGAATGCTGTGTATCACCCAAAGAAGGGTGGGAGTCTGGAGAACTGTAGTCTAGTGGAATTTGGGTGCTAGCTGACCTCTCCTCTCACACTTCTGGAGCACAGTACCTCTCTCCGTCAAAGCAAACACTGGACTCAGTAAGTCGTGGGAAAAAAAAAAAGGGGAGTACTAGACCGCATTTTTTAATGGTCGAGTGAGTGAAATGCGCCCAAAACAAATCACTCAGCGGAAGCGCTAATGTCTCACACAAAGACGATCACGTATGACAATGAAAAATTGATTTGACAAAGCTTCCGTCCGAATGAGCGGTTAACTGAACGATAACAGAGATTCCACTTGAGTTCGCGGTTTCCCACAAAAGCCAATGTCACTAGCCGACTCGTGACAATCAGCCTGAAGGGACCATGAGTGATGCGGATGGTTTATGCTCTTTATCCCTTTGACTTCGCTCAGATCTTCGTCCTCTGGGCTTATATCATGTCTCCAGCAGAAAAAAAAAAAAAAAAAAAGTCCTGCTTCCGACATCTTTCCACGGCATTTCTTCGTGACTAGCATCGTATTCCTATCTCTTGTTATAATTTAGCAATAACGATGGAGCGAAGCAGATTTCTGGTCACAAAGTATAGTTCCATTTCATTCAAAAAGTTAATACAGACTGATTCCCTTCCAACAACTATCCGCACACTACACTTTAATGATGTGAAACTAACTCAATTTTTGCAAGCCTACCTTATTGGTTTAGCCAAAGCAGCATTTAAAAAAGAAAAAAAATGTTGCTTTGGGGTTGCTAATGAGAAGAAGAAATGGACCAGTAACGATTCTCAGTAGTTGTACTAGTAAACGGCGCCGGCAGAGCAGCAGGTGTCATCGACTAGCCTATAATTTTGTGGTATACGATCGTATATCGTATGTATGTAAAATACGAAATAAAGATGACTGATCATCCACCACCACCGCCGCCGCCGCCACCAAAGGTCGCGTTCAGAATTAACCTCAAATGAAATATATTATGAATGTTAACTTGTTCCATTCTCCGTAAACTGAAAATATCAATTACAGGAAGCAAAAATATACCTTAACTGAAACGCCAAGTACTCGCGCTCCGAGCTGTGGAGGCAAATCGTGGCTGGGTATGCCTTGGCCAAGCCATGCGCACGGCCTCGCCATACAACCTCTATGACCTGGCTGATCTAATCAGTTCATCGTCCCTTCATACTCTATCACTGATATAAGTTTGGTCGAAATCCGTCGAGGGGTTCACGAGATATCTGGCCCACAAGGATAAACTATGCTGACCCCATATGCCCTCCACCTTTCACCCCTTGACATAGGTGACCTAACAGAATTATCATCTCATACTGCATCACTGACAAAAGTTTGGTCGAAATCCTTCGACAGGTTCACGAGAGGCCTGGCCCACAAGGATATACTATGTTGACCCCCTATGACCTTCACCTTTCACCCCTTGACCTAGCTGACCTAATCGACTTATCATTATCTCATACTGCATCACTGACAAAAGTTTGGTGGAAATCCGTCGGTGTGTTTCACGCCGACAAACGCTACGGACTCATGGACCCAAGCTCGCAAGCACGCACCCAACACTTAATGCCTTCCACCACCACAGGTGGGCGGAGACATAAGGGCACGTATTACTGGAACTCGCTTTCAGACTAAAACCCGTCATTCACAGACACCCTTCATGGGCTGAATACACTTGTTTGAATTAAACAAGAAGATTAATTAACACATGAAAACATCATCATCTTATTAAAGACGTAAATTAACTCACGAAATGAAATATCGTATGGAGGAGGCAAATTTCCACATGATAATAAAAAGTCTTGTGGATGGAGGAAACGAATAAATAATACACGGAAACTGTTCACAGAGACTACTTTCAAATTTTACATCTTCATATTAAACGATCGCCTCCAAAATAAACAAAATAATCTGTGGGAAGACCATAAAATTTTGCTCGTTCACAACAAGCGTCCCCAATAAACTAAAAAAAAAATTCTTTTGGCGGGACTAAGAATCAAATTTAACTCTTTCCCTACAAGCGATCTCCACTAAGCAGAATGAAATCGTCTTCAAGGAACAAGAATATAATGCAACGCCTTCATTACCATCGGTCTGGCCTGAGCTGAATGAAGTAATGGGGTGGTGGCAAGAATGAAAAGCTATCATGGTACTGAGAGGGTTAATGGATACACCGGTAGTTTCTAATACCCCTTATATGAGAGATCTCGTCCCTGCTGAAGAATATCGTCCTTAATTAACTAGAAAAAAATACTTATGTGCAATCACAGTGAGATGAACAAACTCGTGTGGGATGATAAGCAACTGAAGCAAATGACAATGGGGACGACGACCATGAGACGACGACGAAGACGTCGACGATGACAAAAAGGACGACAACGACGTTACGAAGACGATTATGAAGTGATGAAAGCCAAGTATATTACTGAACATGCTAACTGTTGTATAAAACTTAATTTCGTCTTGTGAATATTAATGTCAGCAGCCGGCATATGAAGTGCGTGCTGCTCCATGGTAAACTGTGCCGTGGTCTGACATTTTACACCACCAATTAATTTCTTTCGGGACAAAGGAAACGGTAGAGAAAGAAACCACTATTGCAGGTACAATACTACCTGGAGGTGCCAAAGTATATAGTGGGGACGGCTCCGAATGCTGGTTTGAGGGGTGCCGACAATTTGACTGCCTCATAGAACTGATAAATGATCATGTAATTGGCGAAACACACACACACACACACACACACACACACACACACACACACACACACACACACACACACACAGTGAAGGCGACAACGTAAAGCATGAAAAGATTTATGGGAAACAGAATAATGCAGGGTACACCGTAGTAACGCTGGTGAAGCCTTTCCCGCAACACACGAGAATTCGCTAGGTAGGAGGCAAGAGGGGTGCAATGTATGGAAACCTCGTATTCGGCCGAGGTGATGGGAATAATCATATGAAATGCCCGACAAACTAAGTCTGGCCTCGACCTCTCATAGTGAGGGAGTTATGGAGACTTATCCTGTAAACTGGTTAAGATCCTTTATAAATAATTCTCGTGATCTTCAGTTCACAGCAAAACACCTACTTATCCTTTCCCCTCGACGATGTTTTTTTGTAGCTTCGTCTTACTGCTATCAGTTAATATTTGTTCAGCTTAATAGGTCACCCTAGTAGCGAAGGACTTGATGAAGCCTGTGTATAACTCGGACAGTAAAAAAATTTAAGCAGAATATAATCGTCTGGAGACAAGAAGAATAACAAGAACAAAAAATCAAGCTTACTGTGTTAAGTAGCACAGGTTCTCCGACCTTCCATAATGTGCCGTTACTGGCAATAATATCCATCCACTTCTTACTCGACCAATTATGATCCATCCATCATCCAATCCTAAATTGCCCCATGAGGAGCGTAGGAGCCCGGGGCTAAGCAGTTAGTCCCAACATTTAATATGAGACTGACCAGCCTCACTCATCCCTGAGTGGCATTACATGAGCAATTAACCCGAATCACCCCTTGGATATAAACCTTCACCGGCTCAATCCGACTGGAGCGCAATAATTACCCATTAAACCACCAGGCGCCAACATTTGTTTACATGGTTACCACCCAACGTAGTATATGGTTTCCTGGTGTACAGGAAACCATTTGGCCTGTCCCTCAGTGTAGAGTCACCCACAGGCAGAAGAAAGGGGAAAGAATGAAGGAAAGACAGAAGGGGGAGTGTAAAGTCACCCGTAGGCAGAAGGACAAGGAAAGAATGAAGGAAAGAAAGACAGAAGAGGATGGAAGGAAAGAAGGATGGAGGAGAGGAAAGTACAGACTTCCGACAGCAGCACTACATCGAGTGAGTGGATGGTGAGCGCCCCCACGTACTTACTCGAACAATTATGAAATATAAATAAAATTATTATTAAGAGTTGGTGGAGTTCCGAAGATCACATCGTAGGGCTTCGAGAGGGGTTGCTTACTCCCTATTAATCGTAGGGAAGTGAATCGATATCAGATGTCCGCAACTGTACACCAAGATAGCTTTCAGATACTAGTTTTTTGTTTGTTTGTTTGTTTGTTTGTTTGTTTCTAAATAAGTTGACGTATTTATCAGCTAATCCTTTCCAATATCAGCTAATTGTTGTAAACTTAAGACCTCTAGTACTGCTTCCTACCTTCTTCCTCCCCTCTTCCTTTTCCCACATAGCCTATCTTCTCTTCTATCTGACGCCCTCTTCCAGCTTCTTATTTTTCCCTATGTTCTTTTTCATTCTTGCTCTCCTCTTCCGTTTGTTTCTCTCTTCGTTTTTCCTTTATTCTCCTCCTCTACATCTGTTTATTTTCTCCTTTTCATCTGTTTTATTCTTCCCATTATCATCTTTTCCTGATCCTCCTATTCCCTCTTACCCTCTTCGTGTGTCCTTCTATCGTTCTCTTCCTCCTTTTATCTTTCCCTTTGCCTTCACTCCTTCCTGCCTTCTCCCCCGCCTCTTTCCCTGCCTCATCTGTCTTCCATTCACGTCCTCTTGTCTGGTGGTCTCTTTCTTTTAGTTCTTTGTCTTTCTCCTTGACTTCTTCCTACCTCTCTGTTTTGTCTCTTCCTTTCTTGCTCTCTCCTTTTTATGAGTAGCGAGGTTAGTGGCGTAGTTATCGTGATCCTATCCACCTCTTACCTGTTAACAAAATCTCTCTCTCTCTCTCTCTCTCTCTCTCTCTCTCTCTCCCCACCTCCCCTCGCACAAAATACTCTATCTCCTATCTCCCATTCCTGCTCCCTCTCCCTCCAATCTCCCCTTCCTGCCCTTCTCCCTCCAATCTCCCCTCCCCCCATATCCTGACACACACCAAGGGTATCCTCATTATAAACTTGTGTTCTCAGTTTTCCTCATCCCCTTCCCACACTTTCACCCTCTGTTTTATTTTCACCTCCCGGGTTCTCTCAGCCTCTCGGATTTTCTCCTCAACTTTTACGCTCGGGTTTTCTTGTCCCTATCGGTGTTTCCTTTTCCTGCCGCCTCCAAGGTTCTGTTACATTATTATGAACTCCATCAGCCCGATGACGTCTTTTCTCAGTTTGTTCTAGTAACGACAGTCTATATTATTCTACTTGAGACCGAAGGCGATAATGAAGGCTGTATCTGTTCTCTTCAGCCAAATAACGTCTTGTTCATTTTGTTCCAGCTTATGTCTTGTTATTTCTCCCAGTCTAAGAGTAAACAGGTAACTATATTCGTTTATAAAATCTTATTATCTCAAAAGAAACTCACTGTGATATCTTCCTGCAACAATTTCTGTTCATGATAGACATACGGTGTATGTGTGCATTTCTCTGTGCGTTTGTTCGCTTCTTTCACGAGGACAGTAATAGGTATCTATCTATTTCTTTTTGCATTAGGTCGGGATAGGTCCAGGGAGTGTCTCCCCCTCCCCCCCAAAAAAGGGCGATTGCGCGCGACGCGTCAGAGCGAAATAGAAGTCGAAAAAAAAAAAAAAATCAACTTTTTAGTCAGAACTGGTTATTGTGGGCTCAGTAACAGTACGGAATAAAAAATAAGGGTATTTGCAAACATTTTGTGGTGGAAAAGTTATTAGTTACTCCCGCAGATTCCTGCAGGCAAGTACTACTGTATAATCAAACCTGGTGGGTAGAGTGAAGGGCAGAGTGAAGGGTTAGTCAGAGTCACTGGCTCACAAATATCACAGACATGCCAGAGTGAAGGACAGGGTGAAGGGTTAGAGTCACTGGCTCACAGATAACCCAGACTTATCACGCACTGAATTACTTATGGCGTCTCGGTCGGTTTACAAAAAAATTCCCCAGCTTTATGTCGCAGGCAATATTTATTGCACTGCAAGCAACATTACTACATAACTAGACAATATTAGTACTTTACAAGCAAAATTTTTACGTCACTGGCAATATCTTTACATCACAACGTACGGTATTTGCGAGGCCCTGTAAAAATTTTACCTATGTGCATGACAGTACTGTTACGTACGTCACAGGCAATTTTTGCACAATGACAGGCAATAGTTTTACGTCACAAACAATATTCTTAAATTATTCTCTTACATCGCTGCCAATACTGTTTCATGATTTGCGTCATAAATAATATTTTTTCGTCATAGGCAATATTTTTATATCTACGACAATACTTTGACATCAATGGCAATATTTGGACGTCACAGGCATTATTTGGATGTCCCAGGCAATATCTTTATGCCACAAGGCAATATTTACACGTCACAGGGAATATCTTTACGTCAGAAGGCAATAGCTAGACGTCACAGGCAATATCTTTACGTCACAAAGCAATAGCTTGACGTCACAATAAATACTTTTACGGTGCAGTGGCGGTGATCTATTCCTGCCGCAGCCACTCGCACGTCATGGACACGAACAAAGGGGTAAAGGAACGAATTATCAAGACGAAAATAATTGGATTTCTTGGTAGCGCGACTAACGAGCTTATTGGAAACATTCCATTTTCAGAGAATGGAGGCTGACTCAAAATATCCCATCACGTAACCGAAACCAATTATCCGTTAAAAATCATATATAAATAACATGTCCACTGTTCCGACATGAGCTCTTGAAATATTAACACAAACGCCACTCAGCAACGTCTAAATTTGCTTCCCCTAATCCCATCACCGCAAGTCACCAATTTAGAAACCAATTATTATTCAAGAATTATGTACAAATATATCTGTTCATTATTATACCAGGAGTTCCTCAAAGAATAACTCATAGGTCTATAAACCGCGACAAAATTTGAGTTCCTGAACACTTTCATCATGCCGTCGTTGTCATTATTAGTTTATGTTATACTCGATGAACCATTATTTGCTACTGGAGGTTTAGCTGACACTCTGAAATGAATTGCTGATATGTGAGGGTTGTTGGATGGAGTTGTGTGACGAGGGATCAAACTTTGCAGCTCTGGGGGGACAGTCACACGAACTTCCACACCCGCCAAAAATCACCCGGAATTTGTAAATCGTATAACCTGTCTCATCATTTTCAAAACCCTTAATTTCAGTCATAAGCGCACTTGGGTACTGTCTTGTATTCAATACCGTAATAGGCGATTCTGTTCTGGATCAAGAAATTCTAACAGTGTAAATATTGATTATTATGGAATACGTAAGGACTTGTGTTGCCATCATCCTAGTATCATCATCATCATCAATATCATCATCATCAACAACATCAAGTCCACCACACGACAAAGATAACATATAGCTCTAGTTGACTTCATTTTGACCACCTGATTGCCAGCCTGTGCTATCCAAGTCCATTACATTTAAGGTCGTTGGTCCATCACTTGGTTCTCTACCCGCATCTATCTCTCACTCCATCTCTGGGCCACCACAATCCCTCATTTACTCACCAAGGATCTTCTTAGCTGTACAGTCGGCATCAAAAGTCCTGTCGCCTCCCCTACTTCATTTTCCATGGTATACGACAATCACTGTGGTGAATCCGCAGTAGCTGACACTGATGACACTGATCTGTGGTCAAATAAAGGACCAAAATGAGTTGCTGTGGATTCAACGACTTATTTCCAAAGCCCGTGGAGAGAAGACCTGGAAAGATAATGAAACTTTTGATGCCGACTGTACATCCAGCCCTATCCACTCGTATTGAAACAACTCCATCCTTCACTTTTCCACCCGCTTCTTACAGTGTCCATCACAACAGTCACTAACAATCACGGGACGATGCTTTAGTGCAGCTATATTTCTATTTGTCTTCTCCTTGGGACAAAGGAAACCTTGTTATTTCCAATACCTCCCAAACCCAATTCTTCCATCTCTTAACTCGGCACAGTCTTCAGCATGACTCTTGACTTTCAGCAACTCCTTCCTCATTTCTTCATATCCTAGCAATATTTTTTGTTACCTACTTTTCTCGTCAGCTGTCTTGGAAGGATCACATAATTGGAAAGAGAGAGAGAGAGAGAGAGAGAGAGAGAGAGAGAGAGAGAGAGAGAGAGAGAGAGGTGGGGGAACTCTTTTATTCCACCCTGTTTAGAATTGCTGTATGTAATAAGCCAAGCCCCACCCCACCCCCGCCCCACATACACACACGTGAGAGCGCTACCTGATATGTGGGCGAGTACGGTCTCCGTACAAAGTCAGTCGCTGGTGTATTGATCACTGTTCTGAAATCTCTGCCTACATTCCTCCTGTATTACAGCGGTCACGCAGCAACCGTATAGCTACACAAATTAAACACGTTTCTGTTCAACCCTCTACTGCAAGAGTCAACAGGTATTCCCAGACTTACATGTACGCAAGTGGTCGACTCCAGATCTGTCTTCCTCAGTGTCATGCACTCTATCTATAATCCCCAAACTTTATATTTTAAAATATATTACTGCATCTTGAAATTATTAAACCTCCATTTTGGTTTCCTTTCTTGTTCAGGTCCATTATTTTTTTTTTTATTATTTTTTTTTAAGGCTCCAGGCACATGGTTCTTTCTTTTCTCCACACACACAAAAAAAAAAAATAAATAAATAAATAAATAAAAAATCACGACAGAGTTGAACTGCCAATGACATTCTGGTGTTTATTTGCACTGATCATAATCTCCATTTTCGTTTGCGAATAGATGAAACCAAGTGGGCGGCTTGCAGATGCGTGGCATGGGCGGACAGTTTTACTGTATAGGTTCTTACCGTGTCTGAAGGCACCTGAGAGACATAAGTGATCCTAAAGCGGACTAACAAATTTGGTTTCAATGGAGTCGTGATTTGCCTCCACTCACTGCAACACACCCTTGTGTAAATATGGGAGATATTTGGAGTGTTGAGTGAGAACTGTATGTGGAAATCTGTCCTGCTGGAGTAGCACTGTTTGTGAGTGATAATGTGTATTCGCCATCCAATGTAGTATATGGACCAGAGATTTTAATTTTTTATTCTGCTTTTTACCCCAAAGTTTGGCTGGACCACTCATTTACTCTTTCCTGATAAATAGGTCACAGCGTAAAAGATTAAGCAGATTTGTAGCTGTAGATGCAAATACAATGGTCAGTAAAGAGTATTTTTAAAAAGCAGAATTACTTGTGCAGTGCTATCTTATCGCTAGAAAAAATAATGAAAAAACATCAGGATCACTAATCACGTAGAATGGCTGTTTTATATGAATTTATTCAACCGCCAATTTTATTCATATATTGTTTAATTTAATATTAGTCATTTTGGCCTTGGTTTTTCACAACATAATTTCTTCCCCGTAATAATGAATTTACCCCCGCGTAGGAACTCCGGGTAAAGGTATGGACTAATCGAAGTGTTTCTCAAAGAAAAATGTAAACAGGCAAATGTTGGTAAACAACACAGTAGTTGGCCAGCAGTTAGTTTGGGAAAGGCATTTGGGGGAGTCAGATACAGGCTTCATTAACATCTTCGCCACTAAGGGCTCGACAAAACTGAGTGAAATTGTTTTGAGATAACAAGAACAATTACAAAAAGTTATCCTTCAGTGTTAACCCATCGATAATAATACATTTTACTTTTTTCAAGGCGCACTATGCTAGACTGGACGTTGTAATGGCCGTATATAATCGTTTGTGGGTAGCAAGAATAAATTAAGACGTTCTTGAATTATCATAACACATTTTATTTATCCTAAAGGCATACAAGGACGGACTGGACGTTGTAATGGCTGTATGAGATGCCGCGCCGAACTGTTTAATTAACAGAAGCCCCGAACACCAAGAACAATGGGAGGGAGAAAATGCTGCTTCATGGCTTACACCTTACTTGGAATGTATATATCTATTAACAGAAATTTTGGCTCAAAACCAAACTGTACTATATCAACAGTGGTCTAGGATGATTTCAGATAAGGGGGAAAGGGAATATATAAAGGGGAATAGGATGGAAGGAAAAGGAAAGAGGGAGTGAGAGAAATAGAGACGGAGAAAGGTTGGAAAGCAAATACAGAAAGTGAAACTGGACGGAAGGAAACGGAGGGAGGGAGGGAGAGAGAAAGAAGGAGATAGAAAGAGGAAGGAAAGCAAATACAGAAAGAGGATATAGACGAGGGGAGGGGGAGGGAAGATAAGAGAGAGAGGGAAACAGAAACTAGGAGAAAAGGAGAGGACAAGAAAGGAAGATAAGAACTGGGGAGATGATAAAACAGAGAAAAAGGAAAGCAACAGGTGGACAAAAAAGAAAGGAAGAGAAAAAAAGAAAGGAGGGGACGAAGAGAGAGACAGAAAAGAAATGAAATAAGTGGAGAAGCAAAGATGACTAATGGAGTAATTGCAGTGTGGACGTGGACGAAGGACAACCACATTTAAGCACCTTCCCTTGGCCACATCACCTACGGTATGTACACCTACCTAACCTCTCTCTCTCTCTCTCTCTCTCTCTCTCTCTCTCTCTCACGCACACACACACACACACACACACAAACACACACACACACACACACAGCTACCTAATAGCTTCTCTCTCTCTCTCTCTCTCTCTCTCTCAAACACACACACACACACACACACACACACCTAAAAACAATCGCACCACCCCACACTCTCCACCCACACACAACCTAGTCACAGCTGCTGAGATACTGACTCGTGTGTGACTGACAACAGGGTGGCGGCTGCTTCATAAAGTGTCCTCTGAAAAATCCTGGAGCTGCGGCCATGACTCCACTTTGGGTTTACGAGCAGGACCAGCACCGCTGATAACCGGGGACAGGTGACAGGGGGACAGGACGTGTGTAGGGCAGAGGGCAAGGAAGGAAGGTGCGAAGATGGGTGGGACACTGGAAGGAAGGGAGGAAGGAAGGTAAATTATGTCCGGAAGAGGAAAGCGTGCAAAGGGGGGAACGTATTTAGGTAGTCGTGGTGTTAATGGAACAGAGGGATGGGAGAGGGGAGGGAAGGTGAAAGTATATAAGACAGAAAGAACGGGAAGGTAAAATTTTCTGTGAAAGAGCTGGAGAAAAGATAAGAACATAAGAATACTTGTGGATTTGGAAAAGGATAAGAGGAAGGAAGAAGGAAACGGAAGCTGAAACATGCATTGAAAAGGTGCATGGAAATGTAGTGTAAGTGTAAGAATGTAGCACAGCGTATGGGAGCAAAGCGTTTGTGAAAGTGAGGATCAGAGCAAGAGCAAATGTGTATGGCAAAAGGGAAGGGAAAGATGAAAGGTGCAAACGTATGCTAAAGGTTAAGAGGAGGAAATGTATATGGAAGAGGGGCAGGAAGGCTGCGTGGAAGATGAAGAACTGAAAAAGATATTAAGATCGAGGAGGATATGTGAATGGTAAAGAGGAAGGAACGTAAGAACAGGTCCGGAACAGGAGAGGAAGAACTGCAAGGGACGGAAAATTATGGATGTGGAGCGCAGGAGGAGAAAAGACGCATGTGTGGAATACATGGAGAAAGGGAAGGAGGTGGAAGGGAGGAGCGAAGGAAGGAAAATCGAAACGAAACTATCATCACAAGTGGAAGAGAACGTGCAAGATGGAGTGGAATTTGAAGAGGAGTAGGAAACATATTGTACGGAGGAGAGGATGGAAAGAAAGTGACTAAGTGTAACAAAATTAAGTGTAACAAAATAGAAGCCAGGATGCACGTGGATGAACGCAAGGAAGGAGGGGAAGGAAAGTGTGTGTGTGTGTGTGTGTGTGTGTGTGTGTGTGTGTGTGTGTGTGTGTGTGTGTGTGTGTGCGTGCGTGCGTGCGTGCGTGTGAGAGAGAGAGAGAGAGAGAGAGAGAGAGAGAGAGAATTACACAACGCGTCGGTAAGAGAAATACAGTATACTAAACCGTGCCTGAAAGAAGGGTAAATGTGGAAGACAAGTGGAAGACTATGGACACCAAGTGGGTGGCAGGAAGGACAAGGAAGATGGAACGTGTGTGGACAAAGGGAATTAAGGAAGAAGGAGTTTAATACTTGGTAAAAGAGTGACAACGAAATAATGTACATAAAATAATTTCCAAGGGAGGTCTGGAAGAGAAAATATGTGGAAGAGAGGGAAGATGTAGCGAGAGTCAAATATTGGAAGAAAACGGGTGAGGGTACGAGAAAGAGATTTGTGGAAAGGAAGCAAGAAAGATGGAGTGGAAGTGAAGGAGTGGTGGAGAAATATTGGTGGAGTAAAAAGAGATATGCAGAAGGAGAGAGAGAAATGTCAGAAGAGAGAGAGCGGGAGATGGTGTGGAAGTGGAAGAGTGGGAGGGAGATGGTGTGGAAGTGGAAATGGGAAGGAGATGGTGTGGAAGTGGAAGAGTGGGAGGGAGATGGTGTGGAAGTGGAAGAGTGGGAGGGAGATGGTGTGGAAGTGGAAGAGTGGGAGGGAGATGGTGTGGAAGTGGAAGAGTGGGAGGGAGATGGTGTGGAAGTGGAAGAGTGGGAGGGAGATGGTGTGGAAGTGGAAGAGAGAGAGGTAGATGGTGTGGAAGTGGAAGAGTGGGAGGGAGATGGTGTGGAAGTGGAAGAGTGGGAGGGAGATGGTGTGGAAGTGGAAGAGTGGGAGGGAGATGGTGTGGAAGTGGAAGAGTGGGAGGGAGATGGTGTGGATGTGGAAGAGTGGGAGGTAGATGGTAGGGAAGTGGAAGAGTGGGAGGGAGATGGTGTGGAAGTGGTAGAGTGAGAGGGAGATGGTGTGGAAGTGGAAGAGTGGGAGGGAGATGGTAGGGAAGTGGAAGAGTGGGAGGGAGATGGTGGGGAAGTGGAAGAGTGAGAGGGAGATAGTATGGAAGTGGAAGAGTGGGAGGGAGATAGTATGGAAGTGGAAGAGTGGGAGATGGTGTGGAGGAGTGGGAGGGAAAAGTGTGGAAGTGGAAGAGTGGGAGGGAGATAGTGTGGAAGTGGAAGAGTGGGAGGGAGATGGTGTGGAAGTGGAGGAGTGGGAGGGAGATGGTATGGAAGTGGAAGAGTGGAGGGGGGAAACTGGTGACTGTTGGAGAGGAGATGTGTGGAGAGGAGGGAGGGATATATGTGGAAGCGAAAGACAGGAGGGGAAATACTGGCCGAAAATACGTATGGAAGGATCGAAGAGGAGAAGGAGATCGAGAGAAAATGGAAGACCAAGAGAAAGAGTGAGTGGAAGTGGAGAATGAAGGATAACTGTAGAGGGTAGGATAAATATGCTGGAGAGAGAGAGAGAGAGAGAGAGAGAGAGAGAGAGAGAGAGAGAGAGAGAGAGACGACTAGTCAATTAAATCTGCGTCTAGCTGCCAAAGCTAGACTAAAAAAAAAATAAAGAATAAAAAAAAAAACACACACACACTGGCACCCACAATCAAAGGGCAGGAAACAGGACAAGCACACACAATGACAGACGCAACAAACACACAAGGAACAATGCCAATATGGGCTAAAAAAGCGTGGACTTAATACTAACAGTTGACGACCCCTATAACACACACACACATACACAGGCACACAGACCTAACAAAACAGCAACAAATAACAATGGAAATTGTTTTAAACCAAGAGCGCTATGAAGTTTATTCTGTTTTATTTTTGCAACCAGCATGTGAATTTATCTCCATTTTCGGCTTCGGGACGACCACATAGCTCTACAAGCGCCAATTGACTTCAGGAATGTGCGAGGGAAGTTAACGCACTTCTTCGTTACTGTTTATATTTCTCTTCTTGTTCAGGGGAAAGTTTTGATTCAAACAACACCACGCCCATACTGGTCAATCTATAAAGTCCATATTTATAGAGTTAACAAACTTTGCCCTGCCCAACCATCCAACACCGTCTGGCCTGATCCCGTCCACTACTCTCTACTCAAGCCATCCATTTTGTGCTCCCCTACGTTGTACATACACCTTATCGAGACGCCTATAACGCTGACCCTTATATGTATACTACCTCATCATGCCTCACCACACACCACCATCCTAACCCATCCCACTCTTTCCGTCCACATATGAAGACTTCAATCGATATATCTCACCGACAGGGATGACTTCTGACACACGCCTTTACGTGTATGACGCGGCGATCTCTGAGAACCCAAAGTACTTAAAAGATCCCGAAACATCGGAAGAGCTCTATCATAAAAATTATTGCACTGACAGTCCTGACTACTGGCTCACACCTTCACGTGAGGGGGGACCCTGTGAGGGAAGTCATCACGTTCACCTCATAAAAGGAAGATCCCGAGTCCGACTATCGTGCCGGTCAGACTTGGAGATTCAGTTTGCTCTCCCATGTACCCTGTTGACCCAGCAGTTCAACTGAGGAGCACGTATATGTTAGTAGATATTTCTGAATACAATTATACAGTATCATGCTAGCTTCTTCGATACAGTGACACCTTGTTCAGTTTTTCCTGCTGTATACACAAGGTTCCATTCCACCCAGGAGAAATATTTCTAACTTGAGAAATTCTGAATAACGTTTACTAATCTCTCCACCACCAGCTGGCACTCCTAAATTAAAGGGAGTGGTAGAAGCAAGGATAACAAAAATGAATTACTGAAGTCATTAACAGATACCGGTATGCCTTTAGCAACTTATTGAGTATGCTGTTAACCGCCTTCTGGAAGAGAGATCGTTTCTTTGGTTTTAACTAATTTCAAATTATCCTACTTCGCTTACAGGACGCCACTTCGTGGAGCAATTACCAAAGGCCATAACTGGGTACCCTTAACAGCGATGAAAGGAAGAATATGGTATTTAAGGTGGCAAATCTGATGAAAAGGGAAAACAGGGATGCCATAGGTGAGCAATGTGTGAAGAATTATGAGGGAAAGGTAGTAGTGCCACTGTAGTGGACAGTGGGGATATTAAAGACGATTGGAGAGAGCATTATAACCCGTTGTTTTGAATTCCAGTCACGAAAAATCTTTGGAAGTTAGTCTGATGCCTGTACTTATATGCAACACGCACAAAATATAAAAATACCAGATGTATATGAACTGTGTGTGTGTGTGTGTGTGTGTGTGTGTGTGTGTGTGTGTGTGTGTGTGTGTGTGTGTGTGTGTGTGTGTGTGTGTGTACATCAAAGCCAGTACTTACAATAACGCCTGTGTACACCTGCCGTAGTCTGTACATACCTGGAAAGTGAGACAGACTAATTAAACATAAGTAAATAATTTGTGACATATACGGCCGTCTTCTCACAGCTTGAACCACAAAGGGGAAGGCAAGCCCATAATTCCTGACGATTACTTATACGAACCTTATGATTACATGATTTGTTTAGCCTGCATCCCACATCACTGGGTGCAGCCAGGCTTTATAGAGACACCAAGCACGTTTTATCTTCGTCAGGGGCTCCAGAAATTGTTGTGAAATATGTACCGTTTGCCTTCTCCTTCGCGGTATCATTTCTAAGCATATGGCACGTAGGCCTGTACACAATAATATATATAAGATGCAAAAATCGAAGTACATAAATATGTACTTGATATATAAAACTATCTAACGCAAGTGGCATCCCAAAAATAACCGTATATAAGATTTAATTCGCTATATGAGTGGCACGTCAGATTTTGACTTTTAACATCTTCAGCCTAAGTACGTTACTTTTAATTTAGTCTTGCTGCTGCCGAACGTCTTCATTCCGTTTACTGGAGCACTTACATGGGCAGGGGGTTGACGAAGGCTATACCTAACCCGTCCAATGTGATTAGTAAATTCGTAGGAAGGTAACAAGAGCAATATATACATGACGTCATCGCCTGAAGGGGTTAATCTTGAAGGCTCTGGAAACAAATATATCATTGATGATATGATGGGATTACAAATTTGTAGAAAGGTCTCAATAGATTCTTTCCTTCTTTTCCCTGTTCACAAGGAAGAGGAATCATGAACGTACAATACATATAACACCGACCGCTGTTGAGTTCTTGTTGAAGACTAAAGACTAACAAAGTAACTGCCTGCCTTAACTCCCTTACGGTAGGCACAACTCTAGTGTCATATTTCCACTAACGCCAGACAACTTTATTCAGGTGAAGGAGTGTGAGGAGCTGAGTTGATACGCAATTCCAGCTAACGCCAGACGATTTCATTCACCTGAGAAGTAAATATATTATACATAATTCTGGCTTACGTCAGACGATTTCATTCGGGCTATGGAAATCACTGCAGCAGGAATTATTAAAAACTGTTACGGATGTCATTTTGATGCGTAACTGAGAACTTTGTATTTCACTCCCACCACCAGCAGATTATTTTCTTCATATAAAAGAAACCCACAGTTAAGGGTAAAGCGGCGCTGTTATTCTTTCTTCTGCACAAATTACAGATCCAGGATAGATTTCCTTACTACATTTTCTCCCCACCTGGGACATTCAGCTTTTGAAATGTGATAAGGCACCTTATAGCAAAAAAAAAAAAAAAAAAAAAAAAAGGCTCATTTTTAGTTCCTATTGTTTATTAAATTTTTAGGGACGAATTTTACAAGCTTTGAGTCTATCGTTTCTCCTTTCTCCATAAGTACAGGTGGTCCTGTTTGCGGTGTGATTCCAAAGGGCAGGAATATTTAACAAACACAGCCAGAAAAAAAATTACCGTAACAGTTTACAAAGACTACTGACACAGTAGAAGATTAAGGGATGGACTAATTATGATAACCGAACTGTTTATGCAAATAAAATTGCTACGCTGATGCATCATCAATATTTTCCACCTCGCACGTGAAGATACTACACAACACCACCACTACCATGTAGCATCACCACTACCATCACTAGCACCTCAACCATAACCGCAAGTGTAAAACACAATTACCACCACAGCCACACGGCATCACCACCACGATAACTACCACACAACACCGCCAGCACCACAGCACCAGCACCACCATCACAGCCACAGAGCATCACCACAAACATATCATCACAAACATACCATCCCAAACACACCACAAACACACCACCACCATCACCACTACCACAACAATCACACAGCACCACCACAATATGACAATACCACCCTACCATCACAACCACAAACCAGAACTACAACTAAACACCACTAACACAACCACACACCTCAACCACAATTAAACACCACCATCACAACCTTACCACCACAATCACACAGCACCACCGCAACTACACAGTATCACCAGAGACACCACCACCATTACCAACACAACTACACAGCACCACCACTATCACAACTATATAGCACCACAACAACTACACAGAATCGCCACAACCAAAGACCACCACCACTACCACACAGCATCGCCACCACCACCACTTTCACCACAACCACAAATCGCCACAACCATCAATACAACCTACATCACTATAACCATCATACAGCAACCACACAAAGCTACAACCACACAACACTACAACCAAGCCACACAACACAACCACACAACACTACAACCAAGCCACACAACACAACCACACAACACTATAACCATCATACCACAACCACACAACACTATAACCATCATCACACCACAACCACGCAACACTACAACCACACAACAACACAGCTACACAACCCCGTAGCCACACACAACAACCCATTCCTTCCCTCGTCTACCTTCTCAACCTGTGTCGTTTCCTAAATATTCCCTCAAGTGTCAAGTCGTCGGCAAATCCAATACGTCAACTTGTCAAGGCTGTCAACGGTATTAATCCAATCATGTCAGAGGTACAGCGTTTGACACCCTCACTTTTATCCCCTTCCGCCACTTTGCTCACATGGAAAATTCTAACCCCCTTCGCCCCCACCCCCGGCCCGCCCACCTCTCTTCGTTCAAACCTGATTGTATCCTTCCTTCATCCTAATCCCTTTACAACGAGGGAGGTCTCCTAGGCTGAAAAGACCGTATAAATGTTGCAATATTAAAATGAAAATTTTTACAATCATTCTGAACGTGATCAATACAGGAAACTGTTTCTAAGCCGCTGTATTTGTAAATACTGCTCCGTTATTTTACTGTTCACCTACTTCCCCATCCACACATCCAAACAATCACCTTGCGCGCGCGCGCGCACACACACACACACACACACACACACACACACACACACATTCAGTCGCGTCGTCACTCTAAAGCATTAACATTGTCCCCTTCTTCCCTTCTCTCTTTACCTACTCCTCGACACTCCCAGGAATTCCACTCCACCTGTCTCAATCTATTTCAGATTCATATACAAAATCCACACTATTTCCACTGACCCAGACTCACCTTTTGAACCTCAACACCCAACTCCACTCATGACGCTCAAATCATTTTCCCCTACCAAGCCCCCTCTACCTATGTTAACGTCACATACCTCATGCCACTATGAACCACCCCATTCCACCCTAACACACTCCACCGCAGCATTAAGCTCCCCCCTCCACCCCCCATACTGTTCCAACTTATTTGTGTCCCTTCCCATGGCATAACTTCCAATCAGCAACCCTCCCATAATTCCTTACTTTCACCGCCTTTATCACATCCAAATCATTTCAACGCCTCATCTCCCCTCCAATTCCTCTCACTGCCCACCTCCTCCACAATTCCTTTCACAACCCCCCCCCCCTTCACACTACCCTTCCCCATACACCATCCTTCTTCACGCACCTCAATCCTTCATACACCCTCCACATGCCACCATCCCTCATACACCATCTTCCCTCATACACTTCCTCATCATCCACCCTCGTGCACGCTCATATACTCCCCAACATTATATGATACCCTGTCAGATTCAGACCCTCCCCCATACACTTCCTCATACACTCACTCAAAACTCCCAACATTCCATGAGACCACCACCCTCCTAATACACTCCTTCCCTCTTACATACACTCCCTTACTTTCTATAATATTGCAAACTCTTAAACTTCATCACCTTCAATGATACATCACTTTCCCTCATACTTCACCTTCCTTATTACGCTCCCTCTTATACCACACCAGCCTCTCTCATACACCAACACTCCTCATACACTACTCTCCTTTCCCTTATATACTCTCTCAGCCACCCTCCATCAAGCCTTCCCTCATACATCGTCCTCCCCCATAGATCACCGTTCCTCATACACTCCCACATACACCATCCTCCTTCATACACTCCCACATACACCATCCTCCCTCATCCACTCCCACATACACCATCCTCCCTCATCCACTCCCACATACACCATCCTCCCTCATACACTCCCACATACACCATCCTCCCTCATACACTCCCACATACACCATCCTCCCTCATCCACTCCCACATACACCATCCTCCCTTATACACTCCCATATCCACTACCCTCTCTCATACACTCCCATATACAGCATCCAACCTTTTCTCCCAGCCTTCCCCTCTATCCGCCTCCTCCTTTTTTTCCAAGGACCTCGCTCTCATAAACTCTCCCATTGCATTCGTTCCATATGGCCTAACCACCTATATGCTATTCCATATTCCATTTATTAAAGAAAAAAAGTACTGAACATCTCGCTTTAATTTCTGCAATCAGCTGGCACGTTCTACTGGTTTATTCTTGCAACCCCCACACGATTTTGTTAAGCTTGGTGAAGGCCCTTTGTAGCAATTTTTTTTTTTTTAATGTGTCCGACTCTGGGCATAGGCTTCACAGCCTGCTATCAAGGCCCAGCAGTCCTCCTACATACCATACACCTCTACATGTCACCACTTCGGCGCTAACACCCACCGTCCATATTGAATACATGCTAGGGCTGTCTCATACAGGACTGGTGTATTGGTATTAGCGGGGGTATTTTACGACATGTCGGCGGGTCTTCTGGTAGATCAGTAAAGCCTGATTTTAATGAAATTCAAATCCTTAAACTGTTCCCTGCCCCAGCCAGGATTCGAACCTGGGTCCGTTAGGACTACAGGCCACCTTTCTAAATGGGTGCAAAAAACTCTCTAATCCTCCAGTTTAAAAAGTCTGAACATAGTGTAAACAAAATAAAATAGTACGTCATGGATTTGCAGGGTTAAATGACCATTTTAACCCCTTCTGTACGATAACGTCTGCATTACTGTTAATTTCTTTCTACCACCACCCTATTTAAACTTCAAGCATCCTCTAATAAAATGACGTCTTTATTTTATTCCTGCTGTCTCTAGACCAATTTAATTACCATAACCCCTTCACTGCCATGGCATCATTACCCTTCACTGCCATGGCATCATTACCCTTCACTGCCATGGCATCATCACCCTTCACTGTCATGGTATCATTACCCTTCACTGCCATGGCATCATTACCCTTCACTGTCATGGCATCATTACCCTTCACTGCCATGGCATCATTACCCTTCACTGCCATGGCATCATTACCCTTCACTCCCATGGCATCATTACCCTTCACTGCCATGGCATCATCACCCTTCACCTTAACCCCTTCACTGCCATGGCATCATTACCCTTCACTGCCATGGCTTCATTACCCTTCACTGCCATGGCATCATTACCCTTCACTGCCATGGCATCATTACCCTTCACTGTCATGGCATCAATACTTACTGCTTGCTACTGCCGGACCATTTTACTAAGTTATGGAAAGTCTCGTAGTAGGAAAGAATTTCATGACCTTTACAACCAGACGTCTCTGCCAAGCTGTATAAAACCAGCCGCAAGTAACAAGAGCAAATAAAGGCGTCGTCAGGATACTGAACAGGTTAATCTCTTTATTTCCATGACGTATTTATCTTATTCCTCCTACCCCCACACCATGTTATTCTGCTTGATACAGACTTCTCCAACTGGAAGGGTTATAGCCATAAGTAACCCGTTCACTACAAGACAGCCATAAGTAACCCGTTCACTACAAGACAGCCATAAGTAACCCGTTCACTACAAGACAGCCATAAGTAACCCGTTCACTACAAGACAGCCATAAGTAACCCGTTCACTACAAGACAGCCATCAGTAACCAGTTCACTACAAGACAGCCATAAGTAACCCGTTCACTACAAGACAGCCATAAGTAACCCGTTCACTACAAGACAGCCATAAGTAACCCGTTCACTATAAGACAGCCATAAGTAACCCGTTCACTGCAAGACAGCCATCAGTAACCGTTCACTACAAGACAGCCATCAGTAACCCGTTCACTACAAGACAGCCATCAGTAACCGTTCACTACAAGACAGCCATCAGTAACCCGTTCACTACAAGACAGCCATCAGTAACCCGTTCACTACAAGACAGCCATCAGTAACCCGTTCACTACAAGACAGCCATCAGTAACCCGTTCACTACAACACGTCTCCATAAAGCTGAATACAATCGTCAGGAACCAGCAAGCGTAATAAACTAAGACGTCAATGTCGCGAATGCATAAAAAATGACGACTGAAGGGGTTGGTACAGTTACATGACGTTCCTTTAATACTTTTAGCCCGATTTTACTACGCTTGGCACAAACTTCTCGACCTAAAGGTGTTAGAAATGGCCTTCAATAATTCATTAACTATGGTCCTTCTATTCTACCGAGTCACTTTAGGTGTGGTTCCTTCAGCACTATGACCGCCAGTGATGCTGCCACATCTAGTCCAGGGAAGCCAACATTTTCTTTTTTTCATTTCTTTCCTTTCGTAGAATGCCAAGACGGTTCTTCTAAGAACATACTTGTCAAAGGCATCGAAATTCATCACAATTGGAGGGCGACTTTTTGTTGGTGAAGAGAATGCAGGCTCTTGTGGAAAATCCTGTTTGCTACAAGCTTTATTTAATTTACAGTAGATTCTCATGACTGTCCTTTCGCTCATGTTGGTGGCTTTGGCTGTCTGTTCAAGTGTTTTTGAGGGATCTATTAATGGTCCTCTGTTTGCCTTTTCTTCTAGGAAATATTTATTCACATTGGAAAAACTTTCTTTTGCTTAGCTGTGAGTTGAAGGATATACGTCCATGGCGGGGTATTGCTACTAAGTGACCCAGGTCACGGCCTCACAGGGTCAGGCCGCAAGACTTGCCAACGTCGCAAAAACAACGCCGCCAAGTGTTATGAAATTTATACAAAGTCACTGTTTTCATCGTCAAAAAGAGAATCATTCATAATAACTTTTATAGCTTCTTTTTATACATGAATCTATACAAAGTATTTAAAATACATTTACAAGTAATTAACTGCTAAAAATAAGAGACTTGTTATTTATAATTACAGATTTGGCATTTACGCATTCTTTACACTCATTAGCCGACCGCACCCAAATTGACTTGAGAGGATGGAAACACTTTAACCGAAATATGCCGAGTAAATCAACTGGTGAAAAAAAAAAAAAAAAATACATCCTCGTGCTGATGTCTGGGTCAACTTTCATTCCAAGAGATGGAAAAGAAAAAGAAAATTACAAACAACCTAACCCTTTCAAACCCATGATATCTTTTGCATCTGTTTTCTTTCTTTCACCAGACCATTTGACTCAGCATAGAGGACACTTTCCCAAATGGATGGGTTTGATGCAGCCTTCCTTACGCCCAACACTGCTAAACATCATTCCGAAGCTGAGTAAATTCGTCTGTATGTGTTAA
The DNA here is from genome assembly GCF_032717465.1 of Coenobita brevimanus. Classification (NCBI taxonomy): domain Eukaryota; kingdom Metazoa; phylum Arthropoda; class Malacostraca; order Decapoda; family Coenobitidae; genus Coenobita; species Coenobita brevimanus. The sequence continues at coordinate 42,758,757 of NC_136991.1, forward strand.
GAACAAATATTGACAAGTACATGGGACGGAAGATGTTTAGGTTCCTCCTAAACTAAATAAAACAGACAGCAGTAAGAATACAGTAAAAATGATGTCATTATGTTAAAGGAGGTAACCTTTTCAGTACCAGGACGACTTATTTAATATGCTTGTGTTACCTTGATTTTTTTTTTCTTTTTTGCCACTAGAAAAGACTTTCTTATACTGAAGGAAATAAAGGAGGATGTACCTAACCGAGCAGAAAAAAAAAATAAAATAAAGTGGGGAATTTGGGAGAATACATTTTTAAAAAGAACGTCATGGCCTTGTCGGAGTCAAGCCACTGAATACGATGTCGCCTGTTGCTTGCTACCAGCTGACACTTTTTTCAACTTACGGAAGACAGAAGAAAAGGCATAAATCAATGAGCAGTTGTCAGTCTTGCCATACATATATCTGATTGAGAAGCGCTTCACTTTTTATGCTAACACCACACCATTTTATTCAGCTTAGGAAATACCCACGGATAAGCCTACGAGCAGGAACCAGTCTGAGATCCATATGGTACGATGATTTCGTTTCTTGCTGCCTCCAGACGAATCTATTACAGAGAGGCCACGGGAAAAAGAAGATTGTTTTACACGAAACAGCCTACCCATAAATCAGGTTTAGCTAAGGCTTCGTTTATTCCTGATACCTTCGGAGGATTTATTCAACTATGGAAAGACCGAGGGACGAAAACATTCTACGAGCAGCTTAACTTCTCCATTAATATGGAGGCTTCTAAACTTGAAAAAAGAAATAAAAACTAAAAGCAGCGAGGATAAAATGAATAAGAGATAATGGTGTTGAATTAAACAGACAGCTTAACTGAAATGCACGTAGTCTAACGACACCTGCTTTAGTGTATATACCTGCTACCTCCTTAAGGTTTTATGCAACGTAGAAATTATCAAAGGGAAAGAGAATGAAAGAAGTTTTGAGAAACTGCCAACCTGCGATCATTATGGCAGTTAATACCAATTACTTCCATAAGTCTTTTTTTTTTCCCTATGAAAGACCCGGTAAAGCAAAATGAAAAAAATATATATATATGGGTGTAACAGCCGATCCTGCGACCCACATATCAGATTCAGTAAGGTTTCGTTTTCCGGTATCTCTCTCGTCGTCTGAGTCGGTCCCAAAAGGAAGCTATTTTATGGCTACCCCTTCTTATTGTACCTATGTATTTTTCCTCCTTGTTTTTTTTTCTTCTTCTTTTTAACTGTTTTACTCTGTTTACTGTATGCGTGCACACTGTGTCCACTGGCTTTCAATGTCTGTTGTTACCAGCAGCGAAGAGAAGCTGGTACTGTTGTCAATTTGTGTGTGTGTGTGTGTGTGTGTGTGTGTGTGTGTGTGTGTGTGTGTGTGTGTGTGTGTGTTATTGTGAGTGTATTGTGTCTGCTTGTTTGTGTATGTTTACTGTGTTCTATTATCATATTACTCCTTATTTGCTTGAAATGTTTTATCTTTATTGAGCATACAGTACATTTTAATTGTTTACTTCCTTATTATCTACATGTTTGTGTTTACTTACTGTCCATTCTCAGCTTACTGTTTTCCTGTTTATCGTTTTTATTTGTGTTTACTTCCCTGCTTGCTTTTATTATACCATTTATGTGTGTGTGTGTGTGTGTGTGTGTGTGTGTGTGTGTGTGTGTGTGAATGCAATGCCTAAGGATTGGGTGTCTCAATGGATGTGTGTTGTAAGAATGTGTGTTTTTGGTAATGGTGAGTAATGAGAGTGCACAATGCAGGGATGTCTATCCTCTATTGTTAACAATATCCAACTCAATCTTGCATCATCTTTGAACATACTTGTGGTTTTATCCTTTGGGGCTTTCTTCCTCTGTTTCTTCACCGCACTGCTGCACCTTAATCTCTTTTTCATCACTACTCCAATGGTCAGTGCTCGTCTAAACTGTCTGCTTGCATCTCTCCACTGCACGGCGGGCGCGTAGCAAATTCTCAACCCTTTCTGTTCAACTCTTCAATGCAAGAGTTAACTGTTACTCCCAGCCCTTAATGTATGCAACAGGCCAACTGTAGAACTGTCTTCGTCTGCCAATATTTCCTACTGCCTATGACCTCCAGTCTTTCAAAAGCAGTGTATCTAGGCATCTCGAAATGAACGGATCTTGAATTTGGCTCTCTGTCATCTACTATGCATTTCAGCGGCTGTGTTACCTCGATTTTCTGGGTTTTCTCGGAAACGAAGTGTTGGATCACTATTATACTTTGCCACAGTTTATTTCACACCTAGCGCTAATTTCTGACTGCATAGTGCATTACCAGAAGTGTATGAGTGAGCTACATACTCTTGACAGTTGAGAGAAATTCCCGATATCCAGAGACAGTATTCGGACACAGCCATCACTACGTCACTCCTTAGACCCCACCCACCTCTCTCCCCCTACCTGTATGATCCCTCCTTCCTTCTATCACTCTGTATCCCCTCCCTCCCTCAACCTCCCCCCTTCTCTCTCTCTCTCTCTCTCTCTCTCTTGGATTCATAACTTACGGTGCATGCTGTATTCCTGAAGTATATAGAAATATGGTATACCAACATGCACGTGTCATTTTTGTAAAGTGAAATAATGTGGAAGTAAAGCCTTGTGTACGGTAATGTGGAGGGTAATAACGAGCGAGAATGATGGCAAACAGATGGTTTACTGGAGCTGAGCAGTTTGAGGTGTTGCGAAGTTACATGGTTTGTTAAACGGGTTTGTGGCTGCACTCTACAGTAATACCCCAGAAATACAGGACGTTGGCTCCAAGGATTAACAGTATGGCATATAAATTACGTCATTGTCCCCGTGGCTGCAGGAATGGCATTGTCATGCGGCTTTTATCCTTGTTTACCAAGGAACAGAGAGACAATCGGCTGAGGTTCAGTTTGCACAGGTGCGTGTCGTTTATAGCTATATTACTGCAACCCATTCATACCCATCACTAACCTGATGAGTGATGGGCTCCATATCAACGGATACGCATAAACTATCTATACATACCCGAACATGGGTAAAGAAATTGTCATATGATCCAATAAAACACCATATAAGGTATTCACTTGGTTATAATACAGCACATCATGCATTTTCACATATGGTGGGTGGTGTAAGAAATTTGAGGGTTAAGGACAGAAGCCACCTTCATGTGTGTGTGTGTGTGTGTATGTGTGTGTGTGTGTGTGTGTGTGTGTGTGTGTGTGTGTGTGTGTGTGTGTGTGTGTGTGTGTGTGTGTGTGTGTGTGTGTGTGTGTGTGTGTGTTTTATTTATACATTTTCTTTGCCAAGGTTTCGTTGTTAAAGCGGTAATGGATCAAGGTGAATTTTGTCTCCAGCCCTGATAATACTTCACCAAAGGTAAAAGACATATCACTAATGTTGTAATATTGACCTATCACCAAGCAGGCCGTAAGACAGGGTTGCCTATGCTGTCGGCATGAGCGTCCGCGCGGTGAGGACGGTGGAAAGGCGGCATCGCACCACCAACTGCGAGGCAGGGACGGCCCAGGCACTACCACCACCACCACCTGCAACACCTCCCACAACACCGGCCGGATTCGACAGTTTCACCGTAGCGGCCATGCGTCGCAAAGTCCATTCAAAGTTCGCCGCCAAAGAAGTTATGACTATTGCTTCCCTGACGGAGGAGCTGATGATCGACGGCATCATTCCGATGGAACCTCGGATACGTCGGTGTGGCGACTCCTCCACGATATGGGATTTCGCTATAGGACATCAAAGCGGACTATGTATGTGAGGAAGGAGTCCCTGGACGTTGTATGCCGGCGGATTAATGCTCTCAGGGCACTCAAGCAACACCGGGAGAGAGGGATGCAGGTGGTGTACCTTGACGAGACATGGTTCACCACCAGGATGCACCACAGCATGAAGGGGGTGGACACAACGCAACCTGCCACAAGCACCACGTACAGCCGTCACGTGCCCCCCGGAGAAGGGGACCGCTTTGTGGTAGTTGCAGCCGGCACCGCTGATGGTTTGGTGGAGGATTCGTTCCTGTGCTACCACACCAAGACAACCAGCGGTGACTACCGCGGCGAGGTTAACGGGGAGCTCTTCCTTCGTTGGCTGACATCACAGCTCCTGCCCTCGCTGGCTGAACCATCTGTGCTTGTATTAGACAATGCGCCATATCACAGCCAGCAGATGGAGGAGAGTCGTCGCCCAACCACTGCCACCAGGAAAGCTGACCTCATTACATGGTTGGAGAAACACAGGCTGCCCTTCCCGCCACACGCGACACGGCCTGAGCTCCTGCTCATATGCAAACGGAACCGTCCACAGCCACAATACATCGTCGACAACACCATTCGAATGTGGGGTCATGAGGTCGTCCGCTTGCCACCAGCCCATCCAGAACTGAATGCCATTGAACAAGTATGGGGGCACATGAAAAGACACGTGCGCTCGTCCTTACAACACTTCACTCGGGCAGACTTGCAGGCCAGGCTGGAGGAGGCAAAAATGGGTAACGGCAGAGGTGTGGGCAGGTGCGGTTCGCCGATCACAAGGCTATGAGGAGGAGTACTGGGCCACAGACAACATACACCACAGCATAGATCCCGTCATCATAAACCTCGACAGCGATGATGAGGAAGACTTGTTCTTGGAAAGTGACGTGGAGTAAAAGAAAGATTATGCTGTGCACTCATGTTGTCATCACTTGTCACCTCATCATATATCCGCTTCCGCTCACAGTGTATTTTGAACTATGAAATAGTCTTCCATATAACCTTTAGTTCTCTTTCTTAAAAAGTTATCCAATGGATTAATTTCCGTTTTCATTTCTGTCCTAAAAAGGATTTATAGATATATATTATACACAATAATACTAATAAAGATAATACTAATACTAATAATAATATTAATAACAGTAATAATAATAGTAATAATAATATTATTAATATTACTCATAATAAAAATATTAACAATACTAACGGTAATACTATTACTATTACTACTACTACTATTACTACTACCACTACTACTACTACTACTACTACTACTATTACTACTACCACTACTACTACTACTACTACTATTACTACTACCACTACTACTACTACTACTACTACTACTACTAATAATAATAATAATAATAATACAGTGTAATAATAAAATATCTCGAATTCATCATGTTACTGCTCTGGCGCCCATCCCCAATCGTACTTTAGGGTAGAGGCTACAAGGCAAAATGGAAATTAATCCATGAGCTACAAAGAGTATATAGCCCAGATGAAGGCAAAGAAAGACAATTTACGCACACCTCATTGTTTTATGGCTAATGCATGCACCAGTTGGAGAGCCATATACATCTCGTGGGTTAGTGCAAGGTTGAAAATAATTTAATTGAATTCCATGAGAGAGAGAGAGAAGGGGGGAGGTTGAGGGAGGGAGGGGGTACAGAGTGATAGAAGGAAGGAGGGATCATACAGGTAGGGGGAGAGAGGTGGGTGGGGTCTAAGGAGTGACGTAGTGATGGCTGTGTCCGAATACTGTCTCTGGATATCGGGAATTTCTCTCAACTGTCAAGAGTATGTAGCTTACTCATACACTTCTGGTAATGCACTATGCAGTCAGAAATTAGCGCTAGGTGTGAAATAAACTGTGGCAAAGTATAATAGTGATCCAACACTTCGTTACCGAAAAAACCCAGAAAATCGAGGTAACACAGCCGCTGAAATGCATAGTAGTTTTTATTTCTTCTTGGAGGGAACAATCATGCGGGATCTAGCCCTTGGTTCCTTGTTCTTTGCATTAAAAAAAAAAAAAAAAATATCCGCGCGCGCAAGACGCCTTTCCCCCAGTACACAAACGTATACAAACGCCTGCGGCAAACATCCTTCTCATATAGCACCACACACCACAGCCACACATCCCTCACACACACACACACACACACACACACACACACACACACACACACACACACACACACAAAACCAGCAGTCATCCTCCTCATACATCACTATCAACGCACACCACTGCAACACATTTTCCCCACCCATACCACTCACCCTACACACCACTGGAATACATCCTCCCCATACTGAATCACCATATTACACTCCACTATCACACATCTTCCCCACTCACACCACTCACCGTACACTCCACAAGCATACAATCTCCATACATTACCCTCTCACCCACCACTGCCACACATCCTCCTCTTTGACACACCTCTCACCCAACAGCCACACAGCCAACCACACTGACTAAAGCACACAAACATTAACATCATAAGGCAAAGAGATCAGCCTTTACATTATCCAGCACTTTTTGATAATAATCCCTTAAATCTGATAACGTACTTACTATATTTTCTTATTACTGCCTCGCGATTTTATTCAGCGTCGGAAACTTTTCGAAATAGAAGGGACTGATGTAGCCATTAATAACCTCTTTATAACGTGTAAGCTTAAACTGACGAAAAAAAAAAAAAAAAAAAAGCCGGGCAACTGCAAGAATAAAACACGAAAAACGCAATCGTATTAAAGGGACTAACAACCAAACACAAGTAAGCGGTGGAACCAGTGGATAGTTAAACAATCGTTTGTCAGTACGGCAGTGAGGAGTACAGGTGCACATTATATCAATATATCTTTAGTCGAACAACTGACACTCTTAAAACAACATTCTGAAAATTATGTTGGGCTCCGAGGATCACATCACTGAGTTTCGAAAGTCAAAGCTCAAGGTCTCGGTAACTATCGTAAAGAAGTGGTTCGATAATAATGTAGGCACTTGTATTGTATGGATATATCAACTGGTATCCATCCATCCATCCATCATCCAATCCTACATTGCCCCGTGAGGAGCGTAGGGGCCCGGGGCTAGGCAAGTTGGTCCTGACATTTAAGATGAGAGTGACCAGCTTCACTCATCCCTGAGTGGCAACATGTGAGCAATAACCCCAACCATCCCTTGGATATAAACCTTCATCGGCTCAATCCGATTAGAGTGCTGCAATTACCCACTAAACCACCAGGCGCCAATATTTGGTTATATGGTTATCATCCAGCGTAGTCAATGGTTTCCTGGCGTACAGCAAACCATTCAGCTTGTCACTCAGTGTAGAGTCACCCATAGGCAGAAGGAACTGGGAAGAATGATGCATATCAATACTACAACACTGAACCATACACAATACCGATGATCACGCTGCTCTGCTGTGACGAGTCTCGTGCAACAATATTTTACAATGTCCCGTGGTAATTAATTATTTACATATATTCAAAGCATGCGGAAATATTACACATGAAATTTAATGTATAACCTGCTGACCTTCATTTTTTATACATCTGTTAATTTAATTATGGGCCTCACCAACAACAAAACTGAGGGATATGTTTTGTCAGTGCTACCAGTTGGTTAGCATGGCCACTGGATTCATATCGTTCAGCAGACATTTTACCAGATAAGCCAGGGTAAATGTCGGAATTATACTGTCATCATTTTTATCCTCCTCCTTTTTATTGCCATACACTTTTATTCATCTTAAAACAGACCACTCACAGCTGTTACAGAAGTATCTTTACACCAACCGAGGTGAATTTTACATGATAAGCTTTTAAATATTGGGAGTTTTGTTTTTGTTTAAATAACTGGTAATCCCTTCAGTACAATGAGGTTTTTATTCTTGTTACTATAACACTCTTAATCAGCTTCGCAGACACTTTACACTGTTGTATATTGTACTAGATAAGCTTAGGAAATGTTAAGTTTATATTTTTATTATATCACTGTTCCCTGTCACTGAGATTACTTTTCCCCCCTACCGCACTGCATTATTCATTTTAAGAAGGACCTCTTGCAAATGTACGTTTTACCTGATAAGCTTGAAAAAACTCGGAGTTTTGCTTTAGTTTTTATCATTTTTGTCCAATTCAGTGGGATTATGCTTTTTTTAAGAACTTCACATTCTGTGGAGTTCTTATTGATATTGTAATTATTATCATTATTATTATTATTATTTTTTTGGGGGGGCAAGTCTAGAAGGCTGGCAATCCAAGACCGTTTGAGATAGAGACGAAAATTTTTTGGTGTGATTTGGTTGCAGGTTTCTTTTGACAATTTTTTCCTAGCATTTCACTCTGTTATTTTTTCAATTTTTGTACTCCTGCGCCGCAAAAACTACTTAATCGATTGCTCTGCAAATGCTCCAGTACGTAGCTGTCAACATATACTGGTGCACCTGGGTATTCATACTTAGATCCAACAAATACTTTTTGAGATATTGAGGAAAATCAAAATGGCCGCCTCATGCCAGGAGGTGCTAAAACGGAAAGTATTTGGCAGATTTTGACCAAACTCGTTGGAAATGTAGTGGGTCATGAGTGAACATGATCTGCACAGTATGAATGACCTTGACCTTGATCTCAACGTCACAGGTCAAAATCCTCAAAACTTTTGAGTCATACCAAAAGTCCCTTAATATTAGGTCTACAATGATAACAAAAATATTTTCATAATCCTACAGTGTCTACTTTGTACCATTTCATTACAACAGTTATGACAAACCAATATTTTTGACGGTTTTTGCACTTGCCATCAAAATGCTGTGTATAATTCAAAGTCTGTACAAGTGTGGATATTTATTTGTCATTCTAATCTGGAATGTGGCATCATCATCTGGAATGTGAAGTTTTTTTAATACTGCTTCAGCAATTTCAAAATTCTAGTTTATTCTTGTTAGCGCTACAGTATTTTATACAACTCAGAACAAAACCTCTCGCATTTACGAAAACACCATTGCACATCTCAAAGTGAGAGGGTTTCAAACGATGTCCTTTAGTCCCTTCTGCACCTGGAAGCCTTAAGAGATTTTATTCTAGCTGTCAAACGATTTTATTAGGCTTAGAAAATAACTTGAGAAATACCACTGCTGGGCATCTAGAACGGACTTTTGATTGTGGGTTTTTCTCTTGTTCATCTTTCATTTTAAGGGACAACATTTATGGACCCATGTCTTTGGTTGCTTCAGGTATGTGAGAAAAAACTGTGTATATGATGGTGTATTATGTATGTATATACGTGTGATGGTGGATAAACACATAGTGTCTCTTAACCTCTTGCCCACGATCAGTTTCACTGAGCAAAATGAAATCATTTGGTAGTTGTCGAAATAAATACATTTCAATTTCGATCAACAAGTTTATCATCACTGCACAATTCTAGGGAGAGTAAAAACAAAAAAGCTTATGTCCTCCTCTGTTGAAAATTATAACAAATATGAAATTAAAATTTTGGGCTTCTTTTCATAAACTTGTTATGCAAGCTGTTTTTCTATGAAACAGCACCTCAACCTGTTGTTTTTAATGCATCAAAGACTCAGTTCTTACACCTATCAACCCGTCAAAATCTTCCACAGGTATACCCACTAATGTTTAATAATATTCAGCTTAATCCTGCATCATCCTTGAACATGCTTGGGGTTTCATTTACTCGGGACTCATCTTGGAAAGATCATATTACATCTCTTGTAAAATCCGCTTCCAAGAGATTGGGTGTGCTAAGCCGACTCCGTTCTTTCTTTACCCCTGCACAATTGTTGACTCTATACAGGGTTTTATCCGCCCCTGTGTGGAGTACAACTCTCATGTGTGGGGAGGCTCCCCACACACAGCTCTTCTCAATAGGGTGGAGTCAAAGGCTTTTCGTCTTATTAACTCTCCTCCTCTTATTGACTCCCTTCAACTTCTGTCCCTTTGCCGCACTGTTGCATCTTTATCTCTTTTCTATCGCTACTTTAATGGTCACTGCTCCTCTGAACTGTCTGCATGCATTCCTCCACCTCTACGACAGGCGCGTAGCACCCGTCTAGCGGAAAACTCTCACCCCTTTTCTGTCCAACTCTCTAATGCAAGAGTTAACCGTTACTCCCAGTCCTTCATTTATGCAACAGGTCAACTCTGGAACTGTCTCCCTCTGTCTGTATTTCCTGCTGCCTATGATCTCCAGTCTTTCAAACGCAGTGTGTCCAGGCATCTCGAAATGAATGGATCTTGAATTTGGCTCTCTCTTGTATTTTGTTTTTCTCTTGGAGGGAACTCTTACTGCGGGCTCATGGCCTTTAGTTCCTTCTTCCTCGCATTTAAAAAAAAAAAAAAAAAAAAAGGAATATTTTGCCAGTCCTTCATGTTTCGTCACACTTTAGTTGGAACTACACACAACGTGTCGATCCTGTGCGTCGGGGTAAAAACTGCAATAATAACACTCCGTTGCATCAAGCCACTGGCCATTCCGGTTGGCCATGCCAGACATGATGCACAAGGTAAAGGGGAACGTTATCCACACAACATGACTCAGTGAAACGTTGTTATTACACCCGCGCACGGTATCGCAGGGGTGTACTGTGTGTGTGTGTGTGTGTGTGTGTGTGTGTGTGTGTGTGTGTGTGTGTGTGTGTGTGTGTGTGTGTGTGTGTGTGTGTGTGTGTGTGTGTGTGTGTGTGTGTGTGTGTGTGTGTGTGTGTGTGCCAGTGTGGGTGCGTGCGTGCTTGTGAAGTTAGCTCACGAGTGATATTTCCCAAGTAGCTGAACTCGTTCCCCGTAAAACAGTTTGTCATGTCCGGGTAACGTGCAAATTTACACTAAATGAGTTGCTGCGGGGAAAAGTCAGAATTCGAGGCGAAGCTTCAGCACGGGAGGGTAACACCTTGAACCACATGAGTAACGGATGGAGGTTTCAAGATTGTTTACTTTGAATCCGAAGAATGCGACAGGTACTGTTATGATGAAAAGTTTACCGACACGTTCCCGATATTCTGACAACAGTAGGCCTACCTGTATCAAGCACACAATCTGAGTACGAGAAGAGGTATGAAAACATGGAAAGTATGGGATCACCCAAATATCTCGCTAGTTCATCAGTTCTAACTGTCTCCTTTTTTCTCCTTGTCTCTTCCTCCTTTCTCTCCTGGTCTCTTCCTTCCCCATCCCCTCCCTGCCTCTTCCACTTCCTCCTCCTCCTCTGTCCGCTGGCAGTTTTATTTTTGCTTACACCTCCCCTCCTCCTGGTCCTCCTCAGTTTCTCTCTCCCCCTTTATGCTAGCTCGATGCTGCTCTTACTGATAATCGCGTTTTCTTTCTTTCTTTCTTGTAATCTTTCATGCTTAACTGTGGCAGGCACTTCTACCTTTCTGAATTATCCGATTCCGACCAAACTAGAAAAAAATGACTAGCCAATGACCTACTTGTGTCCACAGGGTTTTGACTGTTAGGCAACTACTCGTTTCCTGGTAACGGCCGAAAAAACAATTATTTAGGATTTCTCACGTTTTGAGCTGTAGAAGCATTACTAATGGGCGCGGAAAGCTCTGACTACTTTAGGTGTAATCTTGTGGTCATTCCCTATCGAAAGTGTGCCATCCATTTTTCCCCTCTCTCCTCTAAATTAGCTGTCGAATGGCAACCCTGCAAAGATTGGCCTCAGCGTCCCCACCAACCAGTACCGGTTTTCTATGCTCCCCTAGTTTCCCAGCGGTTCAATGGAACGGAATGAAAGTTTGCATGCTTATAGACGTTGATTAGAACTATAACTTTCTATCGTACACCTATGTGCTACACTGGCCAGGTCAGGGGTCAATGGTTATCAAATGTGAAAACGGCGAAAAAAACTAAAATCACGACTACGCTCGCGTGAAATGCTATGACTCCGAAAATTATTAAGCCAGGGCCATGATTCTTGGGTGGAATATTGCACTGGAGTACCGCCACATAGAAATAACTTTTAGTGTCGAAACTCACTTCCGGTCGCTGACAAGGCTTGGTCCGCATAAAGCTGGCCACGTCGCCTACCGGCTGGCACTAGAATTTTTTGGTAACTCTTCCGCGTCAGTACCGGACTAAGGAAAACCGAATATTCCAATTTTAATCTGTCACCGACTCTCTCTCTCTCTCTCTCTCTCTCACACACACACACACACACACACACAACTCTCGCCAACTTTTAATTTCCCGCTTAATGTAACGAACGGTGATACTATATGATAACTGAACGTGGCATAAATTCGAAATATCTACCAAATTCATCTATACGTATGTCAAGAGCGCCAGAAAAAAAAAAAAAAGAAAGAAAGAAAAAGACTAAATACAATGAATAGCGATTTTCGGAAATCTGCCATAAGTTGTTACATTCTGACACGGCATTTAAAAAATTTAAACAGGTCTACTTCTGTGCACTTTAGGGTAATATTTACAGTTACGGGACGAGAGAGAGAGAGAGAGAGAGAGAGAGAGAGAGAGAGCAAACGAATGACAAAGAAATAATGGAAAATTATTAAGAGAAAGAAGAACACTGAAAAAAAAAGGAGGAAAAGAATATTACGACTAGTGATAACGACGCAAATGAAAAAAATTGAAGTAAAGAAAAAAGTAACGACGCAAAATAAAAAAAATAAAATGGATAAAGCTAAACTATGTAAATTACGAAACGAATGAATGTTTGCTTTGAGGAAAAACTAAGGAAAATAAACCATGGTAAACAACTACTGAAAATTAAGGAAGACAATGGTCAAAGAAAGAATGAAATACGGGAATCAAATTACACAGATAGCTAATGTGTGTATGACAATGCTGACACTAAACAACAGATTATATAAATGAACAGATAATGAGTGTATGACAATGCTAAAACTAAATAACAAATGTAAATGAAAACACAGATAATGAGTGTATGACAATGCAAAAACTAAATAACAGAATATATAAATGAAAACACAGATAATGAGTGTATGACATTGCTAAAACTAAATAACAGAATATATAAATGAAAACACAGATAATGAGTGTATGACAATGCTGACATTAAATGACAGAAGATACGAAAATACAGATAATGAGTGCATGACAATGCTAAAACTAAATACCGGTAACAGATATAAATGAAAACACAGATAATGAGTGTATGACAATGCTGACACTAAATAACAGAAGACATAAATGAAAAAATACGTAATGTGTGTATGACAATGTTGACACTAAATAACAGATGTAAATGAAGACACAGATAATGAGTATATGACAATGCTGACACTAAATGGCAAAGAAATAAATAAAAACGAAAGAAATTAATCCAGCACTGGCTGTGACAGTCTGTACAAGTGCTCGTGGGCCCTTCGGGTCCCTCGCACTTGCTCCTGCGGAGGACTCGCGTTAAGTGCTGTTCTAGTGTAACGTTGTCACTCGGATTTTTTGCAGCTAACCAATTGATCGTGTTATTTGCAACTTCGGGAAGAGAACCCAAATTGTCCGAACGCAAGTCCGACGTACACACACAGCCACTCGGCTACTTCTACAGTTTATTTTAGTTCTACCTCTGGGCAAAAAATTCTACGGAGATCCTATGCCGGGCTCCGGGAGCAGCGTTTTTTGGGCAAAATGTGATCGCTCATTAAATATAGTAAAAGTTTTTCAATCGTGATGGGACCAATTTTTTTTTTTCACATCAGCGAATTTTTTGCGATTTTTGTGCCAATTTTGGTGCGATTTGAATGTGTAGTTTCGGCTGCCCAAAACACACACACACACACGCACGCCTACTGCTTTATTATATTAAATTATAGGAGACAGCAAGTGCAGAACAGAGGCCTCCCTCCCCCTTCTCTCTCTCCCTCTCTTTCACACACTGTTCTTACCGCATGACAATTTCCCTCTGTCTGTCGTTGTCAATTTTCAAACAGTACTTGCCCCCATAGTATTCCCGTCCCACCCACACCCCCTCCCTTACCTCTCGAAATAACAGTTTCAATAATTATCAACTGTTATTAGCACAGTAATAACTGCGTGTAACAAGGATAATTATCACAAAAGCGATGGCTGCATGTTGTTATAATTGCACAGGGTAATACAGCCTCTGATAACACTAACATTAACGCAGGTATTTGTATCCTGCCACCGATTAATCTTCCTATAAATCTATATTTGGTATTCCAGCTTAATTTTGGCGGTGTATCACATGATTTGCATCTGTTAATCGCTATGTGTGTGTGTGTGTGTGTGTGTGTGTGTGTGTGTGTGTGTGTGCGCGCTAGTCATGAGGAGGGGGGATTTAGAGGATATGTGGGGGGTAGGTCTTATGCCAAGGGAGTTATTGTATACCACCAAGACAGCAAGTACTCAGTCTCATAGGGGAACTAGAGCTGACCCATATAAATTTACATGGGTGTCCAAATGTACCAACACATAACATTAACATAATGACACTAATTTTTCCCCAGTGCCAATATATACAATGGACATTTCAATTTGCTCTCGACCACATTCACGACAAGATCGTCAGAATTTTGTCTTTTCAGAACGTGCATTATAGAGTTGTAAAAACTGTACTGAAACCCATCTCCGGCGGGCAACACGAGCACTAAGAATATTAAACTTGGGATGGTGAGAACGAGGGCTTGAATGTCACTGCAATGACAGCCATGGAGATACAATGTTAAGAATGACCATCTGGCTTTTAATTTCTTCTTTTCAACAGTTTCTGTTTAGTATCAGGCCCAGAAATGAAAGGACTGTAAGACGGGCAAACTCTGGGAAAGGAAGGCCATTCTATGTTTGGTCAAATGTTGTTAACACTCAAGCTCCTATGACTCACTCATCTGGTGTAAGCTGGAATAGAATACAAGGGTGATCCGGGCCATGACAGGGTTCATGGTTACAGTATTAATACTCTCAGGCTCCAATGACACACTCTAGGATGAACAAAATCGTCTTCTGTCAGCGGATGGCAATACTACAGTTGTCCCGAACATGAGAGGTTTATCGTTACTTATACGAATATTACGCGATGCATTTTATATGCTCGTTATAGGTAGGCTTATGATGTAAAAAGGGTAAATTTGTATAATCTTTAAAATGAATAAATAAATCACATCTTAGCACTTTCTGTTCACAAGATTTGACAACAACTTACCGATGGCCCAGTTACTCCAACACTGACCTAGTTTCTCCACCTTACCGCCTTCAGCCCGATGACGTGTTATATACCTATTTTATTTTTGGTATTTCACGATGGGTGAAACAACGATGACACGGTGGTAACATGTTTGACTCGCGACCTTGGAAAAAGTACCCCTGGTGGACATTTATGGTGAATGCTGGCCAGTATGGTATTTTAAATGTTTGCATATTTGTGCACATTGTCAGTCCTTTCAAAGGCATAAACAGGCTCTGACACATATACAGAAGGCCAGAACAACTGATCCACTATTATATATTTCTTTCTCCCTATACACATATTAAAACACATTATCCAGTTACCAAAGTTAGAAATGCAGTAGGCTGGGTACCATATTAAAACAATAACTATCCAGTGTTTTAAAGTATACAGAGCAACCGTAGCCACGGAAAAAAGGAGTGTGTGTGTGTGTGTGTGTGTGTGTGTGTGTGTGTGGTCAGTTACGCCATTTAATACAATGACATCTGTGCCTTGCCACGTCTAGATTATTATTATAATTTAGGAGAGACCAACTGGAAAAATATTAAAAAACTTTAGAAGCAACATCGAGCGCTGCAATCCATATATCAGATTCAGAAGGAAATCGTTTTCCGATACGCGTCTCGTCCACTGAGTCGGCTCTAAGACAAAAACTTCTTTATGGCTCACCGCTTTAGTCTGCCTATCCTTATTCCTGTTTGTTGTTGCGTTTCTCATTGTTTTTAATGTTATATTGTGCTTGTTGCATGCTTGGTTAATATGAGTCTGCGGGAGGGGGGTAATTCTTATTGTGTTTTGTTACTCTTTTTTCTTCCTCTCCCTTTTTAGTGCTCGTTTTACTGAATGTTTGTATATTTGTTGCTCTGGTCGTTCCTCTATCGTTGTACTACACCCTTAAAAAAAAAAAAAAACACCCACACCACACACCGCCCTCATCCCAAACAATACTACTACTGTACACCATTCTAAAAAACATCCACACCACACATCGTCCTCACCCCATACGACACATTTCTACACTCACCATAAATCCTTCCCACACACTCAACAAGCCACCCATTTCCATATCCTCCTTTTATCCTATGCACCACACGCCCTCCACCTACAGCATCTCTCCCCAGACTACACTGTATTCTCACCATCCCTAGATATATCCTTCCCACACACTCAACCACCCACCTCACACATCCTCCTTTCATCCTTCACACCACGCCCTCCACCTACACCACCCTACCAGTCACACGACACACGGGCCAAGGCACACAAAACAGCATTATCACAAAGCTCTGAGACTCGCCGTTACAAGTATTGTTAATGGGGCTTGGTCAACTTTAGCTTTCACCCTTTCCATCGACCCTCTGTTCCGTAATTCCACTTCATATTTTCGTCTCTATCACAGTCCTTGCTTCTCCTACCTCTTTTCCGGATACTTTCGTCTTTTTTCTTACCTCCCTGTCTTCTATCATCTTCCTACCTTACATCTTTGTTACCTTCCTGTACTCCCTCTTCTGGTGCTGGAGCCCGGGGCCAGGCAAATTGGTCCCGTCACCCAAGATGAGAGTGACCAGCCCCACCCATCCCTAAGTGGCACTACGCGAGCAACAAACCCCAACCATCCCTTGGATATAAACCTGCACCGGCTCATTCCGATTGGAGCGCCATCATTATCACCTGGCGCTATAGTCTGGTTATATGGTTACCACCCAGCGTAGTAAATGGTTTCCTTGTGTACAGGAAACCATTTGCCTTGTCACTCAGCATAGAGTCACGTCACCCATAGACAGAAGGAAGAGGAAAGAATGAAGGAAAGATAGAAGAGGAAGGAAGGAGGAAGAAGGAAGAGAGGAGAGGGCAGTTACCCAAGAGCAGCACTACATGGAGTGACTGGACGGTAAGCAACCCCACATACATACCATCTCTCTCTCTCTTTTATATATATATATATATATATATATATATATATATATATATATATATGGAGAGAGAGAGA
Source organism: Coenobita brevimanus (assembly GCF_032717465.1). Classification (NCBI taxonomy): domain Eukaryota; kingdom Metazoa; phylum Arthropoda; class Malacostraca; order Decapoda; family Coenobitidae; genus Coenobita; species Coenobita brevimanus. The sequence goes on from NC_136991.1 coordinate 42,775,731, forward strand.
GAGAGAGAGAGAGAGAGAGAGAGAGAGATTTTAAATGAGGGAGACATATTCCAGGGTCACATCCTTGCAAGGGGTATAATTGACAGCGGGCAAGGCTTATATGAGGTGCGGTGACACATTAGAAGATTCGAAGGGGTATATCAAGACTAACCAAGGGATAGGTAGGTTATATTTTCCTGTACACATTACATATCTGGAGCTGAAGCAGCTTCGAATGGCAGAAGGGGATATTTTCGTGAGGAGGGAGTGGAAAGGTCACATTCGAAGGGGCTATCCAGAACTAAGGGTCATTCCGCGTCTGTGGACATATCCAGAGAAAGGAACACATCCAGTCAGAATGTGCAAGCAATGCCAGGCAGCACATGAGGAATGAAATGGACATACCCAAAACTGGGGTTATATCCTGGGAAGAAGTAATTTGCTGGGGCATGTTGAGAGCAGGAGGGTATACCAGACAGGAGGCATACCCTTGCAAACTTGGGGCAACTTCTGAGGGCGATAGGGGAACGAATGACATGTATTGCCAGAACCGGGAATATATCTAAAGGTGGAACGCAAATCCAAGATGGATGGTATAACGAATTAAGGAGCACATTCAGAGAGCATCCGGTATATCTAGATTTTTTTTTTTTTTGGGGGGGCGCATATCCAGAGGGATGTATATTTAGATTAGGGGCAAATCCTATGGAGGGAACATCTAGAGATGGGGTAGGGAAGAAGAATGGGATTCTGACCTCACATTCCGTCTCCTGGCCACAAGGCATCACCGAATGCAATATTATTACCGATTATTTATTTTATTCCTCTTCCAACTACCACTTTATTGAGGGAACCTTTCATGTGGGTTTGATCTAGCTTGTTTGATCATATTCCCATGGGCTTAGAAGGCTTCCTAGCACCTCTTCTTTACGGATTGTTTTTGCGTATGGCAGGTATGTATAACCTGTATGTCATTTATTCAAACTACATTGTACAGTTATCCATTCACTATGGGGTATCTTCTAAGATAAATATAATCGACTGGGATATCAGGAAAAAAAAAAAAACATAACCTTACTGATAAGATCGAAATATTACTAACACTAGCCATCAAACAGAGAGAGAGAGAGAGAGAGAGAGAGAGAGAGAGAGAGATTAATATATATAGACTAAGTTAACAGAGAACATGTGACGAGAACTGATTAAAGTGCATTATAGAAACAGAACGTGTAAAATTTCCCATCACGCTGCCCTGGTCGTCCAGCATTACAGGGAATCTCACAGTCACGTAAACCACTGGACAGATTTAGCAATAAGGATCACTGGTTACTCACAATTTGTTGAAATATTTGTTGCCAAGCTTCGGTACGCTAAACTCACCTGAAAGTAAAGGCAAACAAAACATGAGTTAGGATCTGCTTCCTAATCGCACAATTTTACTCATAAAAATAACATTATGCCAAACAATTTAGAGCAAAAGTCGTCCGAGTAACTTATTGCTAAGGAAATAACCTGCAAAGTATCCACAACGCACATAAGACCGGTAAAGAATAACATCATATCCCGACCTGAGACATGAGCTGCAGTACGAAACGGTCATATACGGTGATCAAATAACAGAAAGGTATAACAACTTACAAAAAGAAGCTAACTAAACAATAATAGAATAACTAACAAATACCCTAACATATAGGAACAAAACAATGGACAGCTCAGATAACCGCACCCAACCCAACCGTATGCACCACCCCAACCAACTCAAATGTCATTAGTCTTTGTATTTAAGACCCACAAGTAAACAAAGAAAACCCTACAACATAGCGCCCTGGCCACGAGGATGTCTTACTTATTTTATCCATGCTGCTTCCAGACCATCTTATTGTTGGAGACTTTTAACTGGAGGAATTACAAATCGCCTTCACTAACTCCTTCACTACAAGACGTCCTTCTATATTCAGTAAAACCGTCCGAAAGCAGAAAGATTAGATAAAAATATGACCTTGCACTGAAGAGGTTAATAAAGAAAAAAAAAAAAAAAAAGGCTATACCACACGGTTCATAGCATCGAGAACCAAGATTAAAAAAAAAAAGTCCAGGTGACCAAAAAAATTTGTATATTTCAAGAAAAAAGTTGTAAAAAATGAAAACGTGCAATGGATTACAAAACAACAACAACAACAAAAAGCCATACGGATAACAAGTCCACAAGACACAAGTAAACATCGGCCCAAGAACAAAACACAAAAACCTAACAACTAACAAAACAAACATAATACCATGAGAAAACCGGTCATGTAAACTCAGAAAACCTGTTAGGGCGATAACCCCATGGCGTGGAGGAGCAGTGAGGTGCCCCGGATAATTCTGAAGGGGATGTCAGGCGCATTTTCAATTTTTGGGACGCGCTAAATGGTCGGGATTAATTTGGGTCCTCCCAAAATTTGATGCTAAAAATTCTCTGACAGGCCCGTGAGGAGGATGAAGGAAGGACGGGAAGGAGGACTGAAGGAAAGGGAGAGAGGAGAAGGAAAAATGAGTAAAAAGAATGGAGGATGAAGGAGAGGAGGAGGGTAGGGGGAAATGATGGAAAAGGAGGAGAGGAAAGACGGAGGGATGAATGAAAGGAGCGATGGAAGGAAGGAGGAGGGGAGGGGGAAAGGATGGGGGTTACGGAAGGGTAGGAGCAAAGAAGAAGGAGGGGAAGAGGTGATGAGGTGAAGTCAAGAAGGAAAAGAGGGGTGAGAGGAAGAAGGGAAGTGAAGAGGGGAGAAGGTGATGACTGTATGAGGGTGAAGGGGGAGGACAAGAGGTAAAAGGGGGGAGGGGAGGGGAGAGAAGAAAATGGAGGGAATGAGCTGAGGTGCAGTTGGGATGGGGTGCTAAAGAGGAGAGATGAATGTATGGATGAAGGAAAGGGAGGTGGAGGAAATAAGGTAAAAAGGGAAGAATGGTGGAGAGGCAAAGTTACTGATGTTGCAGCTGCTGTTACTGGAGGGAGACAGTGGTGGCATGGGGACCTGAATGGGTTGCCGGTGGTCTGTTAGAAAAAGAAAAGAAGAAGAAGAAAAGAAGATGAAGAATAAAAGAAGAAAATGAAGAAGAAGAAGACGAAGAGGAAGAAAATGAAGGGGAAGAAGAAAATGAAGAGGAAGAAGAAGAAGAAGAAGAAGAAAAGGAGGAGGAGGAGGAGGAGGAGGAGGAGGAGAGAGAGAGAGAGAGAGAGAGAGAGAGAGAGAGAAATATGAGGGGAGGATGAAAAAAAAAATAATGGAAGTAGAAAAGAAATACAAGAAAACAAAAGAGAAGCGTATGGGAGGTAGGACTGTTGTATACGTGACCGGCCTGGAAGTTACACCCAAAACATACCATATAATCTTGTCCCAACCCTGATTGTTTTCCTCGTCATTTGAGCCGGAGTGTGGCTCGGCCTGTCCCCGTCTCCTTCATGCCTACAGTATAACCTCTTCCTGAGCTGAATAAAATCGTGTGGAAGATGCCATAACAATGTAACTCGAGGAAACTTACGAGAGATTGCTTTCAGATTTGACCTCAATTTACCAAACTCGTTTGGAGGGAGCAAGAAATGATGTTAACTTCTTCAGTCGTTCCTAAGCTGAATAATATCATCTGGAGGATGGAAAAGTACTACTTAACTTACGGAAAATATTACCAGAACTTGCTTTCAGATTTAAAAACGCCTTCAATCTCAAATATCTTTCAGAGCTGAATACGATTTTATGAAGGAAGCAAGAAGATAAACTAACTAATGGATATAAAATAACCTGAGAGAATGAAAACGATAAATGAATTTATGGATACAAAATGGCGAGGTGGAAACAAGAACATAAATTAACCCAGGCGGGAAAAGCCGTCTGTAAGAAGCAAAAACTAACGCGTGGAAACTGTCAGCAGAGTTCGATTTGATGACACCTTCATTATGAGCCTCCTCGAAAGTAAACAAAATCGTTAGGGGGAGAAATACTGAATGAAATCGTCTGGGTGAAGTATGAATACAACTAAACTTCCACTGTATGATTCTTCCTCTAAGAGGAATGAAACTGCCTTAAGGAAGCAAGACTAATGCCATTCCTTAACTACCAGCGGTCTTCCTTATACTGAGTAAAATAATCTGGTGGTGGTGAGAATAAACTATAAAAGCTGTCACTGTATTGAAACAGTTACTGTATAGCGGCGGCGGTTTATAACCTCTTTTATGGCAGATCTCATCTAAGCTAAGATCCTCTTTATATAATTAAAAAATAACAGTAATGTTTAATCTGATGACGGCGATAACGTCATGTGGGAAGAGCAACTGAAAGCTAATGACGACCGCGGCGGCGGCGGCGGCGGGGGTGATGGTGGTGGTGCTGACGATGACGACGATGATGGTGGTGGTGGTGGTGATGCTGACGATGACGACGACGATGGTGGTGGTGGTGGTGGTGGTGCTGACGACGACAACGACGACGACGACGATGGTGGTGGTGGTGCTGACGACGACAACGACGACGACGACGATGGTGGTGGTGGTGGTGGTGGTTGTGGTGGCACGACAACGACGACGACGATCGTGGAGGTGGTGGTGGTGCTGACGACGACGACGACGACGACGATGATGGTGGTGGTGGTGTTGACGACGACGACGGTGGTGGTGGTGGTGGAACTGACGACGACAACGATGATGATGGTGGTGGTGGTGGTGGAGGAATTGACGACAACGACGACGACGATGATGGTGGTGGTGGTGGTGGTGGTGGTGGTGGTGGTGGTGATGATGGTCATACATCCACACATGAAATTAATTCCGACTGCATTGATAAGGAGGCAAACTGGCGTTGTGTTACTGGTCTGCAAAATATTTCTTGCATTTGATACTTATTTCAACAGAAAAAATACAAAATTAATTGATAAAAGCCAAGTATGTCGTTAAGTATACTTATTACTGAACAAAATACAATTTCACTGCTCATGAATGTCGATGTCAGCAGTGGACACATCAAGAGCTGGTGCTCCATGGTATACTGAGTGGTGGCTCCACCTTGTGCAAGTCTTTAATTTCTTTGGGGACAATGAAAACGCAGGAGAAAGAAACCACAGTTGCAGTTAAAATATCACCGGTGTCAGGTCTGATAATATACTCCCTCCTCAATCATAGCCGGGTAGATTAATGCCGCTTCAACAATCTGCTCTACACTGGTTGTGTAAGTGATTAATGGTTAAAGAAAAGCCTAGGACATTAGGCGTGTTCAGAGTTTGTTTCAAAGTAAATAATGCACAGAACACAGGCACTGGAAACACAGGATGGTACATACATTGCACCCCTTCGACATTCCTCTGTATGTAGAGGGGACGGCTTAGAATGCTGATGTGAGGGGCGCAGACAATTCGGCTGCTTCATGAAATTACTGATCATCTACCTCCCCTACAGGCAAGAAGGAATGTTGCCTCCCTTGCATTATTTTACAGATTTTTTTATGGCAAACACTCAGATGAAGTTACGTCCATTCTGCCACCTCTTCATGCCTTCCCTCCTGCTACACGGGGATCTGGTAGCGCTCATGACTGGAATGTCACACTGCCATACTGCAGAAATTCTACCTATCAGAATTCTTTTATTCCTTGAACTGCATCTCTCTAGAACTCGCTTCCCCGTAGTTGTTTCCCCCCAAACTTACACCTACAGCTGTTCTAGTCCAACTGGTACAGATATTTTATGAATGAAGGATGCCAGTAATCTGGTGTACGGATTTTTTTTTTTTATTCATTTGTTTTTCCTTCCTGTGTTCAGTTATTAAAAAAAAAAAAAAGCATGCAATTAGTGGCTCACACACACACACACACACACACACACACACACACACACACACACACACACACACACACACACACACAATACTAGAAAGCTATCTATCTATCTATCTACTGCTAGATGCCTTAATCCCGTACAGGGTGGTCACAAACAAATCGCCTCCACGTCGCTCTGTCCCCCGCCATTTCACTGCCCTGCTCCCACCTCACACCCCCCTCTCTCATATACCTCTCCAACCCATCCCTCCATCTGATCCTTGGCCTCCCCCTCCCCCTCCCCCCTCCACCTCACTCACATACACTCCTCGTCAGTCTCTCACTCTACATCCTCTCCACATGGCCAAGTCACCTCAATGTGTTTCTCTTAACGCTTCCTATCACATCCACGTCCACACACAACGCTCCTTCACATCGTCATTTGTCAATGTGTCTCTCCATGTGACTCCACATGCTCCTCTCTAATAACTCATTTCCACAGCTCTCACTCTTGACTTGTGTCCCTCCAACAACGTCTAAGCTTCACTTCCATACGTTACAGTTGGTATCACATTACTGTCATGTAGTAACTTTTTCAATTCCATGCTCACTTCCCTGCTTTTTATCATTGCTTTCAAGGACCCAGCAACCTTTCTTCCTTGCTGTACCCTTTCAAGCACTTCACCCTCCAAACTTCCATCCTTACTCATCACACTACCCAAGTACTTAAACGTACTCATATTTTCCATTTCCTCTTTATCCAGCCTCATTGTATTTTCACTGACTTCACTTCTCTCGAAAACCATAACTTTACTCTTCCTTACATTCACCTTTAGATTCCGTTTCTTACTCTCTCAAACTCATCCACCTAGCCTTGCAGCTCCCCTCTGTTTTCACATAACAACACAGTAGCATCTGCAAACAACAGTACAGGGAGTTTCCCAACACTGCCCTCTCTCTTTAGAGCCACTCCAACATCCACTGCCCTACCTTGTATCTTTTATAATCCCATCCATGTACAGACTGAACAACCATGGAGACATGACACATCCCTGTTTCAACCCAACCTTCAAATAGAAAAATTCACTCAGTTCACTATCCACATGCACTGCAGCCTTGGCACCCTCATACATACTTTTCACAGCATTCAACAACTTCCCATCTACTCCATATATTCTTAATGCCTTCCATAATCCTTGTCTATCCACCCTGTCATATGCTTTCTCCACATCCATGAAGGCTGTATACAATTTCTTTCCCTTCTCTAGAAACTTTTCCACTAAAGATCTAAGAATGAATATCTGATCTACACAACCTTTTTCCTTCCTAAAACCTCCCTGTTCTTCTCCAACTAACTCCTCTGTTATATCCCTAACTCTGTCAATAAGTATCCTGCCAAATACTTTTCCTATTAAACTAAGAAGACAAATGCTCCTACGATTACCACACACTTCTTTTTCCCCTTTCCCTTTGTACAAGGGAATAATTATACCTGACTTCCAATCCTCCGGGACTCTACCTTCCTCCCAGGCCAACCTGCACATCTCCCACATCCATTCTACTACTATCTCTCCCCCATGCTTCAGCATTTCATCACACACTCCATCATTTTCTGGGGCTTTCCCCATTTTGACTTTCTTCATTGCTTCCACAACTTCCATCCTACTGATTTCTTCCTGTCTTCTTACCTTCCTCCTTCTCCCAGCTATTCCCCAGCCACTTGTACTTGCATTACTTTCATTCTTTATGTTCAACAATTCCTTTACGTGTTCTCTCCATCTGCTCACTTATTCTCCCTTCTCCACTGGTAATCTACCATTTTTATCTTTCACTCCTCTACTAACTTCACTGCCACCCTGTCTAACTCTTTTTACCTCTTTCCAGAACATTTTCTTACAGTCCCTCCACTTTGCACTTAAATTCCTTCCAAATTCTTCATCCACTTTCCTCTTACTAATCTTTTCATCTCTCTCTTCCTTTCAACATATAACACTCTCTTCTGTCTCTCAACTTCTTCCACGCCAAGGATGACAGGTATCTGTGAGTGAGTCTGAAGGCGGGAGGAGGCGTGGCAGGCCAAGAAGATGGTGTATCGATATGGTAAATTAGTATGTGGATAAGCGAGCTATGGAGCTGAGGTAAGTGAACTGACGGGAGTGAGTGAGTTGTTGGACTGACCTTATCTGGTAGGTAATGTGCATCACTCGTTAAAAAAAAAAAAAAAAAAAAAAAAAAATAGATCATCATGCCTGTGCGGTTACGTCAGGATTCCAGGAGCTTGGATGGCAAATGAACTGGCGTGTGACCCATTTCATTAATGATGCTGTCTTATTCCTTTTTCTTGATCTGCTGACCCTTCCTCTACCCACTCTCAGAGGCAAAGAGAAGTTGGAATGATGATGACGAAGCGACACTGACGTGATGGCGGCCGGTAAGAAAAAAAAAAAAGTCAAGAACACACGTGACAGGTTAATACATGAAAAGTTGACTGTGATTAGTCACCAGTCATGTCTGCACTGTTCTGTGCTCTGTCACTGGCCTGTGGCCACAGAGTCAAGCTCCATCACTTAATGTAGTGAGTACTTTTTTGCTTATTTTAAAATATACTGAAATGAAGTATTTGCAAACCATACCAGAGGAAATGTACAAACAGTAAAGCAAATATGTACTTTTTAAAAAGTCGGTACCCACAAAGTTACTTGACTACAGTATTTAAGGAAATTTACTTCAATACATTACATCTCTGGTCACAGGCAATATTTGCACAATGACAGGCAACATTTTTCCGTCACAGACAATATTTTTAAGTTATTCTCTTACATCACAGCCAATACTGTTTCATGATTTACGTCATAAGTAATACTTTTTGCCACAGACAGTATTTTTTCATCACAGACAATATTTGACATCACAAGCAATATTTTCAGGCCACAAGGCAATATTTTCACATCACAATACAATATTTAGGAGTCACAGGGAATATTTTTACGTCACAAGTGAACATTGAGACGTAACAGGCAATATCTTTGTCACAGAAATATTTAGACGTCACACACAATATCTCAGCTTCACAAATGAATTTTTAGACATGGGAAATATTTTTGGCACGGGGAAATATTTAGACGTCACAGAGATATTTACGCCACAATGCAGTATTTAGACGTCACAGGCAATATCTTTACGTCATAAGACAATATTTGGACGTCACAGGGAATAAACGGTAATACAGGTACTCGTATTTAGACGTCACAGGCTTTATGTCATAAGGCAATATTTGACATCCTAGGCTATGCCTTCACGCCACACGCAATGTGTTTATGTCACAATGCAATATTGAGGCGTCACAGGCAATATGTTTACGTCGCAGAGCAATATTTAGACGTTACAGGCAATATTTAGACATCACAAGGCAACAGCTTGACGTCACAGAGAATATTTTTACGGTGCAAAGGCGGTGATCTATTCTTGCCGCAGCCACTCGCACGTCATGGACACGAACAAAGGGATAAAGGAACGAATGTATCAAGACGAAAATAATTGGAATTCTTGCTAGAGCGGCTAACGAGCTCTCTGGAAACATTCCAACTTCCGAGAATGGAGGCAGACTCAAAATATCCCATCACGTAACTGAAACCAATTATCCGTTAAAAATCATATATAAATAAAATGTCCATTGTTCAGACATGAGCTCTTGAAATATTAACACAAACGCCACTCATCAGCGACCAAATTTGCTTCCCCTAATTCCTTCATCGCGAGTCACCAATACAGAACACAGCTGCTCCCCAAAAATTATATACAAATATATTTGTCCATTATTTTACCAGGAGTTCCTCAAAGAATAACTTACAGGTCTCTAAATCGCGACCAAATTAGTTCTTGAACACTTTCATCATGCTGTCATTATCATTCTTATTTTTTGCCATACTCGATGAACTATTATTTGCTACTGGAGGTTTTACTGACACTCTGAAATGAATTTGCTGATATGTGAGGGTTGTTGGATGGAGTTGTGTGACGAGGGATCAAACTTTGCAGTTCTGGGGGGACAGTCACACAAACTTCCACACACGCCAAAAATCCCCCAGAATTTGTGAGGCGTTATGATCTACTTTCTCAACATGTTCAAATCCTCTTTTTTCTGTCACGGCACAGCTAGGTATTTTCTTGGCAAGATTAGGCGATTTTGTTCTGGAAAGGGAAATCCTAACAGCGAAAAGATATATTGTTATTCAATTTCTGCAATACGTAAGGACTTGTATTGTCATCACCACCATCCTCACCCCCACCATCATCAGTCTCATTATCAGCCTCAGCAGGTCCACCACACGATAAAGATATGTTCTGTTGTCTTCGTTTTGTCCAGCCGATTGCAGTCCACCAGATTTATGGATACTGGCCCATCATTTGGTTCTCTATCCGCATCGTTCTCTCACTCCATCTCTGGGCCACCACAATCCCTCATTTACTCATCAAGGATCTTCTAGAGCTGTACAGTCGAAATCGAAAGTCGTGTCGTCTCCAACACTGCATTTTGCATGGTATACGAAAATCAGTGTGGTGAACCCGCAGTAGCTGCCACTGATGACACAGATTTGTGGTCAAATAAAGGACCTAAATGAGTTGCTGTGGATTCAACGACTTATTTTCAAAGCCCGCGGAGAGAAGACCTGAAGAGATAACGAAACTTTTGATGCCGACTGTACATCCAGCCCTATCCACTCATGCGGTAACAACTCCATCCTTCACTTTTCCACCCGCTTCTTACAGCGTCCATCACAACAGTCACTAACAATCACGGGACGATGCTTTAATGCAGCTATATTTTTATCTGTCTCTCATTTCTCCTTGGGACAAAGGAAACCATGTTATTTTCAATGCCTCCCAAACCCAATTCTTCCATCTCTCAACTCGGCACAGTCTTCCACGTGACTATCTCTTGACTTGCAGCAACTCCTTACTCATTCCTTTATAGGAGGAGGCGAGAAGGAGGGAAGATAAGACAGAGAGAGGGAAAGGGAAACTTGGACAGAAAGGAAAGAGAGAAAACGAAGAACAGGGGAGAGGATAAAACAGAAAGAGATAGGATGGAAAGGAATGGGTGGACAGAAAGAAAAGAAAAACTTAAAACAAAGGAAGGAACAGGGGGAGTGACGGAAAAGAAAGTGAATGAGATGACGGGGAAGCAAGGATGACTAATGCAGTGAACTATAATGTGGATGTGAACGAAGGACAACACACGTTTTAGCACCTTCCCTTGGCCACACCTGTGTACAGCTACCTAACCTCCCTCCCTCTCTCTCTCTCTCTCTCTCTCTCTCTCTCTCACACACACACACACACACACACACACACACACACACACACACACACACACACACACTGCTAAAAACAATCACGCCACCCCACACTCTCCACCTACACAACCTAGCTACAGGTGCTGTCATATTGTGAAATTTTGACCCGTGTGTGACTGACAACAGGGTGGCGGCTGCTTCATAGTGTCCTCTGCAAAATCCTGGAGCTGAGGCCATGACTCCACTTTGGGTTTACGAACAGGACCCATACCCCAGACAGCCAGGGACAGGTGACAGCGGGATAGGACATGTGTAGGGCAGAGGGCAAGGAGGGAAAATGCCAAGATGAGTGGGACATTGCATGGAAAGGAGGAAGGAAAGTCTAATTATGTCCGGAAGAGGGAAGCGTGCAAAGGGGGAAGGTAGTAGTCGTGGTGTTAATGGAAGAGAGGGATGGGAGAAGGGAGGGAAGGTGAAATTATGTAGGACAGATAGGATGAGAAGGTAAAATTTTCTGTGAAAGAGGTGGAGAAAAGGTAAGAACGTAGGAATACTGGTGGTTATGGAAAAGGATAAGAGGAAGGAAGAAGGAAACGGAAGTTGAAACATGTACTGAAAAGATGCAAGAATATGAAGTGCAAGAGAAAGAACGCAGCACAGTGTATGGGAGCGAAACGTTTGTGAAAAGAGGAGCAGAGCAAGGGGTAATGTGTATGGTAGAGGCGAGAGAAGGAAGAATGGTGTGAACGTATGCAGAAGGTGGAGAGGAGGAAATATGGATGGAAGAGGGGCAGGGCGGCTGCGTGGAAGAGGAAGGGTAGAAAAAGATATTAAGATCGAGGTGGATGTATGTGAATGGTAAATGGGAATGAAAGTAAGAATAGGTTCGGAATTGGAAGAGGATGATTAACTGCAGGTGACGGAAAACAATGGAGGTGAAAAGTATGAGGAAAAAAGAAGCATGTGTGGAAGACAGGGAGAAAACGGAGAAAGAGGTGGGGAGGAACGAAGGCAGAAAAGACGGAACGAAACTAAAGTAACTGGAAGAGAACTTGCAACATGGAGTGGAATTTCAATATACAAAAATATATTGTACGAGGGAAAGGAACGAAAGAAAGTGATTTTACGTGTAACAGTTTGGAAGACAGGATGCACGTGGAGGAACACAACGAGGGAAGGGCAGGAACGTACGTGTGTGTGTGTGTGTGTGTGTGTGTGTGTGTGTGTGTGTGTGTGTGTGTGTGTGTGTGTGTGTGTGTGTGTGTGTGTGTGTGTGTGTGTGTGTGTGTGTGTGTGTGTGTGTGTGTGTGTGTGTGTGTGTGTGTGTGTGTGTGTGTGACAGAGAGAGAGAGAGAGAGAGAGAGAATTATACATCTCGTCGGTAAGAGAAATACAGTATACTAAACCGTGCCTGAAAGAAGGGTAAATGTGGAAGACAAGTGGAAGACTATGGACACCAAGTGGGTGGCAGGAAGGACAAGGAAGATGGAACGTGTGTGGACAAAGGGAATTAAGGAAGAAGGAGTTTAATACTTGGTAAAAGAGTGACAACGAAATAATGTACATAAAATAATTTCCAAGGGAGGTCTGGAAGAGAAAATATGTGGAAGAGAGGGAAGATGTAGCGAGAGTCAAATATTGGAAGAAAACGGGTGAGGGTACGAAAAAAAGATTTGTGGAAAGGAAGCAAGAAAGATGGAGTGGAAGTGAAGGAGTGGTGGAGAAATATTGGTGGAGTGAAAAGGGTTAGGCAGAAGGAGAGAGAGAAATGTCTGAAGAGTGGGAGGGAGATGGTGTGGAGGTGGAAGAGTGGGAGGGAGATGGTGTGGAAATGGAAGAGTGGGAGGGAGATGGTGTGGAAATGGAATGGTGGGAGGGAGATGATGTGGAAGTGGAAGAGTGGGAGGGAGATGGTGTGGAAATGGAATGGTGGGAGGGAGATGATGTGGAAGTGGAAGAGTGGGAGGGAGATGGTGTGTGGAAGTGGAAGAGTGGGAGGGAGATGGTGTGTGGAAGTGGAAGAGTGGGAGGGAGATGGTGTGTGGAAGTGGAAGAGTGGGGGGAAAAGCAGGTGACTGTTGGAGAGGAAGGTGTGTGGAGAGGAGGGAGGGACATGGAGTGGAAGTGAAAGACTGGAAGGGAAATACTGGCCGAAAACACGTATGGAAGGGAAGGAGAGGAGAGGGAGATCGAGTGAAGGTGGAAGAGTGAAGGAGAAATATTGGCTTGACTCAAAAGAGGCATAAAAGAAGAAAATGTTCAGAAAAGCGAGGGAAAGAGGGAATGGAAGAGGAGATTGAAGGATAACTGGAGAGGGTAGGATATATGTGTTGAGAGAGAGAGAGAGAGAGAGAGAGAGAGAGAGAGTAATGAAATTGTGGAGAAGAAATAACTGAGTCAAAATGGGTATTAAATGCACAAGACAAAGAGAAAAAGAAAGGAAAAGATGGAATGATAATGGAAGTAGCAGAATAAGACCATGTTAGTCACGGGAAAACAAGGGTGTGAGAGAACAGATGAGAAAGTAAATGTGTGGCAAAGGGTGAGAGATGAAGGAGAAGTGAAGGAGTAGGGGAATATCGGTGACTGTGAGGGACGAAGGTGGGGTGAGAGTGGAGGGGTGAAGATGAAATACTGAACTGAATGGCGGTACAGGAAAGGTACGAGAAAACATCAGCAGAAGAGTGGGAAAAAGTGATGGAGTGTGAGGGAAAGAGAGGGAAAGAAAGAGGGAGTAAGAGAGGAAGAGGATGAAGGGAAAAGATGGAGTGGAGGAGGAAGAGGGGAAAAGAAAGACAGAGTGGAAGAGGAAGAGGGGAAAAGAAAGATGGAGTAGAAGAGAAAACGGGGAAAGAAAGATGGCGTGGCAGAAGATGGAAAAAGAAAGATGGAGTGGAAGAGGAAGTGGATAACAAAAAGATGGAGTGGAAGAGGAAGTGGGTAACAAAAACATGGAGTGGACGTGGTGCACTGTACACACAAGCCTTGGTTTACTGCCCCGTTTACTTTCCATTCATAGATCATATTCTCGCTGGCTTAAGGAAGCTTCATAACACCGCTTACTCAGCTATTCATTTTGTCGAATACCTCTTAATACCATCTAGTAATTGATGCTGCAGATGCAAACTATGCTGACACTAAAACGATGTACTTAAGACAACAATAGAGGCGTAATAAGCAACTCGTCACTGAAGAAATCTTCTTAAGTGTCCTATGTGCACGAGAACACGGCTCCTAATACGACTTCTGGCATTACCTCATATTTACTCTTTTTCTTTAACCTTATCATTTCAGGGTCAAGGTTGGGTATTTCATTCTCGCTGCCTCCACAGGATTTTAATCACTTGGGAAGCTGTAAGTAGTTGCCACTTGGAATCCCGTGACGTCTTTTTGTACTTCCTTCTTCGTAATTCCGCTGTTTTATTAAACTTAGGAAAGGCGGTGGTGAGGAGATGTAGTGTGGTGGTAGTGATGAGGAAATGTAGTGTGGTGGTGGTGGTGGTGGTGGTGGTGGTGGTGGGAAGGTGTAGTGTGGTGGTGGTGGTGGTGGGAAGGCGTAGTATGGTGGTGGTGGTGGGAAGGTGTTGTGTGGCGGTGGTGTGTAGTGTGGTGGTTGTGGTGGGGAGGGTGTAATGTGGTTGTGGTGGGGAGGGTGTAATGTGGTTGTGGTGGGGAGGGTAAAGTGTGGTTTCTGTGGTGGGGAGAGTGTAGTGTGGTGGTGGGGTGTAATGTGGTGGTGGGGAGGGTGTAGTGTGGTAGTGGTGGGAAGGTGTTGTGTGGTGGTGGTGGGGAGGGTGTAGTGTGGTGGTGGTGGGAGGGTGTAGTGTGGTGGTGGTGGGGAGGGTGTAGTGTGGTGGTGGTGGGGAGGGTGTAGTGTGGTGGTGGTGGGGAGGGTGTTGTGTGGTGGTGGTGAGGAGGGTGTAGTGTGGTGGTGGTGGGGAGGGTGTAGTGTGGTGGTGGTGGGGAGGGTGTAGTGTGGTGAGGGTGGGGAGAGTGTAGTGTGGTGAGGGTGGGGAGAGTGTCGTGGGGTGGGGGTGGGGAGAGTGTCGTGGGGTGGTGGTGGGGAGGTTGTCGTGGGGTGAAGGTTGGGAGGGTATAGAGTGGTGGAGGTTAGGATGTTGTAGTGTGGTGTGGGTAGGGAGGGTGTTGTGTGGTGGTAGTGGTGAGGGTGTTGTCGGGTGGTGGTAGGAAGGGTGTTGTGGCGGGGTAGTGGGGAGGGTGTAGTGTGGTGGGGGTGGGGAGGGTGTAGTGTGGTGGGGGTGGGGAGGGTGTAGTGTGGTGGGGGTGGGGAGATGTAGTGTGGTGTAGTGGTGGGGAGGGTGTAGTGTAGTGGTGGTTGGATGTAGTGTAGTGGTGGTTGGATGTAGTGTGGTGAGGGTGGGGAGGGTGTAGTCTCGTAGGGGTGGGAAGGGCGTAATGTGGAGGGGGTGGGAAGGGCGTAATGTGGGTGGGGTGGGGAGGGTGTAGTGTGGTGGGGGAGGGGAGGGTATAGTGTGGTGGGGGAAGGGAGGATGTAGTGTTGTGGGGGTGGGGAGGATGTAGTGTTGTGGGGGTGGGGAGGATGTAGTGTTGTGGGGGTGGAGAGGATGTAGTGTGGACAGGGTTCGGAGGGTGTAGTGGGGTGGACGTGGGGAGTAGATACTGTTGTGGTGGGAGTGGGTAGTGTGGCAAAGTGTAAAGTGTGGTGTTGTGGTGTTGGCAACAGCTGTGCGTTAGGCTTCATCGTTCTATTAGTTTTATGGTGGTATGCACGGAATGCCACTTTATATATTATGCCAATAACTATATTCTAGATAATACTGGTATTTGCTGCTCTAATATTACCTAAAGTAGGATTGAACTATACAGTAAAACTAATAAATAAATAATTAAATGAATAAATAAACTTAATAAAAGTATGTACACTTCAACAGCATTCCGCCTATTTTGCTTAAACACTACGATTTCTTTTAGCTGACTACTACCTAACACACACTGGACGGAAAACTATATAGATGATTCTCTCTCTCTCTCTCTCTCTCTCTCTCTCTCTCTCTCTCTCTCTCTCTCTCTCTCAAACTATATCATCATACTTCTTTCTCATTAAGGATGAAGTGTGCTTGGTATTATAATCACCCTTTCTTTGCCTCTCATCGTTTTACACCTGTTCTATTAGTCTCCTATATTTTTCTCAATCTTCATTCAAGCTCTCATAATTCTTTTTGCGTTTATCGACCGCTTCAATATGATCTTTTAAAATTTCATTTTTCTTGCTAGAGTCGACTTTATGTGACTAAGAAATTTTTCGAAATGAAAGAGTTAGATATTCCTTTTATTAACTCTATTACCAAACGTCTGCTCTGACCTGAAATTATATCGTCCCTAAGTAGAATTAATAAAAATTAAGTCATCGTTGCGACTTAAGGAGAGGAACACTAATTACTTTTTTCTCTCAGATTTTAATCATTTCCCTTTTCTCCCTCTGTCTCATTACTTGTTAATCAGTATTTTTTTCTATTAATATGTATAACTTTTTCCACTTAATCTTTTTACCATATAGTGTTTCTGGTAGGTGCCGACCATCATCTACTCACATGATCTATTGCTGCCGCTTCTTCCTTCCATTTTTTCATTCCATCTCTGTGTCTGCCCGCCTCTCTTCCTGCTTCACCTTTTCCTTCCAGGCACTTTCTTATTTTTACAACGCTAGGAGGTAACCATTTAACCAAACTGCAAGATGGAGTGGAGGGTACTATGGTGCCCCTCCTAACTGGGGACAGACGCAAATGCGGCGTCCATCCAGGAATCAAACCTCCACACTTTTTCCTGTGTCTGTAGCGAAGCGCAGTCATCCATAACAGAACATCGGTTTACTGCACGGGGATGGCCCAGGAGGGGGGGGGGTTGCTTGCCTGTGGTTGATGGGTCAGCTCGGGTCTGATATTGGGGCTGATCAACAAAAACTGTAAAGCACTGCAATCGAATGGCAGGTTATCCGTCTTGCCAGAATTTCCAACACACCCCAAGTTTACACAGTCCGTTGCTACCTTGTTTACTCTTACACAGAGGGGCCTCAGTCTGACACTCTCCCTAACACCTCGCCTCACATCACCACGCTCGCTCCTCTCCCTTAACCTCTTCCTTTCCATCCTATGTACTTCTTTCTATCACTATTTCTTTCCTCCTGTTTCTTCTCCACCTCTTCTTTCTTCTCTGTTTAAATTTTCCTAGTCTTCCTCCTCCCCTTCCCCATTTTTCTCCTCTTCGACTTCTTTTTCTGTTTTTTCTCATCTTCATTTCCATATTAAATTATCCCCTCCCCTCTCCTCCTCTCTCATTTTTTTCTTCTTTTCACATTTGCATTGTAATGTCTTCGGTGTAATTATTTTGTGTCTTCCGCCTCTTCCTCCCTCAATCTTAACTAACCTAACGTGACCTAGCTTCTCTTTTGGGAGTATTGTGCTTCCTTCCATCTCTTCCAATTGTCAACCCTTTCCTCTTTTCCTCGCAGCTTGTTATTCTATTTCACCTTCTTGTTCCTGTACACCATTTATCACTCCTTCCCCTCGCCCCGTTCCTCTCTTCCTCTTCCTCCCCTCTTCTCCCCATTCTCCATTAATCTCTACTTTTTTTCATCTGGTTGTGTTCCTACTGTCTCTTCTGAACGCATACCCGTTTTACTCTCCCCCAGGCTGCTTGTCATTCCCGTTCTTCCTCTTGCAATTTTCTTTATGCACAGGTTACTACGGCTCAAGCTGTTTCTGATTTATTTCTCATTTTTTAAAAATCACCGATAGTTCTCTTCTGTGCTTTTCAATTCACGGTTTCTTGTCTCTCATTTTCTGCTGCATCATCATCTGATGAAACTGAATTCATATATCTTGATTTTTCCAGTTTAGAGATTTCTTGTGTTCTTTGTTATTTTGCATATCATAGGCTCACCGGTCGTATGGTGAAAAGGGTAGGAGGGAGATTACATAGATATCCTGCGTAAACCTCATACCCTCTTCACTGTGTGTAATGTTAAACGTAACTTATTAGGACAGCTTATGTAAAAACAGCCTCTGGACCCTGGCACCAGCAGCAGTATTTAATGACTTTGCGAACGTGTGTACAAGATTATTTCTACTTTTACACTCACACGGATACCAAACATTTCACAGTCCAATCAAAGTAATTATTCAAGTGAGGAAATAAGGAAAACAAAATTATCTGTGAGGACAGTTAACTGTTTCTGAAGCCTTGTTTATCCAGTAAATTGGTTTGGATGTTTTACACATAAACGACCCCACAACACACAACCCTTCATGTCCTGGCTGGGTTAACCCTGCCGCAGCTCCATCACACAAATGGTTATGGCCAACGAGGCAGGGAGGCAGGGGTGGGGGTGGCCAGGTGGTGTGAGAAACTCGGAAGCACACTGGCAAACGAGGAGTTCGCTAAGAGAGAGATGTAACACAGGTCAGTAAAACTGGTTGACGCACATGATACCGACCCACACGCTGGAAGCTACAGCTGACTGATATGCAAAATGATAACAGATTTGCCGGGGATTCATAACAGCTCAACATCAATTAAGTGACACTAAATACAGGCTATGTCCCGGTTTTACCGACATTCATAACAGCTCAACATCAATCATGCGACACTAAACCCAAGCTATGTCCCGAGGTCAGGTGTCATGCACATTAACGGTTCCATGTGCATGAACGCTGACAATATAACTCAGCGTATTACCTGAACGCCAGCAACCTATCAGCTGCTGAGTGACCCTGGCACATATATATACAATAACAAATAGACAGGAAATGCCAGATCCAAAAGTGATACGGAACCGTATAATTGTCGACATTTACTTTAACATAAACACAGAAATCAGGGGACCCGTAAGTGATAAAGAGTTGTATTATACTCGGCTTAGGAGGCTTTGTGGCACCTCTTCCTTAGAGATGTAAGGGGATATTATGACATCCGAGATCGCCAAACCCAAACCACAATCATCCATTTTGGGGACATTACTAATGTGAAACATGATGGTGTTAACCACTTCATTCCCACAATGTATTTTATATGCTGTTGTTACTCTCAATAGTTTGGGCGAGTCGAACTAGAGGTATTTGATAGCCTGCATTATCTATCTTATTACTAGATGTCTTAGCCAAGTTCATTACAATCGCCTGGTGGTAGAAGGAGTAAAATATGAACACACGTCATTGGCCTGAAAGTAATGAACATTAAGTATGACGTTCTGCCTCACTGCTGACGGCGTTGTGGTTAACAGAAGGAGAGGTCTAAGAATAACTCCGCTCTGTTTGGCTGAGTAGACCTATCAACCGCAAACAAACAATCACCCCTCCAAGGTCATCCCCGTGCAGTGAACCTATGTCCCCTTGAAGTGGACAGCGACTCGCAACAGCAAAGCGTAGGGAACTGAGTGGAGCTTTGGTTCCTAGATGGACGCCGCATTTGCGTTCCTCCACCCAATTAATTAATGTACGAGAGTAGACTCCGCATCACCCTGTTATTGAGGTGTATGGTTACCACCCAGCGTTGTAAATGGTTTTGTGGGTTACAGGATAACCTACAATTAGGCCTGTCACTCAGTGTGGTCATTTATGGAAGACGTAGGCAGCACAATATTCAGTGAGTGGATGATTTTTTTAAAATGCAAGGAAGAAAGAACCAAAGGCCAGAAGTCCGCAAGTTAGTTCCCTCCAAGAAATTAGAAAAACAAAACAACTGAGTCAAATTCAAGATCCGTTAATTTTCAGATGCCTGGACACACTGCGTTTAAAGACTGGAAATCATAAGCAGCAGAAATACAGACAGACGAAGACAGTTCCAGAGTTGACCTGTTGCATACATGTAGGACTGGAAGTTAAGGTTAACTCCTGCATTAAAGGATTGGACGGAAAAGGGGTGAGAGTCTGCTTCTAGATGGGTGCTATGCGCCCACTGTAGTGGTGGAGGGATGCAAGTAGACAGTTCAGAAGAGCAGTGACCAATGAAGTCGCAATAAAAACGAGATAAAGATGCAACAGTACAGTGAAAAGAGACACTGGGAGCCAGTAAGACGAGGAGAGTTAATAAGACAAAAAGTCTTTCGCTCCACCTTGTTGAGCTGTTTGTGGGGAGCCTCCCTAAACATGAACTGTACTCTACACAGGTGCGAATTAAACCCTTTATAAAGTCAACTATTGTGCAGGAGTAAAGATGGCATGGAGTCGACTTAGCACACCTAATCTCTTAGATGCTGATTTTACAAGAAAGGTAATATCTTTCCGAGACAAATCCAAGAGAATGAAACTCCACGAATGTTCAAAGATGATGCAGGATTGGGTCTGATTTTGTCAAAAAGCGGATGATATGCCCGCAGTAGATTTTGACAGGCAGAAAGATGTAAGAACTGAGTTTCTGATCGATTAAAATAAGTTTACTTTTACCCATATCAGAGATATGAACCAAATCAAATTTTAAGTGTGCCAGAGCCTCATGCTTCTTGAAGCAGCTGCTGACATGGATGCTGTTAAAAGCGAATGGAAAAGTGAAGGGTGGAGTCATGAGCGCATGAGTTGATACAGGTAAATGTACAGCTTAGGTTTTTTATGAACAGATGGAAGAGAGTTCGTGATTGGACAGAGCCCTCAGGAACACCAGTACTGACAGCTCTAGGAGAAGAACGGTGGCCGTCTACAACAGCAGCTACAGAACGACCAAAAATGAAACTAGAGATGAAGGCATAGATAGATGGATAGAAACCGTAAGAGGGCAGTTTTATGTCAGACTCGATCGAAAGCCTTTGATATGTCAAATGCAATGACAAAGCTTTCGCCACAGTCTCGAAAGAAGGATGACCAGGAGTCCCAAAGGAAAGTGAGAAGATCGCCAGTGGAGCATCCCAGGCAAAACCCTTAAAGGCAACTGGACGGAAGCCTCTGATCGGAAAGGTTCTTTAAAAATATTTTGTAAAGTAGAGATTCATACCCTTTTGAAATACAGGATGTTAAATCAATTGGGCGATAGTTTGAGGGCTGGAAATGATCCTCCTCCTTTGGAGCAGACTGAATGAGAGCAAATTCCCAGCAAGAAGGATTGGCACATGTCGCCAGACAAAGGCGAAAGACTACCCAGGCAGAAGCACAGTTCTTTAGGACAACAGGAGGGCCCCATCAGGCCCTTATGCCATGTTAGTACGAAGAAGGCAAGTGAGGGAAGAAAGTAAATTAATGAAGATATTTTTATGTTAGCCATGAGGAAGTCGAAAGGCCATTGTGACTGTAATTACAATATGTTCTAACTATGACAACCACTGTGGAATATTTCGGCAAACCTGTAGAGCCAAGCCTGAGGTATCCTTCGACATACTTAATTTTACTATAGACAACAATTAAGACTGGCGCTAATATAAATACTGGAAGAACTACCGTTACAGTAAGTTCAAGATAAATTCTGCAAATTCTCTAAGAGTGTAATATAAACCCAGTCAGAAGGGATGTGATGAATTACGTGAAGCAAACAAGCAAGCTTTCAATAAGATAACAAGGTACTGACTGGATATAATAAGTAACGGTATTTACATACGCAGAGCCTCAGATATTGCACAACTACTTACCTGAAACAATGGAAACCATATTATATTGCACTGCAATATCTGCCTACACAGGAATTATATAAGGAACTGATATTTAATTAGCCCATAACAAATTAGCTTTGTGTAAATAACGGTAACGCTAATTCCACACATCGTAACGCCACTCTATATGACCTAACACTCTGCAACTAAATTATCAATGGCCATCTATAAATAAAGCAATAACTAAGATGGTAGTTATTAATTATAGCGGAGAGCAGAACAGTGATCACCGGTAATTTTATCAATGGCCATCTATAAATAAAACAATAACTAAGATTGTAAGTATGAATTATAGCGGAGAGCAGAACGGTGACCACTGGCAGTATCATCAATGACCATCTATAAATAAAGCAATAACTAAGATGGCAGTTATGAATTATAGCGGCGAGCACAACGGTGACCACTGGCAATATGACACATATGGTGCAGGGCCCGCCAATGGCACTGCCTCATGGTGGCCGTGTCATAAACTTAGTCATCAACATATACCGTATGGAATAAGAGGAATTTTAACAGTTTTGCCTGTATAAATGACACACCCAACCACTGCAGACAGTGTAACAACGTGGCTGGGGTGGGTGAGGGTGAGGTGTGTGCGCAGTCACAGAGAACACTGCTACAAACGCCATCGCACTCTCTCTCTCTCTCTCTCTCTCTCTCTCTCTCTCTCTCACACACATGGAGAGAGAGAGAGAGAGAGAGAGAGAGAGAGAGAGAGAGAGAGAGAGAGAGAGAGAGAGAGAAAGACCCAAGTATCAGTAAACAACAAAGTCGCCAATCAAGTGCCACCACCGTCCTCCATTACAAGAAATCCATGCAAAATTTACGGTCACCGGAGCCATAACCAATTACACATCGACCCAAGAAAAACAGGGGATTGGGGGAATATTCTTTTATCTCGATCAATGAATTTGTCTGTTTGCTTTTTTTCATCAGTTCCTTTTTCATAAAGCTCACCAGAGCCTAATATAAACCAGTACTTGAAGAACAGCATTGTAACTTTCTACATATGAATCTACCTATCTGCCTTTCTACCAACATATCTACCTAACTGCTTCCTATCGGGCGACCCTGTTAACTGAGTGGTTAGACGCAAATGCGGCATCCGTCCAGGAACCAAAGCTCCATAATCTTCCCCACCTCTCTGTAGTGAAGTGTTCTCTGCCGCAACAGAATATCGGTTCACTGCATGGAACAGCCCTGCAGGGTGACTGCTTGCCTGCAGTAGATGGATCTGTTGAACCAGACAGACCGAGGTTAATCAACAACAACATACTTTACTATCGATGTGTATCAATTAGTGCAGCTATTTAGGAACGGGAAAAGTACATAATGCACATAGAAAAAACGAAGTCTTGCGAATATTTACTTTAAATCTATCTATCGTTTAACCCGTCACGTCCCGAGGTTTTCCGCACCTCCGACATCCCCCAATCCCGAGGTATTTTCGATTTTTTTTTTTTTGGCTAAAACCTTCGCTTTTGGTGAGAAACATCGAAAATTCATAGAGAAATCGTTCACCTGAGGTTTAAAATACTCAATCCAGGTAGGAGTTCCTCCTTACTTGACTGGGTTTTCTAACATGCTGGCACCAAAGAAAACTAGTTCTATGGGAGGGTAACTATTTTATCCACTCATAAACGGTATTTATTTATTTACTTGGTACGAATTTATATGTAGTATGAGAGTATATTGGTTTTCAAGCAGTAATAAAGGCATTATAAGCATTGTTTCACTCACTAACTAATCACCACCCCTGACCTTTTTTTGCCACATTACCTGATCATTATTTCTGAATGTTTCTTCTTCTAATGCTGTGTAAACATTGTCCTCCACATTGTCATCGATTGGGGAATCACTCTGGCCCTGAATATCTTTACTGGCCAGGTCACTGGTAACAGGTGAATTGCCAAGACAATGGTGTGAGGGGGGGAGGGGGGAGGTTATGCAGTGTAAGGCATTGTCCCTGCTTGGCATCTTGTAGAGGAATAGAGGAAGGTGTCCCGTGTATACATATGAAAAATCACGCGTGAAAATTGAAAACTGTGCAAATTAGGGACCTTCCAATTGCACGACGTACCGGTACGACACCAGGACTGGCATATGCAAATCGTTGCAACGTACCCATACGTCGACGGGACGTCTCGGGTTAAACAAACAAGAGCCATAGCTAGTTCAAAACGAACCAAAATAAGAACCTGTCGTGGAAGACTATTTGTCTACCTAACAATGTTTCTATCTATCTATTTATCTATCTACCTATCTATATGTCAGTCGATCTATTGTCAGACGTTTCTGCCATATGTTCGTTAAGGGTGACCACCACAAAAATGTATGCAGGCTCAATATAAGTTATCGATATGTTCCAAATGACACAGCTCTAGCCACACAAATATACAGTATATACCATTTTCACCTTATACTGGCCAAGATTTTGGTTCTTTTGCAACCTACTTTGTTCTACACTTTCGTTGCGTCCTTTTTTTCCTGAGCATTACCTACCCTTGTCCTGCCGCTGTCATAAAAACTGAATGGACAGTTCTGGAGAAAACAGCCATATAAAAGTTCCAATAATCACACCAGATTATCCAGAAATACAATGTTAGGTGTTATGCCATTGATACTGCACCTGGTATGAAATGAGTGAGGTACAGGAGAGGACAGGTTAGTCCCATTACGGTACACACTTAATTGTACGTCAAAGGCGAGTTTGAACCCAGAAATAGCAGAATCTAAGATCGGGAGGCAAGCTATTACCACTAAGCTACCATGGAAGAAAATGTTAACTAAAATCCATGTCCGGGAGATGGCAAACAACACTAAAATATCATATATGTCAAGATTAAGCCCAGCCTAATTAATCTACTTTCCTGTAAGACACTGATCCACTAAACGTGTGCCAAACTTCATGAGGTTTTTCTTGGTCTAGTTTCAAATAATAAATCTTATATCAAGAACGAACCAATTTTCAATCGTTACGTAGCTACAGTTACTGATGACCTTATGAGATACAATGGTCTACTCGTAATTTACCCGTAAGGTCACATGCCATATTAGCTCCCTAACGGTTGAGAATTGGACCCATGATGATACTACATTATTTTAATATTCAAAATAAGCACAAGGACCACCTCACCTTTGGTAACCTTTATCCAGGACAGTGTGTTTATACATGACAGGATTAATATAGCTTACGTGGCTTCATTTATTACCGTGTCTTACAGCCAAACAAAGGAAGAGGTAAACAGTGGCAATGCTCATTATGAACTTATGAGTACTTCCCAGAAACAAGAATGCAATCGTTTCTAAATTATATACATACCAAGACGAGTCAGTCGTCTGATTTATACGGGAAGTGATCACGAAACATGGCAAATTATTACCCAAGAAAGTCACACCACTAACATTCTTCCTACTATTAACAATTACATGCAAAACCTGTGTTCACTATTTTCTCTTCGCTCTTATACTTTCTCATAATGGCTATCCATTCAAGTTCAACTGCAACAGTGGGAAGAAAATAATAATACCGATTCAAACACTTATATACCCGGTATATAAAACGATAATCAACGGCAAATTACGGCTCATAACTGCAATGGATATTAAGACTCATTACAGTAACTATCAATTAATTATAGTCCTATACCACATTAAGCGAAAAAAGAAAATCACCATCAGAAACTGGTTATTAAATCGAACAAAGTCCGAACATTTACATCGATATATTTTCAAACTATTTTTATTTTTGTTTATTTATCTGGGAAAATCCTCTTACATTTATTTCCTTTTTTCTTTTCTTCATCTAATAGTTTTTTCCTCTCTCTCTCTCTCTCTCTCTCTCTCTCTCTCTCTCTCTCTCTCTCTCTCTCTCTCTCTCTCTCATATGGAGGGGATAATGTGGGTTAAAGATGGAGGGGATGGTGTAGGAAAGATGAGAGGAGGTGAAGGACACGAGGTGGGAAAAATGTAGAGATGAGGCAGACCAGAGAAGACTGAAGGGAGAAGTGGAGACGTACAGATAGGAAGTGTAAAGAGATTTTGTGTGTGTGTGTGTGTGTGTGTGTGTGTGTGTGTGTGTGTGTGTGTGTGTGTGTGTGTGTGTGTGTGTGTGTGTGTGTGTGTGTGCCTTCATCTCTTCGTCAAACTAGTACTACTGAGCCTCAGGAATGGACTGTCTAGACTAAGCCAACACTTAAACACAAAATACGAAATATGGATTCCTATAACAACTACTGCTCCTCGAACAACCAGATGCGTGTCACGGCTCAGTTACAGACAATCCTTACGATAAAACAACCGATAATTCTGGTGCCCAATATAGAAATAGCCTTTCCGTGTGACGACCACCCGCCCTAAGACTTAACAAGTGGTGCCAAACACAACAAACCTCGCCCGACAGCAGTTATTTTATTGCTGTTAAATACTGAATCGGTACTGCCATTTGGTGTCAGTAAACAGTTAAAGCCTATGGTAATGGTGCAAATGAAATGGATTCCATCGTTTTCAACTTCTAACGCTAAGGAAATGCGTAACATTGTGTCTGACCTTTAAAGGTTGAAGTTCATGGTACCGGTACTAAATGAAAGGCCATATAGGATTTCCTATATGTTGATGGAAGTAAATATCTCTTTATTTTCAACAGTTTTCGACTTGGTCCTCTGAAAATACGTGACCTTGCGTTTGACCTTTCAAGGTCACTCAAAGGTCATGGTGCCAAATGAAAGCCCATATGAGACTTCCTATATCTTGATAACAGTAAATAATCTTCAACCAGTGTCGAGTTATAGCCCCCTGAATATCCGTGAGTTTGAGTTTGACCTTTCAAGGTCACTTATGGATAATGGTCATGGTACTAAGCCCATATGGGACTTCAATTATGTTGATAATAGTAAATATCTATGTGCAACCAGTTTCGAGTTACTGTCCCCTGAATATCCGTGACCATGAGTTTGACCTTTCAAGGTCACTCAAGGTCAAAGGTCTTGGTGTCAAGTGCATGCCCATATGGGAGTTCCTGTATACTCATAACAGTATATATCTATTCAACTGGTTTCAAGTTATTGCCCTCTGAAAATTCGTGACCTTAATGTTGACCTTTCAAGGCCACTTGATTACCTCCAAAATTTAATCACTTCCTTTTGAGACCAGTGCCCACGTATCCTGAAAGTTTCACGCAATTTCATTCAGCTGCTTTCCGAATTGTTGCCAACGAATAAACAAACAAACTCGACCAACAACAATACCTCGCCGGACTCCGTCAGGGCGAGGTAATAGGCAGGAAATTGCCTTCCTGTAACCACAGTGTTTGTGATGACGGAATAATCTTTAATTGGAAATGTAGTTGATGTGTTATCAATGCAGTTAATTTTACACGCACCGGCCGCTGGCAATTACTAAGGAGAGAGGTCGTTACTTACAAGCTCGATAAAGCACAGAAACTGATGGTGGTTCTTAATAACGCTAACTGTAGCAATTACAGGAATAATAAAGAAGACAACAACATTACGACCTTCCTGGTTTTATTGGACAACAGCATCCTTGGCAGAGGCTTTAACCCTTCACTGCAAGGCCGCCGTTTTAATATATTCTTTTATCTTCAAAAAATGGGATGAGATTAGAACCCCCCCCCCCACCGTCCTCACACCTCAACCTCACCTTATTGGGGTTATTTGCCGTAATGGCTCTTGTGGAATCATTAGGGATAAATATACTTCAAGCAGATAAATAAAATCTACCCTCGTACAATTATATTCAGACCTGGGGGAAATATTTGCCAGTGAGGTGGGTAATGGCGTCTGTTTTTGACCGTCACTACAAGGGGGAGCGGGGTCTCTCTTCACCTGTATAAAATCGTCTGGCGGCAGCAGGAAAAATATCAAATACGATGATACCGTATTTATAAAGTCATCTCTCAACTGCTTCATTGCGGGAAGTCTCTGTTCAGCAGAATAATTTCGTTTGATTAACATGAGTAAAAGGACAGCCAACTAAATACGTACGTAGCCATTCGCCATAAGTATCCTTGAGAGAGGCCTAAGTCATGTACACCTTCACTACGACAGGTATTTTATAAAAAATAAATCGTCTGACGGCAGCAAGAATAAAGTTTGAGCAGTATGCAGAACAAAACCAAGTGCTCTGATCCCTTCACCAGGCAAGGACTCCTGCTGACTGAATGAATTAACCCCTTCATTAGCGCTGGTATCCCCTAGGCTGATTAAATTATCCTCCACCAGGCATGGTCTTCGTTAAGTTATATAAACTTAACCCCTTCACCAGGAAAGTGTTCCTGGGGCAGAATAAATAACTCCTTCCCTTGAAACAGTGGGGTAATGCTGGCTGATAGTTACGAATATCACAATATTTTTCACTAGCAGGAGTAACCGGCGTTGCCCGGGAAAAAACCTTATAATCGTGCATACCGGCATTACCTGCGACATTGCATGACTACTCCTCCCGTGGGAGAAGACCATCTGGGTACCATTTTACCCACCCATCTTGCCTACCCACTCACTCACACTTACCCATCCATCCTGCCCACCCACTCATCCACACCCATCCATCCTGCCCACCCACTCAACCACACTTACCCATCCATCCTGCCCACCCACTCACCGACACTTACCCACCCACTCACTCACACTTACTCATCCATCCTGGCCACCCATTCACCCACACTTTCCCACGCCTCCTGTCCACCCACTCACCCACCCACGCTACCCCACCACACCCACCCAACCCTGTCCTACCACACCAATCTTCCCTGCCCATTCACACCCACCCATCCACTCAACCTTGCTCACCTACCCACCCGCCCAGTCCACCCCACCAATCCGTTCATCCATCTGATCCACTGTAGGCTAGCTAATAATGATAAGGTTATAGAAAAAAGAAAACTCTACAGCAACTGGCTACAAGGGTTGGAAAAAATCACCGATTTAAAAAAATAAAATAAATAAATAAAAATCGATTTTTTTAAAATCAGATTTTCTTTATTTAAATCAGATTTTTTTTTTTAAATCTATGATATTTTTTCCCAACCTTGTTTGTGCCTTTGGGAATTCTGTCACAAGAGTACCATACTGGGGCTTTTTTTCCTCCCACCTGCGCAATGCGTCCATTAGGCATGATTATATATCACTGTTCAAATAAACAGACTTACAAAATTGAAAATAATAAATGTGAATGGGAAGTGGGAGTAAAGCAATGCACCACAGGCTAGCACTTCTTTGTATGGGGAAGGTTACTCACACTCAGAGTTGGAAAAAATGGCATACATATACAGTATATATATATATATATATATATATATATATATATATATATATATATATATATATATATACATATATCATCAGCCGTTTGAGTATCCACTGCAGGACCGGCCTATCCCGACCGAAGTCGGGACGATACAGCCAATGTATCTATACCAAGTGGCTTAGGCTGTGTGGTAGAGATTGTATGTAGGGTGAGAAGTGCTTGTTAATGTAATTGTCGTGTTGGAGTGGCTTTGGATGTGTCTGTTGTCTGTGAACCAAGTGTAATCGGCCCGTACAAGCCGACTGGGTGCAAGCATACTTTATAGTACGCGACACTGGTTCAACCACAGCATCCTTGGTGTCCGATATATATATATATATATATATATATATATATATATATATATATATATATATATATATATATATATATATATATATATATATATATATATATATATATTGTTACGGAACAGAGAAAGATAATGTACACTTTAAGTGAGAATACTAAAAATCACTACTGTCCCGTAAAGTTCCAGGTTCAAAACAAAAGAGTTAGGTAAAATTACAAGTTAAAGTTTAATGCTCAAACCAACAACAAAACATTCAGGACTCATAAGGATAATGTAATGGCAAAAAACAGGTTAAATATATGTTTAACTGCAATAGCCTCTATTAACACGAAATTAGCAAGAGTGAATTTATCTAAGTCAGCCCTGATAAGATGAAAATACCAGATAATACTCAGTGAATGCAAGATATATTATTATAGATACGAAATATTATGAACAATGGCTGACATGAAACTTTACATTAATCACAGAAACCTTAGGCCTAAGAATTACCACCTTATGCTACACAGTACAAGAAAAAATGCAATAACACTTATACTCAAATTACACAGCTGCTAGATGGTTGGAGACTTCCTGAGCACTCACAATAATAACTGTACAGGGGAGGACAGAGATGTGAACAAAATGAGGAGTAGATCTAAGTGGCCATAATGCAGAGACTGAGCTCATTATATAGGGGCCGGCAGAGCTTGATACAACTTGTAAGAAGGACGCGCAAATGAAGCCATGGGGACAAAGAGTTGACAATCCTGCTCTGAACAACAGAAAGAACGACTTACTTTACTATAAGGGTAGAAAGGGGGAGTGAGGTAGAACACGCTCGTGATCAAACATGCAGCATACTGTACGTTAGAATTACACAAAGGATGATGAAATCATAGGCTATGTAACAATATATATATATATATATATATATATATATATATATATATATATATATATATATATATATATATTTATTCATTTTAATCTTTAATATATTTAAATCAGATTTTTAAAACTAAATTGATTGTTTTACTTAATTGGATTTTTTTTCACTTTTATGAAGACTTTTTTTTTTTGTACTAAACCTTTACCAATGTTAAATGAAATAATATTTTGGTATCATACATTTATTACTCGAAAGTTGCTATGCAACTTGAAAAGACATGATGCATTAAAGGCTTTAATAACCGGAGCACTTATTATCACAGAGCCTTCGTTCCTCTGTTTTTTAACATTTATCTTGTAACAAAAGGCAATCACTTGTGCCTGACTTGATCAAGATCAGTACTGGAAGAGTACAGGCCAAGCAGACTTAATGCATCTGTACAATACACATCAATCACATTCTGTTATCTTCAT
The DNA here is from genome assembly GCF_032717465.1 of Coenobita brevimanus. Taxonomy (NCBI): domain Eukaryota; kingdom Metazoa; phylum Arthropoda; class Malacostraca; order Decapoda; family Coenobitidae; genus Coenobita; species Coenobita brevimanus. Next base: position 42,806,362 of record NC_136991.1, read on the forward strand.
TTTTACTGTGTTTATATTTTAAAAAATCACTTTTGATTTAAATCATGATTTTTTCACTCTGATTTAAATCGATTTAAATCACATGATTTAAATCATTCGATTTAAATCATAAAAATCCTGCTGGCTACCATGCTGACTTGATATTTTTTAATTGGTTCTAATCTTGGCCACTAGGGGCACCACTTTAGCAACTGTAATGTACTAATTCAAATTCGTCGTAAAAGTTACACATATTAGAGCTACTCTGAGAGTTCTACATGCATCCTCCTCAACATTTATAAAGGACTGACAGACAAACACACTCACACAAACATTCTCTTTTACAAATAGCCGGATACAGCATCACATCAACCGGCAGAAATTATGCCCACCTAATGATACGCTTATTCTGATCAGCACACCCATTATATACACTTTCGCTTGATTTTACTTTATGATTCACAGTTTTATGTTAATACAGCTTACGAGTATCTATGTAAAATGTTGTATTTAGTTGCACCAAAAACATATACAACAAGGGTTCCATAATACTTGTTGGATATGGCATGTTTGCACGACATTAATATGTGTTTACTGTATTTACATAAGGACTCGGACTAATACACTTTAAGACAACTTACCTCGCCATAAATGAAGGAGAAAAAGGAAAGGCCTTGGTGTACATAATGATGACAACCACAACACTTACCACTATATTCTGGGCACACGTCACTAATTTTCTGATATTCTCTGCCTTATGGTTCCACACATTAACGGTTGGTAACATTTCTAGTTTTAGTAGTCTCTCTATATTACCTCGGACGACAGCAACAATGAAACAATGAAGACTTCACTATAGGTTTAATGTTAATTTGAGAAACACCCCAGTCACTTTACCAAGCAATGTTTAGGGGAAACTCCACACAGTTACTAAGCAATGTTTGTACGGCACTGCAGTCACTTTACGAGGCAACGTTAATTCCAGTCACTTCACTATGCAACGCTAATTCCAATAATTTTACTGGGTAAGGTTAAGTCCAGTCTCTTCTTACACCACGTTAATTCCAGCAACTTCCCGAGGCAACGCTAAGGTCAGTCATTTCACAATGCACCATTAATTCCAGTCATTTTTAACGCAACGTTAATTTCATAAACTTCACCAGGCAACGTTAATTTCAGTCATTCACTAGGCAATCCTAAATCCAGTCATTTCACTTCAACAGGCAATCAACTCCTTTCACAAGGAAACTCTGTGTCTGGTCATCAGTAATAAGCAGTCATTGTTTATGAGGAATGCCACATTCATTTTACCAAGCAAATTTTAATAATTATTTTATGCTTATTTATATTAGCACAACTGTCAGAGAGATTAATTGGTATTATTATTTTATGATTCCCACGGAAGATAGCGTAAGTTAATACGTGTGTGACGGCAAAAAGTGGAAAGTAGAACCGTACGTGAAAATTTATCCAGTCAAATCAGCTCTCCACACAACGAGGATGGAGGGTGGGGAGGACGGGTGGGGAGGGGAGGAGAAGGGCTATGAGAGAGAGGGGAAGTGTGGAAGGCTGGGGGATGAAGGAGGGATGATAATACCATACCGATCGCTATATTTTAAGCCTTTTTATTTATTTATTTATTTTCTTTTTCTGATATATCCTTCACCTCCCATGCCAACATTACACTTGCTGATATATCTGTAGCAGTTGAAGAGTAAGGAAAAGTGACTTAAGGGGAAAGGAGAATAAAACGAACTTAAGACCAAAGGCAAGGCAACAAGCGGTTCAGGCCAGCCATGCCTCCCTGCCCGTCCACTCCCCCCCCCCCACCACACTTCCGTATCATTATTATGGGTACATCACATACTGTATCTGCCACATTTCACATCACATCTCACACTGCCGTACTCCACACATCACAAACTACCACATCCTTCCCCCTAAACATCCCTATCCTGAATTTTCCAACCTTCCTACTCCCCCGTTAAATCCCATCTCCTGCCCCTCCAACCCTCCCATCCTCCAATGCAGTACTGCCACTATCCCTCTGGTCTCCCCAGCACCCCATTATTCACTCTTAATGACCCTCACGCAATGACAGGCATTAATCGATGCCTTCTTCTACTCCTGCCTCCCCACTACCCACATCAGCCCTAATCCCAACCCTAGCAGGAAAAAAAAAAAAAAAAAAAAAAATCTAGATACCATTTCTTGTCCTTTACACTGACCCGAATACTAGATGAGCCACAATAACAGATTATGGTCCAGCACACATTTTGCTTGCACTCTCAATATCTGCCACATGATAGTTTGGCTCCTGTGACTTGCGCGGCGGGATAAAATCGTCTGGCGTTATCAGCAGCAGAATACTACAGCTGTCCTTATCAGGAGAAGGTCAGTGGTGCTGATAATTAACCCTCTGATTCCCACTACTCTGTCACTGAAAAAAACCATTTGGTCTTATCAGAAATTGAATACTCCGTGTTTCGGTTTCCACCTGAAGGAAGCGAACCAATCCCACAACTTGTACACCAAGTCGTAGTTGCATGAAATACGGTGATCCTTGGTTATGAGATTGGAATTAGTCTCATTGGTTGTTAATCTATTCCAGCATCCAGTCTGACTATATGCGGTCATCAAATAGTCTGAAACAGGTTTATGATCTTGGTCAGGTCAGAAGAGACGCGCTATGGAACTGTCCCAATCGTGTGAGGGTTAATAGGGGTGTGTGTATAATATGGAAAATTAAATAATTCAAGAGACATGTAAGACTGCTGTGTTATAAAGAATACGACCCTTGTAGCAGTGTCAAGGCTCCAGCCCCCACCGCCTACGCATGGTGCCATAAGTGTCACATTACCCTCACATACGGCCACATTAATTTGTCTCTTCTGCCATATTAGTTTCCCTGACAGCAGTATTACCATCTGCTGCTGCTGTGTTTACGTTCTGTGCTGGTGGGGGATCAATCTGGACGTTCTTGTTCGGTGTGACATTTGTTTTATGCGGAAAATTCGGGAAAGAAAACAAGAATGAACCCTTTTCAATATAAAGATGATTGTGCCTAGAGTAAACATACCTGTCTGATGTAGGAAAACAGCATCTGAAAGTTGTGACTGTTCTGGAGGAGTTAAAGGAAATACCCATTCTCTTTCTCAGGTTCAAGTACTACTCATTAAAGTAAGTGGTAACCGTAATGTACATCGGAATACAGTACTGTCATTAAAACACTGGTTAAAATTAAAATTCGTGGGTTTAGGTCATCTCTCTCGTAAAATTTCAGATACACTAGTGGTAGAAGTTTTATCAACAAAGAACAACTATCGTGATTAAAGAACCCTAAAACTGTCCTTTGATGAAAGAAACAGAAAAAAATATGACTGATGATGATCAAAGAGAAGCGAAAAAGCATAAAACGGAGGAACATAGAATTATCTATGCCCTCTCCGTCTAAGTGGCCGCTACACCTCCCTACCTTCTACCCGGTATTTCTGTATTATCCGCGACTTCCTGTGCTTTTTGTATGTTCCACTTCAGGTTTGTTAATCCTCTATATGTTTTGTATCTTCAATCTCTTAGCCTGTATAAAATCATGGAAGGTGAAATTCTAAAGTATTATATCTTTGACCTTTTTTTGGTACACATCATATGGAGTGTTAATATCCCTGGAAAAAGATTAGCACTTTTGTTTTTCTTTCAGTTGTTGTAGACTTGCAAGACTGGGTAGGTGTGAGATGTTCCCATGGCTATTAGATGTAATGGATAGGGTTATGGAAGAGCTGTGGAGAGTTATGGAGGACGGAGGTTGGGGGTGGGAGGGTGGTATTAATGGTGAAGAGAGGACTATCGTCAATCCGATGCTGACTTAACTTTTGTCCAGACTGGACCAGAGTGTTGTGTCCGTGAGCGTTGCCGGTACGGTATGTTCTAAAAGTAAAACGGAGACAAGGGTAGTGATGCATGGTTGTTGAGGCAGAAGGGCACTCCTGGTGGATTATGCTGGTGACTTGAATTTGTTAAAGGTACTTAATACCTCGGTGCAGTAATAAAAGAAGTAAATGTACCATGGAAGTGGAAGGCAGATTGGTACAGGAAAGAAATGAGGCTGGGGCTATACAGACCCTGATACAAAGCACAGGTCTGAATGGATGCTGCACTAGGATTGTGTAATGATGTGTTAGTGTTTACATTAATGCATTGGTGTGAGACTGTGGAATGAGCCCGAAAAGCCACTATGAGGTTTAATGGGATTCTGAGGAATGGAGTGGAGTGCGCAAAGTGGATAGGATGAGAAATATGTAATTAGAAAACCACAGTGTACGAAGTCAGATGATAGCAGGGTAGAGGACTGTTTTTACATGGTATGGTCTAATGAATTGATGGATATAGTTGGAGTAATGGAAAGGGTACATGTGCGTGAGTTGAAGGTTGGAGGCACCGTGGCAGATCAAGAAGAAAATGGATATGTTGCAAAACAATGCGAGAAAGCGAGGTATGGATGATAATGAGCCTAAGGAACTGACAGGAGATCGAACTGGTTATATAGATTACTCGTATGTACAGAGAAGCACATGGCAAAGGTCGGGCATCATTCTTTACACTTGACAGCCAATGTACTGACTATCGGGCAAGTGTGCGTGAAGCACATCTTTAACGAAAAATATCAACCAACAAAATATGTAGCGATGGTCAGTCTGTGAGGTGAAGCCATGATTCCGGGGAGTTGAATGATATGCGAAAGATTGCGTGGTCCATTTAACTGGTCACGCTGTTCGTGTTTCCAAAGTTTTATTACTATCTCTTCTTCAACCATATTAGGTGGGGAAAAAGTCACGATGATGATGATGATACGAGCGACACACCAAAAACAATAGATCCCATACACTAACAGCGTGTTTCAGATGACAAAACGTGCACAAACTTTCTCTCTACTTACGTCACCTGCCTACCACTCCTGTCCTTCAGTGTCTACATGCCCACTTTACTGTCTCTCCCAGTTTCGAAGTCTACCCATCCCTACTTCTCTCCTTCCCTCCCTCTCTTCCCTACCTATCCTACCCCTACCTGTAGCCTCCCTTCCGCTTCTCTTCCCTATACCTCAATCCTTCCTGTCATCTCCTCTTCCTTACTTCTCCCATCCCTACCTGTTACCTTCCCTACCCCAATCCTACCTCTCTCCTCCCCTTCCTCTTCTCTTCCCTACCACTCCCATCCCTAACTGTTACCTTCCCTTCCTCTGTCCTTCCCTAACTCTAACCTTCCATATTTCTCCCCGTGCCTACCTCTCGCCTTCTCTATCTCTCATTTTCCTTACATCTCAACTTCCTTTACCTATCCCCTTCCACTACTTACTACTTTCCCCAACTTCCACAACTTCCTTAATCTCTCTCTCTCTCTCTCTCTCTCTCTCTCTCTCTCTCATCGTCTAAAACCAATGATTACTGACAGACCATTCATGCATGCAGGTTATGGTGCACAGTGTTAATTGCAGGTCAGACGCTGCACAGTACGTCTTGTTTAATGACCTGAGGGGGTCGGTGGTGGTGGTGGGAATGGCTTCTAAGTTATGAGTGGTGGAGGTACAGTCGCCAAACTTTCCACCTGGGCCACCTAGCCGCGAGAGGTGGTAACGGGTGTTGGCAACAGTGTGTCTGTTCGTGTGTACATGTTCGACGAAAGTTCGGATCATCAACTCTCTTCGTCCGTAGTGAACCTCAGTCAGAGTCAGAGTTCATCCCATAGATGGCTGGGTACGGAGTTGGGTGGGGAGAAAAATGTCTCAGGAGTAAGGCGGATCTTGCATCGGCCCAGCCAGTTGCATGAGACTGGTCGCATAGAGAACTGTTGTGTGCCACAAGTCGCGCTGACCAAGGCCAAATAAATGACTATATAAATTTTATAATAAGGTAATATATATAATGTGATATAAATATATACTATAATATATAATACATCCATCCACCCATCCATCATCTAATCCTAAGTTGCCCCATGAGGAGCGTAGGAGCCCGGGGCTAGGAAGGTTGGTCCTGGCATTCATGATGAGAGTGACCAGCCTCACTCATCCCTGAGTGGCATTACGTGAGCAATAAACTCCAACCACCCCTTGGATATAAACCTTCACCGGCTCAATCCGACTGGAGCACCTTATTACCCACTAAACCACCAGGAGCCAAAATTTGGCCATATGGTTACCACCCAGCGTAGTAAATGGTTTTCTGGTGTACAGGAAACCATTTGGCATGTCACTCAGTGTAGAGTCACCCACAGGCAGAAGGAAGAGGAAAGAATAAAGGAAAGAAAGACACAAAAGGGAGTGTAAAGTCACCCGCAGGCAGAAGAAAGAGGAAAGAATGAAGGAAAGAAAGACAGAAGAGGATGGATGGAAAGAAGGATGGAGGAGAGGAAAGGGCAGACACCCGAGAGCAGCACTACATCAAGTGAGTGGATGGTGAGCGCCCCCACCTACCACATTAATATGTAATACAATAATATATATTATACTAATTTGACCTTGGTCCGTGCAACCTGTGGCACGCAACAATTCCATGCGACCGGTTCCCTGCAGCTGGTCGAGCCGGTGGGAGAGCTGCTTAAGGAGAGCTTGGCATGGTGATTGTCTGGGCCGGCGCCGGCGGGGGGGGTGGGGGGGGCTTACATTATCCGTACCGCCAGTGATAATAATTGCCGAACTAGTAGCATTCTACTAAATATTTGCATTCTTAACTAAACATATATATATATATATATATATATATATATATATATATATATATATATATATATATATATATATATATATATATTTTACATTGTTAGCGTAACATGTTAATGCAATACATATACTGGAATCGCTCCAAGCCTTTCTCTCTCTCTCACTCCCCTTATATCAATAATTCCATTACATAGGGTTATCACTTGATACCATTATCAGTATAAGTTGAAGAGCAATGCATTTATCTAACATATACGTTCAGTTACAAGTAAGAATACCTGCCATATTCACATTATGAATGTCACTGACCAATAAATATTAGGATGATGTTCACACACTGTTCACGGTTGCTTATTTCCTCGTTGGTGGTACTTCAGGCAGATTTTTTGTGTTCTGTGGTGCACCACGAAGAGGTAGGAGGTTAAAATACCGTCACCTCAACAGGCAAAGAGTTTATGCATACTGTTGTCGAATGTGGCTATTATATCAGCTATGATAATGACTTACCGTATCATATTTCATATGACTATGGTCATTACAGCACACCTTTATAGTCCATTCATCTAATGAATTACTGAATTACACATTACATTGTGAGCGGTGCCGCTTATGTGTGAGGTCACACATTTACCTCCGATATCTACAGTTCCTATCTCTCCTACTTAGTTTAAATTAATATCCTCCTAATCAGTAATACTGTAACGATTAATGACCTAACTTATCTAATCATGTCTCGGATCAAGAATGGTATTGCAATAGGTTTGAGACCGGCCCAGGACTGGCGAAATGCAAAACGAACAGTCAGACACCGGTATCTATTTTTCTACCGTAAGGGCTGGTCACACGGTTCTTCCCCCCAATATTCAGCAGACAATTTTAAGCCGTGGATTTATCATGTAGTAATAAAAAAGAATGCGTTTATAAATATGTAATATATGTAAAGATACGGTCTTTTCGATTATTTTACGTATTGTTTTCAATACTCGCATTATCCAATACTTTCAAGAAGCTCCTTTGAAATTCTATCGGCTATAATTGTTGACTGAATATTGGGATGAACTCTGACTAAGGTTCACAACGGAAGACGAGAGCTGATGATGCGAAACTTTCGTCGAGCATGTACACACGAAGAAACAGATACACTGTTGCCAGCACCCGTTACCCGCCTCTCGCTGCTAGGTGGCCCAGGTGGAAAGTTTGGCGACTGTACACTATTTCCCTCCCACTCTGCCTCGCACATCCTACTTACCTTGTTCACCTGACCTTATTCACCTCAGTCCTTGTTCATATTCCACTCATTTCGTATGCTTTGCTCGTTACCTTTGCTTTGTCTGATGCAAAACACACACACACACACACACACACACACACACACACACACACACACACACACACACACACACACACTTTTTTTTGTACATACCATGCAGTAAATTATACTATTTAGTATCTTCATTAATGTACTAATGTCATTTACATTATGTGGTAGCGGTTAATATTTGGGTTTGTTTCCCCATAATAAGAACTTATTTCGCATACGTCTAATTGTTTTAAGTAGTCCGTTACTATTACGATGTATTCTTGTTCCCTGGACAGTTCTCATGATGGTGGGAGATTCACGCAATCCCGAAGTGTGAATGACATATGTACTGAAACATTCCAGCGATCTCGGGATCTTCATGTAATCCCGGGACATTTGGGAATCCTGGGAAATTCCCGCAACCTCTAGCTTGCTTGCGTCTCACATCATTTGCACCGGGAATATCCCGAGACAAGTGCCGTATATCTCGGAAAAATAACGGGATCCCGGGATCTCATTTGATGAACCCTACTTTACACCGTGTTGCGCCTCTTTAATTCAGTTCCCAGCGCCGATAAAAATACATACGTTTTAGGACATGCAGCCGATGTGTATATATTATTTCAATGACAATACCGTCATTACCCACCCCGTACCCTGTTAACTTTGGTCCCAGTGGCCTGTGAATTTGGACACGAATGACAAATTAACTGTACAAAACGACCATAAATATATTGCCATTTTAGCCATCACCTGCAACCTGTGTATTGTATAACTGCGGTCATTATTTATATTCCCCTCCCAGTGTACGGAGAGAACAGGAGGGAGGGAAGGAGGGAGAAGGGGTACAGAGGGGATAGAGAGGAGTAAGTAATTGGAGGCAGGAAAGTACAAGGATGGAGGTAAGTGCAAACAAGGAGGAATTAAGTCCAAGGAGAGAGGGAGGACGAGCAGAGAGGAATATTGTGGTGTTTGAAGCTGCAGCCACCGTTGCGCATCAGTCCTCAGGCCACACTATGTGACTCTGCATACGTAAAATTAACCAGTTCAACACCACGACATATTTTAAAACCTTCTACAGTTCGGTGATGCCTTTTGTATTCTTTCTAACTCCAAACAGTTTTATTTAGCTTAAGGGAGACCTCATAAAGTGAAGGGGTTATTGAAGGCACAACTGTAACCTGCCGGGTTCAAAAGACCTCTCCTAAGCTGAATAAATTCTTATAGAGTTGACATAAAATACAATATTGCTACGTCACCGGAATAAAGGTGTTACTCTGCCTCCAGCGACTTAGTAAACACTGGAGAAGGCAGTGATGTGGTTAAATATAGTTTCTATTTACACTTTCCTGATTTCTCTTCCTCGGCTGAATAACATCGTCTGGTAATATTACAAGAATAAGGTTAAATCTTCGTTTCATGGGACTGGCGGGGTCAAACTGATCTCTCTGTCAAGGTCTGAGGATATCTTTACACTTTGCTTCATACAACTTTTGGCCACATTCATAGCTGGCTTGGGAGGTATCGTAACACATCTTCCTAACCGATCTAATTTGCATATTACATCCTGATCTCATATGTTACTGATGAAAACTGTGTCGATGTAAGAAAGATATCAAATGCTTCCAACATGATTTTAAAGAGGAACATATAAATTAACCGGCCAAGAAAGGGCACAAGAGAGAGTTCCTATGCATGCAATTATACGGCCAATATTCCCTCTAAATCCCCTACACTACCCCATCCGCCTGTCGTATTTTAAATGGATTTACACATTTTTTTAACGCCTCTTCCTTAAGAGTTTTTTCGGCACAAAACACTTAAATATTCTCCAGTACGTTACTTAAATAAACTATGTCGACTAAACGATACACATGACATATAATACTACAGTGTAAAAAACAAAATAAATTGCTAAGGAAGAGGTGCTGAGAAGCCTCCTATACCACCTGGAATACGGTCCCCCTCTTCATCTCAGTCAACAGTCCTGCATATTTGCCTTAACTCTTTCACTGTGAAGAAGAATATATATTACACTGGTGGTATCCCCACATCGTTTTATTCAGCTCATGGGACACTGTTGGAAATGGCAGGGTAAGATATTATCTTCATTAATCCCTTCGCTACTACAGGTCCTTCCCGACATGAAAAAATCGTCTGGTGGAAGCGGGATTGAAATATTAGAGATGTCATTGTAGTTACAGTTATTCCCGAAACTATGACAACTTTTTTTATTCTGACTACCAGCAGAAGAATCTAGTGAACTTTCGAAGGAGCCTCTAGTGTGACTGGATTAATGAAATTTGCAACCTGATTACCTCAGTCCCTTCAGCTGAATAAAATCGCCTGGAAACAGCAAAACTGAAAGAAGAGACTTCAGGCTCCTATGACTCATTCTCAGCTGCACAATGCATCGCGTGGCATGAACTATAACAGAATACTTGCGTTGTCCCGTCCATGAGAAAGTCAATGGTGCCACTATCAACACACTGAACTTCCTACACTCTCCCAACTGAATAAAATCGTCTGGTGTTCAGCTGGAACCGAATTCTAATTTGTCCCGACCACCAGAGCGTTAAGGGGAGATTCTCAGGCCATATTTTATAGGTGAACATGTACCTGAGTTGTACCTTCTATATCGTTTTAGATTCAGTAATTTTTTAAGGCATTATCATAACCAACTCCTTTTCAATCTTTGGTAGAAACATCATGACATTAGAGATTATAAATATTTTTGGTGAATATTTTCTGAGAAAGTAAAAGCGCTTTTATAAAACATTCAGAGAAAATAATCTTGTGTATTTCTACAACGCATTCTACCAACACAACAGATAAGACTTTTGGGTAAGTTTATACCCAAGGTTTGTAAATTCATCAAAAAACTTGCCCCACAACTAATTTTTTCTGCAAGAATATGTAAATTGCGAGAAATTGAGGCTAAAAAATAAGCACAGAAAAATCTTTGTATTTCTGAAACTATTGGGAATAATTGTACCAAATTTGGACAGCCTGAGTGTGAGTCCTAAACAGTGAATTTCTCCAAGTTACATTCGCTCTCTCTTCCTGCCTCTCCCCTCTCTCTCTCTCTCTCTCTCTCTCTCTCTCTCTCTCTCTCTCTCTCACACACACACACACACACACACACACACACACACAGCCAGTGAGAAAAGAGGATATCCATCAGTCAGCCAGTCACTAAACTGAATATTCCCATTCTCTGAACACTAAGCATTTGTGAAAACTGCTGTACGTGAGGTTTTGGGGGGAATTTGGTAAAATATGGAAGCCGTCTATATCAGTCGCCTGCTGCGCGATATTTTTTCTTTTTGCTCACATCATATGATTGCAAATGAAGACTAAAACAACCTATATATATATATATATATATATATATATATATATATATATATATATATATATATATATATATAGCATTTTTTATGGTGGATTTAGCTTAATATTAGGGCGAAAATAACACTAATCTCTGAATAAACTGAGGTTTCAAATTACTTTCTAGCCAGAGGATTGCTTATTTGTTTTCAGGTCCCATCCGACAAACACCGGAAGAGACGGTGTCAGAACATAACTTTAAAAATCGAAATAAAATATGTGGAGTTTTATTTCAGCTATTTTGATGGTTGGAAATGGAAATACAGAAATTAAATTTGATAGTTCAAAACCTGAAAATCGAAAAGTTTACCAAAATATGACTGAGAATCTCCCCTTAACTTGACTCACTAAAATAACCTCCGTTTTTCCTGACACGGCAAAATGTATCCAGCCGTTTGTCCACCATTACTATGCAACAAACTATGCACCACAACACTGCTAAATCGATGTATCGAATAGCAAGTTACTATGAACGTGGTGGACAGAACGGTGACTGTAGGCCAAAGGCTGATGACGAATGAGAGAGAAAGAGAGAGAGAGAGAGAGAGAGAGAGGGAGAGAGAGAAGGCTTGGTTATTGTAGGCAAATGACTAAGGACAAAAGAGAGGCACAAAGGATGAAAGTGACGATTTGAAGAGAAGCTGTGAGAGGGAGAAGAAAATGGGTAGAGAGAGGGGGGCGGGAAGATGGGGAGAAAAAGAGGGGAGTGAAAGGGAGAGAGACATGAAGGGAGATAAAGTGGTGAAAGCAGAGAAAGAAAGAAGAAAAAAGGGGAGCGATTAAGGAGAGTACGGGAATGAAGAAGTGAAAAAAGGAGAGACAATAAAGGAAGGAGAGAAAAGACAGATAATAAACGGGTGGGGGGGAGGAAAGGATAGAGAATAATGGGGGAGAGAATGGACAGAGAATAAGGGTGAGAAAGAAAGTAGAGATACGGGGGGGTGGGGAGAAAGGAGAGATAATAAGAGGGGGGGAGACGAGAGATAATAAGAGGGGGGGAGAAAGGGGAGATAATAAGAGGGAGGGAAAGAAGAGACGTGAGAAAGGACAGAGAAACGAGGTGGTGGTAAGGTGTAGTGTGGTGGTGGTTGGGAAGGTGTAGTGTGGTGATGGTGGGGAGGGTGCAGTGTGGTGGTGGTGGTGGTGGGGAGGGTGCAGTGTGGTGGTGGTGGTGGGGAGGGTGTAGTGTGATAATGGTGGTGGGAGGGTGTCGTGGGGTGGTGCGAAGGGTGTAATGTGGTTGTGGTGGTGGTGGGGAGGGTGTAGAGTGGTGGTGGTGGGGAGGGTGCACTGTGGTGGTAGTGGGGACGGTGTATGGTGGTGGTGGGGAGGGTGTAATGTGTTTGTGGGGAGGGTGTAGTGTGGTGGTGATGGGAAGGTAGTAGTAGTAGTAGTTGTTCCCTAGGCAGTCTGGCCGAACAGCCCCGAGTCCCTTAGCAAGGCCATGGCCGAGACCGGGCTTTCCCACAGAGCTCTCAAAGAGTGTATGTTGTGTTGTTGGCGTAGGTGATTGTGTGCAATACAGTCTTCCATAATGTGCTTAATAGTATGGGGTGCTGTGTTGCATCCTGGACAGGCATCAGCGACGGAGTCATCCAGCCTCTTCTGATAGCTTAAGAGGGCTGGATGGTGCCCACATCTCAGCCTGGCCAGGTGGACCCTGTCCTCACGAGAAAGATAGGATTCAGAAGGGTGGATGTCAGGAGGCCGTGCATGCAGCTGTGTGTTGTCTTTAAGTGACTGAATGGAGCGACGAGTGATCTGAGTGTGGATATGTTTCTGGAAGCTGGTCTGAGGTGGGCGAGGGGGGAGAGATGACAGTATTTGTGTATGGTATCGTGTGCTGGGTGTTGTTTTGATGTTCCTTGGTGTGGGTGGATGTGCTGCCATGTACTGTAGTGGATGTTGTGGGTTTGTGGAGGCTGCAGCAAGAAACCGGGTGCCTCTCACGTCTAGGTGATCCTTGACTTTGAGGACTTTGGTTTCTTGATGTAGGTGGTCTGTGGGTGTAGTAGCTGTGCAGCCTGTGATTATTTTTAGGGCCTTGTTCTGTATGGTCTATAGAGTGTTGTAGTGTGTTTTGGTCAGGTTAGAAGCCCAGGCAGGGCTTGCATAATTCATCACTGAACGTATGTATTGTTTGTATACTGTGGTTGTGGTTTCTTTGTTGTGTCCGAATGTTGTATGGGCAAGTGACCTCAAAGCATTGAGTCTTGGTGTTATTTTATTTTTAATGTTTGTGATGTGTTGTTTAAATGACACTGATGTATTGTATGTTACACCAAGGATTTTGTGTGTGTGTGTGTGTGTGTGTGTGTGTGTGTGTGTGTGATAGGGGAGTGTTGTTTATGGTGAGGTGTGGGATATGACTGTGTTCTGCTGTCCAGTTTGTGAGAAGAGTCACTGTAGATTTGGCTGGGGCTATTTTGAGCCTGTTTGTGATGAACCATTCGTGTAGTGTGTTGAGGTAAGGTTGAATGATGTTTGCAGCTGTGTTTGCGTTTTGGTGTGTACAAGTGTTATATCATCTGCATAGGAAGCTATGTGTATCTGTGGTGTGTGGGGTGTGGGTACGTTGTGCATGTATAGATTAAAGAGTGTAGGGGACAAAACAGATCCTTGGGGGACGCCGTTTGTGAAGTTTCTGATGTTAGAAGACTGACCGGCAAATGTTACGTGTGCACATCTGCCTGCTAAGTAGTTGCCAGCCATCTTTTTGTGTTATTGTGCATGTTTGTGTTGAGTATTTTGTTTGTGAGGTTGTGGCGGGGGATGGCATCAAAAGCTTTGCTACTGTCTAGCGTGACTAGAAGTGTTCTGTGTGGTGGCCTAGCTGAATTCATGCCATCGAAAACTCTCTGTGTAAGGTCTGTAAGAAGGGTGTTTGTGGAGTGTAGTGGCCTAAAGCCATGTTGTGACTGGGCTAGGGGAATGTGAGGTGTGACTAGTTGTAGTATCAGTCGTTCAGTGACTTTAGAGGAGGTGCAGAGGAGTGTGGTGGGGCGATGTGAGGTAGGTAACGTGGGGTCTTTGTTGGGTTTAGGGATAGTGATGATATTGCCATGCTTCCAGAAGTTGGGTATTATGTTGTGTGAGTAGATGTGTCAACAAGTGGGTTGGTGGAGGGTTAGTGCCCCTCCCCGTAAAACAACTAACTCAGTGTCAAATGGCCACCCTTTGCGGGATTGTGGCGTCTGGCAATAGATAGATAGATAGATAGAGTAGATGTAGTTTGATATGTTGGTGAGTGCTTGTATGCCTTGTGGTCCTAGGTGTTTAAGGTGAATGTTGCTTATGTTGTCTGGTCCACAGGCAGATGAGTGTTTGAGGTTGTTAATGACGTGCTTCATCTGGTTGTATGTGAAAGGTGCATAGTCTGGGTCTGTGGGGAACTGTCTCTTACGTCTGATGATACGTCGGTCTTCCGGATGGGGGGTTAGATGGCTGACTTGTGAAAAGTGATTGATGAGAGTGTTTGCTTGCTGTTTGTTTGAGGGTATGGTGTCTGTTGTTGTGATGGCAGGGTGTGATTGTGTGGTGTTGCTGTTGGAAAGTGTGATGCTGTTTAGTGTCTTGTAGAGTTTGCTGATGTTTGTTTTGTGGTCAAGTGTTTGGAGGTAATTTTTCCAGTTTAGTGTTTGCTGTTCTGATATTTTACTGTTTATTTGAGTGTTGATTTCTTGTATTTGTTGTATGGTGTCTTGTGTATTGGGTGTTGGGAAGTATTGCAGTGTGTCCCGTTGTCTGATGAGGCCTTGAATTTCTGGTGTGAAGTTGGGGTTGTGTCTCTTTCTGTTGCCTCTAGGGATGTGTTTTTTGTCTGCGTTTTGTATGATTGTATTGAAAGTGTGCATAGCGGTGTTGATGTTTGTGATGGGTGTACTGTTTAGTGTTTCGAAATGTTCTGTTTCAGTTACAAAGGCCTCCCAGTTGGCTCTCTTATAAGTAGTGTATGTGTGTTTGTGGCCAGCTGGGGTGATTCTGGTTTTGGTAGTGATGATGATTGGGAGGTGATCAGAACCTAGGGTTTTGACCACTCTCCATGATGTACTGGGAGCGAGGTTTGGGGAGCAGAAGGTGATGTCTGGAGATGATGGGAGGAAGAGGGCTTGGTGTGGGATATGGGTATGTTGGTCTAGACTGTTTAGTATGAAAAGATGATCTGTCTGGGATTGTAGTACCAGCCCTCTGTCTCTGTCAGGGTTGTTGACATGCCAGGCCGACGACTTGGCGTTGAAATCACCACCCAGTATGATGTTAGGTATGTTAGTGATGTGGTGTATCTGTGGAGAGTAATTGTGTGGTACTGTGGGGGACGATTGGGGGGGAATGTATGTGTTAGCGATTGTTATGTGCGATTTGTTACCAGCGCGTATTTTAATTGATTGTATTTCTGTTGTGGTGTCATGTGGGGGGAGAAGTGACTTTGTGTGTGCACTGGTATCTGCAAAGTTGATGGATTTGTGTACCAGGGTGATGAGTCCACCTCCACCGCCGTCGGCCCGGTCTTGTCGAATGGTGGTGAAGTTATGGAGTGTCGGTGTTTTCTGTGCTCTGTGTAGTTTTGTTTCTTGTAGGATGGCAATGGGTATGTTCTGTTGTTTGGTGAATTGTGTGAGTTCATGTATTTTGGTGTTTATGCCATCTATGTTTAACTGAAGGATGTTTATGTTGTGTGTGCGATGTGTGTTGGCTGCTGCAGCACGGGGGGGAGGTGGTGTGGGTGGAGGGGAAGGGGTAGGAGGAGATTGTGATGGAGGTAAGGGTTGAGGTGGATTAGGATGGGTTGGAATGGGGGGAGTTGGGGGACTGGATGGTGTGGGAAGGATCAGTGGGTTTGGCTGTGGAGGTGTGAAGGAAGTAGGAGTAGGATTGGAAGGGGGGTTCATGGGTGGGCGGAAGGAGCATAAGGAGCAGGTCCAGGTGTTTGTGTAATGTTTCCTGGATGAAAGTGTTGTGCAGGTGTAATGGGTCCAGTTCTTGCAGGAGTTGCACTGAACTGAACCCTTTGTCTGTCGGCTCGACGTGATAGGTTTTGAGCATATTGGACATATGTATTTGTTGGTGGGTCCTGGATTGCTCTCAATGTGGGAAGGTTTAATGTGGTGGTGGTGGGAAAGTGTAGTGTGCTGGTGGTGGGAATGTGTAGTGTGCTGGTGGTGGGAATGTGTAGTGTGCTGGTCGTGGGAATGTGCTGTGTGGTGGTAGTGCGGAGGGTGTAGTGTGGTGATGGTGGTAGGGAGGATGTTGTGTGGCGGTGGTGATAGTTGTGGTGGGGGGGAATGTAGTTTGGTTGTAGTGGGGGTTGAGTGTACTGTAGTAGTAGTGAGAGTCGGGAGGATGAAGTGTGGTGGTGGGGAGGTTGTAGTGAGGTGGTGGTGGTGAGGGTGAACTGTGGTGAGGGTGTAGTGTGGTGGTAGTGGGGAGTGGGTAGTGTAATGGTGGTGGGAGTGGGGAGTGTGGCAAAATGTAGGGTAATGTGTGGTGTTGTGGTGTAGGCAACGGCTGTGCCTTAGGCTTCATCGTTCTATTAGTTTTATGGTGGTATGTACGGAACGCCACATTATATATTCTGATAATAGCTACATTCCAGACGATATTGGTATTCTCCTGCTCCAATATAAGCTGAAGTAGGACTTAATTATAAAAAAAATAACAAATAAATAAATAATTGAACAAACTAGAGGGGCACTCATTGAAGGGCATCTCTCCAACAAGGCAACGTATTTTCCAAACTACTCTTCATAATGGGTTAGGTATCCTCATCACTGATTAGGGTTTCATAAAAAAAGTTATCCGGATCCAGAATCTGTAATACGATCCGGATCGGTCCTAAAAGTTACTCGATTGTTCCCTGGAACATTGGCTATCCACCCACCAAATTTGGTCCATATCCCCTTTTTACTTTTTGAGTAATCATGCTAACAAACTAAAAAAAAAAGGGGGGGGGGGATGACAACATACTCCCCTTGTCTGAGAGAGTAAACTTAATAAAAATGACTATTGCACCCTACCCATTATTTCAACTGAACCCAAAGATTTTCTTTAGCTGACTACTTCCTAACACACTGAGGACTGAAAACAACCTAGATGATGATGAATCTCTCTCTCTCTCTCTCTCTCTCTCTCTCTCTCTCAAATAACTTTTTTCTCATTAAGGATGAAGTGTGCTAGTAATACAATCACCCATTCTTTGTCTCTCACCTTTTTACACTTGTTCTATCATTCTCCCTAATTTTCCCCAATCTTCATTCCCGCTTCCATCATTATTTTTGCGATTATCAACCCTTTCAATAACGATCACCTTTTGAAATTCATGTTTTACCCTCCACCTGACAAAGTTAGGGGAATGTGTTGTTTTCACCCGGATCACTAGGCGTCCGCCTGTAGAGTTGGGCGGCAGGGCAGCTGGCTGGGCGGAGATTTCGTTTCTGGGCCAGAACTCAATGTATTTACTATAGAATCATGAAAATTTCACATAGTTGTGTCTTATAGTGAACTGGTGCCTTTTGATAGACAGAATACTGTGTCTTGTTTTTTTTTTTTTTTTTTTTTGAAAAATGAAAAAAAAAAAAATCCAAAGACTACAATGCGACCTGCACAAAGAATGTTAAACGTCCTCATGACACTCTCTTTACGCCCAAGTTAGGTGTGCTGGGGAGGTGGGGGTTAAGTGGTCAGATGGAGGGTTGCAACTGCGTAGAGTTGCCTATGTTTTCTTCTTCCAGTCGATTTTATGTAACTCAGGGGAAACTTATCGAAATGAATGAGTTAGATATTCATTAGCTCCTTCATTACCAGATGTCAGCTCTAACCTAAAATATATCGTCCGTAGGGAAAATCAATGAAAATTAAATCACTGTAGTGTTGTAAGAAAAGGAAAGCAGCACTAATTTTTACTTCCCAATTTATTTAGTTTCCTTTGTCTCCTCTGTCTCATTAGTTGTTCGTCAATATTTTTGCCAACAAATTCCTCACATTATCCACTGTATTTTTTTTAACCGTAAAGTGCCGGTGGTAGATGGTGGCGACCATCATCCTTTCACTTGATGTAATGTTGCCACTTCCTCGTTTTTGGCAATCTATCTCTGTGTCTGCCCTCCTCTCTTCCTACTTCTCCCTTTCTTTCCACGCACTTTTTATTGCTTTTTTTTTCTAATTCAAATGGCTCTACACTCAGTGACAAGCCTAATGGTTCCTTGTTAACTGAAACAATTTACAAAGCTTGGTGGTAACCATATGCCCAAATTACGAAGTGGTATGGAGTATACTATGGTGCTCCTGCTAACAGGGTAGAGAGATGCAAATGCATTGTCCACCCGAGAACCAAACCTCCACATTTTTTCGTGTCAGTAGCAAGGTGCTGTCAACCGAAAGAGAACATCGGTTTACTTCGCGGGATGGCCCAGCAAAGGCGGTTGCTTGCCTGTGGTTGATGGGTCAGCTCGGTCTGAAAGAATGGGGTTGATCAACAACTGTAAAGTGCTGCAATCGAATGGCAGATTATCCCTTTGGCCAGAATTTCCAACACACCCCAAGTTTACACAGTCCGTTGCTACCTTGTTTACTCTTACACAGAGGGGGCTCAGTCTGACACTCTCCCTAACACCTCACCTCACATCACCACGCTCGCTCCTCTCCCTTTACCTCTTCCCTTCTGTACTTTGTACTTACTTCTTTCTATTCCTATTTCTATCATCCTGTTTCTTCTCCACCTCGTCTTTCTTCTCTGTTTAAATTTTCCTAGTCTTCCTCCTCCTCTTCCCCACTTTTCTCCTCTTCGGCTTCTCTTTCTGTTTTTTCTCATCTTCATTTCCATACTAAATTATCTCCTCCCCTCTCATTTGTTTTCCTTTTTTTTTCACATTTGCATTGTAATCTCTCCGGTGTAGTTATTTTGTGTCTCCTTCCGCCTCTTCCTCCCGTCAGTGAACTAACCTACGTGACCTAGTTTCTCTTTCGCGAGTATTGTGCTTCCTTCCCTCTCTTCCAATTGTCGACCCTTTCTTTTTTTCCTCGCAGCTTGTTATTTTATTTCTCCCTCTTGTTCCTGTACACCATTTATCACTCCTTCTCCTCGCCCCGTTCTTCTCTTCCTCTTCTTCCCCTCTTCTCCCTCTCTCCATCAACTTCCACTTGCTTCTTCTGGTTGTGTTCCTACTGTCGCTTCTGAAAGCATACCCGTTTTACTCTCCTCCAGGCAACTTTTCATTCCCGATCTTCCTTTCAATTTTCTTTCTGCACAGATTAGCCTACTGCGGCTCAACTTATTTCTAACTTATTATAAAAAAAAAAAAAAAAAAACACCAGGTGAGTGAAAAGCTTACGTTTGTTTACTACGAGGGGACGATAAGCTTACGTTTATTTACCGCGAGGGAGCTGCCAGCCTGAGCCATGTAGCAGAATATTTTCCCGTGCTTTCTAGTTGGGCAAGTGTACGTATGTATGTATGTACAGTATGTTTGAACGTATTTATGTATGTATTCTACTGACACCCAGGAGATCCGGTATTAAATAAAACCATACTGATATCTGCATGAGAGAATATCAAATACTCTTCCTGTATCCGGTGAATTTTCTTATTTACTTTTGCTTCTTCTAAAAGACTCTACGCAACTTAGAACTGACCACTGGTTGACAATGGATTAAAGGCGATTAGATCTAACTTCTCAAGCCTGACAAGTCCTAACTGATATTAAAGAAAGCCGCTGAAAGTAACGAAAATAAATTCCAGCAGACGTCTAATGACTGAAGGGGTTAAAAATATTGTGAAATATCATAAAAAAGAAAAATAAGGAAATAATGAGTCTCCTGACCTTGAAGAGTATACAAGGCTTAAAAAATGAGGGACAACGAAATTTATGAAGCCTACTCGATACTTACATTTGCTTCGAAAGCGAGGCACACCGAGTTACTCACCTCCTGAAAATGAGAAAAAGAAAATGTATGGCCTCTTAATAGCTAATGAATATCTTCTTCTTTCAGACTATCCACCACAAGCAATATATAACTCCATCTATTACTCTGCATTTGATTCTAAAACCCGTCCTTTGCCTCTGCTGTTTCACGTTTCACATGTAATAATTACTGAACAGCCATCCTTAACATTTTAATTTCACACAGCATCCCAAACACTGTAACTCATTTTGTAACACTTCTCGGTAAGATTTGAAACCTATCCCTCCCTTCTACACGCCTGTCATCACACAGTGCACATACAACATGAACCATTTTCACACCATCGACATTTATACTGTACACACCGAGTTAACCTCTTCAATCCTGTGACGAGTTTTTATATATAATTCTTGGTACCACCGAACGAATTTATTCATCAAAGGGAAAACTCTCGCTGTGAAGCGGTTAATGCTGTATATATATATGATTCATCCAGAAAAGAAAAACAAAAAAGTCGTCTAGATGTTGGGGGGGAAAAAAAAAACGCCATCGCATTCAGTATGTTAATGCCGTTATAACTCTCATTCCTCTCCAATATCATCATTCACTGGCAAACCAACTCCCCCCACCCCCCACTTATTCCGTCATGGTGTGCTCACACCTGCTCTTAACCCATTTGTGCCCAGTCTCCTAAACAAAGGTCAAGGCTGGGCATTTTCAAAAGTTAATAATGGTGGGAACCCCAGCGTACGGACCTATGACCTTCCCAACCACGAGCCGATAGGCGGAGGGAGGTCCGCTCAGTACCCTTCCAGCAGAATCCCTCGCACAGCAACCCTGGGAACTAATGGGTTAAATACTTTATCTGATTATAAAGATGACAGGAAGGTGGTGGTGGTTCAGTGGTAGAGTAACAGACTGCCCCCAAACTGTGATATGTGAAGTCCTTTGGCGCCACTTTTGGCCAATTGGATTGCTGTGCCACAGGGAACGGATGGTTAAGTGATTCGAATCCATAATAGTTCATTACGAGAAATCCCTCACCACTGAATGAAATGGTTTGGTGGCGGCATCAATAAAATAAAAAAATGTATCACCGAATCCAGACCTTAATTGATATTTTTGAGTTTTCAATCTTACTTCTCCCATAAGCTGAATACAACTGCCAAGGAAATGCCCGAATAAATAATTAAAATATTACCCTGCTGAAAGTGTTAAGTGAAATAAGGTGTATGCTGCCACTGCAGCCCCAAAGGAGCTACTGGGAACGGGTTGCCTAGTCCATGCCCAGAATCGACTGCATTAAAAAAAAGTACGAGGTGAGGAAGA
This sequence comes from Coenobita brevimanus, assembly GCF_032717465.1. NCBI lineage: Eukaryota > Metazoa > Arthropoda > Malacostraca > Decapoda > Coenobitidae > Coenobita > Coenobita brevimanus. The sequence goes on from NC_136991.1 coordinate 42,827,973, forward strand.
AATGAAGTATTCCAATTAATTATCAGCCTTGAATTCTGACAAAGAGGGAGGCAGTCCAGCACAACACAAGATCGGGCATCGCCACTCCCTCGCAGGAGGTGGTGATCCCTGAACTGATCCGTCTACCGGTACTAAAAATACGTTATTATTCCTCTGCTAAGTAAGAACTGTTTTTGTAGCAAGAACGGACATAACAAGAACCAATATTCTTCCTTTCCTGACGTCGCAGAGTAACAAATCATTTAAGTTTGTCTGTGAATCAGGGCCGGAGTTCTATGTAGAATCCCTGTGTAGGGCATAAGGTCGCTAATACTATGGTGTATTCTAGACAACGCCGGATTACTCGGTATCATTGGCAAGAGCCTGCATGACAAAAAGGTAAACCTTTCGTTGCCATGGATACATTTTGCTGTTTCACTGAGACTGACAAAGAATAAGTTTCTTGTGGTGAGGAAGAACTCTACCCTGACAGAGATGTAACCCTTTCGTTGCCATGGTTTTTCATTCTGACTGACAGCGATTTTCTTCAGCTGTGGGAGATCCTGGTGGTGAAAGCATCAAAACTATTTCTTCAGTTATGAGAAATTCAAGCAGTGAAAGAATCAAAAGTATGTCTTCATTCATTAGAAATCCAAGCAGTGAAAGAAATCAAAACTATTTCTTCATTTATGAGAAATCGTTGCAGTGAAATAATCAAAACTTCCTTCAGGTGTGGGAAATTATAGCAGTGCAAGATTCAAGATTATTCTGATTAAAGAAAAGAATTACAAGAAGCGGCGTTAAATCTCTTCGGCAACACATTTTTTACGGCGTGTTCGGCAGCGGGATGGGGAATTTGCAAAACTGGAAATCTACAGTAATTACGCGCGAAATTCGCTACGTCTCTTGTCTGAGATGACGGCCTCGATAAAATTTGCATCAAACGGCTTTAAATCTCGGTGGCAACCTTTTTCTTCCTTTTTTTACAGAGTTCAATCCCCAGGTTCCGGAATGTTCACTTCCTACACTGTAATGACTTCTGTTTTATTCTTGCTACCACCTGACGACTTTATTCTGATTTGGAGAGAGATCTCGAGTCTGAGGTGCTAAACAGCATTCAATAACCTTTCAACAACAAAAAGTCCTGCAAACCCTCTCGCAGCAATATAGGAAGGGAATAACCTGTCACCCAGCTGTCAAACATGTTCGCCACTCCTCACCCCACTGTGTCTGATCACGTTACCCTTATCAGCAGCTTGTCGGCCTTTTACCTTTCCTTTCTCTGAATTCGAATTGCCCCACTTTCTCTCCTTGTCTCCTCCTCTTCCTTTCTCTTTCTTCTCTTCCTCCTCACCATTTTTCTCCCTGTCTCTTCCTCCATCTCATCCTCCTTTTCTCCAAACAACTTTTATTCTTTTTCCTACCCTCCCCTCCTCCTCTGCAGCTTCTCTCTCTCTCTCTTTCTCTCTCCCCTTTCACCGGAATTTCTTGGCAGCTCTGCCGCTGTTGTACCTCAGTATGGGAATAGCGTTTATTCCTGTTCTATTTTTCTATTGACAGTTTACCTACCTGCCAATCAATCTATCTATTCATCTACCTTTTTGTCTATCTCATATACTGGTTTCCTATTCAATTCCCATTGATATGTACAGTATACTAGAATACCTGGCACAGGCTTGTAATCTCGATATAAGTACAAACCGACCACCTTATCTGACTCTCTCTCACACACACACACACACACACACACACACACACACACACAGATACAGTATAGAGACAGACAGACAGATACAGACAGACACAGACAGATATAAACATCGTTAATCTTACCCTTACCGCCTCTCTCCTTTAGTCTTCGTAGTCTTTTTGTATTTCCTGATTTCTGTCTTACTTTGTATTTTCCTTATTTCTCCTCTTTGTCTGTCTTATACGTTGCTTTCTCCCTTACTGCTTATCTGCCATCTTTTCTCTCTTCTTATTAACTTACCTTTATTTCCTTCCTTACTCTCGAGATATATTCGTTTCTCCCTCTTCTCCCTCCACGCTTCTGTAATCTCCCTCTTATTTTTTCCCTTCCCCCTTCCTCAATAATCTTCTTCTAGTCTTACTCTTGCCTCTCTACTCCCCGCCCTTTCTAGTTCCCTCCTCTCTTCTCATCTACCTTTCTCCCTCATTAATCTGTTTTCATCTTTCGTTCTTCCTCTTCCTTGTTTTTTATCAACCGATCTTCCTCCCCATTCATTTCTCCTACTTCTCCCCCATTCCTCCCCTTTTCTCATTTCTCCCCTTCCCTTCTTCCAGCTTCCACTTTTTCCCTTCTCCCCATTCCATACTATCAGTTCTCTCTCTCTCTTCCCTTTACAATTTCGTATCCTGTCTCCTGATTGTGCTGTCATCTTTATCCTTTATGTATGATACATCACCCTTATTATTCTACAGTACAGCATTCTCTCTCTCTCTCTCTCTCTCTCTCTCTCTCTCTCTCTCTCTCTCTCGTCAACAGCCCATCACTCACATTCTGCCCATCTCTCAACTTTCACTTTTTTTTTTGTTTTTTTACAATTTTATATGACCCACGCCAAGTACGATAACTGAACGCATCACAAATTCTATTTATTCAGTAAATTCATTTTAGTGTATATCGGGACCGCGTTGTTGCTGAAAAACTGCTGTGAACCTGGGAGTCTGGGACGAGTATATATTAAGAGCAACTAGTTTTATTTATTAGTTTTAAATGATTTAGACTGCCCTCTTTTTACCAAAGAACTCGTATTCTTTTATTTAGGGTATAACTTGGAAAATGGTTTAATTTCAAATTTCAAATGGTTTACCAAGGGTAGGGATGAATTAACGTATTATTATTGATTTCAGTTAAGAATTAAGGAAGTAAGTTATTACTCTGTGTACAGCAAAATTTACTCATTGATGCAATTATCGTACGGTAAGAAAATTGAATCAGTTTACCCTGTTTTACCAAAAAAAAAATAGTTTCCTTTTATGTAAATTAGAACCAAGATCATTGTTTGATGTGTAAAGTATATACAATTATTACAAATAATTTTATATATTTTCATTACTTCTCTATCTTGAAAAATTTTGGTTGATCTTGAAAGATTTTTGAAGCCCATCTTGAAAATTTTTGTTTTGACCGCTGGAATCACTGGTCCAAATATCAAACTTATTTGGTACTCCCAGATGCACGAGTGACACTGAATGATGGACAGGTATTGTACATGAAAGAAAGTCGCAACAAATGGTCATAATGGTGGTATTTAAAGAGCCTACATATTTCGCACACCATTAAATTAGTCCTACACAGTTGACGTCTGCATGATTTGCAATTATATGTGACAGTGAGCGCTGTGGAAACGAAATGTTTGAATACTGTCTGTCCTCCGTGACACCAATCCTTCATTTCAGAGTTTCAGGTATTTTCACTCTGAATTTATCTAACCTGATCTGATCCAACTTACCAGACCTGACCCAATCTACTCTAACCATGTCTGGTATAATCAAACCTATTGTATATTGTAATGGCCTAGTTAATCACTTCCAGTGACTTTCTTGTGATCCTTCTCAATCCCATCCTACCAGCAATATCTTTCTATATCTATCTATATACCGATTCGTCTGTCTGTCTCTATCTGTCTGTCAATCTATATACGGATCTATCTATACAGTCTATAATGGACAATCATGGGGGAAACGTTATACACTTGTCTAACCACCCCTGAACCACTCAAACACCTACCCATACACATGATTCGTTATCATCACAAAAATTCTCGACGACATTCAGCAGTTTTCCTACCACATCAAACATACTAAATACCTCCCACGGTCCCTCCCTGTTAATACTGCGACATGTATATTGCGGAACATTTGTGATACCTAATTTGTTCACTTCCCCCAAACTCTGTCATACTGAAATTATTTGGTCCACACAACCCCTACCAATTCATGTACTGCCTTGTTTATTATTCACCCGATATTCAAGTACCGGTAATACCTTCTACATCATTCTTCTTCCTGAAGCCTCCAACTCTCTCAACATTTGCTCCGTGATAAATGCTGCTCTCACTTCGGTCACCTGTAACAGAGTACAACCACATTTTTAACTGTACTCGTCCAACTACACTAATACAAGCTTTCAGGATTAATTTTCATAAGTTCACTGAACTCTCCCCACTGCATCAAACATTACTACAAAAACCTTATTAAAACCTGCTGTTTTCCCATTACCCAACCTTTTTAATAATTAACCCTTCAATCTTATAACGTACATATCATGTTATTATTATTATTACCACAAGATTTTATTCAGCTTGAGAGACGAGTTTTCGAACTGAAGATATATATAGCCATAATTAGCCCCTTTACTACATGCAGATTTCCTTTGTTGAAAAACTCGTCTGGTAGTAGCAAGAATAAAACAGGATAAGACGTCATCGTATTGAAGGGGTTAACCAAACTGGAGTGCGCTGGAACCAGTGGATAGTTATACAATCGTTTCTCAGAACCGCAGTGCAGCGTACTAGTGCGGACAATTATATCAATAACTTTTTAGTCACACAATTATGAAGGTCTTGAAGATTACGAAAAGTTTGTAGGGCTCCAAAGATCACATCACTGGATTTCGAAATTCGTTGTTCACAGTCTCTGTATTTTTTGTAATGAAGCTCGACAATAGGCTAATGTTTCCTGCTGTGCTGTAGAGGTTTGCTGGTAGAGCCAAGTTAATGTCAAACAGGTGGAATTATGTAACCATGTATTGTATCGACTAGTACGCACAATAAAAATACAACACTCTAAACCACACGCAATTATGACACGATTCAGCTGCAGGAACGAGACTACTGAACAACAGTATTTTACAATGTCCCGTAACGAAAAAAATTGTTTATAAATGTATTCAATGTCTGTAGAAAATAATAGGGCCATAATGTAATAACAGCTGACATGCATTTTTCATACCGTATGTTGATTTAATCACAGAGCTTACCAACAACAAAAATGGCAGATGTTTTAGGAATGTTTTCAGGTGATTAACACGGCCACTGGATTCATGTAGATCGATGGGCATTTTGTTAAAACTGCGTCGATGTTTTATGGTTTTACCATCATTATTACATTTACTCTTGTTAACCCATTTACGACAAGTGTCCTCAATATAGGACGGAACTGGGCATTTTGAAAATTTAACGAAGAGGGGAACCCCGGGGAAGGGACCTATGAGCTCGACCCACCTTGACACTGACCCACCTACCGCTAAATAGGGAGTGACCCCCCTGATATAATGAGGCATTTTATAGAATGCGGACTTGAAAGATGTACCTCTAAGTTTTGGTTTCATGTCTATATGACGAATTTTAAAGGAGTTGTAATGCTGTGTTTTTAAGGCGACTTCTCGTCGTAAAAACACGAGCACTGGAACGGGGTCCTTTTACTAGACCGGATGTAATGCACTAACAAAGGAACAGGGCATAAAAAGAGACAGTACACCGAATCACATCTATTGCTTAAGTTCTACTCATTACAGTGTACATACAACAATATTTGACACATAATAGAACAGAGATACAATATTACACTCGTTTACATAGCCTGATCCAATATACATTAATACATGGCACAGGGCAGTCGTGGATATGTTTTACTGTTACTTAGATATCACTTCACTGTGGTTGTCAGTTTGGATTAATTATCGTGTCACTGGTGGATAATAATAAATGGGGGAGTCTCACTTTGGTTCACTGTGATCGGGAGTCTGTGGCGGAGATATTACTATAATAGAGGTAGGGTGCGTATGGCGACATCCGACACTGTCACCAAGTCGCGGGAGAACACTTCACTTGCCTTTCGGCTCACTCACGCACCTACCTCTAGTTCCACAGAAAACTCCCCGTTTCCTTCCAATAGAGGGGGACTGAACTGTTTAACGCTTGCACACGAATTTCTATGATACCACTGTTTAATATATCTTTTATTAGACACTGCCACTGTGCATTGGATCACTGTCACTGTATTCGGGGTCACTGTCACTGTCACTGTTTTACCCTTGTTTCTTGGGTGGTTAAGTCACTGGTACTTACTGTCAGGGAGGCTCCTTTGTTTGGGGCCTCGACCTGAGGGGCGGCTCCTTCCTAGGGCCGCACTGGTGGGGTGCTGGGAGGGCCTGTGGTCTGGGGGCCTCGACCTGATCGGGGGCCCTCGGGGCTAGGGCCGAACAGTCGGAGGATTCGGGCCTGCTTCCTCTGCTTCCGGGGAGTGAGGGAGCCTGGGTTTCCGTCGTCGTAGACTGCGGTGGAAGGTCTGGGCGTCCTGGGACTGCGGGTGCTCAGGGGGAGAGGCGCCGTCAGGGCTGGGCTGTGGCAGCGTCTCCTGTAGGGCTCCGACAGGGTTAAGGAACACCTGGGTGTGGGCGGTAAACCCGCTATCGGGCCTTGCCACCACTCTAACGCCTCCTCTTGGCCAAGAAGCCTGGATGGCGACGAAGGGCTCCCCAAAGGGAAAGAGGCTACAGGGAGACTCACGCTCTTCGTGGTTCCCTGAGTGTGTTCATAGGGCTGAGTTGGGGCTCTACTTCCCCTAGTGTGGACTTTGGCTGGAGCCGTGAACTTGCCCGGCGTGCGAGGGACACCTATAGGGTGATCGAGGTCGCCCTTTCACCGAGGCAAGAGGCCGTCGATGTGGTGTTCCTCCCGCAGTAGGAGACAAGCCGGAGTGAGGGGCTCAAGAGCCGCACTCTCTCCAATACGGACAGATCCTACCGTCAGGGAATTCTCCACCCTGGTACGTGCCCCAGCCGGAGCCGAGTGTCTGCCCGTATGGGAAACGACTAACGGAGAAACGGGATCACCCATCTGCTCCGGCGAGAGGCCGGCCCCGAGTCGCCGCTTCCGTAATTGGGTAGCGCTACACGTACGGTAGCAGGGTCTCTCTACCCTGGACCGTATTCTGGCAGTAGCCAAAGTACAACTGGAGAGGGATGCACACAGGCAACTCTCTCTCCTCAGCGTGTTAAGGCCGGAGCCTGGGGTCACCTTCCCCTTTACACGCTCTGTCAGGCCGTAGCCTGTGTCTATTTCTCTCTTATGGCTGTAGCCTTGGGCCTCTTCCTGCCCTTGGGCCTCTTCCTGCCCTAGAGGGTGTAACAAGACCGTCAAGACGGTGTTACCTGGGACTGACCTCTTTTCAGTCCCACCCCTGGTCTGACGGTCACTACCCCGCCTGCACAGTAGTTCAGTTTGCCTGAACGCCTGGGGTTGGGGCACTTGCGGGGAATAGGGGCTCAGGGTCGGGATGCCCCGATGACCCTCTTGCACGAGGTCACTAACCTCACCGGTGTGTCCTCCTGGGGTGGTGGTGGGGTGGCGGCTCGGCGGTGGTGTGGGGGGTGGTGAGGTGGGAGGTCCTGTGGCGGGCACAGCGGGCATTTTACCACCCTCCGCGTCGTTGAAGGCACGGCCCCGTGACTGGAGGTGGTAGGTGGTGGAGGTGGCTGTCTGGTAGGCCGGGGTAAGGTGTTGGGTGAAGCTGACCCAGTGCGTGGTGAATTGGTTGGGCTCCTCGTGGGGGCAGAGCGTGAAGTGGAGGGAGGACGGCTGGTTGGTCCGGCGTAGGAGGCGTAGCAGGTGGTCGGTGCCTCTGATTCTGGTTGGTGGGTGGTGGTGAGGTTGCCATCGGACCCTTGTTACCTTCATCTCGGGGAATGGTGCCTGGAGGGGAGATGAAATTTGAATGCTGGAGAGTGATGGGAGGTTGGTGTTTTTATTTGGGCTGATGTGGTGGAAGGAGCGTTGTCCTTTGGGGAACTGGGAGTTGGGAAAGTTCCAACGTGCTTGGTGGAGGGGTAGGGTTATGGGGGAGGTGTTGGGGGTGGGTGGGGATGGTGGATTTTGGGGTAGGTGTGTGCTGCGTGGAGGTGTCGGGGTGTATCTTGTGGGTGGGCGTGAGAGTCGTCCCAATCTGGTGGTGGTCGTGGTTATGGTGGGTGTGGGTGGTGAGGCTGGTTGAGTGCGTGGTGGCAGTGAGGGTGTACGGTGGTGAGGTGGGGGGGATGGTTGGTGGTGCGGTGTGACGTGTATAATGGGAGTGGTCATGGGGGAGGGCGGTGGTGGGTGTGGGGTTGGCGTGATTCTCGGGGGAGGTGGGCGGTTGTGGTGGCGAGGGCGGCCTGGGTGGGGTGGATTGAGGGGTGGTGGGTGGATGGGTGTTCGGTGGGTGAGTGTCTGGTTGTGAAGTAGGGGTGGTGGTATGTGGTTGCGGTGATGGTGTGTTGGGTGGAGGGCTGGTAGGCGGAGAGTTTGAGGAGGGGGGTGAGAAGGAGTAGTAGGAGTCTGGGGGGTGAAGTTGAGGAAGGTCAGGGTGGCCAGGTGTGCGGGCCTGGGTGGAGGTAGGCTTAGTGCGGGGGTGGGCGGTGTCGGGTGGGTTGAAGGGGCACACGTGGCGGTTTCTGTATGTGCGATGTTGCCCCTGTTGATCCACGGTGACTTGATATGGATTAGGCACTCGCACAATTTTGTAAGGTCCATTGAATCGGGGGGAGGTCTTCGGTGGGGTAGGGAGGTTTGCAACCACCACAGATTGGCCAGGTGTGTATGGGTTGGAGTGGATTGTGTCAGGTGCTAGATCTTGCTTTGAGTGTAGGTGGTAGAGGCGGCGTTTGAGGTGGTGGAGAGGGTCGGTGTTGGAGGGTGGAGTGGGCGGTTGTAGGTGGTGGCGGAGGGGTAGGAGTAGGGGTGGTTCCCCGAACACTCTCTCGTGCGGGGTTATTCCATCTTCTCTTGGGCACGTATTTAACCCCCATTGTATGATCTTTACGTGTGCAGGCCAGTCTTCATTTCCCGTTTGCGTAATGCGCGTGCGGACTTGGTTCATCAGGGAGCGATGGCTTCTTTCGCATACGCTGTTGCCTTGGGGCCAGTAGGGAGATGGGTGGGAGATGTTGTATCCAAATATGTTGGCTAGTTCTTCCCAGATTTTCCCCGTAAATTCTGGGGCATTGTCCGAATGGATGGCCTGTGGAATCCCGAAATAAGGGAAAACATGTCGGGTGAGGGCGTTGGCGACTGACGGTGCAGTGTGGTCCTTGGCGGGGCAGGCGATGATGAACTTAGAGTACACATCCACGAAGGTAATTATGTACTTGTAGCCTGATTTTGGTGTAAGGGGGCCGACGACGTCTAGGGAGAGTAGTTGCCACGGTTTTTGTGCTGTGACTTTTCCTGTAGGGCCTGGTGTTCGGGTGATGTCTTTGCCAAGAGCGCATGCTCGGCATGATTGTATGATCTTCTTTGTGATGGTGGATGGGTTAGGGGTCCAGTACATATCGTTAAAGATCTGTAGCAGCTTCTTAGTTCCTAGGTGGATGCCGTTGTGGGCATGGAGGTGGAGCATGGTGTCGTGGGCCGTGGCTGGGCTGAGGACAATGTGTCCGTTCGGGTCAAAGAGATGTTCGCCATGTGGGTGGAGTTTGTTGAATGTGGTCTGTGGAATCCAAGTTGGGCGTTGTTTGTTAATCCACATTTTAACCAGGTCGGGTTCTTCTTTGATGGCGCTGATTGGGAGACGGGATAGGGCATCGGCGTTGGTGTGTAGCTTGCCTGGTCGGTACGCAATTTCGAAGTCATATTCTTCAATGGTTTCTCGCCAGCGTATCAGTTGGGCATTGTTAGTATTTGACTGTCGTAGCCACTGTAGGGATTGGTGATCGGTAATGACTACTACGTGGGTGCCCGAGATGTAGGACTTGAAATATTCTAGGGACCAGATGATCCCTAGGCACTCACGCTTTGTGGCCGCGTAGTTCCACTCTGCCGTGTTAAGGGTGCGACTGGCACAGGCGATGATGTGTTCTCTCCCATTTTGTACCTGCGCAAGGACAGCTCCTATGGCGATGAGGGACACATCGGTATACAGGCGGAATGGGAGATTGTAGTCTGGGAACGCGACTACTGGCGCGGTGGTTAATTTTGATTTGAGGGTGGTGAAGGCTGTTTGTCTTGTCTCGGTCCATAGAAAAGGTTCACCTTCTTTTGTTAGTTCGTGAAGGGGTTTTGCGATGTCAGCGAATCCTTTGACGAATCACCTGTAATACGATGTTAACCCCAGGAATGCTCTGACTTCGTGCACGTCGCGGGGGAGTGGGATGTCTGCGATGGCTCGAAGCTTATCTGGGTCTGGTGAGATGCCCTCGGCATTAATGAGATGTCCCAAAAAGGAAACTGATCTCTCTGCTAATACACATTTCGTAGGTTTCAGTTTAAGTCCTGCTTGGCGTATGTGGTGAAACACTTGCTTGAGGTGGTGAAGGTGGTCGGTCCATGTGCGACTGAAAACAATGACGTCGTCGAGGTATGCTAAGCAAATCTCCCAAGTTAAACCGCTAAGGACGGACTCCATTAAACGGGAGAATGTGGCAGGGGCGTTGCAGAGTCCGAAAGGGAGGACATTGAACTCGTAATGTTTGCCATTGGATGTGGAGAAGGCGGTTTTGTGTTTGTCGTCGGGATGCACAGGGACTTGCCAGTACCCCGACTGCAGGTCTAAGGTGGAGAACCATGTCGAGTCATGTAAGGAGTCCAGTGAGTCGTCGATGCATTGCAGGGGAGTGGCGTCTTTGATTGTGACATCATTTACTCGGCGGTAGTCAACGCAGAAGCGCATTGTCCCATCTTTTTTTCTTACGAGTACCACCGGAGAGGACCATGGGCTAGTAGAGTTGGAGATTACGCCGGCATCAAGCATGTCCTGGACCTGCCAGTCTTCTTCCTCTCGTTGCTTAGGATTTTTCCGTCGTGATGGTTGGCGAATTGGAGGTCCTGTCGTGTGTATCTCATGGCTGAGATAGGTGGTATGGCCAAGGTCGGTCGGGCCTGAGGAGAATAGATCTTGAAAATCCAGGAGGAGTTGTTGGAGGCTGTTGGTTTGGGCTGGGGATAGGTGTGATGGTAGGGTGGGGAGAGTGGGTGGGTCTGGGAGCGGCGTTTGGCATGATTCGGCTTCTTCAGTGTCGCCGATGATGAGTCCTCTTGGTAAGGTCAGTGGTGTGGTAGCGAGGTTGGCGACACGGATTTCTTGGGCATGTGGGGGGAGGAAGGTAGGGCTTACTAGACAGGAAGAGAGTGGTCCGGTGGGGATGGATGGTGAGAAGAGAACGGAGGTATGGGAAGGTTTGTTAAGTTTTACCCAAGCTTCATGGTGTGGTGGAATGGTGATAGAGGAGGCGACAGTGGCTGGAAAAGATGGGGAGGGGTGCAGATGATGAGTGGTGGGTGGTGGTGATGGGAGTCTAGTGGTGTTAGGGGCTGGGTTGGGTTTAGGTGTGTCTGTGGTATGGGACAGGTGAGTGTCTGATGGTAGTGTGTGGGGGTGGGTGTTCTTGGTGTGCCTTCGATGTTTGTTTGTTTGTTTTTTCTTCCTTATTCTTGACTGCTGGTTGGTTGTGGTGGGCTGATTGAAGTGGAGGCGGCATTGATGGCAGTCAATGGTGGCATGTAATTTCTGGAGGAGATCCAGCCCTAAATATCCATCGTATTGACTGCATGTTGAGTCGAATATGATGAATGGGTGGCTAGTGAATATTTGTTGATGGGTGTGGGTCTGAAGGGCCCGAGTTTCCCCACGGATAGGCAGGGGGCCGTCCCCTGCGTCGACGAGGTTGGCTGAGGTGGGGAAGAGGGGGCCGAATGCACCCATGTGGCGGGAGTAGAAGTGGGAGTAGAGGCACGATCTGGCTGCTCCCGTATCCACTAGTAGACGTCCCTTGACCCCGTTTAGCCAGATCTTGTCGTAAACAGGAGGTCTGTAGTTGTGTGAGGTGGCCCCCGCCACCGTGGGGAGGTGCAGGGGCGGGCCTAAAAATCCATCTGCTGTGGAGTGGTGTCCTCTTGGTCGTCATCGTCTGTTCCCGAGAGGGCGTGCGTCGGTGTGTCGTCTTCCTGGGCGTCGTCGTCTAAGGAGGAGACTTTCTTGCGCCCTTGTTGAAAGCTTCTGCGCCTGCTAGCTTTGAGCTGTTCCCTAATGTCGTGTAGAAGGCAGGTGCGGTTGCAAGCCGTGAATTCCCAGGGGTTAATGGTGATGAGGTTTCCTTGTTCCCTCGGGTTTGAGCGCTTCTTTTGGGGGTAAGCTCTAGGGACTGTGGGGGGCGGCTCAGCAGCTGGCTGATGAGGCGGCAGTTTAGGTTTGCAAGGGGGTTGTTGCCTTGTAGGAAAACGTGTCACCACGTGGAGTGGCTGTGGTGTGGGGCGGGCGGCGAGCAGACGTCGGACGAGTTGTAGGTCATTTTCCATGTCCCCTGACGGGTCGTAGATTGAGAAATGCTCCCTGACTATGCTGGGGAGGATTCTCAATAGTGCATTGAATGTAAGGATATCCCGGGCATTTGGTGGTGCCTCAGGATAGGCGGCGCTGATGAGGCGCCTAGCCCGGGTGAATGTGTCATCCAGGTTTCCGTCGTAGGTGAGGGCGTCGAGTTGAGAAAGAGCGACAACTCGGCCTATTGATGGCGTGAAAGCCTGTCTCACTATTTGTGAGAATTGGTCCCATGACAGTTCTGGGACGATTTTTGGTGCGACACTAATGATTATTTTACCCAAGTTAGGTAGAGTGACAGCGATCTTTTCTCTGTCTGAGTCGAACACTATGTCCAGGAGGGGTTTGACCATGTCCAAATATACGCCTATGTCGCACTGATCCGGGTTGAACCTCGGCAATTGGATGTGCGGTTTAGCTGCCATTGTAAGTTCCCTTTCGTGTTCCTCCGTGCGTTAGTTGGATCTAGAACCACCGCTTGCCACCAGTGTAATGCTGTGTTTTTAAGGCGACTTCTTGTCGTAAAAACATGAGCACTGGAACGGGGTCCTTTTACTAGACCGGATGTAATGCACTAACGAAGGAACAGGGCATAAAAAGAGACAGTACACCGAATCACATCTATTGCTTAAGTTCTACTCATTACAGTGTACTGTTACGGAACAGAGAAAGATAATGTACACTTTAAGTGAGAATACGAAGAGTCACTACTGTCCCGTAAAGTTCCAGGTTCAAAACAAAAGAGTTAGGTAAAATTACAAGTTAAAGTTTAATGCTCAAACTAACAACAAAACATTCAGGACTCATAAAGATAATGTAATGGCAAATAAACAGGTTAAATATATGGTTAACTGCAATAGCCTCTATTAACACGAAATTAGCAAGAGTAAATTTTATCTAAGTCAGCCCTGATAAAATGAGATACCAGATAATACTCAGTGAATGCCAGATAAATAATTACAGATACAAACTATTATCAAAAATGACTGACATAAAGAACCCCACACGAATCACAAAAACTTCACTAGGCCTACAAATTAAACTTATGCTATACAGTACAAGAAAAAAATACAACAACAGTTATACTCAAATTACACACAGCTGCTAGATGGTTGGAGACTTCTTGAGCACTCACAATAATAATATCTGTACAGGGGAGGACAGAGATGTGAACAAAATGAGGAGCAGATCTAAGTGGCAATGATGCAGAGACTGAGCTCATTATATAGGGGCCAGCAGAGCCCGACACAACTTGTAATAAGGACGCGCAAATGAAGCGATGGGGACAAACGGTCGACAATCCCGCACTGAATAACAGAAAGGACGACTTACTCTACTATAACGGTAGAAGGGGGGACTGAGGCAGAACACGCTCGTGATCAAACATGCAGCAACTGTGCGTTAAAATTACACAAAGGATGATGAAATCATAGGCTATGTAACACCTCCCCACAAAGAAAAAGAAATTTACAAAGGAAATTTCTTATTACTCTAAAACAATCTGTCTAAAGTCTGGATAAGCAATCTGCAATAACATTTTCTTTCCCCTTGACATGTTGTATGTCTAATGAATACTCCTGAAGAAGTAGACTCCATCTTGTCAATCTCTGATTTTTATCTTTAAACTTACTAAGGAATTTCAGTGGGTTATGATCGGTATAAATGACTATGGGGTCAAAACCAGAACACAAATAAAATGAAAAATGCTGTAAACCCAAAATCAAGGCCAAAAGCTCTTTCTCAATAGTTGAGTAGTTCTTTTGAGGTGGAGTGAACTTCTTACTGTAATAAGATACAGGATGTTCAATACCCTGATCATCCTCTTGCAGCAAAACAGCCCCAGCTCCTGTATCACTTGCATCAACAGCCATCTTAAAAGGCTTAGCAAAATTTGGAGTAGCGAGCACTGGCTGACTTAATAGAATAGCTTTAAGTTTGTTGAAAGAGGATTCACAGTTATCGGTCCAGACAAATTCAACTCCCTTTTTCAGTTGGTCTGTAAGTGGTGATACAAGAATAGAAAAGTTAAGAACAAATCTCCTGTAATAACCTACCATTCCCAAAAATCTTTGTAGCTCTTTCCTACTTTTAGGACTGGGAAGATCACTTATAACCTGAACCTTAGCTCCTGGTGGTGCAACATGTCCATCACCAATTACATACCCAAGGTACTGAACTTTAGCTTGACCAAACTCACACTTTGATAAATTAGCTACAAGATTAGCCTGAACTAAACGGTCAAGAAATTTACTGACATGGCATAGATGATCTTTCCAGTTGTCACTGAAGATTAATACATCATCAATATAAACAACACACCCTGCCAAACCCTCTGTTACAACATTCATGAGCTTCTGAAATGTGGCTGGTGCATTCTTCATACCATACGGCATTACAGAACATGCAAAAGCCTTTCCTAGTGTTACAAAACATGAGATCTCCCTAGCACGTTCAGTCATAGGTACTTGCCAGTATCCCTTTAACAAATCAAACTTACTTATGTACCTAGCCTTTCCGATCTTGTCTATGCAATCTTCTACACGAGGGAGAGGGTAAGTGTCTGTTTTAGTTATCTGATTAACACGTCTGTAGTCGATGCAAAGCCTATGTGACCCACCTGGCTTAGGGACTAGAGTGACAGGAGAACTCCACTCGCTCTGACAGGGCTCAATCATCTTGTGGTCCAACAGGTAGCCAAGCTCCTTCTGGATGAGAGGAACTTTCACTGGGTTCACACGGTAAGGAGGCAATTTAATTGGCTTTGCGTCTCCAACATCAACATCATGCATCAACACAGTGGTTCTTCCTGGAGTGGCACGGAACACTTGCGGGTACTCCTGCAGTAATGCCGAAAACTCCTGCCTTTCCTTGGGAGGTAGATGAGAAAGCTTAGTCTGGAGATCATTCATGATATCAGGATTCTTCCCCAAACTATCACTCAGGCTCATGCTGCATGGGAGAACTTCACTTGTAGACTCGGGTGGAACAGCTACAGTGCAGACTGGATTATTTTCGTCCCGCCTGTGATATAACTTTAGCATGTTGATGTGACATAGTTGCTTGCTCTTTCTACGATCTGGTGTGGCGATGACATAGTTGACATCACTGAGTTTCTTCTCCACGAAATAAGGGCCACTAAACTTGGCTTGAAGAGGTTGCCCATGAACTGGTAGCAGAATCAAAACCTGATCTCCTGGCTGAAAGTGGCGTAACCTGGACTTCTTGTCATACCAAGTCTTCATCTTCTCCTGAGCAGCTCCTAAATTCTCTCTCGCCAGCTGTAAAGCAGTGGACAGCCGTTCTTTGAACTTCATCACATACTCCAGCAGGTTGACGTCATCTTCCTCCGACAGCCAGCATTCCTTGAGTAACTTAAGGGGTCCTCTTACTTCATGGCCAAACAGTAGTTCAAAAGGTGAGAAGCCCAGTGATTCATTTGGAGATTCTCTTGCGGCAAACACAACGAATGGGAGACCTTTATTCCAGTCTTTCTGATGTTCCAAACAGTATTTCTTGAGCATCGATTTGAGTGTTTGATGATATCTCTCCAACGCTCCTTGGGTCTGGGGATGGTAAGCTGAAGACGTGATCTGGGTGATGCCCAACTCTTTCAGAGACTGCTTGAAAACGTTTGACATGAAATTACTTCCCCGGTCCGACTGCACCTCCCTGGGCAGACCAAACTTTGTGAAGAACCCCAGCATTTCCTTAACCACGTTCTTTGCTGAGATGTTTCTAAGTGGAATGGCTTCAGGATAACGAGTAGCCATATCAATCATGGTCAACACATAAGAAAATCCTGAAGAAGTCTTAGGAAGAGGGCCCACAATATCCACCAACACACGGGTGAAAGGCGCCTCAAAAGGAGGAATGGGAACTAGAGGTGCAACCTTTTCGGTCTGATTACACTTCCCCACAACTTGACAAGTGTGACAAGACTTACAATACCAGGAAACATCCCTGAAGATACCTGGCCAGTAGAAGTGTTTCAAAATGCGTGCCACAGTCTTCCTCACTCCAAGGTGTCCTGCCAAACTGGAATCATGAGCCACTCTAATGATATCCTGCCTACAAACACGAGGGATGACAACTTGATGTACAACCTCCCATTCACAGTCGGCTGTTGCTGTTGGGGGTCTCCACTTCCTCATAAGTACTCCTGACTTTACATAATAACAAGTAGAAGCACCGGCTGACTCTTCTTCACTGTAAGCAGAGTTAGCTAGACCTTTCAACTCAGGGTCAGCAACCTGCAACTCAACCAACTCTTGACGAGACAAATTATCAACACTACGGGGTACTGCCTCATCTGGTGAGTGGTCCAAATTAGCAAGAAAAGTGTCAGCTAGGATAACATCATCATCATCATTATCCTCTAAATCACCAGTAACTTTAGACTTAGCCCTAGTGACAGCACATGCAGGGAACACATCAGGGACATCACAATCCTGGGACGCAGCCACTGGCTCACTAGACAACTGAGGAGCTGGACACACTTGACTTCCACCAATATCATTTCCAAGTAAGAAAGTTACACCTGACATTGGGAGTGTCTCAACCAACCCAACAATAACAGAACCATTAACAAAACCAGACTCTAAATTCACTCTGCACAGAGGAACAGAGAAGTAATTATTCCCTACACCTTGTAAGATTACAGTTTCATCAGAGGAATTAACATTAGAGCCTAGAACACTGGTCAGCATAAGGGATTGGCAAGCACCTGTATCACGATATATTTTAACTGATTTCCTGTCATTACTGTCCAGAGGACTGACAAAACCATCAGACAGGAAATTAGCACATGAACTCTTGAGAGTGTCACCCACGTTACTGCTCAAAAGAGGAGCTCCATCATGAGAATTTAAGTTACCCCTCAAAGCAGGTTCAGTTAACTCAGTTAAAGAATTCTGGGAACTCTCAAGAGTGGACACTAGACCAATTGACTGAATATTTAAAGACTCCTTTTTGTTCACATCACGCTGTCTCCTGAAACATCTCTCCGTAGTATGACCAAGCTTACTACAATAAGTACATTTACTTTTCTGAAATCTAGAGGTGAAGCTGGTATTTACTTCCTGAGAAACATCATCCTTATTCTCTTTCCTGTTACCTGTACTCTGAGTAGAGGCAACGTACTTACTCTCAGCTTTTCCTTTTTCTTTAGAATATCTCTTGTGAGTGAGAACATACTCATCAGCTAAAACTGCAGCATCAGACAAATTATCTATTCTTCTCTCATCAAGATATAGGCTTACATCTTTATAAATACACCTTTTGAAGTCCTCCAGCAAAATCATCTGCTTAAATTTGTCAAAATCAGAATCCACATTCTTAGAATTTAACCACTGCTCTAACAAATCTTCTTTGATTTTTGCATACTCAACATGGGATTGCTTATCTTGCTTGTAAGTTGTCCTAAATTTTACTCTATAGGCTTCAGGAACAAGCTCATAGGCCTTAAGAATCAAGCTCTTAACTACATCATAATTATCAGACTGATCCTGATGCAAAGATGCATAAGTTACTTGAGCTTTACCGGTGAGAACAGTTTGAAGGAGTACTGGCCAATACTCCTTAGGCCAATTAAAACCTGTAGCTACCCTCTCAAACAACTGAAAATACTTTGTTAAATCAAATTCATTAAAAGGAGGGACAAGTTTAACATTTTTAGCCACATCAAAATCATCAGAGCTAGATGATCCAGTTCCACCTTGTTTCATGCGATACTCATGGTCTGCCTGAATCCTAGCAAGTTCAACTTGTGCCTGTATCTGTGCCTCCTGAATCCGAGCCTGAGATTCCGCCTCCTTAGTATTTGCCTGAAATTCAGCTTCTTTAGCACGAGCCTCCTGCAGAGCTAGCTGTAACTTAGCTAATTCAATCTGCGTTTGCTCATTTGGAGGAGTTACATTAAACAAGCTTTTATTAATCATGCCAACAATTTGATCTTTAGAATGATGAGAGTGAACTGCAATTCCCAATTGTTGAGCAACAAGCTTAAGTTCATTCTTTGTTCTGTTTTCTATATCACACACTGTTTGCACATTTGACAAAAAATCTTTGGCTTCATCAAGTGTAGTAATAGTAGACATAATTAATAAGAAACAGTCACAAAATATCAAGCAATATCCTTATGATAATATCCTGAATATCCTGATATGAGGTCGCCAAATTTATGTTACGGAACAGAGAAAGATAATGTACACTTTAAGTGAGAATACGAAGAGTCACTACTGTCCCGTAAAGTTCCAGGTTCAAAACAAAAGAGTTAGGTAAAATTACAAGTTAAAGTTTAATGCTCAAACTAACAACAAAACATTCAGGACTCATAAAGATAATGTAATGGCAAATAAACAGGTTAAATATATGGTTAACTGCAATAGCCTCTATTAACACGAAATTAGCAAGAGTAAATTTTTATCTAAGTCAGCCCTGATAAAATGAGATACCAGATAATACTCAGTGAATGCCAGATAAATAATTACAGATACAAACTATTATCAAAAATGACTGACATAAAGAACCCCACACGAATCACAAAAACTTCACTAGGCCTACAAATTAAACTTATGCTATACAGTACAAGAAAAAATACAACAACAGTTATACTCAAATTACACACAGCTGCTAGATGGTTGGAGACTTCTTGAGCACTCACAATAATAATATCTGTACAGGGGAGGACAGAGATGTGAACAAAATGAGGAGCAGATCTAAGTGGCAATGATGCAGAGACTGAGCTCATTATATAGGGGCCAGCAGAGCCCGACACAACTTGTAATAAGGACGCGCAAATGAAGCGATGGGGACAAACGGTCGACAATCCCGCACCGAATAACAGAAAGGACGACTTACTCTACTATAACGGTAGAAGGGGGGGACTGAGGCAGAACACGCTCGTGATCAAACATGCAGCAACTGTGCGTTAAAATTACACAAAGGATGATGAAATCATAGGCTATGTAACAGTACATACAACAATATTTGACATATAATAGAACAGAGATACAATATTACACTCGTTTACATAGCCTGATCCAATATACATTAATACATGGCACAGGGCAGTCGTGGATATGTTTTACTGCTACTTAGATGAGATATCACTTCACTGTGGTTGTCAGTTTGGATTAATTATCGTGTCACTGGTGGATAATAATAAATGGGGGAGTCTCACTTTGGTTCACTGTGATCGGGAGTCTGTGGCGGAGATATTACTATAATGGAGGTAGGGTGCGTATGGCGACATCCGACACTGTCACCAAGTCGCGGGGGAACACTTCACTTACCTTTCGGCTCACTCACGCACCTACCTCTAGTTCCACAGAAAACTCCCCGTTTTCTTCCTATAGAGGGGGACTGAACTGTTTAACGCTTGCACACGAATTTCTATGATACCATTGTTTAATATATCTTTTATTAGACACTGCCACTGTGCATTGGATCACTGTCACTGTATTCGGGGTCACTGTCACTGTCACTGTTTTACCCTTGTTTCTTGGGTGGTTAAGTCACTGGTACTTACTGTCAGGGAGGCTCCCTTGTTTGGGGCCTCGACCTGAGGGGCGGCTCCTTCCTAGGGCCGTGCTGGTGGGGTGCTGGGAGGCCCTGTGGACTGGGGGCCTCGACCTGATCGGGGGCCCTCGGGGCTAGGGCCGAACAGTCGGAGGATTCGGGCCTGCTTCCTCTGCTTCCGGGGAGTGAGGGAGCCTGGGTCTCCATCGTCGTGGACTGCGGTGGAAGGTCTGGGCGTCCTGGGACTGCGGGTGCTCGGGGGAGAGGCGCCGTCAGGGCTGGGCTGCGGCAGCGTCTCCTGTAGGGCTCTGACAGGGTTAAGGAACGCCCGGGTGTGGGCGGTAAACCCGCTATCGGGCCTTGCCACCACTCTAACGCCTCCTCTTGGCCAAGAAGCCTGGATGGCGACAAAGGGCTCCCCGAAGGGAAAGAGGCTACAGGGAGACTCACGCTCTTCGTGGTTCCCTGAGTGTGTTCATAGGGCTGAGTTGGGGCTCTACTTCCCCTAGTGTGGACTTTGGCTGGAGCCGTGAACTTGCCCGGCGTGCGAGGGACACCTATAGGGTGATCGAGGTCGCCCTTTCACCGAGGCAAGAGGCCGTCGACGTGGTGTTCCTCCCGCAGTAGGAGACAAGCCGGAGTGAGGGGCTCAAGAGCCGCACTCTCTCCAATACGGACAGATCCTACCATCAGGGAATTCTCCACCCTGGTACGTGCCCCAGCCGGAGCCGAGTGTCTGCCCATACGGGAAACGACTAACGGAGAAACGGGATCACCCGTCTGCTCCGGCGAGAGGCCGGCCCCGAGTCGCCGCTTCCGTAATTGGGTAGCGCTACACGTACGGTAGCAGGGTCTCTCTACCCTGGACCGTATTCTGGCCGTAGCCAAAGTACAACTGGAGAGGGATGCACACAGGCAACTCTCTCTCCTCAGCGTGTTAAGGCCGAAGACTGGGGTCACCTTCCCCTTTACACACTCTGTCAGGCCGTAGCCTGTGTCTATTTCTCTCTTATGGCCGTAGCCTTGGGCCTCTTCCTGCCCTAGAGGGTGTAACAAGACCGTCAAGACGGTGTTACCTGGGACTGACCTCTTTTCAGTCCTACCCCTGGTTTGACGGTCACTACCCCGCCTGCACAGTAGTTCAGTTTGCCTGAACGCCTGAGGTTGGGGCACTTGCGGGGAATAGGGGCTCAGGGTCGGGATGCCCCGATGACCCTCTTGCCCGAGGTCACTAACCTCACCGGTGTGTCCTCCTGGGGTGGTGGTGGGGTGGCGGCTCGGCGGTGGTGTGGGGGGTGGTGAGGTGGGAGGTCCTGTGGCGGGCACGGCGGGCATTTTAGGAGTTATGGCCAAAATATATATATATATATATATATATACCTATTACATTTTTTGGGCCTACAGCCTAGGCCTTGGCCCAATTTGGCCCAAAATTTCATCAGGTGATCAGACAGTCATAGCCCATTATCCCTGTAATTTTAGTTAAAATCGCACCAGTAGTTTTTGCGTAAAGCTGTTAACAGACAGACAGACAGACAAACAGCCAAACCGAGTGAAAACAATACCGGTCCCCGAGCCCATCAGGGACGGGAACGGTAATAAAGGAGAAAAGAAAACAAAAGCACATGGTACAGTACCTCTTCTGACCTAAATGAAGGATGGAATTTTCTTCTTTCATCACAAGTTAACCCCTTCAAGCACCGTAAGTTTTCTGTAAGTGTGTGTGACATGACCAGAGAAAATTCCATGAGAGAAGGCACAGAGGAAAACATTCCCAAGTATTTAATTTGCCCCAGAAATTGGCTATAATGGTATAAACTGTATACCATCATCTTCCCTGATGTTTATACAATACGATAAGCTAATAAACACAAAAATTGATGAGGAAAGTATTGTGAAAGTATCGAAATGAGGTGAGAATACTGTTGTTTAACAATGAAAATAACTGCCCTACACTGTAGCACAAAACTTTGCCTGCATGATGCAAGAGCTAAGTATATGTCTAGATGCAGAATTTCACAAGCTTTCACGTGGTATTGGTGGGATTCTGATGCGGGCAATAGTTTTCGAGTAAATCGCCAAAAATCGCGCGCGGGCCCCCTTCCCCCTGAACTATAAACTGAGAGAATGTCGACTATTTGAGTGTTGGCCTGGAAATAGACACCCTCCCCTAGAGCCGCACCAAATATTGACGCAATTCATGCTAAAACATAAGTTTTGGTGAATATTTTTGTCCAGAACTGCCTAATCGGCATCCCTTCAGACTGCCACTGCATGTGCATCACAGTGCATCATCAGTTCCTCTGCAGACTAAAACCGTTTTAACTCATACTGAATCATGGTGCACGAAAGGGTATGGACCTCTCTCTCTCTCTCCTTTCTACCCTGTCCTCCTTAGTTTCCTTTCCATTCTGCAGTGCGTTTGTCTCTCAACTCCTCATTTTCCTTTTTTTTTTGGGGGGGAAGGACAGTTTCCTTTTAATCTCTTTTTCGAAGGTAGTATTTATATAACCTTCAGTCTCTTCCTACCCTCTACTTAATTTGAATCTATCCTGAAGCTGCTTCTGTTTCGGGAGTAGTGTTTTGTGTTTCCTTCCCTCTCTTCTTGTCCACAACCCTTTTCTCTTCTCCCCGCACCTTGTTATTCTATTTATCCCCCTTGTTCCTGTACACCATTTTTCACTCCTCCCCCTCGCCTTGTACTTCACCTCTTCCTCTCTTGCCCCTCTTCTCCCCACTTTCCATTAATCTCTACTTCCTTCTTTGAATGGTGTTCCTACTGTCTCTTTTGAACGTTCGTTCTTTTTCCACTCCGAGCGGCTTGTCATTCACATCTTTCCTCTTTCAGTTTGCTATTTGCACAATTTGCCATGACTCAACCTGTACCTCAGTTTTTCCTTCAAATCATAGCTTCCTTTCAGAGAAGGTGGCAAGAGGAGAAGGAGAGAGGAGGGTAGGAGTGGAGGGATGGGATGAAAAGGAATGGGGGTGGGAAGATGAGGTTAGAGTTGGGTTGGTGAAGGAGAAATAGTTGAAGTATGAATGGACACACACACACACACACACACACACACACACACACACACACACACACACACACACACACACACACACACACACACACACACACACACACACACACACACGATCTCTCTCTCTCTCTCTCTCTCTCTCTCTCTCTCTTTCTCTCACACACACACACACACACACACACACACACACACACACACACACACACACACACACACACACACGATCTCTCTCTCTCTTTCTCTCTCTCTCTCTCTCTCTCTCTCTCACACACACACACACACACACACACACACACACACACACACACACACACACACACACTACCGTATACTTTGGAAGGGACAAGAGAGAAGTAAAATAGCATAATTTTGAAAATCTTAATAAACTGCCGAAAGAAAAACTATCGATTTTTTTTTTTTAAATCTCCAAGCAATTTTCTTTCGCTTGGGAAATCTTTGACCAGGACAGCCAAGCACAGCTTTCATTAACCTCTTCCTTTATAGAGATTTCTTCCAAGCTTAACAAAATCGTCCTGTAACGGCATGAACACAATGAAAATGATTTCCTCGAACTGAAAGGACCATGTTCTACCAATGAAGGTTAGTGACATCACCGTGAACTAAATAACACACAGGTCAGTCTTTGTGTGTGTGTGTGTGTGTGTGTGTGTGTGTGTGTGACAGGAGAGAGAGAGAGAGAGAGAGAGAGAGAGAGAGAGAGAGAATGGGGGGGGGGGCTGATCTTTCTGTCACTAACAAAAGGTGTCAGTGTTTCACGTGGGTGTATATACTGCATGTCTGTCACGTTAACACTGCCAGCGTCACATTACAGAACCTGCCGATAAAACTGTATTACGTGCACGTCTTCCTGTTGCCTCCCTCTTTCATCATGACATGTCCTTTGATCTTATCCTGCCCCGGCTCCCTCTCCACTTCCTCTCTTTCTCCTTCCTTTATTTCTTGACATTTACATTCTTCACTTTTCCTTACTTCTCTGCTAGCTTTTATTCGATTATATGACTTTCCTTACTTCTCTGCCAGCTTTAACTTAACTCTCTCTCTCTCTCTCTCTCTCTCTCTCTCTCTCTCTCTCTCTCTCTCTCTCTCTCTCTCTCATATCATCATCATCCAATCTCCCCTCCTACTCGTTTCATCCTCTTTCATTCACCCGTTTTCGTTCACATGTCTCTTCTCTCCATATCCACTTCTCATCAGTCCTCCCCACAAAGTTTTTAAAAGCTACCTCTAACTCTTCCTCCCATTTACGATACTGTATCGGCATTCCATTTCCTTGTTCTCCCTTTCTTCCTTTATTCATTCACCTTAGCCCATTCCCTCTCTCCCTCTCTACCTCTCCACACACACACACACACACACACACACACACACACACACACACACACACACACACATCCTCATTTAACGCTGGAGTCCATATGAGACATATGAAGCAAAATACTTTCACTGTAACTTTTTTCATTCCTCACTTGCAAAATTTCCGTCCTTTCGCAGTCCAATCCCAGCAATTATTTCATCATCATCATTATCATTAAAACCGCCATCATTTCCGTCACCGTAAACTGTCAACATTTATAATCGTAATAATCTTCACCACCACCATAATCATGATCACCACCATCACCACTGTCAGCATTCTATTTCCTACTAATACTCGTATATATGAAATTGGTAGGATTAAGAAAGGAGAGAATATGGAAAACACTGGGTAAGAGGACGATCGTTTGAGTAGGTCTACCTAATAAATATGGATCGCCATTGCTTCCACTCACCCTCCACACCCTCGAAACTCTCGATCTAATATGCCGTCAAAAAAAAAAAAAAAAAAAAAAAAAAGGATTGCAGAACCTTTCACCCTTGAACAAAGAACAGTCCTTCGTACTGTATTGATTCTACCACAAGACAATTTTACTCACCTTAGAAGTCTTACTGAACTAAAAAGGTACACACACACACACACACACACACACACACACCATTATACCCACTGAATTATCACCCGCGCTGGTGCAAAAGAAGAAAAAAATCTAATTAAACAAGGTAAACAAGATACCCTATAGCTGAAGGCAATGACCGTCTGTCTATTTACCTATAAAACTATCACGTTAATAAATCCTCAAAGTCGAGACAGCTCCAGTATAATGTTCCAACTTACGTCAGACGACTGTATACAAAGACTGGGAGTGTTACTACTGTTATCATTAAGCGTTTCATGCCAGAGCAACTCCTTTGTCTCTTCACGACGCCGACATACGATTTTATTCAGCTGCGAGTCACATAATTTGTTAAATGGTCCAATGTGGATGTCTAGTGAAGCACAAAGTCAACTTTGTCCTCGATCTGAATCAGAGGGTTTGAGGTCCCGGTAATGCAGTTTTTAACTATTCACTAAAGAGACAACGTGGTACTACTGACTATTTACGAGTATTTACCTTAAACCTATTATTAGGTGAGACTATGGGTCGGGATGATGATGATAGAGATGACAGTGATAGTAATGGTGGTGAGGACGATATCGATAATGATGTTAATGTTCATAGTGATGACGATAACGATGATGACAACAACACTGTTAACACACGACACGAAGAAGACTGTAATACATAAATATTTCCTGCGCAAGTTGGTAATTCTTACCCACCCCAAACGTGAATTTCCCGAATACATGGTACGCGTTTACTGCAAAATTTTTACGTAACCTGGGTGGTTGAAAGGGCGTGTTAATGATTAAAGGGCAGCGTGGGAGCAGAGGGTCCGGCCCGAGCACAACAGGGGAGGGCATTTGAAAGCGCTTTTCATCCCACACACTTTTTCATTAATATGCTTTGTGGAAAGGGAAGGGCACGCTGGCCACCACCTCTTTCCCATGCATAGATATTCTCGCTAATGACTGCATAATGTTGACTCTCTCTCTCATCAATTGTTCACATTTTCAATTATCAGCTACTGTTTTCCGTGACCAAGATAATCAACCATTGCAACCTGACATTTAATCACACTAACGATAAATCGGAGAACCGATATCGTGTTTATAGCATAATGGGAATGAAATATGAAAACAGGCTGACACCAAAATTCAAAGCTGGCACAGACGATATCTGAGAGAGGAACGGTAAGATACAGGGTGACCCCCCCAAAAACTCCCACATTTCGAAAGGCTGTAGCACTGGCAGTAGTGTGGGGGGAGAAGCGAGGCTAGGGTCTGTTGGTAGCCCAACCCCAACCGTCCTCAGTCACCAACATGGTGTGGTCGGGAGCACACCGTGCGTTAGCTGTCGAAGCGTTCTTCACAAACAACCATTCCGTGATTGCCGTGCAGAGGGCCTTTCGAAGACGTTTCAGTATTCCATGGAACAAAAACGTTCCAGATTGGAAAACCATCTTGCAGTGGGTTAAGAATTTCAGGGCCACAGGCTCAGCTTTAAAAAGAAAATCACCTGGTTGACCTAGGAGCGCTCATACGCCTGAGAATATTGCAGCATTGAGGCAATCTGTCGTGCAGTCTCTGAGACATTCTGCGTGGAAGCATGCTTTAACTGTAGGGATAGCCCAGAAAACTGCAAGGAGAATCTTACACAAAGACCTTCACTTCCATCCATACAAAATGATGATGATTGTGCAAGAACTCAATGCGAGAGACTGGATAAGCCACAGGGAGTTGTGTGAGAACATTCTGCAACGTGTTCCGGAAGATGCTGTTCTCTTGTGCAGTGACGAAGCTCATTTTCATTTGAGTAGCTCTGTAAACAAAATTTTCGCTATTGGCCCTCGCATGCTACACGAAAAACTGTTGCACTCCGATCGAGTGACTGTGTGGGGCGCTGCTGCCGATGTTGGCATCATGGGTCCTTATTTCTTTGAAGAGGGTAGCGTAACTGTTCCCGTAACTTCTGACCGTAACACTGATATGCTCGAAAACTTTCTAAGGCCACAACTCGAACACCTTGAACTTGAAGAACTCGATGTGTGGTTTCAGCAAGATGGAGCTTCGGCACACACAGCTCGAAGATCATTGCAAGTGCTGAGTGAAATGTTTCTGGATCGGGTGATCTCGTTGCGAGGCGATGTTGGGTGGCCGACCCGTTTCCCTGACCTCGCCCCTTGTGATTTTGTTTCTGTGGGGCTACCTTAAACCACGAGTGTATATTCATCGACCCCAAACTCTTGAAGCCCTTAAGGTTGCTATTCAGCAGGAGATAGCCGCTGTTCCACCCGACATGACCCGTCGAGCCATGGCAGCCTTCAGAAAACGCCTCCAAGCGTGTATAGACAATGACGGCCACCATTTGGAGGATGTCATCTTTAAAACAAGATGAATAAAAACTGTTTTGAATGAAGTTTCATGTAAGCAAAATAATATTTTGATTATCTTTAACCATTTTTTTTTCATTTACCTTTGAAATATGGGAGGTTTTTCTGGGTCACCTTGGCTCCCGTGACAATATTTTGCTCACTCATCCTCCCTACTCCTCCATGCACACCGTCGAAACTCACTGTCGCTGTGAAACGCCAGTAATCACAGTAAAACACCGAAAACCATGCAAATCTACTCGTACAAACGCACAGTCCAGCAGAGGTAAACCACTGTGGGGTAAACAATCTAGCAGCTGTCGAAGGCTCGAAAGGGAGGGAGGGGGGGAGGGGGTTACTTCCTTGCCGCGTTTTTTGTCAAGTAAATTAATTGAAGAAAACTGGAACCTCATAATTAACAGAATTTTTTCCTCAGTGCCAAGGCTAATGCATCATACGTTTTGCACGAATGTTTTCATAAACGAAAGAATATGAATCACAATAATTAGCTTCTATACCAATGTTCATACTATTCAATATCTATATAAAATCAAAGGAAAAATTATTTTCACATATGTTAGTTGATCGGTAATTTTTCGTCCAGTTTGGTGTTGTTTGGGCTGAATATCTTATAAAGAGCTTATTCACGAATCAGCTAAGAGTTTGTTTTACTGACGTCGTAATAATTGTTCTGATCTCAAGTACTGAGCAGGTCAGTTTAGGAAAAAAAAAAAATCCTCTATAGAGAAACGTACGCAAATATTCTCAATAACATATTCCTCAACCCTATTCATCAAGAGACTGAACATTTTCATAACATCCTGAAGAACCTGAGCGATCTGGCAGACGATAAGCTGTTGTGTACAGTACAGGAATGAATAAGAATACACGCGACTGATTTACAACGTAGGGAAGAAAAGGTATCTAAGTGCTTGGATGAAAGGCTGTGCTGTAGTGTGGTCAACCTTGAACTACAGTATCTCGATTAACTGTTTAGAGGGCTAAAAGTTTTCTTTTGTGTGTGTGTGTGTGTGTGTGTGTGTGTGTGTGTGTGTGTGTGTGTGTGTGTGTGTGTGTGTGTGTGTGTGTGTGTGTGTGTGTGTGTGTGTGAGAGAGAGAGAGAGAGAGAGAGAGAGAGACCTCCCTCCGTTGTGCAGTGGAATGACTCAGGCTGATAGTGATGACCCTAAAACTGCTATTCATATTTCTAACAGCGGCAAAAGTTAACAATCTGTGTATTTATAAATAACCTTCAAAGCAGAATATTTCTGTCACTGACAAAAGGTGTCAGTGTTTCCCGTGGGTGTGTATACTGCATGTCTGTCTCGTTAACACTGCCAGCGTCACATTACAGAACCTGCCGATAAAACTGTATTACGTGCACCTCTTCCTGTTGCCTCCCTCTTTCATCATGACATGTCCTTTGATCTCAGCCAATTTACTTACTTGCCCGGGGCTCTCTTCACTCACTCTCTTTCACGTTCTCCTAACTTCTGCTCTTTCTCATACTCTCCTTTTTTAAATCACCATTTCTAATTCTCGTGTTTATACCCCTCCTCTCTCTCTCTCTCTCTCTCTCTCTCTCTCTCTCTCTCTCTCTCTCTCTCTCTCTCTCTCCAGTCGTCACTTCCTTTCTCTCCCTCCCCTTTGCATCTCTTCTTCCAACTCACTCCTGTCTTCTCTGCATCTCCACCCTCCGCTTACACAATCTACCCTCTCCTCTATCTCCTCTCCCTCCATTCTCTTCCCACCCACCCACCCCCATATCCTGACACACACCAAGGGTATCCTCATTATAAACTTGTGTTCTCAGTTTTCCTCATCCCCTTCCCACACTTTCACCCTCTGTTTTATTTTCGCCTCTCGGTGTTCTCTCAGCCTCTCGGATTTTCTCCTCAACTTTTACGCTCGGGTTTTCTTGTCCCTATCGGTGTTTCCTTTTCCTGCCGCCTCCAAGGTTCTGTTACATTATTATGAACTCCATCAGCCCGATGACGTCTTTTCTCAGTTTATTTAAGTAACGACAGTCTATATTATTGTAATTGAGACTGAAGGCGATAATGAAGGCTGTATCTGTTTTCTTCAGCCAAATAACGTCTTGTTCATTTTGTTCCAGCTTATGTCTTGTTATTTCTCCCAGTCTAAGAGTAAACAGGTAAATAAAGGATTAATTCTGTACATGCCTTCAGATCAAGGACCTTTTATTTATACTTCTTAATTTATTAATTTATTTTTGTTCTTAGTAGATCAGACAATTTCAATCATCATAGGAGACCTTCTTGTGGAGGTGGGCTGGTTACGAATCGCCGAATATTATTAAAATTATCGACAGAAAGTACGAATCAAATTAAAAACATCAAGTCCGTGGGATGATGGGATTGAAACCTTCTTCGATATTTTTTAATGCCAAGGATTGTAATTAACTACTCTATTTTAATAAACCGTCCCAGCGCTGATAGGGTATAAAATCAATAATCTATCCATCCATCATCCAATCCTTTTACGCCCCATCAGAAGCGTAGGAGCCCGAGACTAGGCTACTCAGTCCCGACATTTAAGGCGAGAATGACCAACCACACTAGCCCCTGACTGGCATAATGTGAGCAATAAACTCCAACCTTCCCTCTGACATATACCCCTACAGGCTCAATCCAGCATTTTTTTATTTTTTTGTGAGGAAGAACCAAAGGCCACGAGCCCGCAAAATTGTTCCTTCCAAGAGAAAAACAAAATACAGGAAAGAGCCAAATTCAAGATCCGATCACTTCGAGATGCCTGGACACACTACGTCTGAGAGACTGGAGATCATAGGAAGCAGGAAATACAGACATTGGGAGACAGTTCCAAAGTTGACCTGTTGCATAAATGAAGGACTGGGAGTAACGGTTAACTCTTGCATTAGAGAGTTGGACTGAAAAGGGATGAGAGTTTACTGCTAGACGGGTGCTACACGCCCATCGTAAAGGTGGAGGAAAGCATGCAGACAGTTTAGAGGAGCAGTGACCATTGATGCAGCGATAGAAAAGAGATAAAGATGCAACAGTGCGGCGAAGAGAAAGAGGTTGAAGGGAGTCAGTAAGAGGAGGAGAGTTATGAGACGAAAAGCCTTTGAGAAGAGCTGTACGTGGGGAGCCTCCCCACACATGAGAGTTGTACTCCAAACAGGAGTGGATAAAACCCCTGTATAGAAACAACAATTGTGCAGGGGTAAAGAAGGAATGGAGTCGGCTTGGCACACCCAATCTGTTGGAAGGAGATTTTACAAGAGATGTAAAATGATCTTTCCAAGATAAGTCCCGAGTACATGAAACCCCAAGCATGTTCAAGGATGATCCAGGATTCAGCTGGATATTATTAAACATTAGTGGGTATACCTGTGGAAGATTTTGTCGGGTTGATAGGTGTAAGAACTGAGTCGTTGATGCATTAAAAACAATAAGATTATCTTTACCCCTGTCAGAGATACGAGCCAAGTCAGACATCATTAGGTGTGGCATAGCCTCATCCCTTGTTTGCTGAAGTAACTGCTGTGATGGATGTTGCAGTAACCGAATGGAAAGGTGAAGGGTGGAGTCATCGTCGTGAGCGGATAGGTTTAGATGTACAGCTTAGAAGATCATTGATGAATAAAAGGAAGAGAGTTGGTGATAGAACAGAGTCCTGAGGAACACCACTGTTAATATATCTAGGAGAAGAACGATGGCCGTCTACAACAGCAGCTATAGAACGACCAGAAAAGAAGCTATTAATGAAGGCACAGATAGAAGGATAGAAACCATAAGAGGGCAGTTTGGAAAATAAAGATTTATGCCACACTCGATCGAAAGCCTTTGAGATGTCAAGTGCAATAGCAAAGCTTTCGCCAAAGCCCCGAAAGGAGGATGACTAGGAGTCTGAAAAGTAGGTGAGAAGATCGCCAGTGGAGCGTCCCTGACGAAACCCATACTGACGATTAGAAAGAAGGTTGTGATAGGAAAGATGCTTTAAAATTTTTCTGTTAAGAATTGACTCGAAAACTTTTGAAATACAGGATGTTAAAGCAATTGGTTGGGAGTGGTCACCCTTCTTTGGGGCTGGCTGAATGAGAGCAAACTTGCAGCAAGAAGGAAAGGCACAAGTTGATAGACAAAGGCGAAACAGTTTGCCTGGGCAGGGTGTAAGCACAGAAGCACAATTCTTGAGAACAACAGGAGGGACTCCATCAGGCCCATATGCCTTATTAATTTTGAGGTCAGTGATGGCAGAAAATACATCAGCTGAAGAAATTTTACTGTCAGCCATGAGGAAGTCAGAGGGGAAAGTGATGGAGGAACAGCACCGGAATCGTCTAAGGTGGAATTAGAGGAGAAAGTCTGAGTGAAGAGATCTGCTTTATCAGTAGAAGAAACAGCTACAGAACCATCAGAGTAGAAAAGAGGAGGGAAGGATGATGAGGTAAAGTTGTTAAAAAGTTTTTTGGCAAGGTGCTAGGAGTGGGAAGAATTCGAGTTGGAGAGTTGAGAGCATTTAGCATGGATGAAATTATTTTTAGCAGAGCGAAGAACAGACTTAGCACGATTCCGGGCAGAAACATATAAAAGATGTGATTCAGGGGTGGGTTGGCTCCGGTACCTTTTATAGGACCTCTCCTTGTTGATGACAGCATTAGAACAAGCGTGATTAAACCATGGCTTTCTTGCATTAGTCAAAGGATATGAGAAAGGAATGTATGCTTCCACGCACGAGAGAATAACCTCCGTAATGCGCAAGGCACACTCAGATGGCTCCAGGCCATGGAAGCAATAATCATTCCAGGGAAAATCAAAGTAGTACTACCTGAGGGCCTCCCAATCCACACCTCCAAAGTGCCACAGATGACGTTCCTTTGGAGGGTCCACAGGCCGTACCAGGGCGATAGGACAGGTTAAGGTGATAAGGTTGTGATCGGAGCAGCCCAACGGAGAGAAAAGATTAACAGTGTAAGCAGAAGGCTTAGTTGTAAGGAAGAGGTCAAGTATGTTGGAGCTCTCTCCAAGGAGGTCAGGGATACGGGTAGGGTGCTGTACAAGCTGCTCTAGGTCATTAAGGATAGAAAAGGTGTAGGCTTGTTCACCAGGTGGATCACTGAAAGGAAAGGAGAGCCAAAGGTGGTTATGAACATTGAAATCTCCTAGAATGGAGATTTCAGAGAAAGGAAAAATGGATAGAATGCGTTCCATCGTAGAAGTAAGACAGTCAAAGAATTTTTGATAGGCTGGAGCGTCTTCACCCACTAAACCACCAGGCGTCATTTAATTCATTTAATTACATGGATACCACCTAATGTAGTATATGGTTTCGTGGCTTACAAGAAATCACTTGGTTTTTCGCTCAGCGCAGAGTCACTCAAAAGGCAGCTCTACATGGAATGAGTGGATGGTAGTCATCTCCACCTACCACAGACAAAATTCAATAGGCTTGTATATTTGTTTTTTTATATTTGTTCAGTGTGCCACAGTTCCTTGATGAATGTATTCTGAGCCGAAGCGGTGAAATCAATACACTTTTTTTTCTACCACTTTTTCATTAGACATCCTCCGGTTGAAGGTAATCAACATACAGTACATGTCTCGATGTGTTTTGTGCCTTGTCCATGAAATTAATATTGTCTGCAGTCAAAGTATTAATCCTTCAGCACCCACTGATACAGAATATAACTTCCCGGTCCCAGACCCATCGTCAACCAAGTATTCAACCCAGCCCACCCATTCCCGCACTCCTCACGCCCATTTCTTTACTCCATATTTGACGCCACGCAGGTCATGCAGTCGACAAAAACGTTTGTAATAGGTAATTGTACACATTCCTCTACCAGTAAAGTGCGCTTTGTGAGCGTGCAGCGAGCGCACGAGAGTTTGCACATATGCCTATCATCGCAATTTCATCTTGGTGTAAACTTTCAACATTTCTGGTGAGGTACTTGAACAATAAATGAAGAATAATTGTGCTACAATTTATACTTTCTCTCTCTCTCTCTCTCTCTCTCTCTCTCTCTCTCTCTCTCTCTCACACACACACACACACACACACACACACACACACACACACACACACACACACACACACACACACACACACGCACACACACACACACACACACACACACACACACACACACACACACACACACACACACTTCTTCAACTGATTCTTATACATGAAACATTAAAAACGAAAACACGAAATGGAAATAATTCTTCCACACCCAACAAAAACAATAAAACGCGAGAAAAAGCTGATACCAGTACCGTATTTCTTACGCACAAAGTACAAATGATAAAAGATATATATTTTAAGGAGTTAAAAAATAACCACACGCCCAGTAAAAAGTAAAATCCAATGCAAAGAATTCCTACAAACGACACACACAAAAAGGGTCAAGTAAACACTTCATCCATCTCCAGAGTTACAAAAAATATCGTTAATCCTTCTACTACTCCCCCCTAAAAACTAGAAACATATCGGTAAAAATGCCACAAACCCCCATAACAGCAAGAGAATATAAACCAGGCATGTAAAGACTTGTTCCACTTGGGAAGCCACTCTCATAACTGGGACAACTACCTCAGGCCTGCCCACTGCACCCATACCAACCACCTCATTACCATATAAAACGAGCTCTCTCGGGCCCCTGCTGACGAGGCTTCCTTCTGAACAGCTCCCCTGCTTAACGAGCCCCTGATAACTGGATAAGCAATGTTGGCATGGCCGCACCTTGTGATACACGTAATGCAGGTGACATAGCAATGCTGGCATGGCCGCACCTTGTGACACATACGTATTGCAGGTGACATAGCAATGCTGGAATGGCCGCCCCCAGTGACACAAACATATTGAAGGTGGCATAGCAATGCTGGAATGGCCGCACTTTGTGACAAAGCTATTGCAGGTGGCATAGCAATGCTGGCATAGCCGCACCCTGAGACACACGTATTCCAGATGCCATAGCAATGCTGGTATGGCCGCACACTGTGATACACACGTATTGCAGATGGCATAGCAATGCTGGTATGGCCGCACACTGTGACACACACGTACTGCAGATGGCATAGCAATGCTGGTATGGCCGCACACTGTGACACACACGTACTGCAGATGGCATAGCAATGCTGGTATGGCCGCACACTGTGACACACACGTATTGCAGATAGCACAGCAATGCTGGTATGGCCGCACACTGTGACACACACGTATTGCAGATGGCATAGCAATGCTGATATGGCCGCACACTGCGACACACACGTATTGCAGGTGGCATAGCAATGCTGGTATGGCCGCACACTGTGACACACACGTATTGCAGGTGGCATAGCAATGCTGGTATGGCCGCACACTGTGACACACACGTATTGCAGGTGGCATAGCAATGCTGGTATGGCCGCACACTGTGACACACAATCCAGGTGGCATAGCTAACTTCGTTGTGTTTTTTCCTTAGCGATTTATATTGCAAATTAAAATTTTTCCCTCCCTTGTACGGTCTTTGTATTGTTCGAATAGAATATTCTTTTAATCGTATTAAAGGAGTCATAATTAACTTCGTAGTAGGTTTCCCTCAGCGAGCTACATTGCATATTTCAACTTATCCCTGATGTCCTTTATATCGATTAGATACATGTTCTCAATGCCATATTCCAGGTGGTATATCAATCTTCGCAATGTTTTTCCTCAGCGATTTAAATAAGATTTTGCAATATATTCTTCCTTTGTATGATCTGTATATCGTTCGAATACCGACAAGGTTTGCATCAATAACGTTAAGATAGTGAGGCGCAATGTACAGAGTATATCGGGAAGGAAACAATGTACAGAATATATCGGGAATGAAACAATGTACAGAATTTATCGGGAATGAAACAGTATACAGAAAATTATCAGGGAGGAAGAGGTGTTATTAAGCCTCCAGTGTCATCAATAACGTTAAAATAGTGAGGCGCAATGTACAGAATATATCGGGAAGAAAGAGGTGCTATCAAGCCTCCAATATCATCAATAACGTTAAGATAGTGAGGTGCAATGCACAGAATATATCGGGATGGAAGAGGAAGTACCAAGCCTCCAATATCATCAATAACATTAAGATAGTGAGGTGCAATGCGCAGTGAAAGATAAGTCGTGTCCCGGCTTTGTCTGAAGATTAAGTGTAACATGTGAAACATTATGAGGGTTCTACCACAGCTACATATTCGTTGTTGGTTGGTCTGACTTTCCTCAGGCTTCATATCTACTGATAACAGTATAAATGAATGCAGAAAATTCCGAAGCCTTAATAACCATTTGCGAGAACTGCTGCGTCCGAGAGACGAAATGTGAACCATACTCAGTCAGGCGAAGACTGCTTGGCAGTTACATCTTACACCTTACTACAAAAAGTCAAGCAGACACAGCAAATACTTTGGTATGGACAGGACAAAACAACATTCCTCCAACTACTGGGAAGATGAGACAGGACATGATATTCCTTTATTTAGGAAGAAAGAATCCCGAACAGACTGTTCAAACATTAGGAGTAATCAGAACTGTAGAAAGGTGGATTAGGTGCTTTCGGGTGGAAGGCACACCAGACGTTAGTCATCAATCATGTCGCCCTTGTGTTACCACACCAATACAGAACCAGGAAATAGTCAAAACGAAGGAAGGTAGCACCTGTAAGCAGTACTTATTCTGTAAGAGACGAACTGAACCTAGAATTATGCACACGAATAGTTGTGCGTAGACATCGGTCTTCTGGATTATGTGTTCGAACCCCAGCCTGTAGGATTCATTTCGCCACTCATGACAAAACATTTGGTTATCAATATACACTAACTCTATCCTTGTATGTAACAATGTTGTCTGATGACAGATAATGACAATCACAGGTTATAATTATCAACTTAAGCTAAGCAGAAGTTAAATTAATAATAAAGAAGCGAAACCAATATTTAAACGTGTCTTTAGTTAATTGAATTACAGTGTTTCTAACACGGGATTAAAAAAGAGAACAGATAAGAAACTGTTAATATACAAACCAAGTAAAATTAGCAGTCGGAAAAACACAACTAAATGTATTTATTTCGCTTAGTTACGAAAAATATGCTTACATCCACAGGCTGGTCACCTGATTGCAAATGACAACTATGTCAGTGCTACCAACCAAATTTTAGGACACGACTTTTGTCTTTGATTGTACAGAATATATCGGGAAGGAAGGGGTGCTATCAAGCCTCCTGTGTCATCAATAACGATAAGATATTGAGGTCCAATGTACAGAATATATCGGGAAGGAAACGGTGCTATCAAGCCTCCAGTGTAACTTGGAATACGGCGCAATGCTCGAAATCAGGTACCACATCGATAACAGATACTGGCAAAGTTCACTTTTGATCCACGAATCCGATTACAATTTTTCAAAAGATTCTTACTACCTCCAGGGAATACTGTTCAGCTGAGGGTAGGCCTATCGGTGACAAATTTTTTATACAGCCTTCAGTAATTCATGACCACAAAATATCTCCCTAGGCTAAATAAAATCGTGTGTTGGTGGGAAAAATAAAACACAAAATACGACACCGGGGCGAGGAAGTTGGGATGGCCGCCCCGTGTGAGGTTCTTTGAGCCCGAAAACAAGGGTTCCCCTTAGTGAACAACATAAGGGTCAAATTTTCTAATGGTCGGTTTATCAAATGGTTATCTTTTTCAGCAGCAACTGGTGGTTAAGTGGTTACAATGCCCCAGTCGGAATAACGACCGCCCATAAGTTTGATCCCCAAGAGGTGACTCCAAGACAGTAAGCATACAAACTGGACTACGATAGCCTAGCCTCGGGACCCTGTACCTAACAGGGAGTAAAATGGAATTAGGTGGAAATTTTTTTTCTTTTTTTTTTTTTACCGAAGCAAACCATTCAAACTGCCTCTAAACTACCTACAAACGTTCAACTCTCCCTATCCACCGAAGGGATGGTCGCTAATCACCGAAGGGGTAATGGAGGACCGTAGGAAAATGGCAGTTTCAGCCTGTATCCCACCGGGTTCACGTTCAGATGAGCCTGGTACAAAATCAACAACAACAACACACTGAAAGAAAAGCATGTGGCAGCCAAATACTAATCGCCCGCCAGAATATGCTGTTGGCTAAGTCCAAGATATTGGCCGTATGTTAATACCCTGAAGGTATCATGTTGATAGCTCAAGCTGTTCATGAGATATAATGATGGTAAAGGCGGGCAATAAACAACTGGTTGACCTTTGGCAATCATTTTGGTGACCATGACCTTGACCTCCAGTGCCCAGTTCGAACTCTGCCAAGATTTTGGCCACACCTTAATACCCTGAAGGTTTGATGTTGATGTATCAAGCCATTCATGAGATATGCTGGGGCTAAGGGCGGGCAATTAAAACTAGTTGACCTTTAGCAGCTATTTTGGTTACCTTGACCTTGACTCCGAGTGCCCATTTTCGATTTCGGCCGATGTTTTGGCCATATCTTAATACCCTGAAGGTTTCATGTTGATAGCTAAAGCCGTTCATGATATAATGAGGAAACACACACACACACACACACACACACACACACACACACACACACACACACACACACACACACACACACACACACACACACAGAAGCGGGCAAAAACATTATCGCTCCGTTTTGTAAAGGCGGGCGATAATAAATATGTTACAGACCCATTCCTGTGGTTTCTAGGTTCGGAACGAGGGGCTCTGGTGACAAAGAATAGCATGTTCAGAAATGCCAGAAATGCCAAACAGATTGTCTCCTCTATAGGGGAAAAAGTAGAAAATATAAAAACAATATAGAGGTGATGCTACTGAATGAGTTAAACTTGGTTTCAGAAGGTGCTACAGTGCCGTGCCTGTGGTTCTCTGGGACTGGAAAATGAACACTCTGATGGACAAGTGAATGGACAGCTTTTATTGTGATGCCAAACCACAAACCTCCCATAAGATGAATAAAATCATCTGGAAGAGAAAAGTCTTTTTATGTCACCGTCTCTGGACGTAGGTTTCAGAGTTCGTTCCCTGAGGCCCGGCAGTCTTGTTATGTACCATACACCTTGAAATATCACCACTTCGGCGCTAACACTCACCGTCCATATTGATTACATGTTAGGGCTGTCTCATACAGGATTGGTGTTAAGTGTTGTACGGAAACACCTCCGCTACTACCTGTTCACCAAACCATAAAGAGACAACCCTAGCATGTATACAATATTGATGGTGGGTGCTGGTGCCGAAGTTGTGAAACAGGTGTGTGGCAGGTAAGAGGACTTTTGGGCCTAAATTCCCGTGTACACTATGTGTCATGCCGCGCACCCTGCTGCGCAAAGCGCTGCTCAACTCGGGTTTTCGTGACGCAGAGGGTCTGGGCCGGACACTTTTGGCAAAACTGGCCAAGGGGCAATTCATGGTGAAAGCGCGTGCTACCAAGGCCCACAACGCTCTCAGCAGTCTTCTGGCTTCCGCTGAGAGCAGTTGTAGTATTACTGTACCTCTCTTTTGATCTCCAGTACGACGCAATGGCAGACGGAAGTACAGGTACTGAATGGCAAAGGAGCAACACCCTACATTTTATACAACTGCTGAAGATGCATCCATATATCTGGCAGGCGAAAAAGAAGCAGTACAAGGACAAGAACTAAAGAAGTGTAAGTATAAAAACAATATCGGTTGATTTAGCAAATGCTACAAAGTGTGTCATAACACTGAAATCACGAAGAAACTTTATGTGCCGTGGTCGCTGTTCATCATCTTCTTCCTGTTCTTTTTCTTTTTGTCACAACATAGTGCTACAATGCTCCACATCACAGTCTCCTGAACTGCTGCGGTGTTGGTATCCATCATCCTTCACTCGCAGCTCGACGGTAACGCACTGTTCATTGTACTAGCCTGGGCGTCATCGACCTCTGCAACACGAGTTGGGCAACATAACGTAGAACAAAGCGCGTGGCATGACCCCTACTGTGGACATGGCTTAAGGGAACGGGCTGTTAAACCTAGACCCAGAACTGATCACACAACCTCCCCCCACCCCAATACAAACACCACACACCCATACACACTCCACTCACTCAGTCACTCTTTGTCTATGAGCCTGTCTGTTCGTCCGTTCACCCGTCTACACCTCTCTCTCTCTCTCTCTCTCTCTCTCTCTCTCTCTGCGTGTGTGTGTGTGTGTGTGTGTGTGTGTGTGTGTGTGTGTGTGTGTGTGTGTGTGTGTGTGTGTGTGTGTGTGTGTGTGTGTGTTCTTTGACACAGGGTTTCTCTCAATAACAATTTCCCTCTGTCTGTCTTTGTCAATTATCAAACAGTACTTGCCTCAAGATTAATCTCGTCCTCCCCCCCCCCTTCCCTCTCAACAGTAAGTCTCGATATCAACTGTTATTAGCACAGTAATAACAGTGTAACAAGGGTAATTATCATAAATGAAGTGGCTGCATGTTGTTGTTATAACTGTACAGGGTAATACAGTCCCCGATAACACTATCGTTAACAGTCATTTGCTTCCTGCCACCGATTAACCTCATTAAAAATCTGTAGTAGGTATTGTAGTTTGATTTCAATGGTTTATGTTATGGTGTGTGTGTGTGTGTGTGTGTGTGTGTGTGTGTGTGTGTGTGTGTGTGTGTGTGTGTGTGTGTGTGTGTGTGTGTGTGTGTTTAATCAACTCATACACACAAACAACATACGGTATTTGCATAAATCTCTGATGGACTCTACCACGATTGTCTAAAAATTTACGTATAATACACTGACATTGAGTACGTAACGCCATCGATGACCATACCATAAAAAGATCCTGTAATTCCCACCCGCCATTTGCCATTAACAATTAACTTTTACCTGCTTCACCAGGTATTTATCCCCCAATTAAGCGCTAATACAAACCAGTAACCTAGGAATTATTATGCAACTTTTCTTTCCTAAATTCCCAAATGACTTCTCTCTGCTCCTGTTTCTTCTCCAACTTACCATTTTTCTTTCTTTGCTTCTCCTAGTCTTCCTCGCTGTTCATGTCTTCCTCCTCCCCTTCCTCATTTTTCTTCTCTCCGTTTTCTTTTTAAGCTTTTCTCTTCCTTTCCATACTAAATTATCCTCTCTCCCCCCCTCTCTCTTTCATTTTTTTGTCACATTCGCCTTGTAATTTCTTCAACGTAGCTGTTTTGCGTCTTCTTTCCCCTCTTCCTCCCCTCGACCTTAACTAACCTAACCTGACCTAGCTTCTCTTTCCAATGTATTGTGCTTCCTTCCCTCTCTTCCTATCGTCAACCCTCTTCTTTTTCCTTGCAGTTTGTTAATCTATTTCTCGCTATTGTTCCTGTACACCATTTATCACTCCTTCCCCTCGCCCCGTTCTTCTCTTCCTCTTCCTCCCCTCTTCTCCCCAGTCTCCAGTAACCTCTTTTTTTTTTTTTTTTCATCTCGTCGTGTTCCTATTGTCTTTTCTGAATACTTGTCCTTTTTACTCTCCTTGCAGCTGTCATTCCCGTTCTTCCTGTTTCAATTTTCCTTCTGCACTGCGGCTCAACTTATTTCTAATTCCCCCCCATCCTCTCTCTCTCTAATCATCACTATTTCCCTTCAGTGTTCTTCAAGTCACGCTTTACCGTCTCTCACAAAGACCGTAAGATATAAGTAAACATCGGCCAAAACACAACAATTGGTGCCAGGCACAACAAACCTCGCCCGACGGCAGTTATTATATTGCTGTTAGATACTTAATCGTTACTGTCATTTATTGTCAGCAACGATTATTTCAGACAATTAAAGTTTAAGGTAATAACGCAAATGTTATGTTACGCCCTCAGAAAACCCGTGATCTTGCATCTGTCCTTTCAAGGTCACTCAAGTGTAACTTGCAATACTTTGGTGATAGAAACTCCGTGTACAAACAGCTAGATAAGGAGTTTATTACGAGCTCACAACAAAATAGTCTGCCCTTCTTGAGTGTCTGCTCTGAACTGACGCAGTGGCGCCGTCTTCCCAGGCTTGGGGCCCTGGGAAAGCGTGCTAGGTCAGCAAGTTTAGTGGGGGTATGTATGCATTGGGGGGGGACATATTGTGGAGGGGGTACACAAGGTCAAAGGTCATGGTACCAATGAAAAGCCCATATGTCACTTCCTATATGTTCATAATAGTAAATACCTCTCTATCTTCAATGAATTTCGAGTTATGGCCCCTTGATTATCCGTGACCTTGAATTTGATCTTTCAAGGTCACTCAAGGTCAAATGTCTTGATGCCAAATGAACGCCCATATTACGATTTCCTTAACAGTAAATATCTCTATCTTCAACCGGTTTCAAGCTACAGTCCTTTGAAAATCCGTGACCTTGATTCCGACATTTCAGGGTCACTCGATTACCTCCAAACTTTAATTACTTTCTTTTGGGACCAGTGCCCACATATCCTGAAACTTTCATGTAATATCATTCAGACGTTTTTCCATAACGTTGCTAATAAAGAAAGAAACATAGAAACTCGACCAATAACAATACCTCGCTGGACTCCGTCCGGCCAAGGTAAATATCTAACAACTAACAGAACAAACCAGCATCATACGAAGAAAAAACCAGTCATATAAACTCATAAAACCAATTAGA
Source organism: Coenobita brevimanus (assembly GCF_032717465.1). Taxonomy (NCBI): domain Eukaryota; kingdom Metazoa; phylum Arthropoda; class Malacostraca; order Decapoda; family Coenobitidae; genus Coenobita; species Coenobita brevimanus. Next base: position 42,869,750 of record NC_136991.1, read on the forward strand.
GCGATAACCTCATGGCGTGGAGGAGCAGTGAGGTGCCCTGGATAATTCTGAGAGGGATGTCAGGGGCATTTTCAATTTTGCGGACGCGCTAAATGGTCAGAATTGATTTAGGTCTTCCCAAAATCTGACGCTGAAATTTCTCTGACAGACCCGTGAGGAGGACGATGGAAGGGCGGGAAGGAAGATGGGGCGAAAGCGAAGAAAGGGGGAGAGAAATGTGGGAAGGATGAATAAAAAGAAGGAATAAAGGAAGGACGGCGATGGAACGGGGACGGAATGGGAGGAAGGGAGGAGTAGGAGTGAAGGGAAATGAGGAAGCACATAATGGGGAGAAGGAAAAAAGAATAAAAAGAATGGAGGATGAAGAAGTGGAGGAGGATAGGTTGAAATGATGGAAGGGGAGAAGAGAGAAGAGGGAATGATGAATAAACAGAAGGAAGGAAGATGTTTGGGGAAAAGGATGGTGGGGATGGGGAGGAGGAGACGAAGGGGAAGAGGTGATGAGGTTAACAGGGGAAGGCATAGAGAGAAGAGGGGTGAAAGAAAGTAGAGAGGTAAAGAGAGAAGGTGAACACTGGAAGACGGTGAAGAGGGAGAGACAAGAGGTAAGGTGAGAGGGCAGGAGGTACCGTAAGGAAGGAGGGAAAGAGGGGATAGGAAAGTGGAGAGAATGAGCTGAGGGGCGGAAGAGATGTTGGGTGTTAAGGAGAGATGAATGGCTGGATGGAAGAAGGGAACGTGGAGGAATTAAGGTGAAAAGGGAAGAATGGTGGAGTGGCGAAGTTACTGATGATGTAGCTGCTGTTACTGAAGGAAGACAGTGGTGGCATGGGGAACTGCATGGGTTGCCGGTGGCCTGGTTAAAAGAAGAAAGAAGAAAGAAGAAGAAGGAGGAGGAGGAGGAAGAGGAGGAGGAGGAGGAGGAGGAGGAGGAGGAGGAGGTTCAAAAACTCTGTGAATTACGTTGTCTGGAGAAAGAAAGAATAATTTTTAGATAATTTTTAAACTTCGGGGCTGATCTGTCAAATTTACTCAGGTGAACGACACAAAGACAAAATAATGGATATGGAAAAGGAAGGGAAATGGAGAAAGAAAGATTAAGAGATAGGGAGACAGGCATGGAGATCGATCGAGGGGAAATGAATAAGAAAATGTGCAGGATGGAGTTGAAGAGTGTGAAGATGAACACAAAGGTATATTGGAGGTCAGAAGTGGATTACGTGACAGAGAGGGGAGCGAGAAGACGACATGGATGGGAAGAAAAGAGCGGAAGAGTGAAGAATTTACAGACAAAAATATGGAAAGAGAGGGATGGAGAATGAGAAAGAAGGGGAAATGGAAAAAGAAGAGCAAGAATGAGCGACAGAAACTGCGGGGAGGAGGATTAAGAGCAAGGGAGAGGGAGAGGGAGAAGGCAACGGAAAGGGAATCTGACATCCGGGGTGGAGGGTGAGGGAGGGGGTAATGGAATTTATAGGGGATAGAGGGCTAGGACGGACTGGAGGCAGAAGAATGGCAGGTGTGGAGGATGTGAACGAAAGAATGAAAAGGCAGGCGAGATGTGATGGATGGAACGAAAGGATATAACAGGGATGTGGAAAAAAAAGTGTGGAACAAAGAGATGGAAAGGAGGGATGGAACAGAAGAATGGGGTGAAGGAATGGGGCAAAAGTACAGACAGGAAGGACGGAATGGATAGAGTGGAGGGATAGAATGGAGACAGGAAGTGAAGAGATGGGATGGAAAGAGGAATTGAAGGGAAGGAATGGAGGGAACAGAGATGGAATGGCATGAAGGAGTAAAGTAATGGATCAGAGGGATGGAATGGAGACAAGAAGTGAAGAGATGGGATGAAGAGAGGAATTGAAGGGATGGAATGGAGGGAACAGGGATGGAATGGAAGGAAGGAGTAAAGAAATGGATCAGAGGGATGGAATGGAGAGATGTCATGCATGGAGGAAGTGAGTATGATGGAATGGAAGGAGGGAGAGGGAGGGGTGGAATGGAAGGAGGGAGTGGGTATGATGGAATGGAAGGAGGGAGTGGGAGGGATGGAATGGAAGGAGGGAGTGGGAGGGATGGAATGGAAGGAGGGAGTGGGAGGGATGGAATGGAAGGAGGGAGTGGGAGGGATGGATCGGAAGGAGGGAGTGGGAGGGATGGAATGGAAGGAGGGAGTGGAAGGAATGGAATGGAAGGAGGGAGTGGGAGGGATGGAATGGAAGGAGGGAGTGGGAGGGATGGAATGAAGGAGGACGTGACAGGGATGGAATAGGAGCGAGTGAGAGTTGAATGGAATGGAAGGAGGGAGTGGGAGAGATGGAATGGAAGGAGGGAGTGGGAGGGATGGAATGGAAGGAGGGAGTGGGAGGGATGAAATGGAAGGAGGGAGTGGGAGGGATGGAATGGAAGGAGGGAGTGGGAGGGATGGAATGGAAGGAGGGAGTGGGAGGGATCGAATGGAAGGAGGGAGTGGGAGGGATGGAGGCGAAGAGATGGTATGGAAGGATGGATAAGATGGAGGTATTGCATGGAGGGAGTGGGAGGGATGAAATGGATTTTCTGAAGGAATGGATGGATGGAAAGGGAAGAATATAGGGAATAAACCTTCTACGGCGAACCAGTTACTTATTCATCTATTTTTCTATCTAATGATGTACCTACCTGCCTATCTACCGCCTGAAAACGATACTCTATTCAGCGTGACCGTGCAGGCCTTCATTCTACCCCATACCACTTTCCCACGTCAGTTAGACAGTGGTAAAAACAAAGATCATAAAACTGACAGTCTGTGCAGGTAACCGTACTCGTGTGTGTGTGTGTGTGTGTGTGTGTGTGTGTGTGTGTGTGTGTGTAACTCTCCTACTGAGAGTACTGTTGACCAAAATATCTGCATTTCGATCTAAACTACGGTAAATTTTTTAACATAAAGTTTGGTTGTGGCAGAGTTGTCTTTACGGTCGAATGCGGTTTATCCTGTTTGAGGGTAAAAATGCAGCCAATTTTTATCCACTGATGTGTCCCGATTTTTTTTTTTTTTTTTTTTTTTTTCATTTCGACCAACTATGATGAAGTTGAGACCGCAAAATAGCTTACTCGTAACCTCTTTATTCTGTTGACGTCTTATATATTTTGTTTCTTGCTGCAATCACACGATGATAATTATTCAGTTTCAGACAAAACTCTCGGGGTTAATGAAGCTGTATCTATTAATAAAGACGTCTCTGTACTTTAAGTAAAGAGTCTCGGCTGTGTAAGTAATGCCGTCAATATGAAGGAATTAATAAGTCAAAAACAAAAATCATTCATACTTTTGCCACGAATTTCATGCTACCAGAGATGCCTACTTAATGTGTGTGTGTGTGTGTGTGTGTGTGTGTGAGAGAGAGAGAGAGAGAGAGAGAGAGAGAGAGAGAGGTGTGTGTGTGTGTGTGTGTGTGTGTGTGTGTGTGTGTGTGTGTGTGTGTGTGTGTGTGTGTGTGTGAGAGAGAGAGAGAGAGAGAGAGAGAGACGTGTGTGTGTGTGTGTGTGTGTGTGTGTGTGTGTGTGTGTGTAAATCGGTTTACCTTCACAATTCTGCAGTGCTACAAATCGTATTCTGGTTGGCATCGGATATCTCGTTGGACTTATTTCGACGCAATGTATTTTGAAAATTATGCCGTGTTATTTTCTTTTGTTATTTATGTCATTTCAAAAACAGAAGCATCTTTTGATGAGGTCCATTCAATCAGTAACACCCTAAGGTTTTTCGGACGTAAGGTGCTTCACCCCTGTAGATTAGTGACACTTATTTTTACGGCTCTCGTGGACCTACATTTAATTATTACTGTTGTATTGTTCGTACCTACATGCACGAGGATATTATACGTGTACTGCTCACAATAAATCGCTGAGGAAGGTGTTTCATGATATCTAAGCCAACGAGAATACAGGAAGACGTAACATTTCCTGAAGCTTAGGATGTACAGTTGAGGACAAAGGTTCGTTTACTATTCCATTGCATCTATTTCACAGGTAGGGTATGTCCGTCACTCTCCTCCCTGATGCAACATATCAAACATAACTGTCTAGGACAGAGAAACATACCAAGCCTAGCTCGTGTTACTAGTATGTACAGAGAAGGGAATGAGAGAAGGAAAACTAGTATGTGCAGGGAGGGGGAAAAAAGAGAAGGAAGACTAGTATGTGCAAGGAGTGGAAGGATAGAAGGAAAACTATTATGTGCAAAGACAGGCAGGAGAGAAGGAAAAGTAGTATATGTAGGGAGAGGAAAGAGAAAAGGAAACTTTAATATGTTCAAGGAGTGGAAAGAGAGAAGGCAAACTTGCGTGTAAAGAGCGGAAAGAGAGAGGGAAAACTAGTACGTGCAAGGAGAGGAAACAGAGATGGAAAACTAGTACGTGCCATGAGTGGAAAGAGAGAAGGAAAACTAGTGTGTCTAAAGAGGGGAAAAAGAAGGAAAACTAGTATGTGCACGGAAGGAAAGTATGAAGGAAAACAAGTATATGTAAAGACAGGAAAGAGAAGGAAACGTAGTATGTGTAGGGAGAGGAAAGAGAGAAGGAAAAGATGTGTGCGTAAAGAGAGGAAAGAGAAGGAAAACTAGTATGTGCATGGGAGGATAGTAAGAAGGAAAACTAGTATGTGTAAAGAGAGGGGGAAAAGGAAAAGTAGTATGTGTAAAGAGGGGAAAGTGAGAAGGAAAAGTAGTATGTAAAGAGAGGAAAGACAGAAGGAAAAGTAGTATGTGTAAGGAGGGGAAAGAGAGAAGGAAAAGTAGTATGTGTAAAGAGGGGAAAGAGAGAAGGAAAAGTAGTATGTGTAAAGAGGGGAAAGAGAGAAGGAAAAGTAGTATGTGTAAAGAGGGGAAAGAGAGAAGGAAAAGTAGTATGTGTAAAGAGAGGAGAGAAGGAAAAGTAGTATGTGTAAAGAGGGGAAAGAGAGAAGGAAAAGTAGTATGCGTAAAGAGGGGAAAGAGAGAAGGAAAACTACTATTTGAAAGGGGGGAATAAAGAAAGAAGGAAAACTAGTATATGCAAGGTGGGGGGGGGGAATTAGAAGGAAAACTAGCATGTTCAAAGACAGGAAAGGGAGAAGGAAAAGTAGCATGTGTAGGGAGAGGAAGGAGAGAAAGAAAACTAGTATGTGTAGGGAGAGGAAAGAGAAGGAAAACTAGTATTTGAAGGGAAAGGAAAAACAGAAAGAAAACTAGTATGTGCAGGGAAAGGCAAGAAAATGAAAACTTGAATGTGCAAGGAAAGGAAAGTGTGAAGGAAAATTAGCACGTGCATAGACAGGAAAGAGACGGATAATTAGTACCGGTATGTGCAAAGAGAGGAAAGAATGAAGGAAAAGAGATACAGTAATAAGTAAACTTTTTGTCTCCTATTATACATTAGTGGACAAGGGAAGAGGGAAGCTTGTCTTGGAGAAAATAAAAGTTGTTGGATAATACAGCGCCGCCGACAGTGACTTTCGGCCACACTCAAGACAGACAACGCCTCAAGGAGAGAAATCACAAGGAACGCCGACGGATATGAATTACCGCGTGTGTGTGTGTGTGTGTGTGTGTGTGTGTGTGTGTGTGTGTGTGTGTGTGTGTGTGTGTGTGTGTGTGTTTTCCACGTAACTCTCTCTCTCTCTCTCTCTCTCTCTCCACAGCCCAGTCCCACTTTCACATTCAGCAGAAGCGCTACTCAGTTTTCCCGATTTGCGTCGATCAAGGATGCGGAGGCTCAGATTACGCTGGTCGGAGACTGACGGGCAATACCTAGTTTTCAACACCCAGCCTCGACGTTTACACCTACTATTGTTTGAGGTCCTGAGTGGCAGGATGGATGGCAGTGATGGTGGTGGTGAGGGAGATGAGAAAAACAGAAAGATGGCAAAGTGAACAGAAGAGCTTACAATATTCTATCAAACTACAGCCAGAGTTCTTAATCCCGTGAGGGGTGGGCCACAAACAAATTGCCTCCATGTCGCACTGTTCCCTGCCACTACGCTGCCCTCCCCCCAGCTCACACTCCCTTCTTTCATATTGCGTATGAAAATTAGATTCAATTTTCTATGAGGTTCAGGATGAATAACTAGACTGACGGCAATGGTGGTGGTCAGATAAGTGGAGACGAAAAATGGAAAGCGAAGAGAACAGAGGAGAGGTGAGGCGATATGAGGAGATGAAAGAAAAGCTCCTTTTATTGCGTTAGATATTAGGATATTAATATTATTATTACGACTACTACTACTACTACTACCACCACCACTGCTACCACAACTACTACTATTACTATCTGAGGTTCAAAGTGAATGGCAAGACTGACTACAGCAGTAATGGTCAGCGGTAGGAGAAGAGAACAGGAGAGGAATGGAGAGAGATGGGAAACGGAAATGTGAGGAGACAAAAGTTCACATTAGTACTGCTGGGTATTTAAATCCGTTTTTCTTTGACATCATTAGTAAGTAGTTAGAGAAGAGGCAGTGGTTGGAAAAGATATGAGAAGAGAATTTATAAAAAGGAAAGTGCGAATGACATTACAATTCGCAGTTTAGTTCCATTTTTCCCTTGGGATTGTTGGTGTGCGGCAGAAGGATTTAGGTCACTGTAGAGGAGTGCAGACAAGCGAACAAACACTGAGAAGCGATGATGTATCCTACTTTGGTAATATAAATCCATTTTTCTTGGGACTTTTGTGTGAGTTGCTAGGCTGCACGAGAGAGAGAGAGAGAAAGAGAGAGAGAGAGAGAGAGAGAGTTTATGGTATCAGTACTGCATCAGACCAATTAAAGTTTTCCATTAGTACCGGCTCAGAACTATGATCACTCGGCCACTTCTGGTTATGGAAGTGAATAGCAATTAAAATATGTAATTATTCTGGCAGATTACTTGTGATTCATGGAGAAAAATTTATGTCACTGGACTCAGTTATGCACACAGTACTGCAAGAAGCAAGCTAAGTCCACCAAGTTCTCTCTCTCCCTCTCTCTCTCTCTGGGAAACTCCTGCTCGCCCACAACTTTTATTTTACCTACAGTTGGACTTATGCATTTTTGATGTGCAGGTCCACCAGAACCTGCATATTTGTGTTTTTTATCCCTTCAGCTACTGGGTCGTCTTTTTATATTTATTTTTCGAACCGTGCAATATCTGTACACCTTGGTCCACAGGCCTTGGCTAACTACACAAGGAAAAGTTGGCTATGATACAGTTACACGTTCACTTTACAGAAGCTTTGTAGTACCAACAGTTGACAGTGACACAGCTACACGTGCAGTTTACATAAGCCTTGCACTACTAACTGTTGGCGGTGACACAGCTACACATACAATCTACAAAAGCTTTACACTACCAACAGTCGGTGACACAGCTACACGTGCAGTCTACGGAATCTTTGCACTACCAACAACAGGTGTTCGTTGTGTGAGGAACGCTGGCTGGGACTCTGGCTCAGTAAGGGGCAGGCATAGGGGGTGAGCACAAGCTGACCAGTGTACGAGTACAATCAGCATCAAGGTCCTGTCGCCTTTCCTGTTTTTCTCTCCACGGATTTTTGCAATCTGTGTGGTGAATCCGCATCAGCTGACCCTAATGGCTTTATTTAGCTATAGATCTGTCATCAGCGTCGCCTGCTGGGGATTCATCATACTGGTTTTAAAGGTTCGTAGAAGGACACGGTATGAGAGGCGGCAGGACTTCTGATGCTGACTGTACATTCCCTCAAACATCAGCATGTAGGCTTCAACCCTTCACTACCGAATGTCTCTCTTCAAGTCATCTGTTTGTAGAAGAATGAAACAAATCGTCATCGTACTGAAGAAAATAGTGGGCAGTGATTCTAGCCCTTCACTTAGAGGGTCTTCCAAAACTGAACGTAATACTTCAGCGGTATCAAGAATAAAAATACAAAGCATCATAGCAGTGAAGGGGTAAAGCCATTCACACACTAATTATAACTTCCTGCTGTTATAGTCTGGTGGTTTCACGAACACAGTACAAAACACCATCGTGGTGAAGGGGTTAAGATATCATGCACACTGAGTACTCAATATAATAACCACTTCCTGTTGCCATATCTTGCTGTTTATGTTAAGTTCGGTGCCATCATAAACCATGCATAGCTGGAGACCCACATCCTCCTTGACGACCCTTACTATAGCCGGTTTGCTTTCACCTGACGGAACTGGACCACTCACACAGCTGGAATACTAAGTAGTGGCTGCATGAAATTCGACGCATAAACAGTCGTTCTTCAAACTGCCTTTTTTTTTATTTCGATTCGCTCGTGTCGTGCTTAACTATTTTTGTCCATAATGTTCTAGGTATGCGTGGGCTTCCATACTGCAGAGATAATTTTATTTGCTTTTCTAATGACCATTAAAAATCATCTAAATAGGTCAGTTATTGACAACGTCTAATGTACACCAAACATTCTCTTTAACACAATCATCAAGTCTTTTAATCGGCAGCAAAGCAGCTTCTAGCTCAAAATTTAAGGTTTGTAATTAACACCAAATCATCTATTGTGCAGTAATCATTTCATTAAGAGCACCACCTCTCTCTAATTATTAACACTCTCAAATGAGCACCAAACTATAGTGCAATCATTTACAGAGTTTCTAATGAGCACCAATCACCTCTCTAGGAAATTATTATTATTAACAGCTCTCGCGAAAGAAATAATCAAATGGCGCAATCGCACTGATGGGTCAAATGTAGGTTATGACAAAGTTAAAATAAATATAAAATACACTACTTTACTGGAGGCAATGACTTCATGTAGACTGTATGATTGCACAATAATAAAGACGAAGTGGGTCGACACAGAGGATGCACTTTGACATATACCCTCATCCCCGAGGCCCTTGACGCAATACAACATGACACAACCCAGCTCTTCATCACAACCACCATCACTGTCTCTCTGCACCACAACCCAGCTCTTCATCACAACCACCATCACTAACACTCTCCACCACAACCCAGCTCTGCATCACAACCAGCATCACTGTCTCTCTGCACCACAACCCAGCTCTTCGTCACAACCAGCATCACTGTCTCTCTGCACCACAACCCAGCTCTCCATCACAACCAGCATCACTGTCTTTCTCCACCACAACCTAGCTCTCCATCACAACCATCACTGTCTCTCTGCACCACAACCCAGCTCTCCATCACAACCACCATCACTGTCTCCACCACAACCCAGCTCTCCATCACAACCACCATCACTGTCTCTCTGCACCACAACCCAGCCCTCCATCACAACCACCATCACTGTCTCCACCACAACCCAGCTCTCCATCACAACCACCATCACTGTCTCCACCACAACCCAGCTCTCCATCACAACCACCACCACTGTCTCTCTGCACCAGTAACACAGACTTACCACTGCCAACCAGCATCACAATACTACAGTAACTATCAATCACACTGCTACCAACATCACAATAATGCTACCATAACATGACTACTGCCACCTTTACTATAACATGGTATTATACCCTGACTGCTACTAAAGTTATCATAACATTAATACGATAACGCAGGTCTTCATGACAACCATCACTCTATCTACCATCACCACCACACGCACTCATGCCGCCACTACCACACTACCACCACCACTACTACCACTGTTCTTTAAACACCATCACCACACACCTATAACTCCCAAAATACTCCCATGACCATCACCACACTACTACAACACTGCATCAACGCTATTATCACCACTAAGGCAATACTATCACAATTACCACATTCCCAAGACCCTTGACTTACCACAACAAAATACTCGTACAAGACATACTGGCTTCATTATCAGCACAACCACTACGTTTCTACAACAACCATTACTACATAGGCTACACGCCTATCACAACAACCACAACATTCACACATACACAGCCGCATTATTGAGGACAGTGTTCATAATAAACTGCTACCTATATTTTACACACACACACACACACAAAACATGCTAGGTGGAATACCCTCCCCTTTTCTGAGACTGCAGTTCTACTCGTTAAAGCAACTGGTAACCGTAATGTACAGCAGAATAATGTTAAAACAAAGGTTTAACTGAACAGTTGTGGTTTCAGGCCATTTCTCTTGTAAAATGCCGAAAACTTAGGTCAGTGGCAGAAGCTTTATCATGAATGAAAAAGCAACTAACATGAAGAAAAAGAACAACCCTCATTTTGTCCTTGAGAGAGAGAGAGAGAGAGAGAGAGAGAGGAAAATCACACTGATGAGAAAGAAAAACAAAAAAAGACAAAGACTTACCAGAAGCCTCTCCTTCAGAGTTGTGTGTAAAGACTGGGGTTTCAGGCTAAATGGCCGCTACACTTATACCTTCTACATTGCATTTTCCTCGGCTTCCAGGGCTTTTTGTAAGTTCCACCACAAGCTTGTCGATTCTCTATGTTATATTTCCTGACTCAAAGCCAGCTAAATCTTTTGTAAAGTGAAATTCTACAGTATTTTTATGTCTATGACCGTCTTCATGTACGAATTATATGAAATGTTAATAACGTTGGAAAAAATTTAATACTATCTTCTCTCGTTGCAGCAGACTTGCAAGACTAGGTATTATAAAAAAAAAAAACTCATACCAATTAATCTGGCCAGGCATGTATGGCAACACTGTTCCTGCCGAGATTCTGATTGGCTGGAGGTGTTTGTTCGATTTCGTTGTTGCTAAAACTGATACTCTTTTATTATCAGATGTGATACTGAGTTTGTCGACAATACAATCGTCAAAAGCAATGAGAAATCCGTTATATACTTATCAACAATGAAATTTTCGTAGGAAAGTAGATGTATTGAGTCAACAGAGTATTATAACAGTCCAAGTCAAGGTCAGCATTCGAACAATTCCTTTAAATCTCCGAAACTCTGTAATACAACAGAAAATTAAGGAAACCTGCTTAATCTAAGCGTTGGTATAACACACATTTAAATTTTAAGATCAGTCCGCACCCTTAAATCGTGCCACAACTCAGAAAAACTAAAAATTCTAATGAAAAGACGAGTTCTGCAGGGAGGGAGGTTTGAAAAATTGCGAAAAATCAAAGTAGGCTAAAGGAAAACTATTTCATTATGTATCCTCTATTATCACAGTACAGACTGATCTTAAAATTTAAATGTATTATACCAACGCTTAGATTAAGCAGGTTTCCTTAAATTTTCTGTTATATTATGGAGTGTCAGAGATTTAAAGGAATTGATCGAATGCTGATCTTGACTTGGACTGTTATAATACTTTGTTGACTCATATCTCTATCTTCCTACGAAAACTTAATTGTTGATAAGTATATAACGTATTTCGTATTGCTTTTGACGATTGTACTGTCGCCAAGCTCAGTATCACATCTGATAATAAAGAGAGTATCGGTTTAAACAACAACGAAATCGAACAAATACCTCCAGCCAATCAGAATCTCGGCAGGAACAGTGTTGCCATACATGCCTGGCCAGATTAATTGGTATGAGGTATAGTGAGATGTCCCCATGGCTATATGATATAATGGATGGGGTTACGGAAAAGCTCTGGAGAGTTATGGAGAGCGGAGGTAGGATGGGGAAGGGAGGGTGGTATTAATGGTGATGAGTGGACTATCGTCAGTCCGATGTATGCTGTTAATGATGAGGAAGTTGGCGTGCAGATTGGACCCGAGTGCTGTATCTGTGCGCGTTACCGGTATGTTCTAAGAGTAAAATATAGACAAGAGTAGTGATGTATGGTTGTTGAGATAGAAAGCGACTCTTGGATTAATGTGCTGGTGAATGGAGAGAAATTGGAACTGGTTAATTGTATTAAGAACCTCGGTGCAGTGATAAATGAAGTAAATGTGCCAAGGAAGCTGGGGCTACACAGATCCTGATACAAATCACAAGTCTGAACGAATACTGCACGAAGACAGTGGGATGATGTGTTAGTGTTTACATTAATGTATGGGTGTGAGATTTTGACCTGGGATGAACGCACAGAGCCAGGAGCAAAAGCGGGATACTGAGGAATGTTAGTCGAGTGCGAAGTACGGAAAGGATACAATTCACACAGCATGTGATGTAAGGAGGTCATATGATAGAAGGGCTGAAGAGTTTGCTTATGTGGTATGGTCAGATGGAGAGAATAAGAGTTAAGATATTTAAAAGGGTATGTGTGTATGAATCGAAGGTTTGAGGCACCGTTGTTGACCAAGAAGATGGATATGGAACAAAACATTGTGAGAGAGCGAGGTATGGGAGTTAATGAGGCTAAGAAACTGGCAGGGGATCGAGTTGATTAGACGAATTATGTACGAAGGGGCACATGGCAAAGGTCTGGCACCATTTTTAACTCAACAGACAGCGGACTATCTTGTGTGTGTGTGTGTGTGTGTGTGTGTGTGTGTGTGTGTGTGTGTGTGTGTGTGTGTGTGTGTGTGTGTGTGTGTGTGTGTGTGTGTGTGTGTGTGTGTGTGTGTGTGTGTGTGTGTGTGTGTGTGCGCGCGCGCGCGCGCGCGCGCGATGCACATATAAAGCGAAAAATATCAAACAACAAAATATGTGTAAATGGTTAGTCTGTGAGGTGAAGCCACTATTGCAGAGAGTTGAATGACATTGTGTGGCCCATTTAATAGGTCATGTTCATATTTCCCAGCTTTATTACTTAATCTTGTTCAGCCCATATTAGGCTGAGGAAATAATGGTAATGATGATAATAATACAAATACAAGAAGCGGTGCCAAAGACATGCAAACCCGTCCACGGCAGTCATTTTATTGCTGACGTATAAACACAACAAGTTATTTAGTCAAAGATGTCATTTATTAAATCTGGAGTAAATTGGGTGAAAATTCGATGTTATGCCCTTTTGAAATGTTAGGTCCGACCCACCTGACATCGACCCCCCTACCGCCAACTGGGGGAGGGGGGTGACCCCCTTGATGTAATGAGGCATGTTACAGGATGCAAATGTGAAAGATGCACCTTGAGGTTTTGGTTTCATGTTGATATGACGAATTTAAAAAGTTATGTTTTTTATTTTTCTAATTTTTTGGCCCTACACGCTGGGCCTTGGCCCACTTTGGCCCAAAATTTAAAAAGGTGGTCAGAAATTCATAGCCCATCATCTCTGTAATTTCAGTCAAAAACTCACCACTAGTTCTCGCGTACAGATGTTAACAGACAGACAGACAGACAAACAGACTGAAAACAATGTCCGTCCCCGAGCCCCTCCAGGGCGGGGACGGGTAACGAGTGACACATCAGACACAACAAATTGCATCCGGTAGTGTCATGTTTCAGATGACTGAACGTGCACAAGCCTTCTGTTTACTTACTCCACTTCCCTGCCTCTCCTTGTCTAATTCCCCAGTTTTCTGCCTCTCCCATATTCTATCTTTCCCCATTCCCACCTCTCTCCTTCCCTACCTCTCTCCATACCTGCCTCTCTTTCCTTTCCTCTTCTCTTCCCTACCTCTCCCCATCCTTACCTCTGTTCTTCCCTTCCACTTCTCTTCCCTACTTCTCTCCAACCCTGACTCTGTTCTTCCCTTCCATTTCTCTTCCCTTTCTCTACCCATCCCTACCTCTCTCCTTCACTTCCACTTCTCTTCCCTACCTCTTCTCTACCTCTCTCCTTCCCTACCCCTCACCTTCCCTACGTTTCCCTGTGTCTATCTGACTGTCTGTCTGTCTGTCTCTGATCGTCTACAACCAAGGAAAACATACAGACCATCAATGCATGCAGGTTACACGGGTGATTGCAGGTCAGACGCTACACACTACATCTTGTTTACTGACCTGAGGGGGTCGGTGGTGGTGGTGGGAACGGCTTTTAAGTAATGAGTGGTGGAGGTACACTATAGCCCTTCCTCCCCGCCTCACACATGTAACATTGTTCATCTGACCTTCTTCACCTCATTCCTTGTTTACATTCCACTCACTTCGTATACTGTGCTCGTTACCTTTGCTTTATCTAATGCACAATGTACAACACACACACACACACACACACACACACACACACACACACACACACACACACACACACACACACACACAGGCACACACACACGTTACTACACAAGAGTTGCGTCTGTTTAATTAGTTCCCCATCACCAATAAAAACACATACGTTTTAGGTCAGGCAGCCGATGTGTATATATTATTTCAGTGACAATCAAATTTTATAATACCATTATTACACACCCGTACCCTGTTAACTTTGGTGCCAGTGGCCTGTGACTCTGGACAGGTATGACAAATTAAATATACAAAACGCCCGTAAATATAACCCGTAAACATAATGTCATTTTAGCCATCACCTGCAATCTGTGTATTGTATAACTGCGGTCGTTATTTATGTTCCGCTTCCAGTGTACGGAGGGAACAGGAGGGAGGGAAGGAGGGAGAAGGAGTACACACGCCTGCCGCAGGACCCGTGCTGGAGGAGGCAGGGGTAAAACCGTCAAATCAACAGGTGCGAGAATATCAGCAGGTCTGTCTGTCTATCTATCTATCTATCTAACTCTGTTTTGGGAGGTAAATACTCTAAAAACTTCTAGGGGTTACTGCCCCCACTCACTAACGACCTCCCTCTTTCTATTACACACCATCCTTCCATACATAAACTCCAGCACCTAACTTGTCCACCACGTTCTCGGTCTCCCTCTCCTCCTCATCCCAACAATTTCTTTCCTACACTCTCCTGGGCCCTCTTTCACTCCCCAGTCGTTCCAAGTGGCCTAACTATCTCGAAGTGTTTCTTCTTATTTTTCGACGTTAACCTCTACACCACATTCCGCATGGATCTTTCCATCTGTCCATCTATCCTCATCGCCAGGCCCAGTTATCCCTTTCACTGCGTTGACGTATTTTGTATTTTGTTTCTAATACATTCCTGTTTTTCCTTTTTTAGCTCAGTACAAACTTGCCAACCTGAAGGGGTTAAATGTAGCCTTCAATAACCCTCCCAGTACCAGACACATTTCCCAAGCTAAATAAAATGGTCTGGAGGTACCAAGAATAACCTACAAAAGACCTCACCGGTTTCAAGGGGTTGCTTTGTGTACAAGTTTCCTTGTTCATACTTTAAATATATTCTTGCTATCTCCACACAATACTTTTCGAAATGAAAGGTGTTTACAGTACACAAAAATTATGAATGGCTCTAATAAAAATATATAAAGGACCAACTTAGAGTAAAAGTAGGCAGAGTTTGTATATAAATGGACTAGTGTATGTAATCCAAATATCAAAAGGGATGTGAAGAAGTAAGTGGAATGACCAACCAACCTTTGAATGAGACAATAAACTAGACTGGATAAAGTTAGTACTTACATAGGTAGACCCATAGGTACTGCATAACTACTTACCTGAAACAAAGAAAACCATATTATACTAGACTACGGTATCTGATTAAAGAGGAATTATATACTAACATAACAATATGGTATACTGGGGCGGACACCATCCACCCACTAGATGTAGTGCTACTTCTTGTGAATACTCTGAGCGATAAGCCAAATTATTTCTTGTAATCCAAGAAACCATTTACTGCGACATGTGGTAATTATACAACCAACTGGACTCCTCGTGTTCTAGTGGGTTAAGGCGCTTCAACCGATTGTGGTTCATAAGGGTTACAGCCGTGTGTTGGTTGGGGATTATAGCTGATATGCGACTCATGGATTACCAACTGGTCCCTCTCACCTTACATGGTAGGACTATTTGGCCTAGCACCGGGGCCCTACGCTCCTGATGGGGCAATAAAAGACTGGATCACAGATGCAGAATAGTACACAACAGTCATATAAGAATAAACCATAACATAAACTACCGGTACCTCAGCGATTACATTGTTGGTTCCACACGTCTTAATGCTTCAGGGAAATTTACCAAGAACCAAACGTCTCCACCACACTGAGAAAGAAATAGTCCATAGGCAGCAGAAATATAATAATAAAAAGGCATACTCGGGTTGAAGGGGCTAACTGTTCAGACGATTTAATTGTTTGGGAGAGAATTTGGAACCGGAAGGATTAAATACATCTTCCTATAATATGTTCAGTACGACGGATGCTAAGTTGAATAAAACCGTCTATAAGCTAGAAGATAAACCAAGAAAATGCATCCTTAGTTATAACCAACGAAAAGGTCAGTAATGCCAGAAAGCCTTGGAAATTCAATCAGGCTGCGTGTTGAATATACTGCTATGGATATGGCGTCCCCTTATCCCGTTGCCAATTGGCGTGTACCGTGGTGTGCTGGCCACCCGACTGCACCTGGCCAAATTTACAGCCGCAACCTTCCCTGTGTCTTATCAACACAACAGTTTTTCTTCGTCATTCATATATACTTTATCTAGATCTACACTTCACTTAGATCAATATTTCATGTAAGTCTTCACTGTACATATATCTATATTACACGTACCGTATCACAATAACATATAGATCTACTTTCACAGAGTGGATATATACCTATCAACCTATCTATCTGTCTATCTATCTATGTCCATGAATCAATCTCTCTGTCTGTCTGCCTGTCTGTCAACAACTATATTTATCTGCAGTATCTATCCATCTGGCTGTGTCTGTCTGTCTGCACGTTTTACACGATCATTTGTATACAATGGGATGGCCTCCGGGGGTCGGGTCAGTAATGCGTGTGCCTGTCAGTGCATGATCGGTGTTCAGTCCCACCCGGCACGACATGAAGAGGGTGCAGTAATACCAGGTGTGCCTTGTCATGTGTTCTTACATATTCACACGCTATGGAAAAAGATACATAAACAGAGAGATACACACACGCCAGTGCAATAAGTCTCTCTCTCTCTCTCTCTCTCTCTCTCTCTCTCTCTCTCTCTCTCATTTATTTATTTATTTATCAATCCTGCGAAGCAAAATCATATAATTTTCGGCAACTCGTCCTATACTGGTGCGTTAGATTCTGTGTGTGTGTGTGTGTGTGTGTGTGTGTGTGTGTGTAGTTCACAGAAGACTTAATCTTCCATGCAGGTGAACCTGTTCCTCAAACACCTGTATATCATGTAACCTGTATATCATGCTGGCCTGACACACTCTGCATCAGATACTGAGAGGAAACATCGGAATCCGCGGCTGTTTCAGAAGGGTAACACGTTGAAGCAGACAGGAAACACACACGTAAGTTTCTTGGTTATTTAATTTTAAATTGAAGAATATGACAGGAAAATCTCACGATCAACAAACTGCTATTTCCCTGTCGGTTGTCGCGACGTGAAATATTATGTATGACAATAATGTGAAGCACACGACCTGAGTACGAAAAGGAGGGCTATTATCCAGGAAGAAAAACCAGTACGTCATGTTTGGCTGTCCTGTGTCGTCGTTATTCACTTCCTCTAAAGACTTCACACACACACACACACACACACACACACACACACACACACACACACACACACACACACACACACACACACACACACTACTTGTAATTGAGATAATGAGACGAAAAACCGGAATCTAAGGCTACGTGTCAGCGAGTGAGTGTAACACAATGAGAGAGATAGGAAACACAGGTGGAGGTGTCTTAGTTACAGATAATTTACTTCTGTCTGAAAAATTGGTTAAAATCAAAGTTTCGTCGATTCTTCCCTCCCGACAGAGGCGGTGAATGATTTTATACGAATTATTTTTGTGGCAGCAATATGACTCACACAACAAAACTACGGAGAGGAAGGCTATTCTCTGAAGTTCGGGGAAGAATGAGAAACACACAAGGCGGGATACAATGCTGGCAGGGAACTGTCGGTGAACACTAGCTCATGTCAGTACACTGGCCCGCAAATGGTCAAAACCCTTACAGTTGCGTAGGTATGACAGTCATTCCACGGGACCCTTATATAAGGTAGGAATGCCACTGCAAGACTCCATCTAGAATCGCACAAAGCCTACCAAGTCAACTTTCTATTTCCGCCAGCAAATCCTCCCGCTGTAATGCAGGACGCAAATACCCTGTCACATCCAGCTGTCACAAACTCATATTCGTCACTTGTCACTTCACTGTGCCTATTCACGACACCCTCATCAGCTTGTCGTCCTTTTACCGTTCCTTTGCCTGAATTCGATTTGTCCCACTTTCTCTCCTTGTCTCTTCTCCTCCTACTCCTCATCATTTATCTCCTAGTTTCTCCCTCCTCCTCCTCCTCCTCTTCTTTCTTCAGACAATTTTATTTTTGTCCTCCCCTCTCCTCCGCTGGAGCTTCTCTCTCTCTCACTCCCCTTTCATCAGAATTCCTTGGCAGCTCTGCCGCTGTTGTATCTCAGCAAAGGAAAAGCGTTTTTTCCTGTTACAGTTTCCTGTTGACAATTTATCTACCTACCAATCAGTCTATCTATTCATCTATCTATCTAATTTTCTATCTCATACTGGCTTCCTATTCAATACCTTTAGATATGTATACAAGAATACCTAGCATAGGCTTGTTATCTCTGTTTTAGAACAGACCGACAATCTTACAAGACTCTCTCTCACTCACACACACACACACACACACACACACACACACACACACAAATGGATATATAGATTGATGGACAGACATAGACAGACTTAGAAAGATATAAAAAGATGGTAAATATTACCCTTCTCTCATCTCTCCTTTCGTCTTCGCTGTCTTTTTGCACTTCCTGATCTCAATCTTAGTTGTTTTTCCTATTTCTCCTCTTTGCCATTCTTATACGTTGCCTTCTCCCTTACTACTTATCTGCCATCTTTTCTCCCTTCTTTTATTTACTTATCTTTATTTCTTTCCTTACTCTCGACATCCATTCGTTTCTCCCTCCTCTCCCTCAACGCTTCTGTAATCCCCGTCTTCTTTTCTCTCTTTCCCCTTCCTCAATACTGTTCTTCCAGTCCTACTCTTGCCTTTCTACTCCCCGCCCTTTCTAGTTCCCTCCTCTCCTCTCTTCTACCTTTCTCCCTCATTTCTCCGGTTTTTTCTTTAGTTCTTCCTCTTCCTTATGTCTGATCAACCAATCTTCCATGTCTCTCCCTTCAAATTTCCTCCTTCTCCCGCATTCCTCCCCTTATTCTCTTTTTCTCCC
Source organism: Coenobita brevimanus (assembly GCF_032717465.1). Taxonomy (NCBI): domain Eukaryota; kingdom Metazoa; phylum Arthropoda; class Malacostraca; order Decapoda; family Coenobitidae; genus Coenobita; species Coenobita brevimanus. The sequence goes on from NC_136991.1 coordinate 42,888,833, forward strand.
CCTTCATTCTTCCAGCTTCCCCTTCTTCCCTTCTCCCCATTCCATACTTTCCGTTCTCTCTTTTCCCTTACAATTTCGGATCTTGTCTCCTGATGCTGTTATCATATATATCCTTTATGTATGCTACACCATCCTTATTATTCTACAGTACAACGTCTCTCTCTCTCTCTCTCGTAAACAGCTCATCATTCACATTCTCCCCCTCTCAACTTCGCCAGCTTTTTAATTTTCCAGCTTCATATGACAACGGTAATGCCAAATAAAATTACTAAACGCTTCATAAATTCAATTCTCCAATAAAATCGCGTTAACCGATGTCGGGACGGTGTCGCTGTCGAAAAACTGCTTCGGAATCCTTTATGAGTTTTCTTTTTTTGAAACAGCACATTTATTTAAAGTAAAATGGAATAGGCCGAGAGAGAGAGAGAGAGAGAGAGAGAGAGAGAGAGAGAGAGAGAGAGAGAGAGAGAGAGAGAGAAACAAAAGGGCACAATTTTCAGACATGACACGAAAAAAGTAGGAATACTCCAAACGAACAAACGAACACACAAACAAAAACAAACCAAGCATAAAAGTTTCATATTCTTCTTAGACATGACAAGTAAAAGCAGTAATAACCTAAAAATGAAGGAACACACACACACACACACACACACACACACACACACACACACACACACACACACACACACACACACACACACACAGAGTTTCAGATTCTTTCAGACTTAAAAGAGGAGGTGCATGAGGTCGGGATGGCTGGAGACTCCAGTGTCCGAGGCCAATTAGTTGAGTTTTGCGGCAGGGCAGCAGGTAACATATGGAATAATGGTGGGGATAACTACCAGCAGACGATGTTATTGTGCTCAGAGTGAATATACGTACTTGAGTACGTTAATACCTTTACCACAATGTAATTTATTTTGTTCCAGCTGAAGCCAAAGGATACTGCTCAGCTTTGCAGAGATATCTCGAGCGGAACGGATCTGAAATTATCTCAGTCAGTCAGAGATTATATTTTAATATTGTATTTTGACTATAAGCAGACGACTGTATACAACTTGAGTTGCTGGGTGGATGGGCTGACTGTGATACCCAAGCCGTGTACCCCTACACCCGGCAAGGGGTAATAAGGAACTGCATGACAGTGATACCCAAGCCTTGTACCCCTACACCCGGCAAGGGGTAATAAGGAACTGCATGACAGTGATACCCAAGCCTTGTACCCCTACACCTGGCAAGGGGTAATAAGGAACTGCATGACAGTGATACCCAAGCCTTGTATCCCTACACCTGGCAAGGGGTAATAAGGAACTGCATGACTATGATACACAAGCGTTGTTAATGTTTATCTAATACGGCGAAATCATTGACAATATACATCTGTAGTGTAGAATATCGAAGGCATGAGTATTCCATATGCGATTTCTTTCAGTTTTAAGGATGTAGTCCTTCTTGTTCTTAACTTGGTCCTACTAAAACAAATGATACCTATGGAACCTGCGCTGTCAGCACGATGGTGATCATGGTCACGATAACAATGACGTCGATGATGGCGCTGATAAGAACGACGACAATAATGCCAACGACAAAGATTATAACAACGATGATGATGAAAAATGATCATGATATATGGTGAACTTTTGGTCCAGTGTCCATGTTTATATTTCAAAGCACCAGAAACACCTAAGCAGTGGTCGGAGGAAAGACAAATGTAACAATTATATCTCGTCTCCATTATTCTCAAAATTATTCAGGTGTCTTCTTATAAGAACATGGATGAAACGTAATCGGGGGAGTATAAACCCTAAGCTAAGATGACGTCTTTCTTATTTCAAGCTTGATTATTTCAGACAATCTGACTCCGCACAAGAGAAGCTTCTACGGAGGGGGAATTATAGTAGCCTTCGTTACCCTTTTCAGTATGAGATGCCCATCCTAAGCTGAAGAAATTCGTCTGGAAATACCAAGAATTAGCCAGTGAAATATGCCATCCATGTACACAGTTAATGGAGATTTCCTCTTTCCCCGTCAGTGCAGAAGGCTTCCCCACAGCGAGATACAAGTCTGGTGTAAGAATACAGTAAAAGTGACCATCTCGAAGCTCTCTGGTGAGGCACTATCTACGACAAGGGGTGCCCGATTTCCACACGGTGTATAACTGTACTATACCTGTAGGACGGCCACACAGAAACAGTAGCTTACCTGTTGTCGACGAGTCTGATCGGCCAGACAGACAGAGTTAAGCAACAACAAGAAACACCTCTTTATATTCTTGCTACATCCAGACAAGCTCATTCTGCTTAGCAGAGCACCTCAGTAGTAATAAGGTTGATGAATGTCTAACTCCCAGGATCGAGCAGTGTCTCCTAAGGTGAACGGGAAAAGTTAGCAAGAATAAGAAAATAATTAGTTATCTTACTGCCGGATTTATGAATACCGATTGCTGTTCAGTAAATGGTGTCGTCTCCCCCTCCTTCTCTTGAACACACACACACACACACACACACACACACACACACACACACAACCACCCAGATTATCCCTCTGCCAGCCATTCTTTGCGGTGTTATGGGCACCGGCTAAACACTGGGGCTGTTCCTCCCGGCCCTCTTGGCGGCAACCAGGGGCCAATTCCGATACGGGGCTCTTGTCTGGTAAGAGTAGGTCGAGGAGAGAACGTGCGAATACGAGCGAGAAAGTTTGGTCGTAGGGAAGGTAAACTGTATAAAGTTTGTATGAATTTCAGCCTTTTTCCTCCGCCAGGCTTACCTCTGACGTAAAACATCATTTACCGTATCAACTTTGCATGAATTTACGTTTTTCTCTGTTCGGCTTATCACAGACGTACAGCATCACTTAGTGTGCACAAAACAACCAACACGAGGGACAATGATAAGGAGGAATAGTACAATTATCACAGACGTACAGCATCACTTAGTGTGCACAAAACAACCAACACGAGGAACAGTGACATGGAGGAATACTACAATTATCACAGACGTACAGCATCACTTAGTGTGCATAAAACAACCAACACGAGGAACAGTGACATGGAGGAATACTACAACCATAAGAGTATGAACTGAACTTTTTGTCAGACAGGGTTTCTCTCAGATAAGCAGAATCTTATGACGTTTGCCTGGATAAAATTTCTGATACGCGGTGTACCTGGGCGAAATGATCTAATCACCATTCTGGCGCAAAAGCTATATGGAATAATACGTCTTTGTCTGCTTGAGTTTACCTAAACGTAAGAAAAAAAAATTTGCCTTATACTGAAGCAAGTATGTGAAAAGGTTTGCTAGTCTGCCTAGTATGGGATAAGGAGATAGACAGTGTGGAACAGGGGTCGGGGAACAGGGGTAAATTACCCCAAATTGGGTAAATCTAAAAATCTGGGGGGTAATGCATGCGGTATGAGAGGTAATACATGCGGTATATTAATGATTTTTCACATGTTTGTAAGTTTTGGTGAACAAGATGTATAACCATGTATCATGTATCATGATATTTGTTGCTTTGCCGCCGTACTACTGACGTGTGTACACAAACGTGACTATTTTTTTTTTTTTTTTTTTACTTTGAAGTCATGGAGTAGTTTCATGTTACTCAAATAAATTTTTGGGTAATATCCTAAAAAGTTCTCCGACAATTGGTGAAGAAAAAAGAGGAACAGCTAGAATATGGGCAAAAGTCTAATCACGGAGCAGGAAAACCTATATCACTCTCTCACTCACTCACTCACTCTCTCTCTCTCTCTCTCTCTCTCTCACTGAACACAAAAGAACTGCGAGGGGGATACTTAGTCTTTATGTGAAGCTCTAGCTTTCGGCCAGTGACTTTCATGGAGGGTACAATGGAAACGAAGAAAAGAGTTGAATATGAGAGTTTTGTGAAGACCTGCAATTCAAGCTGAGAGTTGGAAAAATGTTTAACAAAGAATTTTTAAAAGGGTGACGGGAATATGGATAAACAGAAGAAAGTTTAAGATTCTCATGGTCCAAACAACTCTTGTACTTTATTCCAACTTACGCCAGACGATTTTCTCTCAGCTGTGTGTGAGTCACGGGAGTGAGATTTAACAAAGTATTAAAAATGAAAGCTAAAGGAAATATGGAGAACTGGAAGAAAAATTAACGAAAAATAATATGAAAGTTCAAGGAAAACTGAAGGAAGGCAAACGAAGAATATCCGTGATGAAAAAAGTGGGAAAAAACGAAATTACATTCAGGTGCGAAGAGAATTATGTGAGAGATGTGACACGAGAGAGAAGAATAAAATCAAAGAAAGGACCTCCCGTAATGAAAAGGTTAAACGTAAAGGCGAGCGAGAAAAATGTCCTCAGAAAACATCTGTACTAAGAGAGATGCCAAATGACGGATAAAGCAAATACATGTGCCACTACGAGAAGCCTGAATACATCGCAGGGAAGACCTCGTATTGAAGTTGTCAGACGTGAAAGAGGGATGGGTGTCCTGAAGGAGTAAACACCAGAAAAGTGTAGCGAAGGAAAAAGTAATCTGAACTGTCACGACAGGATGTCTTTCCCAAATCTGAATTTAACCGTAAGAAAGATTTCTCGTACAGAAAGGCTTAGGCGTGGATGGGGGGGGGGAAACAGAAATGTGTCCTGAGAGAGTTCTCCTACTAAGAAAGGTGTGTGGATGAACTTAGTACGATGGCGTGGAACAACTAGAAAGTCTAAATACAAAGAACAAAAAAGATTTCGTAATGAAGGAGGAAGGTGTGGATGCGAGGAAAGAAGGGCGTTCAAAGTACTGTAATTCCGGAGTCCGAGTAAGATCGGATGAAAGTTCTCCCGTAGGGATGAGGTTAAACGTGGAAAAACGGAGAAAATGGTCCCCAAATAGAGAGATTTCAAAACTGACGAAAATCTGAGACAGATTTGTCACTTAAAAAATCGTAGGAAAGATCTCCGGTGATGAAAGGGTGAACAGCAGACGAGAGGAAAAAAAAAAAGCCTTAAGCGAGATGACGGATAAAGCAATCAGGTCTGACACTCCGGGGCGATATATAATTTCCAGTAATCTTTCGTGACGCTATCATCGCGGCGGGGATTTACCGCTTGTCACATTCACATGATATATGGCGGATTGAGAAAGGGTTAAGGGGAGAAAGGATGAAAGGGAAAGGATGTTGCGGGATAGAAGGGACGGGGAGGTAAAGGAGAGAGGGAGAGAGAGGAAGAAGGGGAAAGGGGGAAGGGGGAAGGGACGGTGATAGTGGTAAGGAGGGAGGTGGAGTGAAAGAGAAATGGAGAGAGGGGAGAAAAATAAAGGGGGGGGGAGAGAGAGAGAGAGAGAGAGAGAGAGAGACAGACAGACAGACAGACAGACAGAGGGGGGGGGGGAACGACGCAGAAAGAGCAAGGAGGAGAAAAAGATCAAAGCTGTGTTGATGGGAAGATAAAGACAAAAGAAGGCGGAAAGGAAGGATACAGAAAGACAGTAAAGAGGGAGAGAGAAAAGAAGAAACTAAAGTGAAGGATTTGGGTAGAGGTGGAAAAGAGTGGAAGGATGGAAGAAAGAAAAACAAAGGCAAACGGGGAAAGGGAGAGGAGGAAGGAGAAAAGAGGATGGGGGAGGTGAGGATTGAAAAGGAGGAAGGGGAGGGGAAGAAGCTGAAGAGTAAAAGACAGTGGATGGGATGAAGCTGAGAGGAAAGGCAAGGAGCAGGGGGTGAAGAAGAAAACGAAGGTGGCGGGAAGGAAGCACAGAGAAAGGGGCAGGATGGGCAGAAAACAGACAAAAGTGGGGTGTGAGGATGAGGGAGGAGGAGGAGTGGGAGGTGGGGAGGAACTGGGAAAGGAACAGAGGGATGGAGAGAAAGAAAGGAAGAAAAATGGAAAAGACAGAAAACAGGAGGTGGGAGGGAGCAGGAAACGGTGACCAGGGAAGGAAAAGAGAGAGATATCAATGGGTATGAAGGAAGGGACTGGGCAAGGTGAAAGGGAAGGGTAAAGGGATGGAAAGAAAAAGAAAACTGATGTCAGCAGGGCGGGGAAGAAAGAATAAACGGGAAGAGAGGGGGGAAAAAGAAATATGAAGGAGAGAAGAGAGAAATGGAAGCAGGGAGAGAGAGAGAGAGAGAGAGAGAGAGAGAGAGAGAGAGAGAGAGAGAGAGAGAGAGAGAGAGAGAGAGAGAGAATTTGATTTTAAAGATACAGTGGGATAAAACAGCTTGCATTTCAATAAGGGAGAAAACTGTAACAATAAACTAGAAGACTAAATAATGTGTTTATAGCAAGAAGGAAAAACAAAGTTTACAGCAAATGACGTCATGGGGCTGCAGGGCCAACCACTTCATTCCAATGCCTCTCGGTTCACTGTACAACCAACAAGGGATATTATTCAGCTTAGCAGAGACTTATTGGAACTGGAGGGGTTAGATAAAGCCTTCATAACCCCTTCAATATGAGAAAGACAAAATAAGTGTCAATATAATTCTCTGCGGCTGGCAAGAATAATCTAAAACACTGTCAAGGGGCTGCAGGGGTTGGCAAGAATAATCTAAAACACTGTCAAGGGGCTGCAGGAGTTGGCAAGAATAATCTAAAACACTGTCAAGGGGCTGCAGGGGTTGACAAGAATAATCTAAAACACTGTCAAGGGGCTGCAGGGGTTGACAAGAATAATCTAAAACACTGTCAAGGGGCTGCAGGAGTTGGCAAGAATAATCTAAAACACTGTCAAGGGGCTGCAGGGGTTGGCAAGAATAAAACACTGTCAAGGGGCTGCAGGGGTTGGCAAGAATAATCTAAAACACTGTCAAAGGGCTGCAGGGGTTGGCAAGAATAATCTAAAACACTGTCAAGGGGATGCAGGGGTTGGCAAGAATAATCTAAAACACTGTCAAGGGGCTGCAGGGGTTAAACTCTATAGAAGGATTATGTTCTCACCTGGTAATTATTCACAGCTTACCTGGCCACTACAGCTGGGTAAGGTGTGGGTGGGGGTAGGTGGGTGGGCATTGTTTGTGTACCTGTGTTTGGTATGGGTAAAGTAATTATGTCCAAGTGTGTGTGTGTGTGTGTGTGTGTGTGTGTGTGTGTGTGTGTTTATATATGACATGGGTGCGTAAAATGGGTTTAAACTAAAAAAAAAAAATTTCCCCCCCGAATCTCAGCTCGAAGAAGAGAAGAGCAAGAAGGAGGAGGGAGCAAAGCGACTTCCTCTCCTCCTCTTCCTTGATTACTCACCGTCACTTGTCACTCGCTTCTTTCTTTACCGCCTCCTCCACTTCCCGCATCCTCTTCCCTCTCCCAACTGCACCCACGCTTTCTCATACGTTTTATTTCAAGCTTTCGAATCCCTCTCTGTGCTTTCTTTCGTTGTTTATCTACGTTCTCTCTCTCTCTCTCTCTCTCTCTCTCTCTCTCTCTCTCTCTCTCTCTCTCTCTCTCTCTCTCTCTCTCTCTCATGATTTATATAAAAATTTCAATAAGAATATAACCATGAAAATTATTACCAGACAATCAAAATATTACCATATGCTCGCCACGACTTTCTGTTTACTTTCCACTGAAGATAAGGTTCCCCGGGAACGAACATGTATACAATCTTGTAGATGATATGAAGTCAACTTTCTATGGAATTTTTTCTCAAACTTGTAACATGGAAACAACGTTATACGATTTTGGAGAAAAAAAAAATGAAATTAACTTTTTTTCCCAATAATCTTAAGAGACTTAACCTGGAATTACTAAAAATAATCGAGTGTAGTAGGAATATAGTTACCCTTCTACAAGTACTGTATAATGAAACGATGTAAAAGTACAGTTACTTGAAATCTTCCAAATGCCAATACAAAACACAACCGCAAGAAACCACTACGCCTGGGACGAAGACAATTACAGGCCCGAGTACTCTGGCCCAGTTTGGCTAATGGGCCGGGAGGTAATTAAAGGAACTCCCAACAGGTGAACTGAAAATCCAATGGAAGCGGAACTAAATGACATGGGAACTGGAGGAGGTGAGAATTAGTGACCTGGCTTTACATAAAGGATAATTTAGTGGAGGAAGGAATATATGAGCTGGAAATTGGAGGAAGTGGTAAAAACACCTGGGAATTGGATGAAGTTGGAATCTGAGCTGTAGGTGACACTGGGAATGTGCCTGTCCACGCTGCGGCTGCCATGGCCCTGCACGCACACGCCTCACAATGGCCCTGCACACACACGCCTCACAATGGCCCTGCACACACACGCCTCATAATGGCCCTGCACACACACGCCTCACAATGGCCCTGCACACACACGCCTCACAATGGCCCTGCAAACACACGCCTCACAATGGCCCTGCACACACACATGCCTCACAATGGCCCTGCACACACACACACGCCTCACAATGACCCTGCACACACACACACGCCTCACAATGACCCTGCACACACACACACGCCTCACAATGGCCCTGCACACACACACGCCTCACAATGACCCTGCACACACACGCCTCGCAATGGCCCTGCACACACACACACACGCCTCACAATGGCCCTGCACACACACACGCCTCACAATGGCCCTGCACACACACACGCCTCACAATGGCCCTGCACACACACACGCCTCACAATGGCCCTGCACACACACGCCTCACAATGGCACTGCACACACACACGCCTCCCAATGGCCCTGCACACACACACGCCTCCCAATGGCCCTGCACACACACGCCTCACACTGACCCTACACACACACACACACACACACACACACACACACACACGCCTTACAATGGCCCTGCACACACACACACGCCTTACATCCCACCACGCCTAATGCCTCACAACGCCATCCCTCTGACCATCACATGTGACCCCACCTGCCAGTGAGATACTGTACGCTGGCTGGATGGACACAGGCGGAGGCCACGTGTATTCTGATGGACATGAGGTATATGCTGTGTGTGTGTGTGTGTGTGTGTGTGTGTGTGTGTGTGTGTGTGTGTGTGTTTGATCTGTGTGTGCAAGGATGTGTGCGCATGCGGCCAAGTGTCCATCACTTAACCCATCCGTCGTGCAAACAAATCAATACACTAAATAAAACCTCTACACCTATTTCCTTCTTCCATATCAACTTTCATTACGAATATTCTACGAAGGTAGGTAGAGAGAGAGAGAGAGAGAGAGAGAGAGAGAGAGGGGAACTGAACATAAGACTCTGAGACAAAATAACATATAGCTACTTAAAAGGACGTAAAGACTTGGCGTATGCAAAACTGCTTTTACGATGTCGTAGTCGCCGCTGAACTGACAAAAAATATTACATGACCGTAACTGACTAGGCAGATTTTGTTACGAGGATCACTGGTTACTCACAGTTTGTTGAATTACATGTTGATCTCCTTCTCGAAGCTAAACACTCACCTGAAATTATAGGAAGACACAAGTTACGATATACTTCATAATAGATAGATTTAAAACCTTTGTGAGGTTATAACTTATTACGCAATTTATAAATCAATTTAGATATGACTCGAAGACGATTAACGAAGTTTTCATTTTTTTTTTTTTTTTTTAGTGATACTTGGTAACACCTATGCAACAACAAGCGGTGGCAAAGCACAGCAAACCCGTCCCCGGCAGTCATTCTGGTGCTGACGTATAAACACAACAGGATACCATGTCAACGATCACATAACAAATTTGGAGTAAACAGAGTGAAAACTGTGGGTTGTGATCTACCACAGCCAGAAATTTTGCTTTCATGGGTTAAAAAAAAAAAAAAAAAAAAAAAAAAAGGTCGTGCTAACCCCCCCCTCCTCTCTCTCTCTCTCTCTCTCTCTCTCTCTCTCTCTCTCTCTCTCTCTCAACATCCTCTTCCTCCGCCAACGTCTTATTTTAGTGTATTCATGCTACCTCCAGGCGACCGTGTTCTATTCAGGGAAGATCTGTCATACTGAAGAGGTTAATGAAGGCCACAGTCAACACCTTAACCCTTCAACCCGATAACATCTTTTACATTTTTATTTGGCCATCAAAATATGATTTTACTCAGCTTAAGGGAGACTTTTTTATGAACAGGTTAATGAAGGTTATACCTAAACCCAAATGTTATAAAAAGTCTGTTCTATACCGGTAGTGAATTTAACAGACTGGGGAGAGCAATAATGTAGTCACTGGATTGAAAGGGCTAAGTCTGGAAAAGAAATTCACCAATAATTAATCAAATCGTTTACCAGTAGCAAGAACAAAACAAATGCCACACACCATTGAGGGGAAATGTGTCCCAGCTCTTTACCAAACCCCATCTGTCCAAGGCCTTATTTCTTGCATCAATCTTGCTACCAGTTCATGATTTTAGTTAGCTTTGTGGAGACTTCTTGCAGGTGAGTATAATGGAGTTTATTTCTGACTCTCTCACTGCAGCAGGTTTCCAAAAGTTAAAATACTTTTCATCGGTGACCTATTACTTAACCTTTGTTTTGTTTTATACCGATAATGTTATTCAGTTTAGGACAGTCTTGTTGTGAAAGGGTTCATGAACATATAGGAGAGAGAGAGAGAGAGAGAGAGAGAGAGAGATTACGCAGCATATTCATTTTCCCTTCTTTTCCTATTTATCACATCAACTTTTACTCTCTCTCTCTCTCTCTCATATTTTCTTTCAGTAATTTTTTAGTATGATACCTCTAGGAGTATGTGGGGCGAAGCTTTTGTTTCTTTCCTTTTTTTAACTCTTATTTTCTCTCTTTCAAAATCCAATGTAACTGGAGGTATTTCCTGCAATTCTTGGTACGTCTGATTTTACTCACTTCTCTCTCTCTCTCTCTCTCTCTCTCTCTCTCTCTCTCTCTCTCTCTCTCTCTCTCTCTCTCTCTCTCTCTTCAAAATATCTTCGTTTGTTCTTCGTTCCTTCGCTTTCCTCTGATACTGTTGTGATATCCGCTTCGTTTATTTAATCCTCTTTCCATTTTATTTTTTTTGTTCTTTTATTGTTTCTTGCCTCTTTTTCTTTCTTTTATCCACCTTTTTCTTCTCATGCTGACTACGTCTTCTCCACTGATTCTTTTCTTTCGTATTTTTGTTCCCTTCCTTCAGTCGTCTATTATTCTATTTTTCTTTCTTTAATTCCTTGTCGTGTATATTTCGTTCTTTCTTTTACCTTTTTGTTCTCTTTCTCTTCTTTCTTTTCTGTCCTCTCTTGTTTCCTTCCTTCTTTCCTCTAGCTTTTCCTTCATTGTTAATTTTTTATTTTTCTGTTTTCTCCTTCCTTCTATCCCCGTTCTCGAACTCAAACCGTCTTTTCTTCTATTCCTCCTCATCCTTTTCATAATTCTCTATGTCCTCTCCCGTCCTCCTCTTCGTTTGTTCTCATCTTCACCTGTCGCCTGTTTCCCTCCCTCATTTGCACATCTGATCCTGCTCATCCGTCGTATTATAACTTTTGTTCTATTATATCTACCCTCTGCTCCCTTCCCTCATTTTCTCTTCTCCCTGTCCTCTTCTTCCTAACTACCTTTCTTCCTTCTCGTCACACGCCTTCTTCTCCTATCTTGCTATATGATATCCCTCTTCCGCTTCCTATTCTTTCATTTGTTTTTCTCATCCTGCCAACTTCTTCCTTCCCTCTTCCCATCCTCACCAATCCTTACTTCCGTTCCTCTCATCTGATGCTCTCATACAACTTCTTATTGTTCCCTTTGCCCATTACTCTTTGCCCTCTTTTCTTCCGTCTGTTACCCTCTTCTTTTTCCCTATATTCCCGTCTGCTTATATGTTCATTTTTTCCTTCACATCCATCGTCCTTTTCTCTCTATGCTCTTTTTCCCTTTTTCTCTTTCTCCATCTTCATTATGTCCTCTCTCTCTCATTCATGTTTATCATTCACTTCCTCATTTTCATCGTTCTCTTTGTCTTCTCTCCTTCTTGCCTTCTCACCACGTTTTCCTCTTTCGTCTGTCCTCCATTGACGTCCTCTTGTCTGCCCTCGGTGATCTTATTCGTTTATATTATTTCCTTTGTCTTTCTCCTTGACTTCTTCCTTCCCCTTTGTTTTCTCTCTTCCTTCTCGTCTCTTATTTTCCTTTTCATTACAAGGTATGCCGGAGGGTTGGCCATTGTGATTGTGTCACTTTCTTGTTTTGTAGCTACAGTATGTATGTATCTCTGTTAGCAATACATCTCTGCAACGCCGGACCCGATTTTGATCAAAACTGATACACACACACACACACACACACACACACACACACACACACACACACACACACACACACACACACACACACACACACACACACACAAAGATATATATATATATATATATATATATATATATATATATATATATATATATACACACACACACACACACACATTCAGACTCTGCAGGTTTATTTTTATGGCAGCACATAATTTGCCCTCGGCCAGATCTGCATGAGGTACTACGAGATTATATTTAGATTAATAAATACAAAGTCGTGCCAGAACTGCATTTTAAATTGTGAGAATTATTTTTACGCCACCACCAAAGCACCTCCACCAGGTCTGCATTTAGGGGCTCTGAGTTCATGTTTATGGCCACAGTAGCAGTAGCGGGGCCAAATGAACACAATGGGTGCGGGAAAGTGGGCAAACTTTTGTAACCAGATTAATTTGTGGGAGTTGCTGGAGTGTGGTGATGGCGGGGCGTGACGTATGTATTAACAGCTTCACAAACACTGCGTATTTTTTCCTTCATTCTTGCTACTTCTATACGATTTTTGATCGTTAGCAGTGAAGGAGTTAATTAATACAGCTCTATCTATCCTGCATTTCGTAAAATCCTCCCTGAACTAACCAATATAGTCTGGTGGTGTTCAGAATAAAGCAACAAAGATGTCATGTGATGGAAGGAGTTAGCCTCTCCAATGCCAGGCGGTTTTATCCTTCTTGTTATCATCAGGCATTTTACTCCACTAAGGAAACATATAGTACTGAAGGGGTTATTTAAGGCAAATCTCACCCATCCATTAAAAAATCGCCCCTACATTAAAGAAACTGGTCTAGTGATATTTTGAATAAAGTAATATCACAGTAATGGAAGACTTAACATCTTCACTGCCACCACGCTTATCAACTGTCTACTCATTACTCCCTGAAGATTTTATTCGGCTGTAGTAGAGCCCCGAGTAGTGGAAGGGGTAATGAAGGCTCCTCCAGTTCCACATGTCCAACCTAAGCTGAATAAAATCGCCAAGAGACAGCAATAATAACGTACAAATATGTCATTATTGTGAAGGGGTTACCATCTTCACTACCACAAGTTCTTTTGTTCAGTTCGGGAGACACTTTTGGAACTGGCGGGATAAAATATAACCTTGACGTACTCCTTCATTCCTGTGGTGCTGTCCTAAACATCAGTACTTGCCTTTATTTTATTTACTTCTCAGTCCCTTGACACTTCACTGCATGGTGTCACATTTTTGTTGGTACTTGCCACTAACAGATTAATTACTTCACATTACCAAAGACATCTCACATTTAAGTTGTTATTAACGCCTATTTAGTGTCCCCTGGGTTCGTATAATGTATCCACAGGTAAATACGATTGCTTGGAGCTGGCAAAAATAACTTCTGAGAGAGAGAGAGAGAGAGAGAGAGAGAGAGAGAGAGAGAGAGAGAGAGAGAGAGAGAGAGAGAGAATTCACCACTATTTCATCTCCGTCTAATGAATATATACCATACATACATATATACAGTATGTGTGTGTGTGTGTGTGTGTGTGTGTGTGTGTGTGTGTGTGTGTGTGTGTGTGTGTACTGTATTATATCTCTACACAACCATTGAATCTAATTTTCAGCACCAACTTATTTTCCTTTTTAATACTCATATATTAACCCCTACAGTCCCACAGGGTAGTCCTTAATTTATTTTTGCTACCCTCAGAGAACTTTACCCAGCTTAGTATAGATTTTTGCAACTGGTGGGTTTATATACTGTACAACCTTCAGTAATTCCTTAAGTACCAGTTTTAGATACAACCTTCAGTAATTCCTAAAGTACCAGTTTTAGATACAACCTTCAGTAATTCCTAAAGTACCAGTTTTAGATACAACCTTCAGTAATTCCTTAAGTACCAGTTTTAGATACAACCTTCAGTAATTCCTTAAGTACCAGTTTTAAATACAACCTTCAGTAATTCCTTAAGTACCAGTTTTAGATACAACCTTCAGTAATTCCTTAAGTATATACTAGTTTTACACGCAACCTTCAGTAATTCAGTTATAGATATACTGTATATAAGTGTGAAGCAGACCAGTGGAACACCAAACGAATTTTTTGTGCCTCATTGTAATAATGAGCCAGCTTACTATACCTTCATTTACCATCCACCTCAAGTAACTCGAGGTCAACTAAACAGGCAAGGTAGGAATTTACACGTGCGACAGGTTTGCGGCTGTGCTGGAACATTCAGTACATTACCGCAATTAAAGACTGTACATTGTTCGCTGTGTGTTATCAGGAAGGGGTGTACAGTACAAACAAGCCTTGGTTTACCGTCCCGTTTACTTCCCATTCATAGATCATACTCTGGCTGGCTTAAGGAGGCATCATAACACCGCGTCCTAAGATATTCATTTTGTCTAATACCTCTTAATACCATCTAGTAATAAATGTTACAAATGTAAACTATGTTGACATTAAAACGATGTAGTTAAGACAACAATAAAGGCGTAATAAGCAACTCGTCACTGAAGAAATCTTCTTAAGTGTCCTGTGTGCACGAGAACACGGCTCCTAATACGACTTCTGGCATTACCTCATATTTACTCTTTTTCTTTAACCTTATCATTTCAGGGTCAAGGTTGGGTATTTCATTCTCGCTGCCTCCACAGGATTTTATTCACTTGGGAAGCTGTAAGTTGTTGCCACTTAGAATCCGGTGACGACATTTTGTACTTCCTTCTTCGTACTTCCACACGGTTTTATTCAACTTAGGAAAGGTGGTGGTGAGGAGATGTAGTGTGGTGGTAGTGGTAAGGAAATGTGTGGTCGTGGTGGTGGGAAGGTGTAGTGCGGTGTTGATGGGGAGGGTATAGTGTTGTGGTTGTGATGGGGAGGGTGTAATGCGGTGGTGGTGGGGAGGGTGTTGTGTGGTGACCACACAACACCCTCATTATCACCATCACCACACTACAGCCTCCCTACCACCACCAGCACACTATACCTTCCCACCACCAGCACACTACACCTTCCCCGCAAACACATTACACCCTCCCCACTACCACACTCTATCCTCCCCACAATCACCACACTACACCCTCCCCACCACCACTACACTCCACCCTCCCCACCACCACCACACTAAGTGTGGTGATGGTGGTAGGAAGTGTGTAGTATGGTGGTGGTGGTAGTTGTGGTGGTGGGAGGATGTAGGGGATGTAGTTTGGTGGTAGTGGGGGTTGGGAGAGTGTACTGTAATAGTGACAGGGGTCAGGAGGATGTAATGTGGTGTTGAGGAGGTTGTAGGGAGGTGGTGGTGGTAAGGGTGAACTGTGGTGAGGGTTAGTGTTGTGGTGGTCGGGAGTGGGGAGTGGGAAGTGTAGTGGTGTGAATAGGTAGTGTGGCAGAGTGTAAGGTAAAGTGTGGTGGTGTGATGTAGGCAACAGCTGTGCATTAGGCTTCATCGTTCTTTTAGTTTTATGGTGGTATGCACGGAATGCCACTTTATATATTTTGCCAATAACTAAATTCCAGACAATATTGGTATCCTGCTGCTCTAATATAACCTAAAATAGGCCCAATTATTTAACAAAACTAATAAATAAATAATTGAATAAACTAGACGGGGCTCTCAGTGGAGCACATCTCTCAAACAAGAGCAACGTAATTTCCAAACCACTCTTCATAATGGGTTAGGTTTCCTCATCACTGATTAGGGTTTCACAAAAATGTTTTCCGGATCCAGAATCTGTAATATGATCCGGATCGGTCCAAAAGTTAATCGATTGTTCCCTGGGACATGAGTTACCTGCCCACCAAATTTGGTCCAAATCCCTCTTTTACTTTTTGAGTAATCCTGCTAACAAACAAACGAAAAAAAAAGGGGGGGGGGATGAAAACATACTCCCCTTGTCGGAGAGAGTAAACTTAATGATTACAGCACCCCACCTATTCTTTCAACTGAACCCAACGATTTCCTTTAGCTGACTACTTGCTAACACACTGAGGACTGAAAACAACCTAGAGTCCTAGATGATGATGAATCTCTCTCTCTCTCTCTCTCTCTCTCTCTCTCTCTCTCTCTCGATCAAATTACTTTCTTCTCATTAAGGATGAAGTGTGCTAGGTACACAGTCACCCTTTCTTTGTCTCGCATTTTTTTACACTTGTTCTATCATTCTCCTTTATTTTCCCCAACCTTCATTCACGCTTCATCATTATTTTTGCGATTATCAACCCCTTCATTAACGATCGCCATTTGAATTCATTTTTTACCCTCCACCAAAGTTA
Source organism: Coenobita brevimanus (assembly GCF_032717465.1). Classification (NCBI taxonomy): domain Eukaryota; kingdom Metazoa; phylum Arthropoda; class Malacostraca; order Decapoda; family Coenobitidae; genus Coenobita; species Coenobita brevimanus. The sequence continues at coordinate 42,905,300 of NC_136991.1, forward strand.
GGGGTGTCCGTCCGTAGAGCTGGGCGCCGGGGCGGCTGGCTGGGCAAAGAGATTTCGTTTCTGGGCCAGAACTCAATGTATTCACTACAGAGCCATGAGATTTCACATAGTTATGTGTCTCACAGTGAACTGGTGCCTTTTGATTGACAGAATGCTGTGTCTTAAGTTTTTTTTTTTTTTTTTTTTTTTTTTTTTATGAAACATTAAAAAATTATTTTTCAACCTGCACAAGGAACCTGAGGGGTCAAGGTTAAATGTCCTCATGGTATTCTCTTTACGCCCACGTTTAAAAGAAAAGCTAGGGGCTGAGGGCCGTTATGCGCTTTGTTGGGTGTGCTGGGGAGGTGGGGGTTATGTGCTTGGTCAGATGGAGCGTCGCAACAGCATAGCATTGCCTATTTATTCTTCTTCCAGTTAATATTATGTATGTAACTCAGGGGAAACTTTTCGAAATGAATGAGTCTGAAATTCCTTTCATTAACCCCTTCACTACCAGACGTCTGCTCTAACCTGAAATATATTGTCCGTAGAGAATATAAACGAAAATTAAATCACTGTAGTTTTGTAAGGAGAGCGGCACTAATTATTTTTCCTCCCCTATTTACTTAGTTTCCTTTTTTTCTTCTCATTAATTGTTCGTTAACAATTTTGCCAACAAGTATCTCACATTTTCCATTCTATTTTTTTTTTTTTTTTATTGTAAAGTGCTGGTGGTAGATGATGGCGACCATCCTTTCACTTAATGTAATGCTGCCACTTCCTGCTTTTCTCAGTCTATCTTTGTGTTTGCCCTCCTCTCTTCCTACCTCACCCTTTCCTTCCACGCACTTTTTATTGCTTTTCTTTCCACTTCAGGTGGTTCTACACTCAGTGACAAGCCTAATGGTTTCTTGTTAACTGAAACCATTTACAAAGCTTGGTGGTAAACATATACCCAAATTACGAAGTGATATGTGTCATACTATGATGTCCCTTTTAACAGGGTAGAGATGCAAATGCAGCGTCCACCCAAGAACCAAACCTCCACATTTTTTTCCTGTTTCAGTAGCAAGGCGTTGTCAACCGCAAGGGAATATCGGTTTACTTCGCGGGATGGCCCAGCAAAGGCGGTTGCTTGCCTGTGGTTGATGGGTCAGCTCAGTCTGAAAGAATGGGGTTGATCAACAACTGTAAAGTGCTGCAGTCGAATGGCAGATTATCCCTTTGGCCAGAATTTCCGACACACCCCAAGTTTACACAGTCCGTTGCTACCTTGTTTACTCTTACACAGAGGGGCCTCAGTCTGACACTCTCCCTAACACCTCACCTCACATCACCACGCTCGCTCCTCTCCCTTTACCTCTTCCCTTTAGTACTATGTACTTACTTCTTTCTATTCCTATTTCTATCATCCTGCTTCTTCTCCACCTCGTCTTTCTTCTCTGTTTAAATTTCCTTAGTCTTCCTCCACCCCTTCCTCATTTTTCTCCTCTTCGGCCTCTTGGCCAGTTTTTTCTCATCTTCATTTCCATACTAAATTATCTCCTCTCCTCCTCTCTCATTTTTTTTTTTTTTTTTTTTTTCATATTTGCATTGTAATCTCTTTGGTGTAATTGTTTTGCGTCTCCTTCCGCCTCTTCCTCTCCACAATCTTAACTAACCTAACATGACCTAGCTCCTCTTTCAGGAGTATTGTGCTTCCTTCCCTCTCTTCCAATTGCCAACCCTTTCCTTTCTTCCTCGAAGCTTGTTATTCTATTTCTCCCTCTTGTTCCTGGACACCATTTATCACTCCTTCCCCTCGCCCCGTTCTTCTCTTCCTCTTCCTCCCCTCTTCTCCCCATTCTCCTTTCATCTCTACTTTTTTTCATTTGGTTGTGTTCCTACTGTCTCTTCTGAACGCATACCCGTTTTACTCTCCCCCAGGCTGCTTGTCAATCCCGTTCTTCCTCTTGCAATTTTCTTTATGCAGGGGTTACTACGGATAAAGTTGTTTCTGATTTCTTTCTCATCTTTAAAAAATCACCGATAGCTCTCTTCAGCGCTCTTCAATTCACGTTTTTTTCCCTCCCAATTTCTGCTGCATCATCATCATCTGGTCAAACTTTGAATTCACATATCTTGATTCTTCGTTTTTTTTTTTTTTTTTTTTTTTTTAATGTGAGGAAGAAGGAACCAAAGGCAATGAGCCAGCAACACTGTTCCTTTCAAGAGAAAAACAAAATACAAGAGAAAGCCAAATTCAAGATCCGACCATTTCGAGATGCCTGGACACACTGCGTTTGAAAGACTGGAGCCCATAGGAAGCTGGAAATACAGACAGAGGGAGACAGTTCCTGAGTTGATCTGTTGCATAAATGAAGGAGTGGGAGTAACGGTTAACTCTTGCATTAGAGAGTTGGACAGAAAAGGGATGAGAGTTTGCTGCTAGACGGGTGCTATGCGCCCGTCGTAGAGGAGGAGGAATGCATGCAGACAGTTCAGAGGAGCAGGGACCATTGAAGTAGCGACAGAAAAGAGATAAAGATGCAACAGTGCGGCGAAGAGACAGAGGTTGAAGGGAGTCAGTAAGAGGAGGAGAGTTAATGAGGCGAAAAGCCTTTGACTCCACCCTATAGAGAAGAGCTGTATGTGGGGAGCCCCCCTACATATGAGAGTTGTACTCCACACAGGGGCAGATAAAACCCCTGTATTGAGTCAACAATCGTGCAGAGGTAAAGAAGGAATGGAGTCGGCTTGGCACACCCAATCTCTTGGAAGCAGATTTTACAAGAGATGTAATATGATCTTTCCAAGATAAGTCCCGAGTAAATGAAACCCCAAGCATGTTCAAGGATGATGCAGGATTAAGCTGAATATTATTAAATGTTAGTGGGTATACCTGTGGAAGATTTTGTCATGTTGATAGGTGCAAAAACTGAGTCTTTGATGCATTAAAAACTACCAGATTATTTTTTACCCCAGTTAGAGATACGAGCCAAGTCAGACATTAGGTGTGCCATAGCCTCATTCCTTGTTTGTTGAAGTAACTGCTGAGATGGACATTGCAGGAATCGAATGGAAAGGTGAAGGGTGGAGTCATCAGCGTATGAGTGGATAGGGTTAGATGTACAGCTTAGAAGGTCATTGATGAATAAAAGGAAGAGAGTTGGTGATAGGACAGAGCCCTGAGGAACACCACTGTTAATAGATCTAGGAGAAGAACGATGGCCGTCTACAAAAGCGGCTATAGAACAACCAGAAAGGAAGTTAGAGATGAAGGCACAAATAGAAGAATAGAAACTGTAAGAGGGCAGTTTGGAAATTAAAGATTTATGCCAGACTCGATCGAAAGCCTTTGAGATGTCAAGTGCAATGGCAAAGCTTTTGCCAAAGTCCCAAAAGGAGGATGACCGGGAGTCTGGAAGGTAGGTGAGAAGATCGCCTGTGGAGCGTCCCTGACGGAACCCATACTGACGATCGAAAGAAGGTTGTGATAGGAAAGATGCTTTAAAATTTTTCTATTAAGAACAGACTCGAAAACTTTTGAGATACAGGATGTTAAAGCAATTGGACGATAGTTACAGGGTTGGGAATGGTTACCCTTCTTTGGGACTGCCTGAATGAGAGCAAACTTCCACCAAGAAGGAAAGGTAGAAGTTGACGGACAAAGGCGAAAGAGTTTGCCTAGGCAGGGTGTAAGCACACAAGCACAGTTCTTGAGAACCACAGAAGGGACTCCATCAGGCCCATATGCCTTATTAGCCAGTGATGGCAGAAAATACATCAGCCGAAGAAATTTTAATGTCAGCCATGAGGAAGTCAGAGGGGGGAAGTGATGGAGGAACAGCACCGTTTTGTATAAATACCATCAGCTCACCGGTCGTAAGGTGAAAAGGGCAGGAGGGCGATTACACAGATATTCTGTGTAACCCTCTTAGCCTCTTCACTGTATGTAATGTTAAACGCAACTTATTAGGACAGCTTATGCAAAAACAGCCTCTGGACCCTGGCACCAGGAGCAGTATTTAATGACTTTCTGAACTTGTGTACAAGATTATTTCTACTTTTACACTCACACGGATACCAAACATTTCACAGTCCAATCAAAGTCATTATTCAAGTGAGGAAATAAGGAAAACAATATTATATGTGAGGACAGTTAACTGTTTTTGAAGCCTTGTTCATCCAGTAAATTGGTTTGGATGTTTTACATATAAACGACCCCACGACACACAACCCTTCATGTCCTGGCTGGGTTAACCCTGCCGCAGCTCCATCACACAAATTGTTATGGCCAACGAGGTAGGGAGGCAGGGGTAGGGGTGGCCAGGTGGTATGAGAAACTCGGAAGCTCACTCGCAACCGAGAGGACTTGCGTTCGATTCCCGGGCCCATCACGAGACCCCTGGGCGAGGACACTTTACCCCTGGCAGTGACCTCAAGATTTTGTTTTCCATTACCTAAAACTGACAGGCATAAAGGTAACTGACACAGGGACCTGGATGTTTAAAGCGACGAATGCAAGTTGTAGTCTGGGGAATGTTTGCCGGGTGCTTTACTAGCTAATAACTAAGACAGACGGGGAGGTGGGAGGTGAAAGGTCAAGGCGCAGTCTGGGGCATCCCCGTTTAGTACTGGGGGCATTTTGCGGATAATTTAAACTTTTATACTGCCTCTCTGACCTTTGCACTGACTAGTACCGTAAATTCCAACCAACGTTCACTTTGAGGTAAAATATTACGTATTTGGAAGTATTTTCTGATACTTTACTTTCATCCAGCATCGTCACTAGCATCGGTATCTCCTGCCACTTAAACTTTCACCAAGCAACACCGTAAGACCCGGCATCCTCTGGCATCGTGAGCATTACCTGGTACTTTTTATTTTACAATAAATAAATAAATAGAAAGTTGCTGATTTTTTTTGCAACGGACATTTTCATCTAGTATTGTAACCAGCTTGACATTCTCTGTTACTTGGTGTGCATCGTAACGTTTTCGGGTATTTTTTACACTTTAAAGCTTTCAGTAACATCATTATAATGATGAACATTTAATAATGCAGGGTGGTGGAATTGGATGAGAGCGAAGGAGGATAAGAGAGCGGGAAGAGGAACATGTTTCATAAACATTTTTTTTTTTTTTTTTTGCACGGCTAGTGACATTCCAGTCTGTGGGTTTTTTTTTTAAACACACACACACACACACACACACACACACACTGATACCCATACTGAACATCTTACTACCCTTGTGTGTTACGTAACCGACAGGGATCATTCAGTGTGTGTGTTATGTAAACGACTGGGATCACTCAATTCCCGCCTTCACTAACTCAAAAGTTGCCATTGATCGCCAGCTAGTTCAATATGGAAGTCGGGCTACTCATGCAGAGACCACAGAAGTCGCATATCTTTAAAAGTCTCTCCCGTGATATTTATTGATATACCGTACGTAAGTTCTTCATGACATTATTCTTTAGTAGTTATACTAATTTCTTAGATATGCTTTAATGCGGTAAATACAGGAAAACGTTACTATAGCCACCGTGAAACCACACCGGATGTGACAGCATTCATCACATATTTACAAGTCTCTAGCTGCACCTTTTGCTTGAAACCCATAAAATTTAGCTTTCTAAAAGAACAATGCTTCACCTCCAAAATGCTGAAGAATATCTACAAAGTTTTTCATATGAAAAATGTACAATGTTTAAACCCGAAATCGTGCAGAGACGAGACCGCCGGCCGAAATCCGACGATGCCGAGGGATCCAAAATACCGTATAAAAAGTCAAAACAACACGCCAGTGGTGTACCTTGAAAAGGTTTTGCCTCTAGACTTCAGGAAATACTTCAGTCTAGGCACTGTACATTTTTCTGTGCAACGGTTTTCCATGATCTTTGTACAGTAGGTCCAGCAGGGCAGTAGACACACGTGTGTTTGTTATTGTTTATAATCCTAACGTACGATCTTCAGCCTTGTCGTGCTAATATTTCTTAATGGAGAATCGTTACATGTTTCTCATAACACTGTTTATTTGTTTTTATTGGCAAATACATGAAATGGATGTAAAATAAAGCGTATCGATATTTAAGGAGGGAAAGAATAATAACCGTCCCCAAACCGCGATGGTAGACTCAGCCCACCATTTCTTTATTTTCTTGTACTATAATACAGCCTGTCTTCCTTGTAGCAGTGACTTAAATAATGTTGTTATAATTTCTCCCTTCCTTTTAGTGACACAGAGGGCACATAAAATGAACGGAGTTTAGCAGACCGACTTTGATGTCGAAAATTAAATAATCAGGTAAAGAGTGGCAGTTTTTCCCTGGTTAGTGACATCGGGAATTATATCGTACCATTAAGCACTCTTCCCACACACCACTGTGCTCCTATAGCTCGTGCAAGATCCCTAGCAACTCTGGTCTTGTTCCCCAACCCCAGTCTCGTCTCACACCCCAACCTTACCTCTCCCATTCCTGTCTCATCTGTTACACCCCTAGCTTACCCCTCCGACTTCTGACTCCTCATCTCACACCATTCAAAACCACACCACCCCAACACACCTCACTTCACTCAACCATCGCCAACCACATCTTACTCAACTCCGCTACCAACTCATTCCATCTTAACACCAATATACCACATTTTACTCCACCACACCATCACCCCACTATTGCTGTACCCCACCCCACCCCACTCAATGTTATTGCTGCATCGCACAACGACCACCACCACCTTCTCCATACCACACACCACTCCGCCCTCTCCACCACCACCTCCACTGCCAATCCCAACATTCCGTCACTGGTTGCTCGAGAATCTAAATATTTTGGGACACTTCTCCCTCCACTCTGGCTTTGTGTGCGAAATATATTTTCAACTCGGGGTGGAATTTTTGGAAACGTTCTGATTCATGGCATTCTCTCTTGCTTTCAGTGGCGTGCTGAAAAGTGTATTTTAAATATCGTTGCCTACGAATGTTTGTGAACGCAAAAGAAAAGCATTATTCAGTATTTATGGGGAACCAAAATCAAATACTGAATATCGATGCTGCCTCATTTGGAATTCAACTGACCAATACTGTTGACAATTAATCCCTTCAGTAAGATGACGCCTCTAATTTTGTTTTCTCTATAATGCCAGGACTGTCTCTTCTTTTAAGCAAAGAATTATCCCACGTTTCTTGTTCCTCTCTCAAAATAAATGTTTGATACTACAGAAAACTAACCGTTGTTATAATAATAATAATAATAATAGCAATTATTATTATTATTATAATTATTATTATTAATAATATTATTAGAAAAGAGTAAAGTTATGGTTACTGAAAGAGGTGACTCCCAGTGCGAGGTTACAGTGAATGTAGAGACTGGAATTAGGTGAGAGAGTTCAAGTACCTTGGTACAGTGATAGAAAAGAGAGGAAAATGTGCAAAAGAATTGGAAAGTAGAGTGAGAAGGGAGAAAAGTAGCTGGTGCAATAAAGGCCTTGATAAGAAACAGAAGCTTGAGTGTTGCAGCTGCACGAGGCTTACATGAAGGAGTGTTAGTGCCAACTAACATATGAATGTAAGACTATGGTGTGGCATGGAAACGAAAAGTCAAGACTGAGAGCAATGGAGATGGGACTGCTGAGGAATGTATGTGGAGTACGGAGAGTACTGTCACGAATCAAATTCGCGACATTTCCCTTTTGTGAGAAGCCACGAACTATTAGTGGAAAACTCACTGTGTATCGCTCAGTTAACCGTTTCTCTCTCCATTTCGGGGTATACTTTTCAAAACATTCGTCACTGTTTCAAAAGTGACCGATTTAATGCACATCACTAGGTGCTCTACTGAGCGATACTATCGTTTCTTTATTGTTCGCCCCTACTTGCCTCAACCGTTAGCCACGCCTTCTTCCGGTGGCTTGTGCGTCCTGCCCATACATCATATTTTGAAAGGAGTCGAGTGTTTGTTGTGACGGAGAGAGGTCCTGTGCTCCAGAAGTGTGAGACGAGGGGTCAGCTAGCACCCAGACTCCACTAGACCACAGTTATCCAGTACTCCCACCTTAGTTGGTGATACACCGCATTCATCGACCAGTATTTCCTTTTTGTATTTTCCTAGGTTTAAGAGTTCAGTTAAGGTGTTTTTCCTAGGCGTAAGTATTTAGCTTTTGTGTAAGTGAGTAAGTACGATCTATTTATTTGAATTCACTTTGAAATGTAACGTTAAATTTATTTTTGTAATCAATAAATTTAACTTCTTTTTCTTGAGCTTAATGTAATGTAAACTCTTGTTTCATTTCTCCACAATAAAGCTTATTTTCCATATAGCTCCTAGCTTGCATAAACGTTTTGCTATTCATAACTGGTACTTAGGCCAGTCTTGTATTAAACTTAAAATCCGTTGTGCCTCCTAGGAGTTAAGCACCAGCAAGAACCTGATACTATTATTAGTATTAGTTATTTATTGTCAGGGGTGAAGTAACTTTCTCCAGAGGCTAACAGTACTATAAACAGCAATTGAGTAATTAGTCTCTTCTGTGTACTGTTGAGAAAGTTTATAAAATCTCGTTTTTAGAGAATCGTGCGAAGCAGGCCAGTGTAAAGTAATCGTTGCTTGATTTAGTAAGACAATCATTGTCCCTGCTCTGCAATATTATTGAATATTATTATCAATTAAATAATATTTAGCATTTATTTTAAAAACCCCGTGATATTTTAAAAACCCCGTGATAATTGGCGACCTCATTCCAGGATATTAACTCCTAGCTCTAAAGCTATTCACGAGATAATACTCACTCGTTCAAAAGTGACCGATTTAATGCACATCACTAGGTGCTCTACTGAGCGATACTATCGTTTCTTTATTGTTCGCCCCTACTTGCCTCAACCGTTAGCCACGCCTTCTTCCGGTGGCTTGTGCGTCCTGCCCATACATCATATTTTGAAAGGAGTCGAGTGTTTGTTGTGACGGAGAGAGGTCCTGTGCTCCAGAAGTGTGAGACGAGGGGTCAGCTAGCACCCAGACTCCACTAGACCACAGTTATCCAGTACTCCCACCTTAGTTGGTGATACACCGCATTCATCGACCAGTATTTCCTTTTTGTATTTTCCTAGGTTTAAGAGTTCAGTTAAGGTGTTTTTCCTAGGCGTAAGTATTTAGCTTTTGTGTAAGTGAGTAAGTACGATCTATTTATTTGAATTCACTTTGAAATGTAACGTTAAATTTATTTTTGTAATCAATAAATTTAACTTCTTTTCTTGAGCTTAATGTAATGTAAACTCTTGTTTCATTTCTCCACAATAAAGCTTATTTTCCATATAGCTCCTAGCTTGCATAAACGTTTTGCTATTCATAACTGGTACTTAGGCCAGTCTTGTATTAAACTTAAAATCCGTTGTGCCTCCTAGGAGTTAAGCACCAGCAAGAACCTGATACTATTATTAGTATTAGTTATTTATTGTCAGGGGTGAAGTAACTTTCTCCAGAGGCTAACAGTACTATAAACAGCAATTGAGTAATTAGTCTCTTCTGTGTACTGTTGAGAAAGTTTATAAAATCTCGTTTTTAGAGAATCGTGCGAAGCAGGCCAGTGTAAAGTAATCGTTGCTTGATTTAGTAAGACAATCATTGTCCCTGCTCTGCAATATTATTGAATATTATTATCAATTAAATAATATTTAGCATTTATTTTAAAAACCCCGTGATATTTTAAAAACCCCGTGATAATTGGCGACCTCATTCCAGGATATTAACTCCTAGCTCTAAAGCTATTCACGAGATAATACTCACTCGTTCATATTTAGGAATTTATCATTAAAGTTTATAGGCACAAGTTTACTGGTGTTTACCGTTAATTAAGCAAGTGAATTTTTGCTTTATTAATCCATAGAGTACTTAACTCTATTTAGTACTTTATTTTTTGTAACGCCAGACGATTTTATTCGCTCCTGGGTAGCTGCTGTACCCATTGTGTTAATTATTGAGTCTTCTCAGTTATTTGCATTTTTGCTTTAATCTTTGCCAGTTAACTAGATAAGACTGGTCACCACTAGCTTGTGTCTGTACTCTTTACTTGTGTTTATTAGTATTCGTTTGCGAAGCAGTCAGTACTCAGTTTCGTTTGCTTAATAAATTAGCGCCATGGCTACCACTGTATTTTTACAGGAAGGCAAAGAAATGGGTCTTTCGGACCCAACTGAAATTAAAGAGTACATACCCTCACGCCATAATCAGGAGCAGCAGCGCGAGAACGATGCCCATGAAGAGCGTAAGATTCAGCGCGAATACGAGCGAGAACAGCGTGAGGAACACGAAAAGGAGCGCGAGTACGAGCGAGAACAACGTGAACACGAGCAGAAACAACGCGAGCTCGAGTTAGAAAAAGAGCAACAACAGCGCGAACACAAGCAAAAACAGAGCGAACTCGACTTAGAACACGTGCGAGAACAACGAGAATACGAACGTGCCGAGCGAGAAGCACGAGAAAAACATGAGCTTGAAGTGCTGAAGCTCAAGCGAGATTCCTTGGCTTCAGACACATCCGGTGCAGTTGGTCCAAGCTCCACGAGCGTTCTCCCTGCACATGTCCTGGCGACCCCACACATCAAGCTTCCTTCATACAAGGAAGGCGAGCAAATCGAGCCGTACATAGCTCGTTTTGAGGACATGGCGGACATGTATCAACTGGATGAGGCAGCTAAGCGGCTCCAATTTCTTTGTTTATTTGAGGGCCCTCCCCTCGATATTCTCCACAGAATTCGTGGAGACAATCTCACGTATGAGATGATGAAAGCTGCACTCATTAAGGCGTATGGTCTCACAGTAGACGACGCCAAAGTTCAGTTCATGCGAGCTCGTCTCCAAGACAGGGAGACACCTGTTCAGTTCCTTGACCGTCTCACAGCTTACTTAAATGAGTGGATGGAGAAAGATGAAACTCCTTCCACGCGTGAGGGGATAATTGACCTTATGCTGCATACACAGCTAGAGAGGTCGTGGCCTGTTGAGCTCATAGCACAGCTTAAGATCTGCCAGGTGAAAGATGCCAGCCAAATGGCAGAAAAGGCTGACGCATTCTTTACTGCATACGGGTATCAAACTCGTAAGCAGCAAAACACCTGGAACAGAAAACCTGATAAATCTGGGAAGCCGTCTCAGACTGAACCCCAGCAACAAGGCCATTCTCAGAGTAATGGCCAAGGTCCAAAACCGCAGTGGAAGGACCAGGGGCAAAACACTCAGAAACCTGAGTGGAAGAGGTACAACAAGTACCCTAACCAGCAGCAGTATCAGCCATGCAACCGACCGTCGGGACAAACTTTTTCACCGGCAGGAAGCGAATGCAGCCTTCATTCCTCAGCAGCAGCAAGGTGGTCACGTCCCTACCAGTATGGGTACTTTCCCACAGTTCACTAGTCCCCCAGTGACAGTGAACCCCCCTCCACAGATGGCCAATGTTCCATCTTCCCAATATAATTCTCAAGGCACAATGTTTGCCGCATCAATTCAGCAGCCTCTTGAGTGGCTAGCTGCTTCCTCCACAGGCCCTCCCACAGGTGACAGTACCTTCCTTGTTCAGCCAGGGTTTGTGGGAGGCATTCCTGTGAAGGTCCTGAGAGACAATGGTTCCTCAGGTTGCTCTGTTAAGCAGAGTTTAGTTCGGCCTGAGCAGTACACAGGTCGACTGATCCATGCAAACCTTATTGATGGATCAGTGAGATTGTTCCCTGAGGCACGTATCCAGGTGGCATCTCCATTTTATACTGGTACGACACTCGCAGTTGTCATGCCAGAACCTTTATTTGACCTCATCATTGGCAATATTTATGGTGTCAAGGATAGTTGCACCGAACATGACGCTACTCAGACGTCGGCTGCTGCGGTAACACGAGCCATGACTGAGGCTCCAGACTGTGTCACCCCAGTGATCATTGAATCGCCGCAAGATCTGATGTGTAGTCAACTTGTTGTACAAGAACAACATTCTGACCTGACACTTGCTGCCGTGCAGAACAAACAAAAGGGTCAAGTGATTAAGTATTCACGGGGAAGTCGAGCCAAGTTCCTTCGTAAACAAGGACAGCTCTACCGTGAGTCACGAACACCCGAGGGCGAGGTTCGACTGCAGTTTGTTGTTCCCGCCAAGTACCGCCTAGCAGTGTTACAATGGGTTCATTGTTCAGCCTCAGGAGGTCACATGGGCAAAAGGAAGACCCAGGGCCGTATCCGAGCTGACTTTTTCTGGCCAGGGATGGGACGAGACATAGATAGTTTTGTCCGTTCCTGCAGTGTGTGTCAAAGTAACACCACTAATCAGGGACATATCCTTCCTGTGCCGTTTGTAACCACACCTGTAATCTCTGAGTCAGTTGAGAGACAGGGTAGTGGTGAAGTGGGTGCAGACCTGACGTCTCGCCCATTGGCCCCACAGGACACATTATGTCCAGGGCCTGTACATACATATTGTGTACCGTAAGTTAACAGAAGTTTGAGAACTCCGCAGAGGCGACTCGAGGCTATGGAAGACCCGATTTTGCACAAGGATTCTCAGCTCCCCGATACTAATATAAGTACTGTAGGTTAAGGGGGAAGTTCGAGAGAGAACTCCGCAGAGGCAACTCGAGGCTATGGAAGACCCGAGCTTGCACAAGGATTCTCAGCTCCCCGATACTAATATAAGTACTGTAGGTTAAGGGGGAAGTGAGAACTCCGCAGCTGCGACTCGAGGCTATGGAAGACCCGAGTTTGCACAAGGATTCTCAGCTCCCCGATATTAATATAAGTACTGTAGGTTAAGGCACAGGTTGAGGACCCGTGTGCAGTTCGAGGCTATGGAAGATCCGAGTTTGCACAAGGATTCTCAACTTGTCGACACTAATCGTGTGCTGTAATTAATGGCGACCTCGAATGTATGAAGCTTAGGCTGTCACTCGTATTTTTCAGCCAGAGCGTACTTTTCGTAGCATGTACTGATTGCTAGGCAGAGAGAGCAATTGTAACTTAATAAGAATTTTGTCTCATTGACACTTCTGATGCTCCACCTTAATTGCTTTTGCAGGTACAGCAATGGGTGTAGCAGTTTTGCTGTGCGGGCCAGCTGATCATCTGCCGAACGCTGCTGCCTCTTCTCCTCTGCCTTCGTCGTCGCCATATTATTTACTGTGTCATTTTACACGTAGGTACAGTTACACTACATCTGTCACACCTACACCGTGTATTACATACACCACGCTACACAACAATTAGTTGTCAGTGTAAATGTAGCGAACTTTTGCTCAGTTTGACCTGAGTACAGGATTTTCACCGTCGTCACGGAGTTTTTTCCCTCAAGCTTGCTTCTATTAACGTAAATATGAGGTTTTTTCGCTCACTGGCGACTGCGACTTTCTCCTGTAGCAGGATAGCACACACACCACAGTGTGAATCTTCTGTGAATGAGTTAGGATGTGTACATATATATATATATATATATATATATATATATATATATATATATACACAAACTTTTTCCCATAAGGAAAAAATTTAATTTTGTAAGGGCGTAATGTCACGAATCAAATTCGCGACATTTCCCTTTTGTGAGAAGCCACGAACTATTAGTGGAAAACTCACTGTGTATCGCTCAGTTAACCATTTCTCTCTCCATTTCGGGGTATACTTTTCAAAACATTCGTCACTGTTTCAAAAGTGACCGATTTAATGCACGTCACTAAGTGCTCTACTGAGCGATACTATTGTTTCTTTATTGTTTGCCCCTACTTGCCTCAACAGTTAGCCACGCCTTCTTCCGGTGGCTTGTGCGTGTTGCCCTTACATCGTATTTTGAAAGGAGTCAAGTGTTTGTTGTGACGGAGAGAGGTCCTGTGCTCCAGAAGTGTGAGAGGAGAGGTCAGCTAGCACCCAGACTCCACTAGACCACAGTTATCCAGTGCTCCCACCTTAGTTGGTGATACACCGCATTCATCGACCAGTATTTCCTTTTTGTATTTTCCTAGGTTTAAGAGTTCAGTTAAGGTGTTTTTCCTAGGCGTAAGTATTTAGCTTTTGAGTGAGTGAGTGAGTACGATCTATTTATTTGAATTCATTTTGAAATGTAACGTTAAATTTATTTTTGTAATCAATAAATTTAACAGTTCTTTTTCTTGAGCTTAATGTAATGTAAACTCTTGTTTCATTTCTCCACAATTAAGCTTATTTTCCATATAGCTCCTAGCTTGCATAAACGTTTTGCTATTCATAACTGGTACTTAAGCCAGTCTTGTATTAAACTTAAAATCCGTTGTGCCTCCTAGGAGTTAAGCACCAGCAAGAACCTGATACTATTATTAGTATTAGTTATTTATTGTCAGGGGTGAAGTAACTTTCTCCAGAGGCTAACAGTACTATAAACAGCAACTGAGTAATTAGTCTCTGCTGTGTACTGTTGAGAAAGTTTATAAATTCTCGTTCTTAGAGAATCGTGCAAAGCAGGCCAGCGTAAAGTAATCGTTGCTTGATTTAGTAAGACAATCATTGTCCCTGCTCTGCAATATTATTGAATATTATTATCAATTAAATAATATTTAGCATTTATTTTAAAAACCCCGTGATATTTTAAAAACCCCGTGACAAGTACACAGACTTCGAAATAATGTGATTCGTGAAAGATGTGGCGTGAGGAAGTCTGTGGACACCAGAATCGAAGAGAATGTACTGAGATGGTATGGTCATGTGGAGAGAATGGATAACAATAAAGTGGTGAAAAAAGTAAATCTGAGCGAAACTGAAGGAGGGAGGAGGCGAGGTAGGCCAAGGAGAAGGTGGAGAGATACGGTGGACGAGTGAATGAGGAAGAGACGTTTTAAAGTCGGTGAGGCTAGGGAACTGACAAGAGATCGAGCTGGCTGAATGAATATTGTGGGGAGAAATGCATGATTAGGGATTTGGCACCCCTTTTTAACGTGACAGCGTCCGGACTGACTCTATTGGATACTTTTATGTGAAGCTACAGAATGTGGTAAATATTTTTGACGTATCAGGCAGAGCCAGGATTCCGGAGGCTTGAATGGCGTGCAGATGGAATCTGGACAGTGCTACTCCTCACCCTGCACGAGGGTGGGAAAAGAGGTCCGGGTGATGATGATGATAATGATGATGATGATGATGACAATCAGATGAAAAAGTAAGTGATAATGTTGCACGTATCATGTAGCCGTTATGGAGTAGCAGTTGACTACATATTAAGTGTTCTGCTGTTTAGTATAACTAGACCACCGTATTGGATCGACGACACTGTCTGTAGTACACGTCAGCTACTCGCCGTCACTGCCCGACACTTCCCACCAAAGGTCCTCTGCCACGAGAAGGTGGAAGCTGGTCTGTTATTAAGTGGTAGCGTAAGGTGACAGAAATAAGCAGATTAAATCTCTCTTTATTGGGTACAGAATAATATAACTGCGACCCGAGAGATATGTAAGAGCGATACCACCTCCCTTTAAAACTGTAAAACGGCTTCTGACGCTGTACGCTCACCGAGCCGACTAGGGCGCGGTGCTGAGGTCAGCTAAAAGTGAGGTGCCGAGCATTTACATATACTCTGGGCTTATGCAAAAAGTAGAGATAAATGACAACTCTACTAGCACATTATACACCTCTATAAAATGGTATTAAGTACATTCACATATACCAACATAGTAAATGGTTCCCCAGGACTTTACACTTACGCACTATTCAGATATCTTTTCACTTCTCCTAACCTTCATTTTATAATTGAAACAGGGTGGCCCTTGTGGTCTGCCATCCACCTTCTTCTATACCACAGCTAACAGCGAAATGATATTTGGTTGTTCATCATTCACACTTCATTACACACTGTTAATTATGACTAAACAGCTTTAAAAATTATTATGTACAATGTGTGATACTACAACTTCATAGGGAAAAAGATGTTGACACCAGAACAATCACAGCTGGATGGAAACTGAAAAAGATTACCCAACACCTGTACTTGCAAACAATCACCAAGAGGACGCAGACAGAAACTATACTTAGTATGATGTACAGATGTACTAAAGTACACCTTTCCTTCCAAAGCATATGACTTTGTACCAACTACCAGATGAGCTAAACCATTCATAAAACCATTCATAAATTGTACAATAAACTAACTACAGAAAACCGGGCATGACATGCCAGACTCAATTAAAAAAAATAATAATACAATTAGGTAAAACCACACACACACACACACACACACACACATTCTTGTTCAGCCATACATGAAATGACTAAGCATGGTTAATGAGGCTTCCAAAGTGGGAACACACCACATCGTTTACAAAGTAAGTGTACTGTACAACATAATAGAAAGTAATATGACAATTTCTATCAAAGTACTATGGCAGTATCACATTCAATACATCTGACATAATCCAAGAAGATTGTCATTAAAACTAATCATGAATGTTTTAAAAACTCGCCCAACACTATACTGTTTTTACTCGAGCTTGGCCCAGATTGTCGGCCTTTTGCGGCTTATTTCATGCAGCTCAGAGATAATAAAATGACACTGTTTCGGCACTACATTCTTACCATAGCCATTCTTTGAGCAGCATCATATTCCAGTGTTAACGGATTGCTACAACTCAGCATTTACGATGAAGAGATGGCAATTCTGAGCCAAGGGAGTAGTCAGTCACATTTGCCAGATGCCTCTATTTTCTAGCTAGGTTTCCTTTTAAATCCCACACAGTCACACATGTCCCTGAGTTCCCTTTAAATTCGACTGTTTACCTGAGAGAGAGAGAGAGAGAGAGAGAGAGAGAGAGAGAGAGAGACTGGCATCAAAAAGGATAGTGAAAAAATAATCAAACAAATCTTTGAAAAATGTGGGGAATAAGCGATAAGGTGAAGAAAGAACAATGACAGGGGAGAATGAGAGACGAGGGAAAGAAAGACAGTGAGAGAAGGGGTGGGGGGAAGGAAAGTAAGACGGAGGAAGATAACAAGAACAAACCTACTAAGCTGCAGAAAAACCTATATTTACCTATCGTTACCAAGCCGTGCGCAAGAAACAAAATCAATATAATATCCTGCAACATAAAATCAACAAACTACAATATACAGTCATCCATAACCTACAATATCAAGCCTACAAGAACGTATTTCGACAATATGCGACGCCACACACCTTGCGCCATGACGCCGTCCATTCGATGCGTCATTCAGTCTCGCCATTTTCACCGCCCTAGAACTCCTATTTCGCATCTCGATCAAACCGTCTCCTTATTCTCGCATACAACACTATCTGTGCAGACACTCACTGCAAGTCAGTTTTCGAAGCAGGAAACACATGGGAACTTCATTTTCTTCATGTAATAACTGCAAGCATACACAAAACCACACCTTACTAAGTCCTGTAGTTCACTGATCACGGTGTCACGTGACGTGGATAATATAGGAACTCGCGATGTAGCAATACTCTCCTGATTTCAATTTACACCGATCCTTCACATATACCAACGTTAATTTCACCATTCTCAATACACAAACAATAAAAATGGCGTATTTATAACTTTATCTTACTACTTTAGTTTATTAAACATGCCGTACGAGTCACTGGATATTGTTTTTAGAAGTTTCAAATGACGCGCTGATGCCAGTTTGCCTATTATTTACTTGATTGTTTAAATGTCTTCATCCTCCCTTTAAAATCCCGATTTATCTGAAGATGTAAACAATAAAGACCGCCATTTAAGCACTGCATTTAGGCAAGAACGGAGAGAGAGAGAGAGAGAGAGAGAGAGAGAGAGAGAGAGAGAGAGGGGGGGGAAGGTTTGATTATATTCTAGTATTCTCGCCACAACCAGCATTAACCATTTATTTCAGTTCTTTTAGCGTCATTACGTTAAAAATACAATTTGTGCTCCTTATCAATTCTCTGAAGGATGTATTCAGCACCTAGAAAATAAATTTGAGGAATTATCGTTATTATACCCCTTTAATCCGAGAACGTATCTTTCACTTTATTCTCGATACTTTCAAACGATTTCATTCGACTTTGGAATCATCTTAATTGCTAAGGAAGTTACTGGAGGCTATATCTAACACTTCTAGTTCGAAATTTTTATCCGCAGCTGCATAAAATCGTCTAAATATCTATCTATCTATTGCCAATCGCCATAATCCCGTAAGGGGTGGCAATTTGACTTTGAGTTATTTGTTTTACGGGGAGGGGCACTAACCCTCCACCAACCCACATTTTGACACGTAGGGAGCACGTATGTTTTGGTTATATGGTTACCACCCAGTGTTTAAATGGTTTCTTGGCTTACAGGAAACCATTTGGCTTGTCACTCAATGTAAAGCCACCTGTAAAGGAAAGAAAAGCAAGAAGAAGTGACAGGAAAGACGGGAGAAATAGGAAGAGAGGATGGCAGGCACAGAAAAAGATGATAAAGGCTAAGGAAGAAGTAGACAGCACTACATACCAGTAACAAAATTTGAAATGCGTCACCAGTGTCACGGGGTTTTTAATAAAATATATGCTAATATTATTTAAATGTGTTCAATAATACTGATATTATTGAAGAGCAGGGACAATGATTGTCTTACTAAATCAAGCAACGATTACTTTACTCTGACTTGCTTCGCACGATTCTCTAAGAACGAGAATTTATAAACTTTCTCAACAGTACACAGCAGATACTAATTACTCAATTGCTGTTTATTAGTACTGTTAGCCTCTGGAGAAAGTTACTTCACCCCTGACAATAAATAACTAATACTAATAATAGTATCAGGTTCTTGCTGATGCTTAACTCCTAGGAGGCACAACGGATTTTAAGCTTAATACACAAGACTGGCCTAAGTACCAGTTATAAATGGCAAACGTTTATGCAAGCTAGGAGCTATAAGAGAAATAAGCTTACCTGCGGAGAAATGAAACAAGAGTATACATTACATTAAGCTCAAGAAAAAGAACTGTTAAATTTATTGATTACAAAATAAATTTAACGTTACATTTCAAAATCAAATTAATGAGATCGCACTCACTCACTCACTCAAAAGCTAAATTCTTACGCCTAGGAAAAACACCTTAATTAAACTCTTAAGACTAGGAAAACAAAAAGAAATACTGGTCAATGAATGCTGTGTATCACCCAAAGAAGGGTGGGAGTCTGGAGAACTGTAGTCTAGTGGAATTTGGGTGCTAGCTGACCTCTCCTTTCACACTTCTGGAGCACAGTACCTCTCTCCGTCAAAGCAAACACTGGACTCAGTAAGTCGTGGGAAAGAAAAGGGGAGCACTAGACCGCATTTTTTAACGGTCGAGTGAGCGAAACGTGCCCAAAACAAATCGCTTAGCGGAAACGCTAATGTCTCACACAAAGACGATCACGTATGACAATGAAAAATTGATTTGACAAAGCTTCCGTCCGAATGAGCGGTTAACTGAATGATAACTGGGATTCCACTTGAGCTCACGGTTTCCCACAAAAGCCAATGTCACTAGCCGACTCGTGACATTACGCCCCATCAAAATCAAATCTTTTTTCCTTCAGAAAAAAGATTTCAATATGCATACATATAAATCCTAGCTCAGTCACACAAGATTCACACTGTGGTGTGTGCTCTCCTGCTACAGGAGAAAGTTGCAGTCGCCAGTGAGCGAAAAAAAACCTCGTATTTACGTTAATAGATGCAAGCTTGAGGGAAAAAACTCCGTGACGACGGTGAAAATCCTGTATTCAGGTCAAACTGAGCGAAAAGTCGCTACATTTACACTGACAACTAATTGTTGTGTAGCGTGATGTATGTAATACATGGTGTAGGTGTAACAGTTGTGGTGTAACTGTACCTACATGTAAAATGACACAGTAAATATTAATAATATGGCGACGACGAAGACAGAGGAGATGAGGCGGCAGCGTGCGGCAGACGATCAGCTGGCCCACACAACAAAACTGCTATGCACATTGCTGTACCTGCAAAATCAATTGAGGTGGAGCATCAAAAATGTCAATGAGACAACAATTTTATTATGTTACAATTACTCTCTCTGCCTAGCAGTCAGTGATATGACGTACATTCAAGGTCGCCATTATCCCCCTTAACCTACAGTACTTATATTAATATAGGGGAGCTGAGAATCCTTGTGCAAACTCCGGTCTTCCATAGCCTCGAGTTGCCTCTGTGGAGTTCTCACTTCCCCCTTAACCTACAGTACTTATATTAATATCGGGGAGCTGAGAATCCTTGTGCAAACTCGGGTCTTCCATAGCCTCGAGTCGCCTCTGTGGAGTTCTCACTTCCCCCTTAACCTACAGTACTTATATTAGTATCGTGAAGCTGAGAATCCTTGTGCAAACTTGGGTCTTCCATAGCCTCGAGTCACCTCTGCGGAGTTCTGTCCCGAACTTCCCCCTTAACCTACAGTACTTATATTAGTATCGGGGAGCTGAGAATCCTTGTGCAAACTCGGGTCTTCCATAGCCTCGAGTCGCCTCTGCGGAGTTCTCTCTCGAACTTCCCCCTTAACCTACGATACATAATATATATGTACAGGCCCTGGACATACTGTGTCCTATGGGTCCAACAAGTGAGACGTCAGGTCTACACACACTTCACCACTACGAAGTATCCTGTCTCTCAACTGACTCAGAGATTACAGGTGTGGTTACGAACGGCACAGGAAGGGCATGTCCCTGATTAGTGGTGTTACTTTGACACACACTGCAGGAACGGACAAAACTATCTATGTCTCGTCCCATCCTTGGCCAGAAAAAGTCAGCTCGGATACCGCCCTGGGTCTTCCTTTTGCCCATGTGACCTCCTGAGGCTGAACAATGACCCCATTGTAACACTGCTAGGCGGTACTTGGCGAGAACGACAAACTGCAGTCGAACCTCGCCCTCGGGTTTTCGTGACTCACGGTAGAGCCGTCTTTGTTTGCGAAGGAACTTGGCTCGACCTCCCTGTGAATACTTAATCACTCGACCCTTTTGTTTGTTCCGCACGGCAGCAAGTGTCGGGTCAGAATGTTGTTCTTGTACAACAAGTTGACTACACATCAGATCTTGTGGCGATTCAATGATCACTGGGGTGACACAGTCTGGAGCCTCAGCCATGGCTCGTGTTACCGCAGCAGCCGAAGTCTGAGTAGCATCATGTTCGGTGCAATTATCCTTGACACCGGTAATGTTGCCTACTATAAGGTCAAATAAGGGTTCTGGCATGACAACTGCAAGTGTCGTACCAGTATAAAATGGAGATGCCACCTGGATACATGCCTCAGGGAACAATCTCACTGATCCATCAATAAGGTTTGCATGGATCTGTCGACCTGTATACAGCTCAGGCCGAACTAGACTCTGCTTGACAGAGCAACCTGAGGAATCATTATCTCTCACGACCTTCACAGGAATGCCTCCCACAAACCCTGGCTGAACAAGGAAAGTACTGTCACCTGTGGGGGGGTCCTGTGGAGGAAGCAGCTAGCCACTCATGAGGCTGCTGAATTGATGCGGCGAACACTGTGCCTTGAGGATCATATTGGGAAGATGGAACATTGGCCATCTATGGAGGGGGGTTCACTGTCACTGTGGGACTAGTGAACTGTGGGGAAGTACCCATACTGGTAGGGACGTGACCACCTTGCTGCTGCTGAGGAATGAAGGCTGCATTCGCTTCCTGCCTCTTTTGAGCTGGTGGTGAAAAAGTTTGTCCCGACGGTCGGTTGCGTGGCTGATACTGCTGCTGGTTAGGGTACTTGTTGTACCTCTTCCACTCAGGTTTCTGAGTGTTTTGCCCCTGGTCCTTCCACTGCGGTTTTGGACCTTGGCCATTATTCTGAGAATAGCCTTGTTGCTGGGGTTCAGTCTGAGATGGCTTCCCAGAGTTGGCAGTATCTTTTCTGCTGTTCCAGGTGTTTTGCTTACGAGTTTGATACCCGTATGCAGTAAAGAATGCGTCAGCATTCTCTGCCATTTGGCTGGCATCTTTCACCTGGCAGATCTTAAGCTGTGCTATGAGCTCAGCAGGTCACGACCTCTCTAGCTGTGTACGCAGCATAAGGTCAATTATCCCCTCACGCGTGGAAGGAGTTTCATCTTTCTCCATCCACTCATTTAAGTAAGCAGTGAGATGGTCGAGGAACTGAACAGCTGTCTCCTTGTCTTGGAGACGAGCTCGCATGAACTGAACTTTGGCGTCGTCTACTGTGAGACCATACGCCTTAATGAGTGCAGCTTTCATCATCTCATATGTGAGATTGTCTCCACGAATTCTGTGGAGAATATCGAGGGGAGGGCCCTCAAATAAACAAAGAAATTGGAGCCGCTTAGCTGCCTCATCCAGTTGATACATGTCTGCCATGTCCTCAAAACAAGGTATGTACGGCTCGATTCGCTCACCTTCCTTGTATGAAGGAAGCTTGATGCGTGGGGTCGCCAGGACATGTGCAGGGAGAGCGCTCGTGGAGCTTGGACCAACTGCACCGGATGTGTCTGAAGCCAAGGAATCTTGCTTGAGCTTCAGCACTTTAAGCTCATGTTTTTCTCGTGCCACTCGCTCGGCACGTTCGTGTTCTTGTTCTCTCTCTCGTTTCTCACGCTGTTCTCGCTCATGTTCTAAGTCGAGTTCGCGCTGTTTTCGCTCGTGTTCGCGCTGTTCTCGCTCATATTCACGCTGTTCTCGCTCGTGTTCGCGCTGGATTCTACGCTCATCACGAGCATCTTTCTCACCTTCCTGCTCATAATTAAACCGTGAGAGGACGTAGGTTTGTATTTTTTCTGGGTCAGTGAGGCCCATTTCTTTAGCTTCCTGTACATAGACACTGGCTGCCATGGCACTAATTTACTGAGCAAACCGAAACTGAGTACTGACTGCTTCGCAAACGAATGCTAATAACACAAGTAAAGAATACAGACACAAGCTAGTGGTGACCAGTCTTATCTAGTTAACTGGAAAAGAATAAAGCAAAAATGCAAATAACTGAGAAGACTCAACAATTAACACAATGGGTACGGCAGCTACCCAGGAGCGAATAAAATCGTCTGGCATTACCAAAAATAAAGTACTAAATAGAATTAAGTACTCTATGGATTAATAAAGCAAAATTCACTTGCTAAATTAACGGTAAACACCAGTAAACTTGTGCCTATAAACTTTAATGATAAATACCTAAATATGAACGAGTATTATCTCGTGAATAGCTTTAGAGCTAGGAGTTAATATCCTGGAATGAGGTCGCCAATTGTCACGGGGTTTTTAATAAAATATATGGTAATATTATTTAAATGTGTTCAATAATACTGATAATATTGAAGAACAGGGACAATGATTGTCTTACTTAATCAAGCAACGATTACTTTACGCTGACTTACTTCGCACGATTCTGTAAGAACGAGAATTTATAAACTTTCTCAACAGTACACAGCAGATACTAATTACTCAATTGCTGTTTATTAGTACTGTTAGCCTCTGGAGAAAGTTACTTCACCCCTGACAATAAATAACTAATACTAATAATAGTATCAGGTTCTTGCTGATGCTTAACTCCTAGGAGGCACAACGGATTTTAAGCTTAATACACAAGACTGGCCTAAGTACCAGTTATGAATGGCAAACGTTTATGCAAGCTAGGAGCTATAAGAGAAATAAGCTTACTTGCGGAGAAATGAAACAAGAGTTTACATTACATTAAGCTCAAGAAAAAGAACTGTTAAATTTATTGATTACAAAATAAATTTAACGTTACATTTCAAAATCAAATTAATGAGATCGCACTCACTCACTCACTCGAAAGCTAAATTCTTACGCCTAGGAAAAACACCTTAATTAAACTCTTAAGACTAGGAAAACGAAAAGAAATACTGGTCAGTGAATGCTGTGTATCACCCAAAGAAGGGTGGGAGTCTGGAGAACTGTAGTCTAGTGGAATTCGGGTGCTAGCTGACGTCTCCTCTCACACTTCTGGAGCACAGTACCTCTCTCCGTCAAAGCAAACACTGGACTCAGTAAGTCGTGGGAAAGAAAAGGGGAGCACTAGACCGCATTTTTTAACGGTCGAGTGAGCGAAACGCGCCCAAAACAAATCGCTCAGCGGAAGCGCTAATGTCTCACACAAAGACAATCACGTATGACTATGAAAAATTGATTTGACAAAGCTTCCGTCCGAATGAGCGGTTAACTGAACGATAACTGGGATTCCACTTGAGTTCGCGGTTTCCCACAAAAGCCAATGTCACTAGCAGACTCGTGACAACCAGCCTGAAGGGACCATGAGTGATGTGGATGTTTTATGCTCTTTATCCCTTTGACTTCGCTCAGATCTTCGTCCTCTGGGCTTATGTCATATGTCTCCAGCAGAAAAAAAAAGTCCTGCTTCCGACATCTTTCCACAGCATTTCTTCGTGACTAGCATCGTATTCCTATCTCTTGTTATAATTTAGCAATAACAACGGAGCGAAGCAGATTTCTGGTCACAAAGTATAGTTCCATTTCATTCAAAAAGTTAATTCAGACTGATTCCCTTCCAACAACTATCCGCACATTACACTTTAATGATGTGAAACTAACTCAATTTTTGCAAGCCTACCTTACTGGTTTAGCCAAAGCAGCACATAAAAAAGAAAAAAATGTCGTTTTGGGGTTGCTAATGAGAAGAAGAAATTGACCAGTAGCGATTCTCAGTAGTTGTACTAGTAAACGGTGCCAGCAGAGCAGCAGGTGTCATCGACTAGCCTATAATTTTGTGGTATACAATCGTATATCGTATGTATGTAAAATACGAAATAAAGATGACTGATCATCCACCACCACTGCCCCCGCCGCCGCCGCCACCAAAGGTCGCGTTCAGAATTAACCTCAAATGAAATATATTATGAATGTTAACTTGTTCCATTCTTCGTAAACTGAAAATATCAATTACAGGAAGCAAAAATATACCTTAACTGAAACACCAAGTACTCGCGCTCCGAGCTGTGGAGGCAAACCGTGGCTGGGTATGCCTTGGCCAAGCCATGCGCACGGCCTCGCCATACAACCTCTATGACCTGGCTGACCTATTCAGTTCATCGTCCCTTCATACTCTATCAATGATATAAGTTTGGTAGAAATCCGTCGAGGGGTTCACGAGATATCTGGCCCACAAAGATAAACTATGCTGACCCCATATGCCCTCCACCTTTCACCCCTTGACATAGGTGACCTGACAGAATTATCATCTCATACTGCATCACTGACAAAAGTTTGGTCGAAATCCTTCGAGGGGTTCACGAGATGCCTGGCCCACAAGGATATACTATGTTGACCCCCTATGACCTTCACCTTTCACCCCTTGACCTAGCTGACCTAATCGACTTATCATTATCTCATACTGCATCACTGACAAAAGTTTGGTGGAAATCCGTCGGTGTGTTTCACGCCGACAAGCGCTACGGACGCATGGACCCACGCTCGCACGCACGCACCCAACACTTAATGCCTTCCACCACCACAGGTGGGCGGAGACATAAGGGCACGTATTACTGGAACTCGCTTTCAGACTAAAACCCGTCATTCTCAGACACCCTTCATGGGCTGAATACACTTGTTTGAATTAAACAAGAAGATTAATTAACACATGAAAACATCATCATCTTATTAAAGACGTAAATTAACTCACGAAATAAAATATCGTATGGAGAAGGCAACAGCACAGGGAAATTTCCACATGATAATAAAAAGTCTTGTGGATGGAGGAAACGAATAAATAATACACGGAAACTGTTCACAGAGACTGCTTTCAAATTTTACATCTTCATATTAAACGATCGCCTCCAAAATAAACAAAATAATCTGTGGGAAGACCATAAAATTTTGCTCGTTCACAACAAGCGTCCCCAATAAACTAAAGAAAAAATTCTTTTGGCGGGACTAAGAATCAAATTTAACTCTTTCCCTACAAGCGGTCTCCACTAAGCAGAATGAAATCGTCTTCAGGGAGCAAGAATATAATGCAACGCCTTCATTACCATCGGTCTGGCCTGAGCTGAATGAAGTAATGGGGTGGTGGCAAGAATGCAAAGCTATCATGGTACTGAGAGGGTTAATGGATACACCGGTAGTTTCTAATACCCCTTACATGAGAGATCTCGTCCCTGCTGAAGAATATCGTCCTTAATTAACTAGAAAAAAATACTTATGTGCAATCACAGTCAAATGAACAAACTCGTGTGGGATGATAAGCAACTGAAGCAAATGACAATGGGGAAGACGACCATGAGACGACGACGAAGACGTCGACGATGACAAAAAGGACGACAACGACGTTACGAAGACGATTATGAAGTGATGAAAGCCAAGTATATAACTGAACATGCTAAATGTTGTATAAAACTTAATTTCGTCTTGTGGATATTAATGTCAGCAGCCAGGATATGAAGTGCGTGGTGCTCCATGGTAAACTGCGCCGTGGTCTGACATGTTGCACCACCAATTAATTTCTTTCGGCACAAAGGAAACGGTAGAGAAAGAAACCACTATTGCAGGTACAATACTACCTGGAGGTGCCTTGTAAGTATATAGTGGGGACGGCTCCGAATGCTGGTTTGAGGGGTGCCGACAATTTGACTGCCTCATGGAACTGATAAATGATCATGTAAATGGCGAAACACACACACACACACACACACACACACACACACACACACACACACACACACACACACACACACAGTGAAGGCGACAACGTAAAGCATGAAAAGATTTATGGGAAACAGAATACTGCAGGGTACACCTTAGTAACGCTGGTGAAGCCTTTCCCGCAACACACGAGAATTCGCTAGGTAGGAGGCAAGAGGGGTGTAATGTATGGAAACCTCGTATTCGGCCGAGGTGATGGGAATAATCATATGAAATGCCCGACAAACTAAGTCTGGCCTCGACCTCTCATAGTGAGGGAGTTATGGAGACTTATCCTGTAAACTGGTTAAGATCCTTTATAAATAATTCTCATGATCTTCAGTTCACAGCAAAACACCTACTTATCCTTTCCCCTCAACGACGTCTTTTTGTAGCTTTGTCTTACTGCCAGCAGTTAATATTTGTTCAGCTTAATAGGTCACCCTAGTAGCGAAGGACTTGATGAAGCCTGTGTATAACTCGGACAGTAAAAAAATTTAAGCAGAATATAATCGTCTGGAGACAAGAAGAATAACAAGAACAAAAAATCAAGCTTACTGTGTTAAGTAGCACAGGTTCTCCGACCTTCCATAATGTGCCGTTACTGGCAATAATATCCATCCACTTCTTACTCGACCAATTATGATCCATCCATCATCCAATCCTACACTGCCCCATGAGGAGCGTAGGAGCCCGGGGTTAAGCAGTTGGTCCCAACATTTAATATGAGACTGACCAGCCTCACTCATCCCCGAGTGGCATTACATGAGCATTTAACCCGAATCGCCCCTTGGATATAAACCTTCACAGGCTCAATCTGACTGGAGCGCAATAATTACCCACTAAACCACCAGGCGCCAAAATTTGGTTACATGGTTACCACCCAACGTAGTAAATGGTTTCCTGGTGTACAGGAAACCATTTGGCCTGTCCCTCAGTGTAGAGTCACCCACAGGCAGAAGAAAGGGGAAAGAATGAAGGAAAGACAGAAGGGGGAGTGTAAAGTCACCCGTAGGCAGAAGGACAAGGAAAGAATGAAGGAAAGAAAGACAGAAGAGGATGGAAGGAAAGAAGGATGGAGGAGAGGAAAGTACAGACATCCGACAGCAGCACTACATCGAGTGAGTGGATGGTGAGCGCCCCCACGTACTTACTCGAACAATTATGAAATATAAATAAAATTATTATTAAGAGTTGGTGGAGTTCCGAAGATCATATCGTAGGGCTTCGAGAGGGGTTGCTTACTCCCTATTAATCGTAGGGAAGTGAATCGATATCAGATGTCCGCAACTGTACACCAAGATAGCTTTCAGATACTAGTTTTTTTTTTTTTCTAAATAAGTTGACGTATTTCTCAGCTAATCCTTTCCAATATCAGCTAATTGTTGTAAACTTAAGACCTCTAGTACTGCTTCCTACCTTCTTCCTCCCCTCTTCCTTTTCCCACATAGCCTATCTTCTCTTCTATCTGACGCCCTCTTCCAGCTTCTTATTTTTCCCTATGTTCTTTTTCATTCTTGCTCTCCTCTTCCGTTTGTTTCTCTCTTCGTTTTTCCTTTATTCTCCTCCCCTACATCTGTTTATTTTCTCCTTTTCATCTGTTTTATTCTTCCCATTATCATCCTCTCCTTATCCTCCTTTTCCCTCTTACCCTCTTCGTGTGTCCTTCTATCGTTCTCTTCCTCCTTTTATCGTTCCCTTTGCCTTCACTCCTTCCTGCCTTCTCCCCCGCCTCTTTCCCTGCCTCATCTGTCTTCCATTCACGTCCTCTTGTCTGGTGGTCTCTTACTTTTAGTTCTTTGTCTTTCTCCTTGACTTCTTCCTACCTCTCTGTTTTGTCTCTTCCTTTCTTGCTCTCTCCTTTTTATGAGTAGCGAGGTTAGTGGCGTAGTTATCGTGATCCTATCCACCTCTTACCTGTTAACAAAATCTCTCTCTCTCTCTCTCTCTCTCTCTCTCTCTCTCTCTCTCCACCTCCCCTCGCACAAAATACTCTATCTCCTATCTCCCCTTCCTGCTCCCTCTCCCTCCAATCTCCCCTTCCTGCCCGTCTCCCTCCAATCTCCCCCCCCCCATATCCTGACACACACCAAGGGTATCCTCATTATAAACTTGTGTTCTCAGTTTTCCTCATCCCCTTCCCACACTTTCACCCTCTGTTTTATTTTCGCCTCTCGGGTTCTCTCAGCCTCTCGGATTTTCTCCTCAACTTTTACGCTCGGGTTTTCTTGTCCCTATCGGTGTTTCCTTTTCCTGCCGCCTCCAAGGTTCTGTTACATTATTATGAACTCCATCAGCCCGATGACGTCTTTTCTCAGTTTGTTCTAGTAACGACAGTCTATATTATTCTACTTGAGACTGAAGGCGATAATGAAGGCTGTATCTGTTCTCTTCAGCCAAATAACGTCTTGTTCATTTTGTTCCAGCTTATGTCTTGTTATTTCTCCCAGTCTAAGAGTAAACAGGTAACTATATTCGTTTATAAAATCTTAATACCTCAAAAGAAACTCACTGTGATATCTTCCTGCAACAAAATCTGTTCATGATAGACATACGGTGTATGTGTGCATCTGTCTGTGCGTTTGTTCGCTTCTTTCACGATGACAGTAATAGGTATCTATCTAATTCTTTTTGCAATAGGTCGGGGCAGGTCCTGGGATTGTCTTCCCCTTTCCCCCCAAAAAAGGGCGATTGCGCGCGACGCGTCAGAGCGAAATAGAAGTCGCAACACGCAAAAAAAAAAAAAAAAAAAAAAAAAAAAAAAAAAATCAAATTTTTAGTCAGAACTGGTTATTGTGGGCTCAATAAACAGTAGTGAATCAAAAATAAGGGTATCTGCAGACATTTTGTGGTGGAAAAGTTATTAGTTACTCCCGCAAATTTCTGCAGACAAGTACTACTGTATAATCAAACCTGGTGTGTAGAGTGAAGGACAGAGTAAAGGGTTAGTTCGAGGCACTGGCTCACAAATATCACAGACATGCCAGAGTGAAGAACAGGGTGAAGGGTTAGAGTCACTGGCGCACAGATAACCCAGACATATCACGCACTGAAATACTTATGGCGTCTCGGTCGGCTAACAAAAAAATTCCCCAGCTTTATGTCGCAGGCAATATTTATTGCACTGCAAGCAACATTACTACATAACTAGACAATATTAGTACTTTACAAGCAAAATTTTTACGTCACTGGCAATATCTTTACATCACAACGTACGATATTTGCGAGGCCCTGTAAAAATTTTACCTATGTACATGACAGTATTGTTACGTACGTTACAGGCAATTTTTGCACAATGACAAACAATAGTTTTACGTCACAAACAACATTCTTAAACTATTCTCTTACATCGCTGGCAATACGGTTTCATGATTTGCGTCATAAATAATATTTTTTCGTCACAGGCAATATTTTTATATCTACGACAATACTTTGACATCAATGGCAATATTTGGACGTCACAGGCAATATTTGGATGTCCCAGGCAATATCTTTACGCCACAAGGCAATATTTACACGTCACAGGCAATATCTTTACGTCAGAAGGCAATAGCTATACGTCACAGGCAATATCTTTACGTCACAAAGCAATAGCTTGGCGTCACAATAAATATTTTTACGGTGCGGAGGCGGTGATCTATTCTTGCCGCAGCCACTCGCACGTCATGGACACGAACAAAGGGATAAAGGAACGAATTTATCAAGACGAAAATAATTGGATTTCTTGCTAGCGCGACTAACGAGCTTATTGGAAACATTCCAATTTCAGAGAATGGAGGCTGACTCAAAATATCCCATCACATAACTGAAACCAATTATCCGTTAAAAATCATATATAAATAACATGTCCACTGTTTCGACATGAGCTCTTGAAATATTAACACAAACGCCCTCTAAATTTGCTTCCCCTAATCCCATCACCGCAAGTCACCAATATAGAACCCAATTATTCATCAAGAATTATGTACAAATATATCTGTTCATTATTATACCAGGAGTTCCTCAAAGAATAACTCACAAGTCTATAAACCGCGACCAAATTTGAGTTCCTGAACACTTTCATCATGCCGTCGTTGTCATTATTAGTTTATGTTATACTCGATGAACCATTATTTGCTACTGGAGGTTTAGCTGACACTCTGAAATGAATTGCTGATATGTGAGGGTTGTTGGATGGAGTTGTGTGACGAGGGATCAAACTTTGCAGCTCTGGGGGGACAGTCACACGAACTTCCACACCCGCCAAAAATCACCCGGAATTTGTAAATCGTATAACCTGTCTCATCATTTTCAAAACCCTTAATTTCAGTCATAAGCGCACTTGGGTACTGTCTTGTATTCAATACCGTAATAGGCGATTCTCTTCTGGATCGAGAAATTCTAACAATGTAAATATTGATTATTATGGAATATGTAAGGACTTGTGTTGCCATCATCCTAGTATCATCATATCAATATCATCATCATCATCAACAACATCAAGTCCACCACACGACAAAGATAACATATAGCTCTAGATGACTTCATTTTGACCACCTGATTGCCAGCCTGTGCTATCCAATGTCCATTACATTTAAGGTCGTTGGTCCATCACTTGGTTCTCTACCCGCATCTTTCTCTCACTCCATCTCTGGGCCACCACAATCCCTCATTTACTCAGCAAGGATCTTCTTAGCTGTACAGTCGGCATCATAAGTCCTATCGCCTCCCCTACTTCATTTTCCATGGTATACGACAATCACTGTGGTGAATCCGCAGTAGCTGACACTGATGACACTGATCTGTGGTCAAATAATGGACCAAAATGAGTTGCTGTGGATTCAGCGACTTATTTCCAAAGCCCGTGGAGAGAAGACCTGGAAAGATAATGAAACTTTTGATGCCGACTGTACATCCAGCCCTATCCACTCATGCGGTAACAACTCCATCCTTCACTTTTCCACCCGCTTCTTACAGCGTCCATCACAACAGTCACTAACAATCACGGGACGATGCTATAGTGCAGCTATATTTTTATGTCTCTTATTTCTCCTTGGGACAAAGGAAACCTTGTTATTTCCAATGCCTCCCAAACCCAAGTCTTCCATCTCTCAACTCGACACAGTCGTCCACGTGACTATCTCTTGACTTTCAGCAACTCCTTATTCATTCCTTCATATCCTAGCAATATTTTTTGTTACCTACTTTTCTCGTCAGCTGTCTTGGAAGGATCACATAATTGGAAAGAGAGAGAGAGAGAGAGAGAGAGAGAGAGAGGGGAGGGAACTTCTTTATTCCACCCTGTTTAGAAGTACTGTATGTAATAAGGCCTCCACCTCACATACACACACGTGAGAGCGCTACCTGATATGTGGGCGAGTACGGTCTCCGTACAAAGTCAGTCGCTGGTGTATTGATCACTGTTCTGAAATCTCTGCCTACATTCCTCCTGTATTACAGCGGTCACGCAGCAACCGTATAGCTACACAAATTAAACACGTTTCTGTTCAACCCTCTACTGCAAGAGTCAACAGGTATTCCCAGACTTACATGTACGCAAGTGGTCGACTCCAGATCTGTCTTCCTCAGTGTCATTCACTCTACCTATAATCCGCAAACTTTTGAATAAAATATATCAAGGCATCTTGAAATAATTAAACCTTGATTTTGATTTCCATTTTTGTTCAGGTTCATTATTATTTTTTTTTAAGGCTCCAGGCACATGGTTCTTTCTTTTCTCCACACACACAAAAAAAATAAATAAATAAATAAATAAATAAAAAATCACGACAGAGTTGAACTGTCTATGACATATTTTGCTGTTTATTTGCACTGATAATATTTTCTGTTTTCGTAAGCGAATGGATGAAACCAAGTGGGCGGCTTACCGATGCGTGGCATGGGCGGACAGTTTTACTGTATAGGTTCTTACCGTGTCTGAAGGCACGTGAGAGACATAAGTGATCCTAAAGCGGACTAACAAATTTGGTATCAATGGAGAAGTGATTTACCCCCACTCACTGCAACACATCATGTGTAAACGTGGGAGGTATTTGGAGTGTTGAGTGAGAATGGTATTGGAAATCTAAATGTCCTGCTGGAGTGGCACTGTCTGTGAGTGACAATGTGTAGCCGTCATCCAGTGTAATACATGAACCAGAGATTTTAATTTTTTGTTCTGCTACTTACCCCAAAGTTTGGCTGGACCACTCCTTTACTCTTTCCTCATGAGTATGTCATAGCGTAATAGATTAAGCAGAGTTGCAGCTGTAGATGCAAATACAATGGTCAGTAAAGAGTATTTTTAAAAAAGCAGAATTACTTGTAGTGCTATCTTATCGCTAGAAAAAAAATAATGAAAAAACATCAAGATCACTAATCATGTAGAATGACCGTTTTATATGAACTTCTTCAACCGTCCATTATATTAATATCTTGCTTAATTTAACATCAATAATTTTGGGCTTGCTTTTCACGATATAATTTTCCCTCGTAATAATTAATTTACCCCGGCGCAGGAACCCCAGGTAAAGGTATGGACTACTCGAAGTGTTTTCCAGGGAAAAATGTAAACAGGCAAATGTTGGTTCCAGGAGTAGACTGTAGCACCAGTCGAGCAGGGCAGTACTCCCGAGGTGGATGGAAAGCTGATGACAGGGAGTGCTGGAGCTCCCGTTTCATCAGCCCTCAGGACTAGTACCTGACCATCCACCTTTGCTGAACTTTTTCAGTGTCTCAGTTACACAGAGAGTAGGCCAGCATGCTCTCCAGTACAAATTTCTCTAACTATCTTCACCAAACTACATGCACAGTACACACTACACTTCCTATTCAAAATTTACCCAAAATGGCGTCGTTTTACCAAGCCTCGGAGTCCCCAGGGGGGGGGACCATAAATGCCCCCACCATCTGCCCCTCTCCCGGTGACGACTCAAGATGCCTGGAACCACTGTCTGACTCTCTTCTTCTTCATTTCTGCAACATTCGCGGCCTTTCCTCTAACTTTCGCTCTGTTGAGCACCACCTCTCCTCCTCTAAACCTCACCTTCTTTTTCTAACGGAGACTCAGCTGTCTGAGGCAACTGACAGCAAACCCTTTTCTGTATCCTCCTACTTTCTCTATACTCATTTCAAAGCCAAAGGTGGCTGTTGTGTATATATACGCAACGACTTATCTTGCTCTCGTGTTCCTGAACTTGATTCTTCTGAATTCTCCACACTCTGGCTTCGGCTTTCCTGTCATTCTCTGACTAAATTTATCTGTGCTGTTTACTTATCCCCTAATTCTACTGACTATCAAAAATTCTTCGACTATCTTACTTCTACGATGGAACACATTCTATCCATTTCTCCTTTCTCTGAAATCTCCATTCTTGGAGATTTCAATGTTCACCACCACCTTTGGCTCTCCTCTCCTTTCACTGATCCACCTGGTGAACAAGCCTACATCTTTTCTATCCTTAATGACCTAGAGCAGCTTGTACAGCACCCTACCCGTATCCCTGACCGCCTTGGAGAGAGCTCCAACATACTTGACCTCTTCCTCACAACTAATCCTTCTGCTTACTCTGTTAATCTTTTCTCTCCGTTGGGCTCCTCGGATCACAACCTTATTACCTTAACCTGTCCTATCACTCCGGTACGGCCTGTGGACCCTCCAGGGAAACGTCGTCTGTGGCATTTTGGAGCCGCAGACTGGGAGGCCCTCAGGCTGTACTTCTTTGATTTTCCCTGGAATGATTATTGCTTCCATGGCCGTGAGCCATCTGAGTGTGCCTTGCGCATTACGGAGGTTATTCTCTCAGGCATGGAAGCATACATTCCTTTCTCATATCCTTTGACTAATGCAAGAAAGCCTTGGTTTAATCACGCTTGTTCTAATGCTGTCTGCAACAAGGAGAGGGCCTACAAAAGGTACCGGAGCCAACCCACCCCTGAATCACATCATCTTTACGTTTCTGCCCGGAATCGTGCTAAGTCTGTTCTTCGCTCTACTAAATATAATTTCATCCATACTAAATGCTCTCAACTCTCCAACTCGAATTCTTCCCGCTCCTTCTGGCATCTTGCCAAAAATCTTTCTAACAACTTTACCTCATCATCCTTCCCTCCTCTTTTCTACTCTGATGGTTCTGTAGCTATTTCTTCTACTGATAAAGCAGATCTCTTCGCACAGACTTTCTCCTCCAATTCTACCTTAGACGATTCCGGTGCTGTTCCTCCATCACTTCCCCCCTCTGACTTCCTCATGGCTGACATTAAAATTTCTTCAGTTGATGTATTTTCTGCCATCACTGGCCTCAGTACTAACAAGGCATATGGGCCTGATGGGGTCCCTCCTGTTGTTCTCAAGAACTGTGCTTCTGTGCTTACACCCTGCCTAGGCAAACTCTTTCGTCTTTGTCTGTCAACTTGTACCTTTCCTTCTTGCTGGAAGTTTGCTCTCATTCAGCCAGTCCCAAAGAAGGGTGACCACTCCCAACCCTCCAACTATCGTCCAATTGCTTTAACGTCCTGTATTTCAAAAGTTTTCGAGTCAATTCTTAATAGAAAAATTTTAAGGCATCTTTCCTATCACAACCTTCTTTCCGATCGTCAGTATGGGTTCCGTCAGGGACGCTCCACTGGCGATCTTCTCACCTACCTTTCAGACTCCTAGTCATCCTCCTTTCGGGACTTTGGCGAAAGCTTTGCCATTGCACTTGACATCTCAAAGGCTTTCGATCGAGTCTGGCATAAATCTTTAATTTCCAAACTGCCCTCCTACGGTTTCTATCCTTCTATCTGTGCCTTCATCGCTAGCTTCCTTTCTGGTCGTTCTATAGCCGCTGTTATAGACGGCCATCGTTCTTCTCCTAGATCTATCAACAGTGGTGTTCCTCAGAGCTCTGTCCTATCACCAACTCTCTTCCTTTTATTCATCAATGATCTTCTAAGCTGTACATCTAACCCTATCCACTCATACGCTGATGACTCCACCCTTCACCTTTCCATTCGGTTCCCGCAACGCCCATCTCAACAGTTACTTCAACAAACAAGGGATGAGGCTATGGCACACCTAATGTCTGACTTGGCTCGTATCTCTGACTGGGGTAAAAATAATATGGTTGTCTTTAATGCATCTAAGACTCAGTTCTTACACCTTTCAACCCGACAAAATCTTCCACAGGTATACCCACTAATGTTTAATAATATTCAGCTTAATCCTACATCATCCTTGAACATGCTTGGGGTTTCATTTACTCGGGACTTATCTTGGAAAGATCATATTACATCTCTTGTAAAATCTGCTTCCAAGAGATTGGGTGTGCTAAGCCGACTCCGCTCTTTCTTTACCCCTGCGCAATTGTTGACTCTATACAGGGGTTTTATCCGCCCCTGTGTGGAGTACAACTCTCATTTGTGGGGAGGCTCCCCTCATACAGCTCTTCTCAATAGGGTGGAGTCAAAGGCTTTTCGTCTCATTAACTCTCCTCCTCTTACTGACTCCCTTCAACCTCTGTCTCTTCGCCGCACTGTTGCATCTTTATCTCTTTTCTATCGCTACCTTAATGGTCACTGCTCCTCTGAACTGTCTGCTTGCATTCCTCCACCTCTACGACGGGCGCGTAGCACCCGTCTGGCAGCAGACTCTCATCCTTTTTCTGTCCAACTCTCTAATGCAAGAATTAACCGTTACTCCCAGTCTTTCATTTATGCAACAGGTCAACTCTGGAACTGTCTCCCTCTGTCTGTATTTCCTGCTGCCTATGATCTCCAGTCTTTCAAACGCAGTGTGTCCAGGCATCTCAAAATGATCGGATCTTGAATTTGGCTCTATATTGTATTTTGTTTTTCTCTTGGAGGGAACTGTTACTGCGGGCTCATGGCCTTTGGTTCCTTCTTCCTCGCATAGAAAAAAAAAAAAAAAAAAAAAAAAAAAAAAAAACAGTAGTTGGCCAGCAGTTAGTTTGGGAAAGGCATTTGGGGGAGTTAGATACAGGCTTCATTAACATCTTCGCCACTAAGGGCTCGACAAACCTGAGTGAAATTGTTTTGAGATAACAAGAATGTAGGCTATTAAAAAAAAAAAAAAAACGTTATCCTTCAGTGTTAATCCGTCCAAAATATTTTTTTTTTCCTCAAGGCGCACTAAGCTAGACTGGACGTTGCAATGGCCCTACATAATCGTCTGTAGGTAGTAAGAATATAATAAGACGTTCTTGAATTATCATAACACATTTTATTTATCCTAAAGGCATACATGGACGGACTGAACGTTGTAATGGCTATATGAGATGCCGCGCCGAACTGTTTAATTAACAGAAGCCCCGAACACCAAGAACAATGGGAGGGAGAAAATGCTGCTTCATGGCTTACACCTTACTTGGAATGTATATATCTATTAACAGAAATTTTGGCTCAAAACCAAACTGTACTATATCAACAGTGGTCTAGGATGATTTCAGATAAGGGGGAAAGGGAATATATAAAGGGGAATAGGATGGAAGGAAAAGGAAAGAGGGAGTGAGAGAAATAGAGACGGAGAAAGGTTGGAAAGCAAATACAGAAAGTGAAACTGGACGGAAGGAAACGGAGGGAGGGAGGGAGAGAGAAACAGAAGGAGACGGAAAGAGGAAGGAAAGCAAATACAGAAAGAGGAGATGGAGGAGGGGAGACAGAAGGAAGATAAGAGAGGGAAAGGGAAACTTTGAGAGAAAGAGAAGAAAGAATAGGAAGATAAGAACAGGGGAGAGGATAAAAGAGAGAGAAAAAGGGAAGGAACAAGTGGACAAAAAGAAAGGAGGTGAGAAAAGGAAAGGAGAGGGGAGGAAATGGGACAGAAAAGAAATTAAGTGAAGGAGATGTCGGTGAAGCAAAGATGACGAATGGAGTGAACTGTAGTGGATGTGGACGAAGGAAACACACATTTAAGCACCTTTCCTTGGCCACACCACTTATGTACAGCTACCTAATCTCTCTCTCTCTCTCTCACACACACACACACACACACACACACACACACACACACAGCTACCTAATAGCTTCTCTCTCTCTCTCTCTCTCTCTCTCTCTCTCTCAAACACACACACACACACACACACACACACACACACACACACACACACCTAAAAACAATCGCACCACCCCACACTCTCCACCCACACACAACCTAGTCACAGGTGCTGTCATATTGTGAGATACTGACTCGTGTGTGACTGACAACAGGGTGGCGGCTGCTTCATAAAGTGTCCTCTGAAAAATCCTGGAGCTGCGGCCATGACTCCACTTTGGGTTTACGAGCAGGACCAGCACCGCTGATAACCGGGGACAGGTGACAGGGGGACAGGACGTGTGTAGGGCAGAGGGCAAGGAAGGAAGGTGCGAAGATGGGTGGGACACTGGAAGGAAGGGAGGAAGGAAGGTAAATTATGTCCGGAAGAGGAAAGCGTGCAAAGGGGGGAACGTATTTAGGTAGTCGTGGTGTTAATGGAACAGAGGGATGGGAGAGGGGAGGGAAGGTGAAAGTATATAAGACAGAAAGAACGGGAAGGTAAAATTTTCTGTGAAAGAGCTGGAGAAAAGATAAGAACATAAGAATACTTGTGGATTTGGAAAAGGATAAGAGGAAGGAAGAAGGAAACGGAAGCTGAAACATGCATTGAAAAGGTGCATGGAAATGTAGTGTAAGTGTAAGAATGTAGCACAGCGTATGGGAGCAAAGCGTTTGTGAAAGTGAGGATCAGAGCAAGAGCAAATGTGTATGGCAAAAGGGAAGGGAAAGATGAAAGGTGCAAACGTAAGCTAAAGGTTAAGAGGAGGAAATGTTTATGGAAGAGGGGCTGGAAGGCTGCGTGGAAGACGAAAAACAGAAAAAGATATTAAGATCGAGGAGGATATATGCGAATGGTAAAGAGGAAGGAACGTAAGAACAGGTCCGGAACAGGAGAGGATGATTAACTGCAGGTGACGGAAAATTATGGATGTGGAGCGCAGGAGGAGAAAAGACGCATGTGTGGAAGACATGGAGAAAGGGAAGGAGGTGGAAGGGAGGAGCAAAGGAAGGAAAATCGAAACGAAACTATTATCATAAGTGGAAGAGAACGTGCAAGATGGAGTGGAATTTAAGGAAGAGTAGGAAACATATTGTACGGAGGAGAGGATGGAAAGAAAGTGACTTTAAGTGTAACAAAATTAAGTGTAACAAAATAGAAGCCAGGATGCACGTGGATGAACGCAAGGAAGGAGGGGAAGGAAAGTTGTGTGTGTGTGTGTGTGTGTGTGTGTGTGTGTGTGTGTGTGTGTGTGTGTGTGTGTGTGTGTGTGTGTGTGTGTGAGAGAGAGAGAGAGAGAGAGAGAGAGAGAGAGAGAGAATTACACAACGCGTCAGTAAGAGAAATACAGTATACTAAACCGTGCCTGAAAGAAGGGTAAATGTGGAAGACAAGTGGAAGACTATGGACACCAAGTGGGTGGCAGGAAGGACAAGGAAGATGGAACGTGTGTGGACAAAGGGAATTAAGGAAGAAGGAGTTTAATACTTGGTAAAAGAGTGACAACGAAATAATGTACATAAAATAATTTCCAAGGGAGGTCTGGAAGAGAAAATATGTGGAAGAGAGGGACGATGTAGCGAGAGTCAAATATTGGAAGAAAACGGGTGAGGGTACGAGAAAAAGATTTGTGGAAAGGAAGCAAGAAAGATGGAGTGGAAGTGAAGGAGTGGTGGAGAAATATTGGTGGAGTAAAAAGAGATATGCAGAAGGAGAGAGAGAAATGTCAGAAGAGAGAGAGCGGGAGATGGTGTGGAAGTGGAAGAGTGGGAGGGAGATGGTGTGGAAGTGGAAATGGGAAGGAGATGGTGTGGAAGTGGAAGAGTGGGAGGGAGATGGTGTGGAAGTGGAAGAGTGGGAGGGAGATGGTGTGGAAGTGGAAGAGTGGGAGGGAGATGGTGTGGAAGTGGAAGAGTGGTAGGGATATGGTGTGGAAGTGGAAGAGTGGGAGGGAGATGGTGTGGAAGTGGAAGAGTGGGAGGGAGATGGTGTGGAAGTGGAAGAGTGGGAGGGAGATGGTGTGGAAGTGGAAGAGTGGGAGGGAGATGGTGTGGAAGTGGAAGAGTGGGAGGGAGATGGTGTGGATGTGGAAGAGTGGGAGGTAGATGGTAGGGAAGTGGAAGAGTGGGAGGGAGATGGTGTGGAAGTGGTAGAGTGAGAGGGAGATGGTGTGGAAGTGGAAGAGTGGGAGGGAGATGGTAGGGAAGTGGAAGAGTGGGAGGGAGATGGTGGGGAAGTGGAAGAGTGAGAGGGAGATAGTATGGAAGTGGAAGAGTGGGAGGGAGATAGTATGGAAGTGGAAGAGTGGGAGATGGTGTGGAGGAGTGGGAGGGAAAAGTGTGGAAGTGGAAGAGTGGGAGGGAGATAGTGTGGAAGTGGAAGAGTGGGAGGGAGATGGTGTGGAAGTGGAGGAGTGGGAGGGAGATGGTATGGAAGTGGAAGAGTGGAGGGGGGAAACTGGTGACTGTTGGAGAGGAGATGTGTGGAGAGGAGGGAGGGATATATGTGGAAGCGAAAGACAGGAGGGGAAATACTGGCCGAAAATACGTATGGAAGGATCGAAGAGGAGAAGGAGATCGAGAGAAAATGGAAGACCAAGAGAAAGAGTGAGTGGAAGTGGAGAATGAAGGATAACTGTAGAGGGTAGGATAAATATGCTGGAGAGAGAGAGAGAGAGAGAGAGACGACTAGTCAATTAAATCTGCGTCTAGCTGCCAAAGCTAGACTAAAAAAAAAATAAAGAATAAAAAAAAAAAAACACACACACTGGCACCCACAATCAAAGGGCAGGAAACAGGACAAGCACACACAATGACAGACGCAACAAACACACAAGGAACAATGCCAATATGGGCTATAAAAGCGTGGACTTAACACTAACAGTTGACGACCCCTATAACACACACACACATACACAGGCACACAGACCTAACAAAACAGCAACAAATAACAATGGAAATTGTTTTAAACCAAGAGCGCTATGAAGTTTATTCTGTTTTATTTTTGCAACCAGCATGTGAATTTATCTCCATTTTCGGCTTCGGGACGACCACATAGCTCTACAAGCGCCAATTGACTTCAGGAATGTGCGAGGGAAGTTAACGCACTTCTTCGTTACTGTGTATATTTCTCTTCTTGTTCAGGGGAAAGTTTTGATTCAAACAACACCACGCCCATACTGGTCAATCTATAAAGTCCATATTTATAGAGTTAACAAACTTTGCCCTGCCCAACCATCCAACACCGTCTGGCCTGATCCCGTCCACTACTCTCTACTCAAGCCACCCATTTTGTGCTCCCCTACGTTGTACATACACCTTATCGAGACGCCTATAACGCTGACCCTTATATGTATACTACCTCATCATGCCTCACCACACACCACCATCCTAACCCATCCCACTCTTTCCGTCCACATATGAAGACTTCAATCGATATATCTCACCGACAGGGATGACGTCTGACACACGCCTTTACGTGTATGACGCGGCGATCTCTGAGAACCCAAAGTACTTAAAAGATCCCGAAACATCGGAAGAGCTCTATCATAAAAATTATTGCACTGACAGTCCTGACTACTGGCTCACACCTTCACGTGAGGGGGGACCCTTTGAGGGAAGTCATCACGTTCACCTCATAAAAGGAAGATCCCGAGTCCGACTATCGTGCCGGTCAGACTTGGAGATTCAGTTTGCTCTCCCATGTACCCTGTTGACCCAGCAGTTCAACTGAGGAGCACGTATATGTTAGTAGATATTTCTGAATACAATTATACAGTATCATGCTAGCTTCTTCGATACAGTGACACCTTGTTCAGTTTTTCCTGCTGTATACACAAGGTTCCATTCCACCCAGGAGAAATATTTCTAACTTGAGAAATTCTGAATAACGTTTACTAATCTCTCCACCACCAGCTGGCACTCCTAAATTAAAGGGAGTGGTAGAAGCAAGGATAACAAAAATGAATTACTGAAGTCATTAACAGATACCGGTATGCCTTTAGCAACTTATTGAGTATGCTGTTAACCGCCTTCTGGAAGAGAGATCGTTTCTTTGGTTTTAACTAATTTCAAATTATCCTACTTCGCTTACAGGACGCCACTTCGTGGAGCAATTACCAAAGGCCATAACTGGGTACCCTTAACAGCGATGAAAGGAAGAATATGGTATTTAAGGTGGCAAATCTGATGAAAAGGGAAAACAGGGATGCCATAGGTGAGCAATGTGTGAAGAATTATGAGGGAAAGGTAGTAGTGCCACTGTAGTGGACAGTGGGGATATTAAAGACGATTGGAGAGAGCATTATAACCCGTTGTTTTGAATTCCAGTCACGAAAAATCTTTGGAAGTTAGTCTGATGCCTGTACTTATATGCAACACGCACAAAATATAAAAATACCAGATGTATATGAACTGTGTGTGTGTGTGTGTGTGTGTGTGTGTGTGTGTACATCAAAGCCAGTACTTACAATAACGCCTGTGTACACCTGCCGTAGTCTGTACATACCTGGAAAGTGAGACAGACTAATTAAACATAAGTAAATAATTTGTGACATATACGGCCGTCTTCTCACAGCTTGAACCACAAAGGGGAAGGCAAGCCCATAATTCCTGACGATTACTTATACGAACCTTATGATTACATGATTTGTTTAGCCTGCATCCCACATCACTGGGTGCAGCCAGGCTTTATAGAGACACCAAGCACGTTTTATCTTCGTCAGGGGCTCCAGAAATTGTTGTGAAATATGTACCGTTTGCCTTCTCCTTCGCGGTATCATTTCTAAGCATATGGCACGTAGGCCTGTACACAATAATATATATAAGATGCAAAAATCGAAGTACATAAATATGTACTTGATATATAAAACTATCTAACGCAAGTGGCATCCCAAAAATAACCGTATATAAGATTTAATTCGCTATATGAGTGGCACGTCAGATTTTGACTTTTAACATCTTCAGCCTAAGTACGTTACTTTTAATTTAGTCTTGCTGCTGCCGAACGTCTTCATTCCGTTTACTGGAGCACTTACATGGGCAGGGGGTTGACGAAGGCTATACCTAACCCGTCCAATGTGATTAGTAAATTCGTAGGAAGGTAACAAGAGCAATATATACATGACGTCATCGCCTGAAGGGGTTAATCTTGAAGGCTCTGGAAACAAATATATCATTGATGATATGATGGGATTACAAATTTGTAGAAAGGTCTCAATAGATTCTTTCCTTCTTTTCCCTGTTCACAAGGAAGAGGAATCATGAACGTACAATACATATAACACCGACCGCTGTTGAGTTCTTGTTGAAGACTAAAGACTAACAAAGTAACTGCCTGCCTTAACTCCCTTACGGTAGGCACAACTCTAGTGTCATATTTCCACTAACGCCAGACAACTTTATTCAGGTGAAGGAGTGTGAGGAGCTGAGTTGATACGCAATTCCAGCTAACGCCAGACGATTTCATTCACCTGAGAAGTAAATATATTATACATAATTCTGGCTTACGTCAGACGATTTCATTCGGGCTATGGAAATCACTGCAGCAGGAATTATTAAAAACTGTTACGGATGTCATTTTGATGCGTAACTGAGAACTTTGTATTTCACTCCCACCACCAGCAGATTATTTTCTTCATATAAAAGAAACCCACAGTTAAGGGTAAAGCGGCGCTGTTATTCTTTCTTCTGCACAAATTACAGATCCAGGATAGATTTCCTTACTACATTTTCTCCCCACCTGGGACATTCAGCTTTTGAAATGTGATAAGGCACCTTATAGCAAAAAAAAAAAAAAAAAAAAAAAAAGGCTCATTTTTAGTTCCTATTGTTTATTAAATTTTTAGGGACGAATTTTACAAGCTTTGAGTCTATCGTTTCTCCTTTCTCCATAAGTACAGGTGGTCCTGTTTGCGGTGTGATTCCAAAGGGCAGGAATATTTAACAAACACAGCCAGAAAAAAAATTACCGTAACAGTTTACAAAGACTACTGACACAGTAGAAGATTAAGGGATGGACTAATTATGATAACCGAACTGTTTATGCAAATAAAATTGCTACGCTGATGCATCATCAATATTTTCCACCTCGCACGTGAAGATACTACACAACACCACCAATACCATGTAGCATCACCACTACCATCACTAGCACCTCAACCATAACCGCAAGTGTAAAACACAATTACCACCACAGCCACACGGCATCACCACCACGATAACTACCACACAACACCGCCAGCACCACAGCACC
Organism: Coenobita brevimanus; assembly: GCF_032717465.1. Taxonomy (NCBI): domain Eukaryota; kingdom Metazoa; phylum Arthropoda; class Malacostraca; order Decapoda; family Coenobitidae; genus Coenobita; species Coenobita brevimanus. Next base: position 42,949,165 of record NC_136991.1, read on the forward strand.
AGCACTACCATCACAGCCACAGAGCATCACCACAAACATATCATCACAAACATACCATCCCAAACACACCACAAACACACCACCACCATCACCACTACCACAACAATCACACAGCACCACCACAATATGACAATACCACCCTACCATCACAACCACAAACCAGAACTACAACTAAACACCACTAACACAACCACACACCTCAACCACAATTAAACACCACCATCACAACCTTACCACCACAATCACACAGCACCACCGCAACTACACAGTATCGCCAGAGACACCACCACCATTACCAACACAACTACACAGCACCACCACTATCACAACTATATAGCACCACAACAACTACACAGAATCGCCACAACCAAAGACCACCACCACTACCACACAGCATCGCCACCACCACCACTTTCACCACAACCACAAATCGCCACAACCATCAATACAACCTACATCACTATAACCATCATACAGCAACCACACAAAGCTACAACCACACAACACTACAACCAAGCCACACAACACAACCACACAACACTACAACCAAGCCACACAACACAACCACACAACACTATAACCATCATACCACAACCACACAACACTATAACCATCATCACACCACAACCACGCAACACTACAACCACACAACAACACAGCTACACAACCCCGTAGCCACACACAACAACCCATTCCTTCCCTCGTCTACCTTCTCAACCTGTGTCGTTTCCTAAATATTCCCTCAAGTGTCAAGTCGTCGGCAAATCCAATACGTCAACTTGTCAAGGCTGTCAACGGTATTAATCCAATCATGTCAGAGGTACAGCGTTTGACACCCTCACTTTTATCCCCTTCCGCCACTTTGCTCACATGGAAAATTCTAACCCCCTTCGCCCCCACCCCCGGCCCGCCCACCTCTCTTCGTTCAAACCTGATTGTATCCTTCCTTCATCCTAATCCCTTTACAACGAGGGAGGTCTCCTAGGCTGAAAAGACCGTATAAATGTTGCAATATTAAAATGAAAATTTTTACAATCATTCTGAACGTGATCAATACAGGAAACTGTTTCTAAGCCGCTGTATTTGTAAATACTGCTCCGTTATTTTACTGTTCACCTACTTCCCCATCCACACATCCAAACAATCACCTTGCGCGCGCGCGCGCACGCACACACACACACACACACACACACACACACACACACACACACACACACACACACACACACATTCAGTCGCGTCGTCACTCTAAAGCATTAACATTGTCCCCTTCTTCCCTTCTCTCTTTACCTACTCCTCGACACTCCCAGGAATTCCACTCCACCTGTCTCAATCTATTTCAGATTCATATACAAAATCCACTATATTTCCACTGACCCAGACTCACCTTTTGAACCTCAACACCCAACTCCACTCATGACGCTCAAATCATTTTCCCCTACCAAGCCCCCTCTACCTATGTTAACGTCACATACCTCATGCCACTATGAACCACCCCATTCCACCCTAACACACTCCACCGCAGCATTAAGCTCCCCCCTCCACCCCCCATACTGTTCCAACTTATTTGTGTCCCTTCCCATGGCATAACTTCCAATCAGCAACCCTCCCATAATTCCTTACTTTCACCGCCTTTATCACATCCAAATCATTTCAACGCCTCATCTCCCCTCCAATTCCTCTCACTGCCCACCTCCTCCACAATTCCTTTCACAACCCCCCCCCCCTTCACACTACCCTTCCCCATACACCATCCTTCTTCACGCACCTCACTCCTTCATACACCCTCCACATGCCACCATCCCTCATACACCATCTTCCCTCATACACTTCCTCATTATCCACCCACGTGCACGCTCATATACTCCCCAACATTATACGATACCCTGTCAGATTCAGACCCTCCCCCATACACTTCCTCATACACTCACTCAAAACTCCCAACATTCCATGAGACCACCACCCTCCTAATACACTCCTTCCCTCTTACATACACTCCCTTACTTTCTATAATATTGCAAACTCTTAAACTTCATCACCTTCAATGATACATCACTTTCCCTCATACTTCACCTTCCTTATTACGCTCCCTCTTATACCACACCAGCCTCTCTCATACACCAACACTCCTCATACACTACTCTCCTTTCCCTTATATACTCTCTCACCCACCCTCCATCAAGCCTTCCCTCATACATCGTCCTCCCCCATAGATCACCGTTCCTCATACACTCCCACATACACCATCCTCCTTCATACACTCCCACATACACCATCCTCCCTCATCCACTCCCACATACACCATCCTCCCTCATCCACTCCCACATACACCATCCTCCCTCATACACTCCCACATACACCATCCTCCCTCATACACTCCCACATACACCATCCTCCCTCATCCACTCCCACATACACCATCCTCCCTCATACACTCCCATATCCACTACCCTCTCTCATACACTCCCATATACAGCATCCAACCTTTTCTCCCAGCCTTCCCCTCTATCCGCCTCCTCCTTTTTTTCCAAGGACCTCGCTCTCATAAACTCTCCCATTGCATTCGTTCCATATGGCCTAACCACCTATATGCTATTCCATATTCCATTTATTAAAGAAAAAAAGTACTGAACATCTCGCTTTAATTTCTGCAATCAGCTGGCACGTTCTACTGGTTTATTCTTGCAACCCCCACACGATTTTGTTAAGCTTGGTGAAGGCCCTTTGTAGCAATTTTTTTTTTTTTTTAATGTGTCCGACTCTGGGCATAGGCTTCACAGCCTGCTATCAAGGCCCAGCAGTCCTCCTACATACCATACACCTCTACATGTCACCACTTCGGCGCTAACACCCACCGTCCATATTGAATACATGCTAGGGCTGTCTCATACAGGACTGGTGTATTGGTATTAGCGGGGGTATTTTACGACATGTCGGCGGGTCTTCTGGTAGATCAGTAAAGCCTGATTTTAATGAAATTCAAATCCTTAAACTGTTCCCTGCCCCAGCCAGGATTCGAACCTGGGTCCGTTAGGACTACAGGCCACCTTTCTAAATGGGTGCAAAAAACTCTCTAATCCTCCAGTTTAAAAAGTCTGAACATAGTGTAAACAAAATAAAATAGTACGTCATGGATTTGCAGGGTTAAATGACCATTTTAACCCCTTCTGTACGATAACGTCTGCATTACTGTTAATTTCTTTCTACCACCACCCTATTTAAACTTCAAGCATCCTCTAATAAAATGACGTCTTTATTTTATTCCTGCTGTCTCTAGACCAATTTAATTACCATAACCCCTTCACTGCCATGGCATCATTACCCTTCACTGCCATGGCATCATTACCCTTCACTGCCATGGCATCATCACCCTTCACTGTCATGGTATCATTACCCTTCACTGCCATGGCATCATTACCCTTCACTGTCATGGCATCATTACCCTTCACTGCCATGGCATCATTACCCTTCGATCCCATGGCATCATTACCCTTCACTGCCATGGCATCATCACCCTTCACCTTAACCCCTTCACTGCCATGGCATCATTACCCTTCACTGCCATGGCTTCATTACCCTTCACTGCCATGGCATCATTACCCTTCACTGCCATGGCATCATTACCCTTCACTGTCATGGCATCAATACTTACTGCTTGCTACTGCCGGACCATTTTACTAAGTTATGGAAAGTCTCGTAGTAGGAAAGAATTTCATGACCTTTACAACCAGACGTCTCTGCCAAGCTGTATAAAACCAGCCGCAAGTAACAAGAGCAAATAAAGGCGTCGTCAGGATACTGAACAGGTTAATCTCTTTATTTCCATGACGTATTTATCTTATTCCTCCTACCCCCACACCATGTTATTCTGCTTGATACAGACTTCTCCAACTGGAAGGGTTATAGCCATAAGTAACCCGTTCACTACAAGACAGCCATAAGTAACCCGTTCACTACAAGACAGCCATAAGTAACCCGTTCACTACAAGACAGCCATAAGTAACCCGTTCACTACAAGACAGCCATAAGTAACCCGTTCACTACAAGACAGCCATCAGTAACCAGTTCACTACAAGACAGCCATAAGTAACCCGTTCACTACAAGACAGCCATAAGTAACCCGTTCACTATAAGACAGCCATAAGTAACCCGTTCACTGCAAGACAGCCATCAGTAACCGTTCACTACAAGACAGCCATCAGTAACCGTTCACTACAAGACAGCCATCAGTAACCCGTTCACTACAAGACAGCCATAAGTAATCCGTTCACTACAAGACAGCCATCAGTAACCCGTTCAATACAACACGTCTCCATAAAGCTGAATACAATCGTCAGGAACCAGCAAGCGTAATAAACTAAGACGTCAATGTCGCGAATGAATAAAAAATGACGACTGAAGGGGTTGGTACAGTTACATGACGTTCCTTTAATACTTTTAGCCCGATTTTACTACGCTTGGCACAAACTTCTCGACCTAAAGGTGTTAGAAATGGCCTTCAATAATTCATTAACTATGGTCCTTCTATTCTACCGAGTCACTTTAGGTGTGGTTCCTTCAGCACTATGACCGCCAGTGATGCTGCCACATCTAGTCCAGGGAAGCCAACATTTTCTTTTTTTCATTTCTTTCCTTTCGTAGAATGCCAAGACGGTTCTTCTAAGAACATACTTGTCAAAGGCATCGAAATTCATCACAATTGGAAGGCGACTTTTTGTTGGTGAAGAGAATGCAGGCTCTTGTGGAAAATCCTGTTTGCTACAAGCTTTATTTAATTTACAGTAGATTCTCATGACTGTCCTTTCGCTCATGTTGGTGGCTTTGGCTGTCTGTTCAAGTGTTTTTGAGGGATCTATTAATGGTCCTCTGTTTGCCTTTTCTTCTAGGAAATATTTATTCACATTGGAAAAACTTTCTTTTGCTTAGCTGTGAGTTGAAGGATATACGTCCATGGCGGGGTATTGCTACTAAGTGACCCAGGTCACGGCCTCACAGGGTCAGGCCGCAAGACTTGCCAACGTCGCAAAAACAACGCCGCCAAGTGTTATGAAATTTATACAAAGTCACTGTTTTCATCGTCAAAAAGAGAATCATTCATAATAACTTTTATAGCTTCTTTTTATACATGAATCTATACAGAGTATTTAAAATACATTTACAAGTAATTAACTGCTAAAAATAAGACACTTGTTATTTATAATTACAGATTTGGCATTTACGCATACTTTACACTCATTAGCCGACCGCACCCAAATTGACTTGAGAGAATGGAAACACTTTAACAGAAATATGCTGAGTAAATCAACTGGTGGAAAAAAAAAAAAAATACATCCTCGCGCTGATGTCTGGGTAAACTTCCATTCCAAGAGATGGAAAAGAAAAAGAAAATTACAAACAACCTAACCCTTTCAAACCCATGATATCTTTTGCATCTGTTTTCTTTCTTCCACCAGACCATTTGACTCAGCATAGAGGACACTTTCCCAAATGGATGGGTTTGATGCAGCCTTCCTTACGCCCAACACTGCTAGACATCATTCCCGAAGCTGAGTAAATTCGTCTGTATGTGGTAAGAACAAATATTGACAAGTACATGGGACGGAAGATGTTTAGGTTCCTCCTAAACTAAATAAAACAGTCAGACAGCAGTAAGAATACAGTAAAAATGATGTCATTATGTTAAAGGAGGTAACCTTTTCAGTACCAGGACGACTTATTTAATATGCTTGTGTTACCTTCAATTTTTTTTCTTTTTTGCCACTAGAAAAGACTTTCTTATACTGAAGGAAATAAAGGAGGCTGTACCTAACCCCTCGAGCAGAAAAAAAATAAAAATAAAATAAAGTGGGGAATTTAGGAGAATACATTTTTTAAAAAGAACGTCATGGCCTTGTCGGAGTCAAGCCACTGAATACGATGTCGCCTGTTGCTTGCTACCAGCTGACACTTTTTTCAACTTACGGAAGACAGAAGAAAAGGCATAAATCAATGAGCAGTTGTCAGTCTTGCCATACATATATCTGATTGAGCAGCGCTTCATTTTTTCATGCTAACACCACACGATTTTATTCAGCTTAGGAAATACCCACGGATAAGCCTACGAGCAGGAACCAGTCTGAGATCCATATGGTACGATGATTTCGTTTCTTGCTGCCTCCAGACGAATCTATTATAGAGAGGCCACGGGAAAAAGAGGATTGTTTTACACGAAACAGCCTACCCATAAATCAGGTTTAGCTAAGGCTTCGTTTAATCCTGATACCTTCGGAGGATTTATTCAACTATGGAAAGACCGAGGGACGAAAACATTCTACGAGCAACTTAACTTCTCCATTAATATGGAGGCTTCTAAACTTGAAAAAAGAAATAAAAACTAAAAGCAGCGAGGATAAAATGAATAAGAGATAATGGTGTTGAATTAAACAGACAGCTTAACTGAAATGCACGTAGTCTAACGACACCTGCTTTAGTGTATATACCTGCTACCTCCTTAAGATTTTATGCAATGTAGAAATTATCAAAGGGAAAAAGAATGAAAGAAGTTTTGAGAAACTGCCAACCTGCGATCATTATGGCAGTTAATACCAATTACTTCCATACGTCTTTTTTTATTCCTATGAAAGACCCGGTAAAGCAAAATGAAAAAAAAATATATATATGGGTGTAACAGCCGATCCTGCGACCCACATATCAGATTCAGTAAGGTTTCGTTTTCTGATATGTCTCTCGTCGTCTAAGTCGGTCCCAAAAGGAAGCTATTTTATGGCTACCCCTTCTTATTGTACCTATGTATTTTTCCTCCTTGTTTTTTGTTTTTCTGCTTCTTTTTAACTGTTTTACTCTGTTTACTGTATGCGTGCACACTGTGTCCACTGGCTTTCAATGTCTGTTGTTACCAGCCGCGAAGAGAAGCTGGTACTGTTGTCAATTTGTGTGTGTGTGTGTGTGTGTGTGTGTGTGTGTGTGTGTGTGTGTGTGTGTGTGTGTGTGTTATTGTGAGTGTATTGTGTCTGCTTGTTTGTGTATGTTTACTGTGTTTTATTATCATATTACTCCTTATTTGATTGTAATGTTTTATCTTTATTGAGCATACAGTACTTTTTTAATTGTTTACTTGCTTATTATCTACATGTTTGTGTTTACTTACTGTCCATTCTCAGCTTTCTGTTTTCCTGTTTATCGTTTTTATTTGTGTTTACTTCCCTGCTTGCTTTTATTATACCATGTGTGTGTGTGTGTGTGTGTGTGTGTGTGTGTGTGTGTGTGTGTGTGTGAATGCAATGCCTAAGGATTGGGTGTCTCAATGGATGTGTGTTGTAAGGACTGTGTGTTTTTGGTAGTGGTCAGTAATGAGAGTGCACAATGCAGGGATGTCTATCCTCTAATTTTTAACAATATCCAACTCAATCCTGCATCATCTTTGAACATACTTGTGGTTTTATCCTTTGGGGCTTTCTTCCTCTGTTTCTTCACCGCACTGTTGCACCTTAATCTCTTTTCCATCGCTACTTCAATGGTCAGTGCTCGTCTAAACTGTCTGCTTGCATCTCTCCACTGCACGGCGGGCGCGTAGCAAATTCTCAACCCTTTCTGTTCAACTCTTCAATGCAAGAGTTAACTGTTACTCCCAGCCCTTAATGTATGCAACAGGCCAACTGTAGAACTGTCTTCGTCTGCCAATATTTCCTACTGCCTATGACCTCCAGTCTTTCAAAAGCAGTGTATCTAGGCATCTCGAAATGAACGGATCTTGAATTTGGCTCTCTGTCATCTAGTTTTTATTTCTTCTTGGAGGGAACAATCATGCGGGATCTAGCCCTTGGTTCCTTGTTCTTTGCATTAAAAAAAAAAAAAAAAAATCCGCGCGCGCAAGACCCCTTTCCCCCAATACACAAACGTATACAAACGCCTGCGGCAAACATCCTTCTCATATAGCACCACACACCACAGCCACACATCCCTCACACACACACACACACACACAAACACACACACACACACACACACACACACACACACACACACAACCAGCAGTCATCCTCCTCATACATCACTATCAACGCACACCACTGCCACACATTTTCCCCACCCATACCACTCACCCTACACATCACTGGAATACATCCTCCCCATACTGAATCACCATATTACACTCCACTATCACACATCTTCCCCACTCACACCACTCACCGTACACACCACAAGCATACAATCTCCATACATTACCCTCTCACCCACCACTGCCACACATCCTCCTCTTCGACACACCTCTCACCCAACAGCCACACAGCCAACCACACGGACCAAAGCACACAAACATTAACATCATAAGGCAAAGAGATCGGCCTTTACATTATCCAGCACTTTTTGATAATAATCCCTTAAATCTGATAACGTACTTACTATATTTTCTTATTACTGCCTCGCGATTTTATTCAGCGTCGGAAACTTTTCGAAACAGAAGGGACTGATGTAGCCATTAATAACCTCTTTATAACGTGTAAGCTTAAACTGACGAAAAAAAAAAAAAAAAAAAAAAAAAGCCGGGCAACTGCAAGAATAAAACACGAAAAACGCAATCGTATTAAAGGGACTAACAACCAAACACAAGAGCGGTGGAACCAGTGGATAGTTAAACAATCGTTTGTCAGTACGGCAGTGAGGAGTACAGGTGCACATTATATCAATATATCTTTAGTCGAACAACTGACACTCTTAAAACAACATTCTGAAAATTATGTTGGGCTCCGAGGATCACATCACTGAGTTTCGAAAGTCAAAGCTCAAGGTCTCGGTAACTATCGTAAAGAAGTGGATCGATAATAATGTAGGCACACGTATTGTATGGATATATCAACTGGTATCCATCCATCCATCCATCATCCAATCCTACATTGCCCCGTGAGGAGCGTAGGGGCCCGGGGCTAGGCAAGTTGGTCCTGACATTTAAGATGAGAGTGACAAGCTTCACTCATCCCTGAGTGGCAACATGTGAGCAATAACCCCAACCATCCCTTGGATATAAACCTTCATCGGCTCAATCCGATTAGAGTGCTGCAATTACCCACTAAACCACCATGCGCCAATATTTGGTTATATGGTTATCATCCAGCGTAGTCAATGGTTTCCTGGCGTACAGCAAACCATTCAGCTTGTCACTCAGTGTAGAGCCACCCATAGGCAGAAGGAACTGGGAAGAATGATGCATATCAATACTACAACACTGAACCATACACAATACCGATGACCACGCTGCTCTGCTGTGACGAGTCTCGTGCAACAATATTTTACAATGTCCCGTGGTAATTAATTATTTACATATATTCAAAGCATGCGGAAATATTACACATGAAATTTAATGTATAACCTGCTGACCTTCATTTTTTATACATCTGTTAATTTAATTATGGGCCTCACCAACAACAAAACTGAGGGATATGTTTTGTCAGTGCTACCAGTTGGTTAGCATGGCCACTGGATTCATATCGTTCAGCAGACATTTTACCAGATAAGCCAGGGTAAATGTCGGAATTATACTGTCATCATTTTTATCCTCCTCCTTTTTATTGCCATACACTTTTATTCATCTTAAAACAGACCACTCACAGCTGTTACGGAAGTATCTTTACACCAACCGAGGTGAATTGTACATGATAAGCTTTTAAATATTGGGAGTTTTGTTTTTGTTTAAATAACTGGTAATCCCTTCAGTACAATGAGGTTTTTATTCTTGTTACTATAACACTCTTAATCAGCTTCGCAGACACTTTACACTGTTGTATATTGTACTAGATAAGCTTAGGAAATGTTAAGTTTATATTTTTATTATATCACTGTTCCCTGTCACTGAGATTACTTTTTTCCCCTACCGCACTGCATTATTCATTTTAAGAAGGACCTCTTGCAAATGTACGTTTTACCTGATAAGCTTGAAAAAACTCGGAGTTTTGCTTTAGTTTTTATCATTTTTGTCCAATTCAGTGGGATTACGCTTTTTTTAAGAATTTCACATTCTGTGGAGTTCTTATTGATATTGTAATTATTATCATTATTATTATTATTATTTGGGGGGGGGCAAGTCTAGAAGGCTGGCAATCCAAGACCGTTTGAGATAGAGACGAAAATTTTCTGGTGTGATTTGGTTGCAGGTTTCTTTTGACACAATTTTTTCCTAGCATTTCACTCTGTTATTTTTTCAGTTTTTGTACTCCTGCGCCGCAAAAACTACTTAATCGATTGCTCTGCAAATGCTCCAGTACGTAGCTGTCAACATATACTGGTACACCTGGGTATTCATACTTAGATCCAACAAATACTTTTTGAGATATTGAGGAAAATCAAAATGGCCGCCTCATGCCAGGAGGTGCTAAAACGGAAAGTATTTGGCAGATTTTGACCAAACTCGTTGGCAATGTAGTGGGTCATGAGTGAACATGATCTGCACAGTATGAATGACCTTGACCTTGATCTCAACGTCACAGGTCAAAATCCTCAAAACTTTTGAGTCATACCAAAAGTCCCTTAATATTAGGTCTACAATGATAACAAAAATATTTTCATAATCCTACGAGTGTCTACTTTGTACCATTTCATTACAACAATTATGACAAACCAATATTTTTGACGGTTTTTGCACTTGCCATCAAAATGCTGTGTATAATTCAAAGTCTGTACAAGTGTGGATATTTATTTGTCATTCTAATCTGGAATGTGGCATCATCATCTGGAATGTGAAGTTTTTTTAATACTGCTTCAGCAACTTCAAAATTCTAGTTTATTCTTGTTAGCGCTACAGTATTTTATACAACTCATAACAAAACCTCTCGCATTTACGAAAACACCATTGCACATCTCAAAGTGAGAGGGTTTCAAACGATGTCCTTTAGTCCCTTCTGCACCTGGAAGCCTTAAGAGATTTTATTCTAGCTGTCAAACGATTTTATTAGGCTTAGAAAATAACCTGAGAAATACCACTGCTGGGCATCTAGAACGGACTCTTGATTGTGGGTTTTTCTCTTGTTCATCTTTCATTTTAAGGGACAACATTTATGGACCCATGTCTTTGGTTGCTTTAGGTATGTGAGAAAAAACTGTGTATATGATGGTGTATTATGTATGTATATACGTGTGATGGTGGATAAACACATAGTGTCTCTTAACCTCTTGCCCACGATCAGTTTCACTGAGCAAAATGAAATCATTTGGTAGTTGTCGAAATAAATACTTCGATCAACAAGTTTATCATCACTGCACAATTCTAGGGAGAGTAAAAACAAAAAAGCTTATGTCCTCCTCTGTTGAAAATTATAACAAATATGAAATTAAAATTTTGGGCTTCTTTTCATAAACTTGTTATGCAAGCTGTTTTTCTATGAAACAGTACCTCAACCTGTTGTTTTTAATGCATCAAAGACTCAGTTCTTACACCTATCAACCCGTCAAAATCTTCCACAGGTATACCCACTAATGTTTAATAATATTCAGCTTAATCCTGCATCATCCTTGAACATGCTTGGGGTTTCATTTACTCGGGACTCATCTTGGAAAGATCATATTACATCTCTTGTAAAATCCGCTTCCAAGAGATTGGGTGTGCTAAGCCGACTCCGTTCTTTCTTTACCCCTGCACAATTGTTGACTCTATACAGGGTTTTATCCGCCCCTGTGTGGAGTACAACTCTCATGTGTGGGGAGGCTCCCCACACACAGCTCTTCTCAATAGGGTGGAGTCAAAGGCTTTTCGTCTCATTAACTCTCCCCCTCTTACTGACTCCCTTCAACTTCTGTCCCTTCGCCGCACTGTTGCATCTTTATCTCTTTTCTATCGCTACTTTAATGGTCACTGCTCCTCTGAACTGTCTGCATGCATTCCTCCACCTCTACGACAGGCGCGTAGCACCCGTCTAGCGGAAAACTCTCATCCCTTTTCTGTCCAACTCTCTAATGCAAGAGTTAACCGTTACTCCCAGTCCTTAATTTTTGCAACAGGTCAACTCTGGAACTGTCTCCCTCTGTCTGTATTTCCTGCTGCCTATGATCTCCAGTCTTTCAAACGCAGTGTGTCCAGGCATCTCGAAATGAATGGATCTTGAATTTGGCTCTCTCTTGTATTTTGTTTTTCTCTTGGAGGGAACTCTTACTGCGGGCTCATGGCCTTTAGTTCCTTCTTCCTCGCATTAAAAAAAAAAAAAAAAAATGAATATTTTGCCAGTCCTTCATGTTTCGTCACACTTTAGTTGGAATTACACACAACGTGTCGATCCTGTGCGTCGGGGTAAAAACTGCAATAATAACACTCCGTTGCATCAAGCCACTGGCCATTCCGGTTGGCCATGCCAGACATGATGCACAAGGTAAAGGGGAACGTTATCCACACAACATGACTCAGTGAAACGTTGTTATTACACCCGCGCACGGTATCGCAGGGGTGTACTGTGTGTGTGTGTGTGTGTGTGTGTGTGTGTGTGTGTGTGTGTGTGTGTGTGTGTGTGTGTGTGTGTGTGTGTGTGTGTGTGTGTGTGTGTGTGTGTGTGTGTGTGTGTGTGTGTGTGTGTGTGTGCCAGTGTGGGTGCGTGCGTGCTTGTGAAGTTAGCTCACGAGTGATATTTCCCAAGTAGCTGAACTCGTTCCCCGTAAAGCAGTTTGTCATGTCCGGGTAACGTGCAAATTTACACTAAATGAGTTGCTGCGGGGAAAAGTCAGAATTCGAGGCGAAGCTTCAGCACGGGAGTGTAACACCTTGAACCACATGAGTAACGGATGGAGGTTTCAAGATTGTTTACTTTGAATCCGAAGAATGCGACAGGTACTGTTATGATGAAAAGTTTACCGACACGTTCCCGATATTCTGTGACAACAGTAGGCCTACCTGTGTCAAGCACACAATCTGAGTACGAGAAGAGGTATGAAAACATGGAAAGTATGGGATCACCCAAATATCTCGCTAGTTCATCAGTTCTAACTGTCTCCTTTTTTCTCCTTGTCTCTTCCTCCTTTCTCTCCTGGTCTCTTCCTTCCCCATCCCCTCCCTGCCTCTTCCACTTCCTCCTCCTCCTCTTTCCGCTGGCAGTTTTATTTTTGCTTACACCTCCCCTCCTCCTGGTCCTCCTCAGTTTCTCTCTCCCCCTTTATGCTAGCCCGATGCTGCTCTTACTGATAGTCGCGTTTTCTTTCTTTCTTTCTTGTAATCTTTCATGCTTAACTGTGGCAGGCACTTCTACCTTTCTGAATTATCCGATTCCGACCAAACTAAAAAAAAATGACTAGCCAATGACCTACTTGTGTCCACAGGGTTTTGACTGTTAGGCAACTACTCGTTTCCTGGTAACGGCCGAAAAAACAATTATTTTGGATTTCTCACGTTTTGAGCTGTAAAAGCATTACTAATGGGCGCGGAAAGCTCTGACTACTTTAGGTGTAATCTTGTGGTCATTCCCTATCGAAAGTGTGCCATCCATTTTTCCCCTCTCTCCTCTAAATTAGCTGTCGAATGGCAACCCTGCAAAGATTGGCCTCAGCGTCCCCACCAACCAGTACCGGCTTTCTATGCTCCCCTAGTTTCCCAGCGGTTCAATGGAACGGAATGAAAGTTTGCATGCTTATAGACGTTGATTAATACTATTAATTTCTATCGTACACCTATGTGCTACACTGGCCAGGTCAGGGGTCAAAGGTTATCAAATGTGAAAACGGCGAAAAAAACTAAAATCACGACTACGCTCGCGTGAAATGCTATGACTCCGAAAATTATTAAGCCAGGGCCATGATTCTTGGGTGGAATATTGCACTGGAGTACCTCCATATAGAAATAACTTTTAGTGTCGAAACTCACTTCCGGTCACTGACAAGGCTTGGTCCGCATAAAGCTGGCCACGTCGCCTACCGGCTGGCACTAGAATTTTTTGGTAGCTCTTCCGCGTCAGTACCGGACTAAGGAAAACCGAATATTCCAATTTTAATCTTTCACCGACTCTCTCTCTCTCTCTCTCTCTCTCTCTCTCTCTCACACACACACACACACACACACACAACTCTCGCCAACTTTTAATTTCCCGCTTAATATAATGAACGGTAATACTATATGATAACTGAACGTGGCATAAATTCGAAATATCTACCAAATTCATCTATACGTATGTCAAGAGCGCAAGAAAAAAAAAAAAGAAAAAAAGAAAAAGACTAAATACAATGAATAGCGATTTTCGGAAATCTGCCCTAAGTTGTTACATTCTGACACAGCATTTAAAAAATTAAACAGGTCTACTTCTGTGCACTTTAGGGTAATATTTACAGTTACGGGACGAGAGAGAGAGAGAGAGAGAGAGAGAGAGAGAGAGAGAGAGAGAGAGCAAACGAATGACAAAGAAATAATGGAAAATTATTAAGAGAAAGAAGAACACTGAAAAAAAAAGGAGGGAAAGAATATTACGACTAGTGATAACGATGCAAATGAAAAAAATTGAAGTAAAGAAAAAAGTAACGACGCAAAATAAAAAAAATAAAATGGATAAAGCTAAACTATGTAAATTACGAAACGAATGAATTTTTGCTTTGAGGAAAAACTAAGGAAAATAAACCATGGTAAACAACTACTGAAAATTAAGGAAGACAATGGTCAAAGAAAGAATGAAATACGGGAATCAAATTACACAGATAGCTAATGTGTGTATGACAATGCTGACACTAAACAACAGATTATATAAATGAACAGATAATGAGTGTATGACAATGCTAAAACTAAATAACAAATGTAAATGAAAACACAGATAATGAGTGTATGACAATGCTAAAACTAAATAACAAATGTAAATGAAAACACAGATAATGAGTGTATGACAATGCAAAAACTAAATAACAGAATATATAAATGAAAACACAGATAATGAGTGTATGACAATGCAAAAACTAAATAACAGAATATATAAATGAAAACACAGATAATGAGTGTATGACATTGCTAAAACTAAATAACAGAATATATAAATGAAAACACAGATATGAGTGTATGACAATGCTAAAACTAAGTAACAGAACATATAAATGAAAACACAGACAATGAGTGTATGACAATGCTGACATTAAATGACAGAAGATACGAAAATACAGATAATGAGTGCATGACAATGCTAAAACGAAATACCGGTAACAGATATAAATGAAAACACAGATAATGAGTGTATGACAATACTGACACTAAATAACAGAAGACATAAATGAAAAAATAGGTAATGTGTGTATGACAATGTTGACACTAAATAACAGATGTAAATGAAGACACAGATAATGAGTACATGACAATGCTGACACTAAATGGCAAAGAAATAAATAAAAACGAAAGAAATTAATCCAGCGCTGGCTGTGACAGTCTGCACAAGTGCTCGTGGGCCCTTCGGGTCCCTCGCGCTTGCTTCTGCGGAGGACTCGCGTTAAGTGCTGTTCTAGTGTAAAGTTGTCACTCGGATTTTTTGCAGCTAACCAATTGATCGTGTTATTTGCAACTTCGGGAAGAGAACCCAAATTGTCCGAACGCAAGTCCGAAGTACACACACAGCCACTCGGCTACTTCTACAGTTTATTTTAGTTCTACCTCATGGCAAAAAATTCTACGGAGATCCTATGCCGGGCTCCGGGAGCAGCGTTTTTTGGTCAAAATGTGATAGCTCATTAAATATAGTAAAAGTTTTTCAATCGTGATGGGACCAATTCTTTTTTTCACATCAGCGAATTTTTTGCGATTTTTGTGCCAATTTTGGTGCGATTTGAATATGTAGTTTCGGCTGCCCAAAACACACACACACACACGCACGCCTACTGCTTTATTATATTAAATTATAGGAGACACCAAGTGCAGAACAGAGGCCTCCCTCCCCCTTCTCTCTCTCTCTCTCTCTTTCACACACTGTGCTTACCGCATGACAATTTCCCTCTGTCTGTCGTCGTCAATTTTCAAACAGTACTTGCCCCCATAGTATTCCCGTCCTACCCACACCCCCTCCCTTACCTCTCGAAATAACAGTTCCAATAATTATCAACTGTTATTAGCACAGTAATAACTGCGTGTAACAAGAGTAATTATCACAAAAGCGATGGCTGCATGTTGTCATAATTGCACAGGGTAATACAGCCCCTGATACACTAACATTAACGCAGGTATTTGTATCCTGCCACCGATTAATCTTCCTATAAATCTATATTTGGTATTCCAGCTTAATTTTGGCGGTGTATCACATGATTTGCATCTGTTAATCGCTGTGTGTGTGTGTGTGTGTGTGTGTGTGTGTGTGTGTGTGTGTGTGTGTGTGCGCTAGTCATGAGGAGGGGGGATTTAGAGGATATGTGGGGGGTAGGTCTTATGCCAAGGGAGTTAATGTATACCACCAAGACAGCAAGTACTCAGTCTCATAGGGGAACTAGAGCTGACCCATATAAATTTACATGGGTGTCCAAATGTACCAACACATAACATTAACATAATGACACTAATTTTTCCCCAGTGCCAATATATACAATGGACATTTCAATTTGCTCTCGACCACATTCACGACAAGATCGTCAGAATTTTGTCTTTTCAGAACGTGCATTATAGAGTTGTAAAAACTGTACTGAAACCCATCTCCGGCAGGCAACACGAGCACTAAGAATATTAAACTTGGGATGGTGAGAACGAGGGCTTGAATGTCACTGCAATGACAGCCATGGAGATACAATGTTAAGAATGACCATCTGGCTTTTAATTTCTTCTTTTCAACAGTTTCTGTTTAGTATCAGGCCCAGAAATGAAAGGACTGTAAGACGGGCAAACTCTGGGAAAGGAAGGCCATTCTATGTTTGGTCAAATGTTGTTAACACTCAAGCTCCTATGACTCACTCATCTGGTGTAAGCTGGAATAGAATACAAGGGTGATCCGGGCCATGACAGGGTTCATGGTTACAGTATTAATACTCTCAGGCTCCAATGACACACTCTAGGATGAACAAAATCGTCTGCTGTCAGCGGATGGCAATACTACAGTTGTCCCGAACATGAGAGGTTTATCGTTACTTATACGAATATTACGCGATGCATTTTATATGCTCGTTATAGGTAGGCTTATGATGTAAAAAGGGTAAATTTGTATAATCTTTAAAATGAATAAATAAATCACATCTTAGCACTTTCTGTTCACAAGATTTGACAACAACTTACCGATGGCCCAGTTACTCCAACACTGACCTAGTTTCTCCACCTTACCGCCTTCAGCCCGATGACGTGTTATATACCTATTTTATTTTTGGTATTTCACGATGGGTGAAACAACGATGACACGGTGGTAACATGTTTGACTCGCGACCTTGGAAAAAGTACCCCTGGTGGACATTTATGGTGAATGCTGGCCAGTATGGTATTTTAAATGTTTGCATATTTGTGCACATTGTCAGTCCTTTCAAAGGCATAAACAGGCTCTGACATATACAAAAGGCCAGAACAACTGATCCACTATTATATATTTCTTTCTCCCTATACACATATTAAAACACATTATCCAGTTACCAAAGTTAGAAATGCAGTAGGCTGGGTACCATATTAAAACAATAACTATCCAGTGTTTTAAAGTATACAGAGCAACCGTAGCCACGGAAAAAAGGAGTGTGTGTGTGGTCAGTTACGCCATTTAATACAATGACATCTGTGCCTTGCCACGTCTAGATTATTATTATAATTTAGGAGAGACCAACTGGAAAAATATTAAAAAACTTTAGAAGCAACATCGAGCGCTGCAATCCATATATCAGATTCAGAAGGAAATCGTTTTCCAATACGCGTCTCGTCCACTGAGTCGGCTCTAAGACAAAAACTTCTTTATGGCTCACCGCTTTAGTCTGCCTATCCTTATTCCTGTTTGTTGTTGCGTTTCTCATTGTTTTTAATGTTATATTGTGCTTGTTGCATGCTTGGTTAATATGAGTCTGCGGGA
The DNA here is from genome assembly GCF_032717465.1 of Coenobita brevimanus. Taxonomy (NCBI): domain Eukaryota; kingdom Metazoa; phylum Arthropoda; class Malacostraca; order Decapoda; family Coenobitidae; genus Coenobita; species Coenobita brevimanus. The sequence goes on from NC_136991.1 coordinate 42,967,119, forward strand.
GGGGGGTAATTCTTATTGTGTTTTGTTACTCTTTTTTCTTCCTCTCCCTTTTTAGTGCTCGTTTTACTGAATGTTTGTATATTTGTTGCTCTGGTCGTTCCTCTATCGTTGTACTACACCCTTAAAAAAAAAAAAACACCCACACCACACACCGCCCTCATCCCAAACAATACTACTACTGTACACCATTCTAAAAAACATCCACACCACACATCGTCCTCACCCCATACGACACATTTCTACACTCACCATAAATCCTTCCCACACACTCAACAAGCCACCCATTTCCATATCCTCCTTTTATCCTATGCACCACACGCCCTCCACCTACAGCATCTCTCCCCAGACTACACTGTATTCTCACCATCCCTAGATATATCCTTCCCACACACTCAACCACCCACCTCACACATCCTCCTTTCATCCTTCACACCACGCCCTCCACCTACACCACCCTACCAGTCACACGACACACGGGCCAAGGCACACAAAACAGCATTATCACAAAGCTCTGAGACTCGCCGTTACAAGTATTGTTAATGGGGCTTGGTCAACTTTAGCTTTCACCCTTTCCATCGACCCTCTGTTCCGTAATTCCACTTCATATTTTCGTCTCTATCACAGTCCTTGCTTCTCCTACCTCTTTTCCGGATACTTTCGTCTTTTTTCTTACCTCCCTGTCTTCTATCATCTCCCTACCTTACATCTTTGTTACCTTCCTGTACTCCCTCTTCTGGTGCTGGAGCCCGGGGCCAGGCAAATTGGTCCCGTCACCCAAGATGAGAGTGACCAGCCCCACCCATCCCTAAGTGGCACTACGCGAGCAACAAACCCCAACCATCCCTTGGATATAAACCTGCACCGGCTCATTCCGATTGCAGCGCCTTCATTATCACCTGGCGCTATAGTCTGGTTATATGGTTACCACCCAGCGTAGTAAATGGTTTCCTTGTGTACAGGAAACCATTTGCCTTGTCACTCAGCATAGAGTCACGTCACCCATAGACAGAAGGAAGAGGAAAGAATGAAGGAAAGATAGAAGAGGAAGGAAGGAGGAAGAAGGAAGAGAGGAGAGGGCAGTTACCCAAGAGCAGCACTACATGGAGTGACTGGACGGTAAGCAACCCCACATACATACCATCTCTCTCTCTTTTATATATATATATATATATATATATATATATATATATATATATATATATATATATATATATATATATATATATATATATATATATATATATATATATATATATTGTTACGGAACAGAGAAAGATAACGTACACTTTCAGTGAGAATACGAAGAGTCACTACTGTCCCGTAAAGTTCCAGGTTCAAAACAAAAGAGTTAGGTAAAATTACAAGTTAAAGTTTAATGCTTAAATTAACAACAAAACATTCAGAACTCATAAGGATAATGTAATGGCAAATAAACAGGTTAAATATATGGTTAACTGCAATAGCCTCTATTAACACGAAGTTAGCAAGAGTAAATTTATCTAAGTCAGCCCTGATAAAATGAGATACCAGATAATACTCAGTGAATGCCAGATAAATTATTACAGATACAAACTATTATCAAAAATGACTGACAAAGAACCCTACATAAATTACAAACTTCATTTGGCCTACAAATTAAACTTATGATATACAGTACACGAACAAAATGCAACAACGGTTATACTCAAATTACACACAGCTGCTAGATGATTGGAGATTTCTTGAGCACTCACAATAATAATATCTGTACAGGGGAGGACAGAGATGTGAACAAAGTGAGGAGCAGATCTAAGTGGCAATGATGCAGAGATTAAGCTCATTATATAGGGGCCAGCAGAGCCTGATACAACTTGTAAGAGGGACGCGCAAATGAAGCCATGGGGACAGAGAGCTGAAAATCCCGCACTGAAACAACAGAAATGACGACTAACTCTACTATAACGGTAGAAGGGGGGGACTGAGGCAGAACACGCTCGTGATCAAACATGCAGCAACGGTGCGTTAAAATTACACAAAGGATGATGAAATCATAGGCTATGTAACACCTTCCCACAAAGAAAAAGAAATTTACAAAGGAAATTTCTTATTACTCTAAACAATCTGTCTAAAGTCTAGATAAGCAATCTGCAATAACATTTTCTTTCCCCTTGACATGTTGTATGTCTAATGAATACTCCTGAAGAAGTAGACTCCATCTTGTCAATCTCTGATTTTTATCTTTAAACTTACTAAGGAATTTCAGTGGGTTATGATCGGTATAAATGACTATGGGGTCAAAACCAGAACACAAATAAAATGAAAAATGCTGTAAACCCAAAATCAAGGCCAAAAGCTCTTTCTCAATGGTTGAGTAGTTCTTTTGAGGTGGAGTGAACTTCTTACTGTAATAAGATACAGGGTGTTCAATACCCTGATCATCCTCTTGCAGCAAAACAGCCCCGGCTCCTGTATCACTTGCATCAACAGCCATCTTAAAAGGCTTAGCAAAATTTGGAGTAGCGAGCACTGGCTGACTTAATAGAATAGCTTTAAGTTTGTTGAAAGAGGATTCACAGTTATCGGTCCAGACAAATTTAACTCCCTTTTTCAGTAGGTCTGTAAGTGGTGATACAAGAATTGAAAAGTTAAGAACAAATCTCCTGTAATAACCTACCATTCCCAAAAATCTTTGTAGCTCTTTCCTAGTTTTAGGTCTGGGAAGATCACTTATAACCTGAACTTTAGCTCCTGGTGGTGCAACATGTCCATCACCAATTACATACCCAAGGTACTGAACTTCAGCTTGACCAAACTCACACTTTGATAAATTAGCTACAAGATTAGCATGAACTAAACGGTCAAGAAAATTACTGACATGGCATAGGTGATCTTTCCAGTTGTCACTGAAGATTAATACATCATCAATATAAACAACACACCCTGCCAAACCCTCTGTTACAACATTCATGAGCTTCTGAAATGTGGCTGGTGCATTCTTCATACCATACGGCATTACTGAACATGCAAAAGCCTTTCCTAATGTTACAAAACATGAGATCTCCCTAGCACGTTCAGTCATAGGTACTTGCCAGTATCCCTTTAACAAATCAAACTTACTTATGTACCTAGCCTTTCCGATCTTGTCTATGCAATCTTCTACACGAGGGAGAGGGTAAGTGTCTGTTTTAGTTATCTGATTAACACGTCTGTAGTCGATGCAAAGCCTCTGTGACCCACCTGGCTTAGGGACTAGAGTGACAGGAGAACTCCACTCGCTCTGACAGGGCTCAATCATCTTGTGGTCCAACAGGTAGCCAAGCTCCTTCTGGATGAGAGGAACTTTCACTGGGTTCACACGGTAAGGAGGCAATTTAATTGGCTTTGCGTCTCCAACATCGACATCATGCATCAACACAGTGGTTCTTCCTGGAGTGGCACGGAACACTTGCGGGTACTCCTGCAGTAATGCCGAAAACTCCTGCCTTTCCTTAGGAGGTAGATGAGAAAGCTTAGTCTGGAGATCATTCATGATATCAGGATTCTTCCCCAAACAATCACTCAGGCTCATACTGCATGGGAGAGCTTCACTTGCAGACTCGGGTGGAACAGCTACAGTGCAGACTGGATTATTTTCGTCCCGCCTGTGATATAACTTTAGCATGTTGATGTGACATAGTTGTTTGCTCTTTCTACGATCTGGTGTGGCGATGACATAGTTGACATCACTGAGTTTCTTCTCCACGAAATAAGGACCACTAAACTTGGCTTGAAGAGGTTGCCCATGAACTGGTAGCAGAATCAAAACCTGATCTCCTGGCTGAAAGTGGCGTAACCTGGACTTCTTATCATACCAAGTCTTCATCTTCTCCTGAGCAGCTCCTAAATTCTCTCTCGCCAGCTGTAAAGCAGTGGACAGCCGTTCTTTGAACTTCATCACATACTCCAGCAGGTTGACGTCATCTTCCTCCGACAGCCAGCATTCCTTGAGTAACTTAAGGGGTCCTCTTACTTCATGGCCAAACAGTAGTTCAAAAGGTGAGAAGCCCAGTGATTCATTTGGAGATTCTCTTGCAGCAAACACAACGAATGGAAGACCTTTATCCCAGTCTTTCTGATGTTCCAAACAGTATTTCTTGAGCATCGATTTGAGTGTTTGATGATATCTCTCCAACGCTCCTTGGGTCTGGGGATGGTAAGCTGAAGACGTGATCTGGGAGATGCCCAACTCTTTCAGAGACTGCTTGAAAACATTTGACATGAAATTACTTCCCGGTCTGACTGTACCTCCTTGGGCAGACCAAACTTTGTGAAGAACCCTAGCATTTCCTTAACCACGTTCTTTGCTGAGATATTTCTAAGTGGAATGGCTTCAGGATAACGAGTAGCCATATCAATCATGGTCAACACATAAGAAAATCCTGAAGAAGTCTTAGGAAGAGGGCCCACAATATCCACCAACACACGGGTGAAAGGCGCCTCAAAAGGAGGAATGGGAACTAGAGGTGCAACCTTTTCGGTCTGATTACACTTCCCACAACTTGACAGGTGTGACAAGACTTACAATACCAGGAAACATCCCTGAAGATACCTGGCCAGTAGAAGTGTTTCAAAATGCGTGCCACAGTCTTCCTCACTCCAAGGTGTCCTGCCAAACTGGAATCATGAGCCACTCGAATGATATCCTGCCTACAAACACGAGGGATGACAACTTGATGTACAACCTCCCATTCACAGTCGGCTGATGCTGTTGGGGGTCTCCACTTCCTCATAAGTACTCCTGACTTTACATAATAACAAGTAGAAGCACCAGCTGACTCTTCCTCACTGCAAGCAGAGTTAGCTAGACCTTTCAACTCAGGGTCAGCAACCTGCAACTCAACCAACTCTTGACGAGACAAATTATCAACACTACGGGGTACTGCCTCATCTGGTGAATGGTCCAAATTAGCAAGAAAAGTGTCAGCTAGGATAACATCATCATCATCATCATCATCCTCTAAATCACCAGTAACTTTAGACTTAGCCCTAGTGACAGCACATGCAGGGAACACATCAGGGACATCACAATCCAGGGACACAGCCACTGGCTCACTAGACAACTGAGGAGCTGGACACACTTGACTTCCACCAATATCATTTCCAAGTAAGAAAGTTACACCTGACATTGGGAGTGTCTCAACCAACCCAACCATAACAGAACCATTAACAAAACCAGACTCTAAATTCACTCTGCACAGAGGAACAGAGAAGTAATTATTCCCTACACCTTGTAAGATTACAGTTTCATCAGAGGAATTAACATTAGAGCCTAGAACACTGGTCAGCATAAGGGATTGGCAAGCACCTGTATCACGATATATTTGAACTGATTTCCTGTCATTACTGTCCAGAGGACTGACAAAACCATCAGACAGGAAATTAGCACATGAACTCTTGAGAGTGTCACCCACGTTACTGCTCAAAAGAGGAGCTCCATCATGAGAATTTAAGTTACCCCTCAAAGCAGGTTCAGTTAACTCAGTTAAAGCATTCTGGGAACTCTCAAGAGTGGACACTAGACCAATTGACTGAATATTTAAAGACTCCTTTTTGTTCACATCACGCTGTCTCCTGAAACATCTCTCCGTAGTATGACCAAGCTTACTACAATAAGTACATTTACTTTTCTGAAATCTAGAGGTGAAGCTGGTATTTACTTCCTGAGAAACATCATCCTTATTCTCTTTCCTGTTACCTGTACTCTGAGTAGAGGCAACGTACTTACTCTCAGCTTTCCCTTTTTCTCTAGAATATCTCTTGTGAGTGAGAACATACTCATCAGCTAAAACTGCAGCATCAGACAAATTATCTATTCTTTTCTCATCAAGATATAGGCTTACATCTTTATAAATACACCTTTTGAAGTCCTCCAGCAAAATCATCTGCTTAAATTTGTCAAAATCAGAATCCACATTCTTAGAATTTAACCACTGCTCTAACAGATCTTCTTTGATTTTTGCATACTCAACATGGGATTGCTTATCTTGCTTGTAAGTTGTCCTAAATTTTACTCTATAGGCTTCAGGAACAAGCTCATAGGCCTTAAGAATCAAGCTCTTAACTACATCATAATTATCAGACTGATCCTGAGGCAAAGATGCATAAGTTACTTGAGCTTTACCGGTGAGAACAGTTTGAAGGAGTACTGGCCAATACTCCTTAGGCCAATTAAAACCTGTAGCTACCCTCTCAAACAACTGAAAATACTTTGTTAAATCAGATTCATTAAAAGGAGGGACAAGTTTAACATTTTTAGCCACATCAAAATCATCAGAGCTAGATGATCCAGTTCCACCTTGTTTCATGCGATACTCATGGTCTGCCTGAATCCTGGCAAGTTCAATTTGTGCCTGAGCCTGTACCTGCGCCTCTTCAATACGAGCCTGAGACTCCGCCTGCTTAGCATTTGCCTGAAATTCAGCTTCTTTAGCACGAGCCTCCTGCAGAGCTAGCTGTAACTTAGCTAATTCAATCTGCGTTTGCTCATTTGGAGGAGTTACATTAAACAAGCTTTTATTAATCATGCCAACAATTTGATCCTTAGAATGATGAGAGTGAACTGCAATTCCCAATTGTTGAGCAACAAGCTTAAGTTCATTCTTTGTTCTGTTTTCTATATCACACACTGTTTGCACATTTGACAAAAAATCTTTGGCTTCATCAAGTGTAGAAATAGTAGCCATCATGAATATATCACAGTCACAAAATATCAAACAATATCCTTATGATAATATCCTGAATATCCTGATATGAGGTCGCCAAATTTATGTTACGGAACAGAGAAAGATAACGTACACTTTCAGTGAGAATACGAAGAGTCACTACTGTCCCGTAAAGTTCCAGGTTCAAAACAAAAGAGTTAGGTAAAATTACAAGTTAAAGTTTAATGCTTAAATTAACAACAAAACATTCAGAACTCATAAGGATAATGTAATGGCAAATAAACAGGTTAAATATATGGTTAACTGCAATAGCCTCTATTAACACGAAGTTAGCAAGAGTAAATTTATCTAAGTCAGCCCTGATAAAATGAGATACCAGATAATACTCAGTGAATGCCAGATAAATTATTACAGATACAAACTATTATCAAAAATGACTGACAAAGAACCCTACATAAATTACAAACTTCATTTGGCCTACAAATTAAACTTATGATATACAGTACACGAACAAAATGCAACAACGGTTATACTCAAATTACACACAGCTGCTAGATGGTTGGAGATTTCTTGAGCACTCACAATAATAATATCTGTACAGGGGAGGACAGAGATGTGAACAAAGTGAGGAGCAGATCTAAGTGGCAATGATGCAGAGATTAAGCTCATTATATAGGGGCCAGCAGAGCCTGATACAACTTGTAAGAGGGACGCGCAAATGAAGCCATGGGGACAGAGAGCTGAAAATCCCGCACTGAAACAACAGAAATGACGACTTACTCTACTATAACGGTAGAAGGGGGGGACTGAGGCAGAACACGCTCGTGATCAAACATGCAGCAACGGTGCGTTAAAATTACACAAAGGATGATGAAATCATAGGCTATGTAACAATATATATATATATATGGAGAGAGAGAGAGAGAGAGAGAGAGATTTTAAATGAGGGAGACATATTCCAGGGTCACATCCTTGCAAGGGGTATAATTGACAGTGGGCAAGGCTTATATGAGGTGCGGTGACACATTAGAAGATTCGAAGGGGTATATCAAGACTAACCAAGGGATAGGTAGGTTATATTTTCCTGTACACGTTACATATCTGGAGCTGAAGCAGCTTCGAATGGCAGAAGGGGATATTTTCGTGAGGAGGGAGTGGAAAGGTCACATTCGAAGGGGCTCTCCAGAACTAAGGGTCATTCCGCGTCTGTGGACATATCCACAGAAAGGAACACATCCAGTCAGAATGTGCAAGCAATGCCAGGCAGCACATGAGGAATGAAATGGACATACCCAAAACTGGGGTTATATCCTGGGAAGAAGTAATTTGCTGGGGCATGTTGAGAGCAGGAGGGTATACCAGACAGGAGGCATACCCTTGCAAACTTGGGGCAACTTCTGAGGGCGATAGGGGAACGAATGACATGTATTGCCAGAACCGGGAATATATCTAAAGGTGGAACGCAGGTCCAAGATGGATGGTATAACGAATTAAGGAGCACATTCAGAGAGCATCCGGTATATCTAGATTTTTTTTTTTTTTGGGGGGGCGCATATCCAGAGGGATGTATATTTAGATTAGGGGCAAATCCTATGGAGGGAACATCTAGAGATGGGGTAGGGAAGAAGAATGGGATTCTGACCTCACATTCCGTCTCCTGGCCACAAGGCATCACCGAATGCAATATTATTACCGATTATTTATTTTATTCCTCTTCCAACTACCACTTTATTGAGGGAACCTTTCATGTGGGTTTGATCTAGCTTGTTTGATCATATTCCCATGGGCTTAGAAGGCTTCCTAGCACCTCTTCTTTACGGATTGTTTTTGCGTATGGCAGGTATGTATAACCTGTATGTCATTTATTCAAACTACATTGTACAGTTATCCATTCACTATGGGGTATCTTCTAAGATAAATATAATCGACTGGGATATCAGGAAAAAAAAAAACATAACCTTACTGATAACACTGAAATATTACTAACACAAGCCATCAAACAGAGAGAGAGAGAGAGAGAGAGAGAGAGAGAGAGAGATTAATATATATAGACTAAGTTAACAGAGAACATGTGACGAGAACTGATTAAAGTGCATTATAGAAACAGAACGTGTAAAATTTCCCATCACGCTGCCCTGGTCGTCCAGCATTACAGGGAATCTCACAGTCACGTAAACCACTGGACAGATTTAGTAATAAGGATCACTGGTTACTCACAATTTGTTGAAATATTTGTTGCCAAGCTTCGGTACGCTAAGCTCACCTGAAAGTAAAGGCAAACAAAACAAGAGTTAGGATCTGCTTCCTAATCGCACAATTTTACTCATAAAAATAACATTATGCCAAACAATTTAGAGCAAAAGTCGTCCGAGTAACTTATTGCTAAGGAAATAACCTGCAAAGTATCAACAACGCACATAAGACCGGTAAAGAATAACACCATATCCCGACCAGAGACATGAGCTGCAGTACGAAACGGTCATATACGGTGATCAAATAACAGAAAGGTATAACAACTTACAAAAAGAAGCTAACTAAACAATAATAGAATAACTAACAAATACCCTAACATATAGGAACAAAACAATGGACAGCTCAGATAACCGCACCCAACTCAACCGTATGCACCATCCCAACCGACTCAAATGTCATTAGTCTTTGTACTTAAGACCCACAAGTAAACAAAGAAAACCCTACAACATAGCGCCCTGGCCACGAGGATGTCTTACTTATTTTATCCATGCTGCTTCCAGACCATCTTATTGTTGGAGACTTTTAACTGGAGGAATTACAAATCGCCTTCACTAACTCCTTCACTACAAGACGTCCTTCTATATTCAGTAAAACCGTCCGAAAGCAGAAAGATTAGATAAAAATATGACCTTGCACTGAAGAGGTTAATAAAGAAAGAAAGAAAAAAAAAAGGCTATACCACACGGTTCATAGCATCGAGAACCAAGATTAAAAAAAAAAAGTCCAGGTGACCAAAAAAATTTGTATATTTCAAGAAAAAAGTTGTAAAAAATGAAAACGTGCAATGAATTACAAAACAACAACAACAACAACAACAAAAAGCCATACGGATAACAAGTCCACAAGACACAAGTAAACATCGGCCCAAGAACAAAACACAAAAACCTAACAACTAACAAAACAAACATAATACCAAGAGAAAACCGGTCATGTAAACTCATAAAACCTGTTAGGGCGATAACCTCATGGCGTGGAGGAGCAGTGAGGTGCCCCGGATAATTCTGAGGGGGATGTCAGGCGCATTTTCAATTTTGGGGACGCGCTAAATGGTCGGGATTAATTTGGGTCCTCCCAAAATTTGATGCTAAAAATTCTCTGACAGGCCCGTGAGGAGGATGAAGGAAGGACGGGAAGGAGGACTGAAGGAAAGGGAGAGAGGAGAAGGAAAAATGAGTAAAAAGAATGGAGGATGAAGGAGAGGAGGAGGGTAGGGGGAAATGATGGAAAAGGAGGAGAGGAAAGACGGAGGGATGAATGAAAGGAGCGATGGAAGGAAGGAGGAGGGGAGGGGGAAAGGATGGGGGTTACGGAAGGGTAGGAGCAAAGAAGAAGGAGGGGAAGAGGTGATGAGGTGAAGTCAAGAAGGAAAAGAGGGGTGAGAGGAAGAAGGGAAGTGAAGAGGGGAGAAGGTGATGACTGTATGAGGGTGAAGGGGGAGGACAAGAGGTAGAAGGGGGGAGGGGAGGGGAGAGAAGAAAATGGAGGGAATGAGCTGAGGTGCAGTTGGGATGGGGTGCTAAAGAGGAGAGATGAATGTATGGATGAAGGAAAGGGAGGTGGAGGAAATAAGGTAAAAAGGGAAGAATGGTGGAGAGGCGAAGTTACTGATGTTGCAGCTGCTGTTACTGGAGGGAGACAGTGGTGGCATGGGGACCTGCATGGGTTGCCGGTGGTCTGTTAGAAAAAGAAAAGAAGATGAAGAATAAAAGAAGAAAATGAAGAAGAAGAAGACGAAGAGGAAGAAAATGAAGGGGAAGAAGAAAAGGAGGAGGAGGAGGAGGAGGAGGAGGAGGAGGAGAAGGAGGAGGAGGAGGAGGAGGAGGAGGAGGAGGAGAAGGAGGAGGAGGAGGAGGAGGAGGAGGAGAGAGAGAGAGAGAGAGAGAGAGAGAGAGAGAGAGAGAGAGAGAGAGAAATATGAGGGGAGGATGAAAAAAAAATTAATGGAAGTAGAAAAGAAATACAAGAAAACAAAAGAGAAGCGTATGGGAGGTAGGACTGTTGTATACGTGACCGGCCTGGAAGTTACACCCAAAACATATCATATAATCTTGTCCCAACCCTGATTGTTTTCCTCGTCATTTGAGCCGGAGTGTGGCTCGGCCTGTCCCCGTCTCCTTCATGCCTACAGTATAACCTCTTCCTGAGCTGAATAAAATCGTGTGGAAGATGCCATAACAATGTAACTCGAGGAAACTTACGAGAGATTGCTTTCAGATTTGACCTCAATTTACCAAACTCGTTTGGAGGGAGCAAGAAATGATGTTAACTTCTTCAGTCGTTCCTAAGCTGAATAATATCATCTGGAGGATGGAAAAGTACTACTTAACTTACGGAAAATATTACCAGAACTTGCTTTCAGATTTAAAAACGCCTTCAATCTCAAATATCTTTCAGAGCTGAATACGATTTTATGAAGGAAGCAAGAAGATAAACTAACTAATGGATATAAACTAACCTGAGAGAATGAAAACGATAAATGAATTTATGGATACAAAATGGCGAGGTGGAAACAAGAACATAAATTAACCCAGGCGGGAAAAGCCATCTGTAAGAAGCAAAAACTAACGCGTGGAAACTGTCAGCAGAGTTCGATTTGATGACACCTTCATAATGAGCCTCCTCGAAAGTAAACAAAATCGTTAGGGGAAGAAATACTGAATGAAATCGTCTGGGTGAAGTATGAATACAACTAAACTTCCACTGTATGATTCTTCCTCTAAGAGGAATGAAACGCCTTAAGGAAGCAAGACTAATGCCATTCCTTAACTATCAGCGGTCTTCCTTATACTGAGTAAAATAATCTGGTGGTGGTGAGAATAAAATATAAAAGCTGTCACTGTATTGAAACAGTTACTGTATAGCGGCGGCGGTTTATAACCTCTTTTATGGCAGATCTCATCTAAGCTAAGATCCTCTTTATATAATTAAAAAATAACAGTAATGTTTAATCTGATGACGGCGATAACGTCATGTGGGAAGAGCAACTGAAAGCCAATGACGACCGTGGCGGCGGCGGGGGTGATGGTGGTGGTGCTGACGATGACGACGATGATGGTGGTGGTGGTGGTGATGCTGACGATGACGACGACGATGGTGGTGGTGGTGGTGATGGTGCTGACGACGACAACGACGACGACGACGGTGGTGGTGGTGGAGCTGACGACGACAACGACGACGACGACGATGGTGGTGGTGGTGGTGGTGGTTGTGGTGGCACGACAACGACGACGACGATCGTGGAGGTGGTGGTGGTGCTGACGACGACGACGACGACGACGATGATGGTGGTGGTGGTGTTGACGACGACGACGGTGGTGGTGGTGGTGGAACTGACGACGACAACGATGATGATGGTGGTGGTGGTGGTGGAGGAATTGACGACAACGACGACGACGATGATGGTGGTGGTGGTGGTGGTGGTGGTGGTGATGATGGTCATACATCCACACATGAAATTAATTCCGACTGCATTGATAAGGAGGCAAACTGGCGTTGTGTTACTGGTCTGCAAAATATTTCTTGCATTTGATACTTATTTCAACAGAAAAAATACAAAATTAATTGATAAAAGCCAATTATGTCGTTAAGTATACTTATTACTGAACAAAATACAATTTCACTGCTCATGAATGTCGATGTCAGCAGTGGACACATCAAGAGCTGGTGCTCCATGGTATACTGAGTGGTGGCTCCACCTTGTGCAAGTCTTTAATTTCTTTGGGGACAATGAAAACGCAGGAGAAAGAAACCACAGTTGCAGTTAAAATATCACCGGTGTCAGGCCTGATAATATACTCCCTCCTCAATCATAGCCGGGTAGATTAATGCCGCTTCAACAATCTGCTCTACACTGGTTGTGTAAGTGATTAATGGTTAAAGAAAAGCCTAGGACATTAGGCGTGTTCAGAGTTTGTTTCAAAGTAAATAATGCACAGAACACAGGCACTGGAAACACAGGATGGTACATGCATTGCACCCCTTCGACATTCCTCTGTATGTAGAGGGGACGGCTTAGAATGCTGATGTGAGGGGCGCAGACAATTTGGCTGCTTCATGAAATTACTGATCATCTACCTCCCCTACAGGCAAGAAGGAATGTTGCCTCCCTTGCATTATTTTACAGATTTTTTTATGGCAAACACTCAGATGAAGTTACGTCCATTCTGCCACCTCTTCATGCCTTCCCTCCTGCTACACGGGGATCTGGTAGCGCTCATGACTGGAATGTCACACTGCCATACTGCAGAAATTCTACCTATCAGAATTCTTTTATTCCTTGAACTGCATCTCTCTAGAACTCGCTTCCCCGTAGTTGTTTCCCCCCAAACTTACACCTACAGCTGTTCTAGTCCAACTGGTACAGATATTTTATGAATGAAGGATGCCAGTAATCTGGTGTACGGATTTTTTTTTTAATTCATTTGTTTTTCCTTCCTGTGTTCAGTTATTAAAAAAAAGAAAAAGCATGCAATTAGTGGCTCAGACACACACACACACACACACACACACACACACACACACACACACACACACACACACACACACACAATACTAGAAAGCTATCTATCTATCTATCTACTGCTAGATGCCTTAATCCCGTACAGGGTGGTCACAAACAAATCGCCTCCACGTCGCTCTGTCCCCCGCCATTTCACTGCCCTGCTCCCACCTCACACACCCCTCTCTCATATACCTCTCCAACCCATCCCTCCATCTGATCCTTGGCCTCCCCCTCCCCCTCCCCCCTCCACCTCACTCACATACACTCCTCGTCAGTCTCTCACTCTACATCCTCTCCACATGGCCAAGTCACCTCAATGTGTTTCTCTTAACGCTTCCTATCACATCCACGTCCACACACAACGCTCCTTCACATCGTCATTTGTCAATGTGTCTCTCCATGTGACTCCACATGCTCCTCTCTAATAACTCATTTCCACAGCTCTCACTCTTGACTTGTGTCCCTCCAACAACGTCTAAGCTTCACTTCCATACGTTACAGTTGGTATCACATTACTGTCATGTAGTAACTTTTTCAATTCCATGCTCACTTCCCTGCTTTTTATCATTGCTTTCAAGGACCCAGCAACCTTTCTTCCTTGCTGTACCCTTTCAAGCACTTCACCCTCCAAACTTCCATCCTTACTCATCACACTACCCAAGTACTTAAACGTACTCATATTTTCCATTTCCTCCTTATCCAGCCTCATTGTATTTTCACTGACTTCACTTCTCTCGAAAACCATAACTTTACTCTTCCTTACATTCACCTTTAGATTCCGTTTCTTACTCTCGCAAACTCATCCACCTAGCCTTGCAGCTCCCCTCTGTTTTCACATAACAACACAGTAGCATCTGCAAACAACAGTACAGGGAGTTTCCCAACACTGCCCTCTCTCTTTAGAGCCACTCCAACATCCACTGCCCTACCTTGTATCTTTTATAATCCCATCCATGTACAGACTGAACAACCATGGAGACATGACACATCCCTGTTTCAACCCAACCTTCAAATAGAAAAATTCACTCAGTTCACTATCCACATGCACTGCAGCCTTGGCACCCTCATACATACTTTTCACAGCATTCAACAACTTCCCATCTACTCCATATATTCTTAATGCCTTCCATAATCCTTGTCTATCCACCCTGTCATATGCTTTCTCCACATCCATGAAGGCTGTATACAATTTCTTTCCCTTCTCTAGAAACTTTTCCACTAAAGATCTAAGAATGAATATCTGATCTACACAACCTTTTTCCTTCCTAAAACCTCCCTGTTCTTCTCCAACTAACTCCTCTGTTATATCCCTAACTCTGTCAATAAGTATCCTGCCAAATACTTTTCCTATTACACTAAGAAGACAAATGCCCCTACGATTACCACACACTTCTTTTTCCCCTTTCCCTTTGTACAAGGGAATAATTATACCTGACTTCCAATCCTCCGGGACTCTACCTTCCTCCCAGGCCAACCTGCACATCTCCCACATCCATTCTACTACTATCTCTCCCCCATGCTTCAGCATTTCATCACACACTCCATCATTTTCTGGGGCTTTCCCCATTTTAACTTTCTTCATTGCTTCCACAACTTCCATCCTACTGATTTCTTCCTGTCTTCTTACCTTCCTCCTTCTCCCAGCCATTCCCCAGCCACTTGTACTTGCATTACTTTCATTCTTTATGTTCAACAATTCCTTTACGTGTTCTCTCCATCTGCTCACTTATTCTCCCTTCTCCACTGGTAATCTACCATTTTTATCTTTCACTCCTCTACTAACTTCACTGCCACCCTGTCTAATTCTTTTTACCTCTTTCCAGAACATTTTCTTACAGTCCCTCCACTTTGCACTTAAATTCCTTCCAAATTCTTCATCCACTCTCCTCTTACTAATCTTTTCATCTCTCTCTTCCTTTCAACATATAACACTCTCTTCTGTCTCTCAACTTCTTCCACGCCAAGGATGACAGGTATCTGTGAGTGAGTCTGAAGGCGGGAGGAGGCGTGGCAGGCCAAGAAGATGGTGTATCGATATGGTAAATTAGTATGTGGATAAGCGAGCTATGGAGCTGAGGTAAGTGAACTGACGGGAGTGAGTGAGTTGTTGGACTGACCTTATCTGGTAGGTAATGTGCATCACTCGTTAAAAAAAAAAAAAAAAAAAAAAAAAAAATCGATCATCATGCCTGTGCGGTTACGTCAGGATTCCAGGAGCTTGGATGGCAAATGAACTGGCGTGTGACCCATTTCATTAATGATGCTGTCTTATTCCTTTTTCTTGATCTGCTGACCCTTCCTCTACCCACTCTCAGAGGCAAAGAGAAGTTGGAATGATGATGACGAAGCGACACTGACGTGATGGCGGCCGGTAAGAAAAAAAAAAAAAGTCAAGAACACACGTGACTGGTTAATACATGAAAAGTTGACTGTGATTAGTCACCAGTCATGTCTGCACTGTTCTGTGCTCTGTCACTGGCCTGTGGCCACAGAGTCAAGCTCCATCACTTAATGTAGTGAGTACTTTTTTGCTTATTTTAAAATATACTGAAATGAAGTATTTGCAAACCATACCAGAGGAAATGTACAAACAGTAAAGCAAATATGTACTTTTTAAAAAGTCGGTACCCACAAAGTTACTTGACTACAGTATTTAAGGAAATTTACTTCAATACATTACATCTCTGGTCACAGGCAATATTTGCACAATGACAGGCAACATTTTTCCGTCACAGACAATATTTTTAAGTTATTCTCTTACATCACAGCCAATACTGTTTCATGATTTACGTCATAAGTAATACTTTTTGCCACAGACAGTATTTTTTCATCACAGACAATATTTGACATCACAAGCAATATTTTCAGGCCACAAGGCAATATTTTCACATCACAATACAATATTTAGGAGTCACAGGGAATATTTTTACGTCACAAGTGAACATTGAGACGTAACAGGCAATATCTTTGTCACAGAAATATTTAGATGTCACACACAATATCTCAGCTTCACAAATGAATTTTTAGACATGGGAAATATTTTTGGCACGGGGAAATATTTAGACGTCACAGAGATATTTACGCCACAATGCAGTATTTAGACGTCACAGGCAATATCTTTACGTCATAAGACAATATTTGGACGTCACAGGGAATAAACGGTAATACAGGTACTCGTATTTAGACGTCACAGGCTTTATGTCATAAGGCAATATTTGACATCCTAGGCTATGCCTTCACGCCACACGCAATGTGTTTATGTCACAATGCAATATTGAGGCGTCACAGGCAAAATGTTTACGTCGCAGAGCAATATTTAGACGTTATAGGCAATATTTAGACATCACAAGGCAACAGCTTGACGTCACAGAGAATATTTTTACGGTGCAAAGGCGGTGATCTATTCTTGCCGCAGCCAC
This sequence comes from Coenobita brevimanus, assembly GCF_032717465.1. Classification (NCBI taxonomy): domain Eukaryota; kingdom Metazoa; phylum Arthropoda; class Malacostraca; order Decapoda; family Coenobitidae; genus Coenobita; species Coenobita brevimanus. Next base: position 42,983,972 of record NC_136991.1, read on the forward strand.
TCGCACGTCATGGACACGAACAAAGGGATAAAGGAACGAATGTATCAAGACGAAAATAATTGGAATTCTTGCTAGAGCGGCTAACGAGCTCTCTGGAAACATTCCAACTTCCGAGAATGGAGGCAGACTCAAAATATCCCATCACGTAACTGAAACCAATTATCCGTTAAAAATCATATATAAATAAAATGTCCATTGTTCAGACATGAGCTCTTGAAATATTAACACAAACGCCACTCATCAGCGACCAAATTTGCTTCCCCTAATTCCTTCATCGCGAGTCACCAATACAGAACACAGCTGCTCCCCAAAAATTATATACAGATATATTTGTCCATTATTTTACCAGGAGTTCCTCAAAGAATAACTTACAGATCTCTAAATCGCGACCAAATTAGTTCTTGAACACTTTCATCATGCTGTCATTATCATTCTTATTTTTTGCCATGCTCGATGAACTATTATTTGCTACTGGAGGTTTTACTGACACTCTGAAATGAATTTGCTGATATGTGAGGGTTGTTGGATGGAGTTGTGTGACGAGGGATCAAACTTTGCAGTTCTGGGGGGACAGTCACACAAACTTCCACACACGCCAAAAATCCCCCAGCATTTGTGAGGCGTTATGATCTACTTTCTCAACATGTTCAAAACCCCTTTTTTCTGTCACGGCACAGCTGGGTATTTTCTTGGCAAGATTAGGCGATTTTGTTCTGGAAAGGGAAATCCTAACAGCGAAAAGATTTATTGTTATTCAATTTCTGCAATACGTAAGGGCTTGTATTGTCATCACCACCATCCTCACCCCCACCATCATCAGTCTCATTATCAGCCTCAGCAGGTCCACCACACGATAAAGATATGTTCTGTTGTCTTCGTTTTGTCCAGCCGATTGCAGTCCACCAGATTTATGGATACTGGCCCATCATTTGGTTCTCTATCCGCATCGTTCTCTCACTCCATCTCTGGGCCACCACAATCCCTCATTTACTCATCAAGGATCTTCTAGAGCTGTACAGTCGAAATCGAAAGTCGTGTCGTCTCCAACACTGCATTTTGCATGGTATACGAAAATCAGTGAGGTGAACCCGCAGTAGCTGCCACTGATGACACAGATTTGTGGTCAAATAAAGGACCTAAATGAGTTGCTGTGGATTCAACGACTTATTTTCAAAGCCCGCGGAGAGAAGACCTGAAGAGATAACGAAACTTTTGATGCCGACTGTACATCCAGCCCTATCCACTCATGCGGTAACAACTCCATCCTTCACTTTTCCACCCGCTTCTTACAGCGTCCATCACAACAGTCACTAACAATCACGGGACGATGCTTTAATGCAGCTATATTTTTATCTGTCTCTCATTTCTCCTTGGGACAAAGGAAACCATGTTATTTTCAATGCCTCCCAAACCCAATTCTTCCATCTCTCAACTCGGCACAGTCTTCCACGTGACTATCTCTTGACTTGCAGCAACTCCTTACTCATTCCTTTATAGGAGGAGGCGAGAAGGAGGGAAGATAAGACAGAGAGAGGGAAAGGGAAACTTGGAGAGAAAGGAAAGAGAGAAAACGAAGAACAGGGGAGAGGATAAAACAGAAAGAGATAGGATGGAAAGGAATGGGTGGACAGAAAGAAAAGAAAAACTTAAAACAAAGGAAGGAACAGGGGGAGTGACGGAAAAGAAAGTGAATGAGATGACGGGGAAGCAAGGATGACTAATGCAGTGAACTATAATGTGGATGTGAACGAAGGACAACACACGTTTTAGCACCTTCCCTTGGCCACACCTGTATACAGCTACCTAACCTCCCTCCCTCTCTCTCTCTCTCTCTCTCTCTCTCACACACACACACACACACACACACACACACACACACACACACACACACACACACACACACACACACACTGCTAAAAACAATCGCGCCACCCTACACTCTCCACCTACACAACCTAGCTACAGGTGCTGTCATATTGTGAGATTTTGACCCGTGTGTGACTGACAACAGGGTGGCGGCTGCTTCATAGTGTCCTCTGCAAAATCCTGGAGCTGAGGCCATGACTCCACTTTGGGTTTACGAACAGGACCCATACCCCAGACAGCCAGGGACAGGTGACAGCGGGATAGGACATGTGTAGGGCAGAGGGCAAGGAGGGAAAATGCCAAGATGAGTGGGACATTGCATGGAAAGGAGGAAGGAAAGTCTAATTATGTCCGGAAGAGGGAAGCGTGCAAAGGGGGAAGGTAGTAGTCGTGGTGTTAATGGAAGAGAGGGATGGGAGAAGGGAGGGAAGGTGAAATTATGTAGGACAGAAAGGATGAGAAGGTAAAATTTCCTGTGAAAGAGGTGGAGAAAAGGTAAGAACGTAGGAATACTGGTGGTTATGGAAAAGGATAAGAGGAAGGAAGAAGGAAACGGAAGTTGAAACATGTAATGAAAAGATGCAAGAATATGAAGTGCAAGAGAAAGAACGCAGCACAGTGTATGGGAGCGAAACGTTTGTGAAAAGAGGAGCAGAGCAAGGGGTAATGTGTATGGTAGAGGCGAGAGAAGGAAGAATGGTGTGAACGTATGCAGAAGGTGGAGAGGAGGAAATATGGATGGAAGAGGGGCAGGGCGGCTGCGTGGAAGAGGAAGGGTAGAAAAAGATATTAAGATCGAGGTGGATGTATGTGAATGGTAAATGGGAATGAAAGTAAGAATAGGTTCGGAATTGGAAGAGGATGATTAACTGCAGGTGACGGAAAACAATGGAGGTGAAAAGTATGAGGAAAAAAGAAGCATGTGTGGAAGACAGGGAGAAAACGGAGAAAGAGGTGGGGAGGAACGAAGGCAGAAAAGACGGAACGAAACTAAAGTAACTGGAAGAGAACTTGCAACATGGAGTGGAATTTCAATATACAAAAATATATTGTACGAGGGAAAGGAACGAAAGAAAGTGATTTTACGTGTAACAGTTTGGAAGACAGGATGCACGTGAAGGAACACAACGAAGGAAGGGCAGGAACGTACGTGTGTGTGTGTGTGTGTGTGTGTGTGTGTGTGTGTGACAGAGAGAGAGAGAGAGAGAGAGAGAGAGAGAGAGAATTATACATCTCGTCGGTAAGAGAAATACAGTATACTAAACCGTGCCTGAAAGAAGGGTAAATGTGGAAGACAAGTGGAAGACTATGGACACCAAGTGGGTGGCAGGAAGGACAAGGAAGATGGAACGTGTGTGGACAAAGGGAATTAAGGAAGAAGGAGTTTAATACTTGGTAAAAGAGTGAGAACGAAATAATGTACATAAAATAATTTCCAAGGGAGGTCTGGAAGAGAAAATATGTGGAAGAGAGGGAAGATGTAGCGAGAGTCAAATATTGGAAGAAAACAGGTGAGGGTACGAGAAAGAGATTTGTGGAAAGGAAGCAAGAAAGATGGAGTGGAAGTGAAGGAGTGGTGGAGAAATATTGGTGGAGTGAAAAGGGTTAGGCAGAAGGAGAGAGAGAAATGTCTGAAGAGTGGGAGGGAGATGGTGTGGAGGTGGAAGAGTGGGAGGGAGATGGTGTGGAAATGGAAGAGTGGGAGGGAGATGGTGTGGAAATGGAATGGTGGGAGGGAGATGATGTGGAAGTGGAAGAGTGGGAGGGAGATGGTGTGGAAATGGAATGGTGGGAGGGAGATGATGTGGAAGTGGAAGAGTGGGAGGGAGATGGTGTGTGGAAGTGGAAGAGTGGGAGGGAGATGGTGTGTGGAAGTGGAAGAGTGGGGGGAAAAGCAGGTGACTGTTGGAGAGGAAGGTGTGTGGAGAGGAGGGAGGGACATGGAGTGGAAGTGAAAGACTGGAAGGGAAATACTGGCCGAAAACACGTATGGAAGGGAAGGAGAGGAGAGGGAGATCGAGTGAAGGTGGAAGAGTGAAGGAGAAATATTGGCTTGACTCAAAAGAGGCATAAAAGAAGAAAATGTTCAGAAAAGCGAGGGAAAGAGGGAATGGAAGAGGAGATTGAAGGATAACTGGAGAGGGTAGGATATATGTGTTGAGAAAGAGAGAGAGAGAGAGAGAGAGAGAGAGAGAGAGAGAGAGAGTAATGAAATTGTGGAGAAGAAATAACTGAGTCAAAATGGGTATTAAATGCACAAGACAAAGAGAAAAAGAAAGGAAAAGATGGAATGATAATGGAAGTAGCAGAATAAGACCATGTTAGTCACGGGAAAACAAGGGTGTGAGAGAACAGATAAGAAAGTAAATGTGTGGCAAAGGGTGAGAGATGAAGGAGAAGTGAAGGAGTAGGGGAATATCGGTGACTGTGAGAGACGAAGGTGGGGTGAGAGTGGAGGGGTGAAGATGAAATACTGAACTGAATGGCGGTACAGGAAAGGTACGAGAAAACATCAGCAGAAGAGTGGGAAAAAGTGATGGAGTGTGAGGGAAAGAGAGGGAAAGAAAGAGGGAGTAAGAGAGGAAGAGGATGAAGGGAAAAGAGGGAGTAAGAGAGGAAGAGGATGAAGGGAAAAGATGGAGTGGAGGAGGAAGAGGGGAAAAGAAAGACAGAGTGGAAGAGGAAGAGGGGAAAAGAAAGATGGAGTAGAAGAGAAAACGGGGAAAGAAAGATGGCGTGGCAGAAGATGGGAAAAGAAAGATGGAGTGGAAGAGGAAGTGGATAACAAAAAGATGGAGTGGAAGAGGAAGTGGGTAACAAAAACATGGAGTGGACGTGGTGCACTGTACACACAAGCCTTGGTTTACTGCCCCGTTTACTTTCCATTCATAGATCATATTCTCGCTGGCTTAAGGAAGCTTCATAACACCGCTTACTCAGCTATTCATTTTGTCGAATACCTCTTAATACCATCTAGTAATTGATGCTGCAGATGCAAACTATGCTGACACTAAAACGATGTACTTAAGACAACAATAGAGGCGTAATAAGCAACTCGTCACTGAAGAAATCTTCTTAAGTGTCCTGTGTGCACGAGAACACGGCTCCTAATACGACTTCTGGCATTACCTCATATTTACTCTTTTTCTTTAACCTTATCATTTCAGGGTCAAGGTTGGGTATTTCATTCTCGCTGCCTCCACAGGATTTTAATCACTTGGGAAGCTGTAAGTAGTTGCCACTTGGAATCCCGTGACGTCTTTTTGTACTTCCTTCTTCGTAATTCCGCTGTTTTATTAAACTTAGGAAAGGCGGTGGTGAGATGTAGTGTGGTGGTAGTGATGAGGAAATGTAGTGTGGTGGTGGTGATGGTGGTGGTGGGAAGGTGTAGTGTGGTGGTGGAGGTGGTGGGAAGGCGTAGTATGGTGGTGGGAAGGTGTTGTGTGGCGGTGGTGTGTAGTGTGGTGGTTGTGGTGGGGAGGGTGTAATGTGGTTGTGGTGGGGAGGGTGTAATGTGGTTGTGGTGGGGAGGGTAAAGTGTGGTTTCTGTGGTGGGGAGAGTGTAGTGTGGTGGTGGGGTGTAATGTGGTGGTGGGGAGGGTGTAGTGTGGTAGTGGTGGGAAGGTGTTGTGTGGTGGTGGTGGGGAGGGTGTAGTGTGGTGGTGGTGGGAGGGTGTAGTGTGGTGGTGGTGGGGAGGGTGTAGTGTGGTGGTGGTGGGGAGGGTGTAGTGTGGTGGTGGTGGGGAGGGTGTTGTGTGGTGGTGGTGAGGAGGGTGTAGTGTGGTGGTGGTGGGGAGGGTGTAGTGTGGTGGTGGTGGGGAGGGTGTAGTGTGGTGAGGGTGGGGAGGGTGTAGTGTGGTGGTGGTGGGGAGGGTGTAGTGTGGTGAGGGTGGGGAGAGTGTAGTGTGGTGAGGGTGGGGAGAGTGTCGTGGGGTGGTGGTGGGGAGAGTGTCGTGGGGTGGTGGTGGGGAGGTTGTCGTGGGGTGAAGGTTGGGAGGGTATAGAGTGGTGGAGGTTAGGATGTTGTAGTGTGGTGTGGGTAGGGAGGGTGTTGTGTGGTGGTAGTGGTGAGGGTGTTGTCGGGTGGTGGTAGGAAGGGTGTTGTGGCGGGGTAGTGGGGAGGGTGTAGTGTGGTGGGGGTGGGGAGGGTGTAGTGTGGTGGGGGTGGGGAGATGTAGTGTGGTGTAGTGGTGGGGAGGGTGTGGTGTAGTGGTGGTTGGATGTAGTGTGGTGTGGGTGGGGAGGGTGTAGTCTCGTAGGGGTGGGAAGGGCGTAATGTGGAGGGGGTGGGAAGGGCGTAATGTGGGTGGGGTGGGGAGGGTGTAGTGTGGTGGGGGAGGGGAGGGTATAGTGTGGTGGGGGAAGGGAGGATGTAGTGTTGTGGGGGTGGGGAGGATGTAGTGTTGTGGGGGTGGAGAGGATGTAGTGTTGTGGGGGTGGGGAGGATGTAGTGTGGACAGGGTTCGGAGGGTGTTGTGGGGTGGACGTGGGGAGTAGATACTGTAGTGGTGGGAGTGGGTAGTGTGGCAGAGTGTAGGGTAAAGTGTGGTGTTGTGGTGTTGGCAACAGCTGTGCGTTAGGCTTCATCGTTCTATTAGTTTTATGGTGGTATGCACGGAATGCCACTTTATATATTATGCCAATAACTATATTCTAGATAATACTGGTATTTGCTGCTCTAATATTACCTAAAGTAGGATTGAACTATACAGTAAAACTAATAAATCAATAATTAAATGAATAAATAAACTTAATAAAAGTATGTACACTTCAACAGCATTCCGCCTATTTTGCTTAAACACTACGATTTCTTTTAGCTGACTACTACCTAACACACACTGGACGGAAAACTGTATAGATGATTCTCTCTCTCTCTCTCTCTCTCTCTCTCTCTCTCTCTCTCTCTCTCTCTCTCAAACTAGATCATAATACTTCTTTCTCATTAAGGATGAAGTGTGCTTGGTATTATAATCACCCTTTCTTTGCCTCTCATCGTTTTACACCTGTTCTATTAGTCTCCTATATTTTTCTCAATCTTCATTCAAGCTCTCATAATTCTTTTTGCGTTTATCGACCGCTTCAATATGATCTTTTAAAATTTCATTTTTCTTGCTAGAGTCGACTTTATGTGACTAAGAAATTTTTCGAAATGAAAGAGTTAGATATTCCTTTTATTAACTCTATTACCAAACGTCTGCTCTGACCTTAAATTATATCGTCCCTAAGTAGAATTAATAAAAATTAAGTCATCGTTGCGACTTAAGGAGAGGAACACTAATTACTTTTTTCTCTCAGATTTTAATCATTTCCCTTTTCTCCCTCTGTCTCATTACTTGTTAATCAGTATTTTTTTCTATTAATATGTATAACATTTTCCACTTAATCTTTTTACCATATAGTGTTTCTGGTAGGTGCCGACCATCATCTACTCACATGATCTATTGCTGCCGCTTCTTCCTTCCATTTTTTCATTCCATCTCTGTGTCTGCCCGCCTCTCTTCCTGCTTCACCTTTTCCTTCCAGGCACTTTCTTATTTTTACAACGCTAGGAGGTAACCATTTAACCAAACTGCAAGATGGAGTGGAGGGTACTATGGTGCCCCTCCTAACTGGGGACAGACGCAAATGCGGCGTCCATCCAGGAATCAAACCTCCACACTTTTTCCTGTGTCTGTAGCGAAGCGCAGTCATCCATAACAGAACATCGGTTTACTGCACGGGGATGGCCCAGGAGGGGGGGGGGGGTTGCTTGCCTGTGGTTGATGGGTCAGCTCGGGTCTGATATTGGGGCTGATCAACAAAAACTGTAAAGCACTGCAATCGAATGGCAGGTTATCCGTCTTGCCAGAATTTCCAACACACCCCAAGTTTACACAGTCCGTTGCTACCTTGTTTACTCTTACACAGAGGGGCCTCAGTCTGATACTCTCCCTAACACCTCGCCTCACATCACCACGCTCGCTCCTCTCCCTTAACCTCTTCCTTTCCATCCTATGTACTTCTTTCTATCACTATTTCTTTCCTCCTGTTTCTTCTCCACCTCTTCTTTCTTCTCTGTTTAAATTTTCCTAGTCTTCCTCCTCCCCTTCCCCATTTTTCTCCTCTTCGACTTCTTTTTCTGTTTTTTCTCATCTTCATTTCCATATTAAATTATCCCCTCCCCTCTCCTCCTCTCTCATTTTTTTCTTCTTTTCACATTTGCATTGTAATGTCTTCGGTGTAATTATTTTGTGTCTTCCGCCTCTTCCTCCCTCAATCTTAACTAACCTAACGTGACCTAGCTTCTCTTTTGGGAGTATTGTGCTTCCTTCCATCTCTTCCAATTGTCAACCCTTTCCTCTTTTCCTCGCAGCTTGTTATTCTATTTCACCTTCTTGTTCCTGTACACCATTTATCACTCCTTCCCCTCGCCCCGTTCCTCTCTTCCTCTTCCTCCCCTCTTCTCCCCATTCTCCATTAATCTCTACTTTTTTTCATCTGGTTGTGTTCCTACTGTCTCTTCTGAACGCATACCCGTTTTACTCTCCCCCAGGCTGCTTGTCATTCCCGTTCTTCCTCTTGCAATTTTCTTTATGCACAGGTTACTACGGCTCAAGCTGTTTCTGATTTATTTCTCATTTGTTAAAAATCACCGATAGTTCTCTTCTGTGCTTTTCAATTCACGGTTTCTTGTCTCTCATTTTCTGCTGCATCATCATCTGATGAAACTGAATTCATATATCTTGATTTTTCCAGTTTAGAGATTTCTTGTGTTCTTTGTTATTTTGCATATCATAGGCTCACCGGTCGTATGGTGAAAAGGGTAGGAGGGAGATTACATAGATATCCTGCGTAAACCTCATACCCTCTTCACTGTGTTTAATGTTAAACGTAACTTATTAGGACAGCTTATGTAAAAACAGCCTCTGGACCCTGGCACCAGCAGCAGTATTTAATGACTTTGCGAACGTGTATACAAGATTATTTCTACTTTTACACTCACACGGATACCAAACATTTCACAGTCCAATCAAAGTAATTATTCAAGTGAGGAAATAAGGAAAACAAAATTATCTGTGAGGACAGTTAACTGTTTCTGAAGCCTTGTTCATCCAGTAAATTGGTTTGGATGTTTTACATATAAACGACCCCACAACACACAACCCTTCATGTCCTGGCTGGGTTAACCCTGCCGCAGCTCCATCACACAAATGGTTATGGCCAACGAGGCAGGGAGGCAGGGGTGGGGGTGGCCAGGTGGTGTGAGAAACTCGGAAGCACACTGGCAAACGAGGAGTTCGCTAAGAGAGAGATGTTACACAGGTCAGTAAAACTGGTTGACGCACATGATACCGACCCACACGCTGGAAGCTACAGCTGACTGATATGCAAAATGATAACAGATTTGCCGGGGATTCATAACAGCTCAACATCAATTAAGTGACACTAAATACAGGCTATGTCCCGGTTTTACCGACATTCATAACAGCTCAACATCAATCATGCGACACTAAACCCAAGCTATGTCCCGAGGTCAGGTGTCATGCACATTAACGGTTCCATGTGCATGAACGCTGACAATATAACTCAGCGTATTACCTGAACGCCAGCAACCTATCAGCTGCTGAGTGACCCTGGCACATATATATACAATAACAAATAGACAGAAAATGCCAGATCCAAAAGTGATACGGAACCGTATAATTGTCGACATTTACTTTAACATAAACACAGAAATCAGGGGACCCGTAAGTGATAAAGAGTTGTATTATACTCGGCTTAGGAGGCTTTGTGGCACCTCTTCCTTAGAGATGTAAGGGGATATTATGACATCCGAGATCGCCAAACCCAAACCACAATCATCCATTTTGGGGACATTACTAATGTGAAACATGATGGTGTTAACCACTTCACTCCCACAATGTATTTTATATGCTGTTGTTACTCTCAATAGTTTGGGCGAGTCGAACTAGAGGTATTTGATAGCCTGCATTATCTATCTTATTACTAGATGTCTTAGCCAAGTTCATTACAATCGCCTGGTGGTAGAAGGAGTAAAATATGAACACACGTCATTGGCCTGAAAGTAATGAACATTAAGTATGACGTTCTGCCTCACTGCTGACGGCGTTGTGGTTAACAGAAGGAGAGGTCTAAGAATAACTCCGCTCTGTTTGGCTGAGTAGACCTATCAACCGCAAACAAACAATCACCCCTCCAAGGTCATCCCCGTGCAGTGAACCTATGTCCCCTTGAAGTGGACAGCGACTCGCAACAGCAAAGCGTAGGGAACTGAGTGGAGCTTTGGTTCCTAGATGGACGCCGCATTTGCGTTCCTCCACCCAATTAATTAATGTACGAGAGTAGACTCCGCATCACCCTGTTATTGAGGTGTATGGTTACCACCCAGCGTTGTAAATGGTTTTGTGGGTTACAGGATAACCTACAATTAGGCCTGTCACTCAGTGTGGTCATTTATGGAAGACGTAGGCAGCACAATATTCAGTGAGTGGATGATTTTTTTAAAATGCAAGGAAGAAAGAACCAAAGGCCAGAAGTCCGCAAGTTAGTTCCCTCCAAGAAATTAGAAAAACAAAACAACTGAGTCAAATTCAAGATCCGTTAATTTTCAGATCCCTGGACACACTGCGTTTAAAGACTGGAAATCATAAGCAGCAGAAATACAGACAGACGAAGACAGTTCCAGAGTTGACCTGTTGCATACACGTAGGACTGGAAATTAAGGTTAACTCCTGCATTAAAGGATTGGACGGAAAAGGGGTGAGAGTCTGCTTCTAGATGGGTGCTATGCGCCCACTGTAGTGGTGGAGGGATGCAAGTAGACAGTTCAGAAGAGCAGTGACCAATGAAGTCGCAATAAAAACGAGATAAAGATGCAACAGTACAGTGAAAAGAGACACTGGGAGCCAGTAAGACGAGGAGAGTTAATAAGACAAAAAGTCTTTGGCTCCACCTTGTTGAGCTGTTTGTGGGGAGCCTCCCTAAACATGAACTGTACTCTACACAGGTGCGAATTAAACCCTTTATAAAGTCAACTATTGTGCAGGGGTAAAGATGGCATGGAGTCGACTTAGCACACCTAATCTCTTAGATGCTGATTTTACAAGAAAGGTAATATCTTTCCGAGACAAATCCAAGAGAATGAAACTCCACGAATGTTCAAAGATGATGCAGGATTGGGTCTGATTTTGTCAAAAAGCGGATGATATGCCCGCAGTAGATTTTGACAGGCAGAAAGATGTAAGAACTGAGTTTCTGATCGATTAAAATAAGTTTACTTTTACCCATATCAGAGATATGAACCAAATCAAATTTTAAGTGTGCCAGAGCCTCATGCTTCTTGAAGCAGCTGCTGACATGGATGCTGTTAAAAGCGAATGTAAAAGTGAAGGGTGGAGCCATGAGCGCATGAGTTGATACAGGTAAATGTACAGCTTAGGTTTTTTATGAACAGATGGAAGAGAGTTCGTGATTGGACAGAGCCCTCAGGAACACCAGTACTGACAGCTCTAGGAGAAGAACGGTGGCCGTCTACAACAGCAGCTACAGAACGACCAAAAATGAAGCTAGAGATGAAGGCATAGATAGATGGATAGAAACCGTAAGAGGGCAGTTTTATGTCAGACTCGATCGAAAGCCTTTGATATGTCAAATGCAATGACAAAGCTTTCGCCACAGTCTCGAAAGAAGGATGACCAGGAGTCCCAAAGGAAAGTGAGAAGATCGCCAGTGGAGCATCCCAGGCAAAACCCTTAAAGGCAACTGGACGGAAGCCTCTGATCGGAAAGGTTCTTTAAAAATATTTTGTAAAGTAGAGATTCATACCCTTTTGAAATACAGGATGTTAAATCAATTGGGCGATAGTTTGAGGGCTGGAAATGATCATCCTCCTTTGGAGCAGACTGAATGAGAGCAAATTCCCAGCAAGAAGGATTGGCACATGTCGCCAGACAAAGGCGAAAGACTTTACTCAGGGAGAAGCACAGTTCTTTAGGACAACCGGAGGGCCCCATCAGGCCCTTATGCCATGTTAGTACGAAGAAGGCAAGTGAGGGAAGAAAGTAAATTAATGAAGATATTTTTATGTTAGCCATGAGGAAGTCGAAAGGCCATTGTGACTGTAATTACAATATGTTCTAACTATGACAACCACTGTGGAATATTTCGGCAAACCTGTAAAGCCAAGACTGAGGTATCCTTCGACATACTTAATTTTACTATAGACAACAATTAAGACTGGCGCTAATATAAATACTGGAAGAACTACCGTTACAGTAAGTTCAAGATAAATTCTGCAAATTCTCTAAGAGTGTAATATAAACCCAGTCAGAAGGGATGTGATGAATTACGTGAAGCAAACAAGCAAGCTTTCAATAAGATAACAAGGTACTGACTGGATATAATAAGTAACGGTATTTACATACGCAGAGCCCCAGATATTGCACAACTACTTACCTGAAACAATGGAAACCATATTATATTACACTGCAATATCTGCGTACACAGGAATTATATAAGGAACTGATATTTAATTAGCCCATAACAAATTAGCTTTGTGTAAATAACGGTAACGCTAATTCCACACATCGTAACGCCACTCTATATGACCTAACACTCTGCAACTAAATTATCAATGGCCATCTATAAATAAAGCAATAACTAAGATGGTAGTTATTAATTATAGCGGAGAGCAGAACAGTGATCACCGGTAATTTTATCAATGGCCATCTATAAATAAAACAATAACTAAGATTGTAAGTATGAATTATAGCGGAGAGCAGAACGGTGACCACTGGCAGTATCATCAATGACCATCTATAAATAAAGCAATAACTAAGATGGCAGTTATGAATTATAGCGGCGAGCACAACGGTGACCACTGGCAGTATCACACATATGGTGCAGGGCCCGCCAATGGCACTGCCTCATGGTGGCCGTGTCATAAACTTAGTCATCAACATATACCGTATGGAATAAGAGGAATTTTAACAGTTTTGCCTGTATAAATGACACACCCAACCACTGCAGACAGTGTAACAACGTGGCTGGGGTGGGTGAGGGTGAGGTGTGTGCAGTCACAGAGAACACTGCTACAAACGCCATCGCACTCTCTCTCTCTCTCTCTCTGTCTCTCTCTCTCTCTCTCTCTCTCACACATGGAGAGAGAGAGAGAGAGAGACCCAAGTATCAGTAAACAACAAAGCTGCCAATCAAGTGCCACCACCGTCTTCCATTACAAGAAATCCATGCAAAATTTATGGTCACCGGAGCCATAACCAATTACACATCGACCCAAGAAAAACAGGGGATTGGGGGAATATTCTTTTATCTCGATCAATGAATTTGTCTGTTTGCTTTTTTTCATCAGTTCCTTTGTCATAAAGCTCACCAGAGCCTAATATAAACCAGTACTTGAAGAACAGCATTGTAACTTTCTACATATGAATCTACCTATCTGCCTTTCTACCAACATATCTACCTAACTGCTTCCTATCGGGCGCCCCTGTTAACTGAGTGGTTAGACGCAAATGCGGCATCCGTCCAGGAACCAAAGCTCCATAATCTTCCCCACCTCTCTGTAGTGAAGTGTTCTCTGCCGCAACAGAATATCGGTTCACTGCATGGAACAGCCCTGCAGGGTGACTGCTTGCCTGCAGTAGATGGATCTGTTGAACCAGACAGACCGAGGTTAATCAACAACAACATACTTTACTATCGATGTGTATCAATTAGTGCAGCTATTTAGGAACGGGAAAAGTACATAATGCACATAGAAAAAACGAAGTCTTGCGAATATTTACTTTAAATCTATCTATCGTTTAACCCGTCACGTCCCGAGGTTTTCCGCACCTCCGACATCCCCCAATCCCGAGGTATTTTCGATTTTTTTTTTTTTTGGCTAAAACCTTCGCTTTTGGTGAGAAACATCGAAAATTCATAGAGAAATCGTTCACCTGAGGTTTAAAATACTCAATCCAGGTAGGAGTTCCTCCTTACTTGACTGGGTTTTCTAACATGCTGGCACCAAAGAGAACTAGTTCTATGGGAGGGTAACTATTTTATCCACTCATAAACGGTATTTATTTATTTACTTGGTACGAATTTATATGTAGTATGAGAGTATATTGGTTTTCAAGCAGTAATAAAGGCATTATAAGCATTGTTTCACTCACTAACTAATCACCACCCCTGACCTTTTTTTGCCACATTACCTGATCATTATTTCTGAATGTTTCTTCTTCTAATGCTGTGTAAACATTGTCCTCCACATTGTCATCGATTGGGGAATCACTCTGGCCCTGAATATCTTTACTGGCCAGGTCACTGGTAACAGGTGAATTGCCAAGACAATGGTGTGAGGGGGGGAGGGGGGAGGTTATGCAGTGTAAGGCATTGTCCCTGCTTGGCATCTTGTAGAGGAATAGAGGAAGGTGTCCCGTGTATACATATGAAAAATCACGCGTGAAAATTGAAAACTGTGCAAATTAGGGACCTTCCAATTGCACGACGTACCGGTACGACACCAGGACTGGCATATGCAAATCGTTGCAACTTACCCATACGTCGACGGGACGTCTCGGGTTAAACAAACAAGAGCCATAGCTAGTTCAAAACGAACCAAAATAAGAACCTGTCGTGGAAGACTATTTGTCTACCTAACAATGTTTCTATCTATCTATTTATCTATCTACCTATCTATATGTCAGTCGATCTATTGTCAGACGTCTCTGCCATATGTTCGTTAAGGGTGACCACCACAAAAATGTATGCAGGCTCAATATAAGTTATCGATATGTTCCAAATGACACAGCTCTAGCCACACAAATATATATACCATTTTCACCTTATACTGGCAAAGATTTTGGTTCTTTTGCAACCTACTTTGTTCTACACTTTCGTTGCGTCCTTTTTTTCCTGAGCATTACCTACCCTTGTCCTGCCGCTGTCATAAAAACTGAATGGACAGTTCTGGAGAAAACAGCCATATAAAAGTTCCAATAATCACACCAGATTATCCAGAAATACAATGTTAGGTGTTATGCCATTGATACTGCACCTGGTATGAAATGAGTGAGGTACAGGAGAGGACAGGTTAGTCCCATTACGGTACACACTTAAATCTACGTCAAGGGCGAGTTTGAACCCAGAAATAGCAGAATCTAAGATCGGGTGGCGAGGGTATTACCACTAAGCTACCATGGAAGAAAATGTTAACTAAAATCCATGTCCGGGAGATGGCAAACAACACTAAAATATCATATATGTCAAGATTAAGCCCAGCCTAATTAATCTACTTTCCTGTAAGACACTGATCCACTAAACGTGTGCCAAACTTCATGAGGTTTTTCTTGGTCTAGTTTCAAATAATAAATCTTATATCAAGAACGAACCAATTTTCAATCATTATGTAGCTACAGTTACTGATGACCTTATGAGATACAATGGTCTACTCGTAATTTACCCGTAAGGTCACATGCCATATTAGCTCCCTAACGGTTGAGAATTGGACCCATGATGATACTACATTATTTTAATATTCAAAATAAGCACAAGGACCACCTCACCTTTGGTAACCTTTATCCAGGGCAGTGTGTTTATACATGACAGGATTAATATAGCTTACGTGGCTTCATTTATTACCGTGTCTTACAGCCAAACAAAGGAAGAAGTAAACAGTGGCAAAGCTCATTATGAACTTATGAGTACTTCCCAGAAACAAGAGTGCAATCGTTTCTAAATTATATACATACCAAGACGAGTCAGTCGTCAGATTTATACGGGAAGTGATCACGAAACATGGCAAATTATTACCCAAGAATGTCACATCACTAACATTCTTCCTACTATTTTCAATTACTGTACATGCAAAACCTGTGTTCACTATTTTCTCTTCGCTCTTATACTTTCTCATATGGCTATCCATTCAAGTTCAACTGCAACAGTGGGAAGAAAATAATAATACCGATTCAAACACTTATATACCCGGTATATAAAACGACAATCAACGGCAAATTACGGCTCATAACTGCAATGGATTGTAAGACTCATTACAGTAACTATCAATTAATTATAGTCCTATACCACATTAAGCGAAAAAAGAAAATCACCATCAGAAACTGGTTATTAAATCGAACAAAGTCCGAACATTTACATCGATATATTTTCAAACTATTTTTATTTTTGTTTATTTATCTGGGAAAATCCTTTTACATTTATTTCCTTTTTTCTTTTCTTCATCTAATAGTTTTTTCCTCTCTCTCTCTCTCTCTCTCTCTCTCTCTCTCTCTCTCTCTCTCTCTCTCTCTCTCTCTCTCTCTCTCATATGGAGGGGATAATGTGGGTTAAAGATGGAGGGGATGGTGTAGGAAAGATGAGAGGAGGTGAAGGACACGAGGTGGGAAAAATGTAGAGATGAGGCAGACCAGAGAAAACTGAAGGGAGAAGTGGAGACGTACAGATAGGAAGTGGAAAAGGTGTCACAGGAGGAAGTGTAAAGGGATTCTGTGTGTGTGTGTGTGTGTGTGTGTGTGTGTGTGTGTGTGTGTGTGTGTGTGTGTGTGTGTGTGTGTGTGTGTGTGTGTGTGTGTGTGTGTGTGTGTGTGTGTGTGTGCCTTCATCTCTTCGTCAAACTAGTAATACTGAGCCTCAGGAATGGACTGTCTAGACTAAGCCAACACTTAAACACAAAATAGGAAATATGGATTCCTATAACAACTACTGCTCCTCGAACAACCAGATGCGTGTCACGGCTCAGTTACAGACAATCCTTACGATAAAACAACCGATAATTCTGGTACCCAATATAGAAATAGCCTTTCCGTGTGACGACCACCCGCCCTAAGACTTAACAAGTGGTGCCAAACACAACAAACCTCGCCCGACAGCAGTTATTTTATTGCTGTTAAATACTGAATCGGTACTGCCATTTGGTGTCAGTAAACAGTTAAAGCCTAAGGTAATAGTGCAAATGAAATGGATTCCATCGTTTTCAACTTCTAACGCTAAGGAAATGCGTAACATTGTGTCTGACCTTTAAAGGTTGAAGTTCATGGTACCGGTACTAAATGAAAGGCCATATAGGATTTCCTCTATGTTGATGGAAGTAAATATCTCTTTATTTTCAACAGTTTTCGACTTGGTCCTCTGAAAATACGTGACCTTGCGTTTGACCTTTCAAGGTCACTCAAAGGTCATGGTGCCAAATGAAAGCCCATATGAGACTTCCTATATCTTGATAACAGTAAATAATCTTCAACCAGTGTCGAGTTATAGCCCCCTGAATATCCGTGAGTTTGAGTTTGACCTTTCAAGGTCACTTATGGATAATGGTCATGGTACTAAGCCCATATGGGACTTCAATTATGTTGATAATAGTAAATATCTATGTGCAACCAGTTTCGAGTTACTGTCCCCTGAATATCCGTGACCATGAGTTTGACCTTTCAAGGTCACTCAAGGTCAAAGGTCTTGGTGTCAAGTGCATGCCCATATGGGAGTTCCTGTATACTCATAACAGTATATATCTATTCAACTGGTTTCAAGTTATTGCCCTCTGAAAATTCGTGACCTTAATGTTGACCTTTCAAGGCCACTTGATTACCTCCAAAATTTAATCACTTCCTTTTGAGACCAGTGCCCACGTATCCTGAAAGTTTCACGCAATTTCATTCAGCTGCTTTCCGAATTGTTGCCAACGAATAAACAAACAAACTCGACCAACAACAATACCTCGCCGGACTCCGTCAGGGCGAGGTAATAGGCAGGAAATTGCCTTCCTGTAACCACAGTGTTTGTGATGACGGAATAATCTTTAATTGGAAATGTAGTTGATGTGTTATCAATGCAGTTAATTTTACACGCACCGGCCGCTGGCAATCACTAAGGAGAGAGGTCGTTACTTACAAGCTCGATAAAGCACAGAAACTGATGGTGGTTCTTAATAACGCTAACTGTAGCAATTACAGGAATAATAAAGAATGACAACAACACTACTACCTTCCTGGTTTTATTGGACAACAGCATCCCTGGCAGAGGCTTTAACCCTTCACTGCAAGGACGCCGTTTTAATATATTCTTTTATCTTCAAAAAATGGGATGGGATTAGAACCCCCCCCCCACCGTCCTCACACCTCAACCTCACCTTATTGGGGTTATTTGCTGTAATGGCTCTTGTGGAATCATTAGGGATAAATATACTTCAAGCAGATAAATAAAATCTACCCTCGTACAATTATATTCAGACCTGGGGGAAATATTTGCCAGTGAGGTGGGTAATGGCGTCTGTTTTTGACCGTCACTACAAGGGGGAGCGGGGTCTCTCTTCACCTGTATAAAATCGTCTGGCGGCAGCAGGAAAAATATCAAATACGATGATACCGTATTTATAAAGTCATCTCTCAACTGCTTCATTGCGGGAAGTCTCTGTTCAGCAGAATAATTTCGTTTGATTAACATGAGTAAAAGGACCGCCAACTAAATACGTACGTAGCCATTCGCCATAAGTATCCTTGAGAGAGGCCTAAGTCATGTACACCTTCACTACGACAGGTATTTTATAAAAATAAATCGTCTGACGGCAGCAAGAATAAAGTTTGAGCAGTATGCAGAACAAAACCAAGTGCTCTGATCCCTTCACCAGGCAAGGACTCCTGCTGACTGAATGAATTAACCCCTTCATTAGCGCTGGTCTCCCTAGGCTGATTAAATTATCCTCCACCAGGCATGGTCTTCGTTAAGTTATATAAACTTAACCCCTTCACCAGGAAAGTGTTCCTGGGGCAGAATAAATAACTCCTTCCCTTGAAACAGTGGGGTAATGCTGGCTGATAGTTACGAATATCACAATATTTTTCACTAGCAGGAGTAACCGGCGTTGCCCGGGAAAAAACCTTATAATCGTGCATACCGGCATTACCTGCGACATTGCATGACTACTCCTCCCGTGGGAGAAGACCATCTGGGTACCATTTTACCCACCCATCTTGCCTACCCACTCACTCACACTTACCCATCCATCCTGCCCACCCACTCATCCACACCCATCCATCCTGCCCACCCACTCAACCACACTTACCCATTCATCCTGCCCACCCACTCACCGACACTTACCCACCCACTCACTCACACTTACTCATCCATCCTGGCCACCCATTCACCCACACTTTCCCACGCCTCCTGTCCACCCACTCACCCACCCACGCTACCCCACCACACCCACCCAACCCTGTCCTACCACACCAATCCTCCCTGCCCATTCACACCCACCCATCCACTCAACCTTGCTCACCTACCCACCCGCCCAGTCCACCCCACCAATCCGTTCATCCATCTGATCCATTGTAGGCTAGCTAATAATGATAAGGTTATAGAAAAAAGAAAACTCTACAGCAACTGGCTACAAGGGTTGAAAAAAATCACCGATTTAAAAAAATAAAATAAATAAATAAAAATCGATTTTTTAAAAATCAGATTTTCTTTATTTAAATCAGATTTTTTTTTTTAAATCTGTGATATTTTTTCCCAACCTTGTTTGTGCCTTTGGGAATTCTGTCACAAGAGTACCATACTGGGCCTTTTTTTCCTCCCACCTGCGCAATGCGTCCATTAGGCATGATTATATATTACTGTTCAAATAAACAGACTTACAAAATTGAAAATAATAAATGTGAATGGGAAGTGGGAGTAAAGCAATGCACCACAGGCTAGCACTTCTTTGTATGGGGAAGGTTACTCACACTCAGAGTTGGAAAAATGGCATACATATACAGTATATATATATATATATATATATATATATATATATATATATATATATATATATATATATATATATATATATATCATCAGCCGTTTGAGTATCCACTGCAGGACCGGCCTATCCCGACCGAAGTCGGGACGATACAGCCAATGTATCTATACCAAGTGGCTTAGCTGTGTGGTAGAGATTGTATGTAGGGAGAGAAGTGCTTGTTAATGTAATTGTCGTGTTGGAGTGGCTTTGGATGTGTCTGTTGTCTGTGAACCAAGTGTAATCGGCCCGTACAAGCCGACTGGGTGCAAGCATACTTTATAGTACGCGACACTGGTTCAACCACAGCATCCCTGGTGTCCGATATATATATATATATATATATATATATATATATATATATATATATATATATATATATATATATATATATATATATTATTGATACGGAACAGAGAAAGATAACGTACACTTTAAGTGAGAATACTAAAAATCACTACTGTCCCGTAAAGTTCCAGGTTCAAACAAAAGAGTTAGGTAAAATTACAAGTTAAAGTTTAATGCTCAAACTAACAACAAAACATTCAGGACTCATAAGGATAATGTAATGGCAAAAAACAGGTTAAATATATGGTTAACTGCAATAGCCTCTATTAACACGAAATTAGCATGAGTAAATTTATCTAAGTCAGCCCTGATAAAATGAAAATACCAGATAATACTCAGTGAATGCAAGATATATTATTACAGATACGAAATATTATGAACAATAGCCGACATTAAACTTTACATAAATCACAAAAAAACTTCACTAGGCCTAAGAATTAACACCATATGCTACACAGTACAAGAAAAAATGCAGTATCACTTATACTCAAATTACACAGCTGCTAGATGGTTGGAGACTTCCTGAGCACTCACAACAATAACTGTACAGGGGAGGACAGAGATGTGAACAAAATGGGGAGTAGATCTAAGTGGCCATAATGCAGAGACTGATCTCATTATATAGGGGCCGGCAGAGCTTGATACAACTTGTAAGAAGGATGCGCAAATGAAGCCATGGGGACAGAGTTGACAATCCTGCTCTGAACAACAGAAAGAACGACTTACTCTACTATAAGGGTAGAAGGGGGAAGTGAGGTAGAACACGCTCGTGATCAAACATGCAGCATACTGTACGTTAGAATTACACAAAGGATGATATATATATATATATATATATATATATATATATATATATATATATATATATATATATATTTATTTTAATCTTTAATATATTTAAATCAGATTTTTAAAACTAAATTGATTGTTTTACTTAATTGGATTTTTTTTTCACTTTTATGAAGACTTTTTTTTTTTTTGTACTAAACCTTTACCAATGTTAAATGAAATAATATTTTGGTATCATACATTTATTACTCGAAAGTTGCTATGCAACTTGAAAAGACATGATGCATTAAAGGCTTTCCTAAACGGAGCACTTATCATCACAGAGCCTTCGTTCCTCTGTTTTTTAACATTTATCTTGTAACAAAAGGCAATCACTTGTGCCTGACTTGATCAAGATCAGTACAGGAAGAGTACAGGCCAAGCAGACTTAATGCATCTGTACAATACACATAAATCACATTCTGTTATCTTCATTTTTACTGTGTTTATATTTTAAAAAATCACTTTTGATTTAAATCATGATTTTTTCACTGATTTAAATCGATTTAAATCACATGATTTAAATCATTCGATTTAAATAATAAAAACCCTGCTGGCTACCATGCTGACTTGATATTTTTTAATTGGTTCTAATCTTGGCCACCAGGGGCACCACTTTAGCAACTGTAATGTACTAATTCAAATTCGTCGTAAAAGTTACACATATTAGAGTTACTCTGAGAGTTCTACATGCATCCTCCTCAACATTTATAAAGGACTGACAGACAAACACACTCACACAAACATTCTCTTTTACAAATAGCCGGATACAGCATCACATCAACCGGCAGAAATTATGCCCACCTAATGATACGCTTATTCTGATCAGCACACCCATTATATACACTTTCGCTTGATTTTATTTTATGATTCACAGTTTTATGTTAATACAGCTTACGAGTATCTATGTAAAATGTTGTATTTAGTTGCACCAAAAACATATACAACAAGGGTTCCATAATACTTGTTGGATATGGCATGTTTGCACGACATTAATATGTGTTTACTGTATTTACATAAGGACTCGGACTAATACACTTTAAGACAACTTACCTCGCCATAAATGAAGGAGAAAAAGGAAAGGCCTTGGTGTACATAATGATGACAACCACAACACTTACCACTATATTCTGGGCACACGTCACTAATTTTCTGATATTCTCTGCCTTATGGTTCCACACATTAACGGTTGGTAACATTTCCAATTTTAGTAGTCTCTCTATATTACCTCGGACGACAGCAACAATGAAACAATGAAGACTTCACTATAGGTTTAATGTTAATTTGAGAAACACCCCAGTCACTTTACCAAGCAATGTTTAGGGGAAACTCCACACAGTTACTAAGCAATGTTTGTACGGCACTGCAGTCACTTTACGAGGCAACGTTAATTCCAGTCACTTCACTATGCAACGCTAATTCCAATAATTTTACTGGGTAAGGTTAAGTCCAGTCTCTTCTTACACCACGTTAATTCCAGCAACTTCCCGAGGCAACGCTAAGGTCAGTCATTTCACAATGCACCATTAATTCCAGTCATTTTTAACGCAACGTTAATTTCATAAACTTCACCAGGCAACGTTAATTTCAGTCATTCACTAGGCAATCCTAAATCCAGTCATTTCACTTCAACAGGCAATCAACTCCTTTCACAAGGAAACTCTGTGTCTGGTCATCAGTAATAAGCAGTCATTGTTTATGAGGAATGCCACATTCATTTTACCAAGCAACGTTTTAATGATTATTTTATGTTTATTTATATTAGCACAACTGTCAGAGAGATTAATTGGTATTATTATTTTATGATTCCCATGGAAGATAGCGTAAGTTAATACGTGTGTGACGGCAAAAAGTGGAAAGTTGAACCGTACGTGAAAATTTATCCAGTCAAATCAGCTCTCCACACAACGAGGATGGAGGGTGGGGAGGACGGGTGGGGAGGGGAGGGGAAGGGCCATGAGAGTGGGGAAGTGTGTAAGGCGGGGGGATGAAGGAGGGATGATAATACCATACCGATCGCTATATTTTAAGCCTTTTTATTTATTTATTTATTTTCTTTTTCTGATATATCCTTCACCTCCCATGCCAACATTACACTTGCTGATATATCTGTAGCAGTTGAAGAGTAAGGAAAAGTGATTTAAGGGGAAAGGAGAATAAAACGAACTTAAGACCAAAGGCAAGGCAACAAGCGGTTCAGGCCAGCCATGCCTCCCTGCCCGTCCACTCCCCCCCCCCACCACACTTCCGTATCATTATTATGGGTACATCACATACTGTATCTGCCACATTTCACATCACATCTCACACTGCCGTACTCCACACATCACAAACTACCACATCCTTCCCCCTAAACATCCCTATCCTGAATTTTCCAACCTTCCTACTCCCCCGTTAAATCCCATCTCCTGCCCCTCCAACCCTCCCATCCTCCAATGCAGTACTGCCACTATCCCTCTGGTCTCCCCAGCACCCTATTATTCACTCTTAATGACCCTCACGCAATGACAGGCATTAATCGATGCCTTCTTCTACTCCTGCCTCCCCACTACCCACATCAGCCCTAATCCCAACCCTCGCAGGAAAAAAAAAAAAAAAAAAATCTAGATACCATTTCTTGTCCTTTACACTGACCCGAATACTAGATGAGCCACAATAACAGATTATGGTCCAGCACACATTTTGCTTGCACTCTCAATATCTGCCACATGATAGTTTGGCTCCTGTGACTTGCGCGGCGGGATAAAATCGTCTGGCGTTATCAGCAACAGAATATTACAGCTGTCCTTATCAGGAGAAGGTCAGTGGTGCTGATAATTAACCCTCTGATTCCCACTACTCTGTCACTGAAAAAAAACATTTGGTCTTATCAGAAATTGAATACTCCGTGTTTCGGTTTCCACCTGAAGGAAGCGAACCAATCCCACAACTTGTACACCAAGTCGTAGTTGCATGAAATACGGTGATCCTTGGTTATGAGATTGGAATTAGTCTCATTGGTTGTTAATCTATTCCAGCATCCAGTCTGACTATATGCGGTCATCAAATGGTCTGAAACAGGTTTATGATCTTGGTCAGGTCAGAAGAGACGCGCTATGGAACTGTCCCAATCGTGTGAGGGTTAATAGGGGTGTGTGTATAATATGGAAAATTAAATAATTCAAGAGACATGTAAGACTGCTGTGTTATAAAGAATACGACCCTTGTAGCAGTGTCAAGGCTCCAGCCCACACCGCCTACGGATGGCGCCATAAGTGTCACATTACCCTCACATACGGCCACATTAATTTGTCTCTTCTGCCATATTAGTTTCCCTGACAGCAGTATTACCATCTGCTGCTGCTGTGTTTACGTTCTGTGCTGGTGGGGGATCAATCTGGACGTTCTTGTTCGGTGTGACATTTGTTTTATGCGGAAAATTCGGGAAAGAAAACAAGAATGAACCCTTTTCAATATAAAAGAAGATTGTGCCTAGAGTAAACATACCTGTCTGATGTAGGAAAACAGCATCTGAAAGTTGTGACTGTTCTGGAGGAGTTAAAGGAAATACCCATTCTCTTTCTCAGGTTCAAGTACTACTCATTAAAGTAAGTGGTAACCGTAATGTACATCGGAATACAGTACTGTCATTAAAACACAGGTTAAAATTAAAATTCGTGGGTTTAGGTCATCTCTCTCGTAAAATTTCAGATACACTAGTGGTAGAAGTTTTATCAACAAAGAACAACTATCGTGATTAAAGAACCCTAAAACTGTCCTTTGATGAAAGAAACTGAAAAAAATATGACTGATGATGATCAAAGAGAAGCGAAAAAGAATAAAACGTAGGAACATAGAATTATCTATGCCCTCTCCGTCTGAGTTGTGTGTAAAGACGGGGGGTTCAGGCTAAGTGGCCGCTACACCTCCCTACCTTCTACCCGGTATTTCTGTATTATCCGCGACTTCCTGTGCTTTTTATGTTCCACTTCAGGTTTGTTAATCCTCTATATGTTTTGTATCTTCAATCTCTTAGCCTGTATAAAATCATGGAAGGTGAAATTCTAAAGTATTATCATATCTTTGACCTTTTTTTGGTACACATCATATGGAGTGTTAATATCTCTGGAAAAAGATTAGCACTTTTGTTTTTCTTTTCAGTTGTTGTAGACTTGCAAGACTGGGTAGGTGTGAGATGTTCCCATGGCTATTAGATGTAATGGATGGGGTTATGGAAGAGCTGTGGAGAGTTATGGAGGACGGAGGTTGGGGGTGGGAGGGTGGTATTAATGGTGAAGAGAGGACTATCGTCAATCCGATGCTGACTTAACTTTTGTCCAGACTGGACCAGAGTGTTGTGTCCGTGAGCGTTGCCGGTACGGTATGTTCTAAAAGTAAAACGGAGACAAGGGTAGTGATGCATGGTTGTTGAGGCAGAAGGGCACTCCTGGTGGATTATGCTGGTGACTTGAATTTGTTAAAGGTACTTAATACCTCGGTGCAGTAATAAAAGAAGTAAATGTACCATGGAAGTGGAAGGCAGATTGGTACAGGAAAGAAATGAGGCTGGGGCTATACAGACCCTGATACAAAGCACAGGTCTGAATGGATGCTGCACTAGGATTGTGTAATGATGTGTTAGTGTTTACATTAATGCATTGGTGTGAGACTGTGGAATGAGCCCGAAAAGCCACTATGAGGTTTAATGGGATTCTGAGGAATGGAGTGGAGTGCGCAAAGTGGATAGGATGAGAAATATGTAATTAGAAAACCACAGTGAACGAAGTCAGATGATAGCAGGGTAGAGGACTGTTTTTACATGGTATGGTCTAATGAATTGATGGATATAGTTGGGGTAATGGAAAGGGTACATGTGCGTGAGTTGAAGGTTGGAGGCACCGTGGCAGATCAGGAAGAAAATGGATATGTTGCAAAACAATGCGAGAAAGCGAGGTATGGATGTTAATGAGCCTAAGGAACTGACAGGAGATCGAACTGGTTATATAGATTACTCGTATGTACAGAGAAGCACATGGCAAAGGTCGGGCATCATTCTTTACACTTGACAGCCAATGTACTGACTATCGGGCAAGTGTGCGTGAAGCTACATCATTAACGAAAAATATCAACCAACAAAATATGTAGCGATGGTCAGTCTGTGAGGTGAAGCCATGATTCCAGGGAGTTGAATGATATGCGAAAGATTGCGTGGTCCATTTAATTGGTCACGCTGTTCGTGTTTCCAAAGTTTTATTACTATCTCTTCTTCAACCATATTAGGTGGGGAAAAAGTCACGATGATGATGATGATACGAGCTACACACCAAAAACAATAGATCCCATACACTAACAGCGTGTTTCAGATGACAAAACGTGCACAAACTTTCTCTCTACTTACGTCACCTGCCTACCACTCCTGTCCTTCAGTGTCTACATGCCCACTTTACTGTCTCTCCCAGTTTCGAAGTCTACCCATCCCTACTTCTCTCCTTCCCTCTCTCTCTTCCCTACCTATCCTACCCCTACCTGTAGCCTCCCTTCCGCTTCTCTTCCCTATACCTCAATCCTTCCTGTCATCTCCTCTTCCTTACTTCTCCCATCCCTACCTGTTACCTTCCCTACCCCAATCCTACCTCTCTCCTCCCCTTCCTCTTCTCTTCCCTACCACTCCCATCCCTAACTGTTACCTTCCCTTCCTCTTTCCTTCCCTAACTCTAACCTTCCATATTTCTCCCCGTGCCTACCTCTCGCCTTCTCTATCTCTCATTTTCCTTACATCTCAACTTCCTTTACCTATCCCCTTCCACTGCTTACTACTTTCCCCAACTTCCACAACTTCCTTAATCTCTCTCTCTCTCTCTCTCTCTCTCTCTCTCTCTCTCTCTCTCTCTCTCTCTCTCTCTCTCTCTCTCTCTCTCTCTCTCATCGTCTACAACCAATGATTACTGACAGACCATTCATGCATGCAGGTTATGGTGCACAGTGTTAATTGCAGGTCAGACGCTGCACAGTACGTCTTGTTTAATGACCTGAGGGGGTCGGTGGTGGTGGTGGGAATGGCTTCTAAGTTATGAGTGGTGGAGGTACAGTCGCCAAACTTTCCACCTGGGCCACCTAGCCGCGAGAGGTGGTAACGGGTGTTGGCAACAGTGTGTCTGTTTGTGTGTACATGTTCGACGAAAGTTCGGATCATCAACTCTCTTCGTCCATAGTGAACCTCAGTCAGAGTCAGAGTTCATCCCATAGATGGCTGGGTACGGAGTTGGGTGGGGAGAAAAATGTCTCAGGAGTAAGGCGGATCTTGCATCGGCCCAGCCAGTTGCATGAGACTGGTCGCATAGAGAACTGTTGTGTGCCACAAGTCGCGCTGACCAAGGCCAAATAAATGACTACAGTATATAAATTTTATAATAAGGTAATATATATAATGTGATATAAATATATACTATAATATATAATACATCCATCCACCCATCCATCATCTAATCCTACGTTGCCCCATGAGGAGCGTAGGAGCCCGGGGCTAGGAAGGTTGGTCCTGGCATTCACGATGAGAGTGACCAGCCTCACTCATCCCTGAGTGGCATTACGTGAGCAATAAACTCCAACCACCCCTTGGATATAAACCTTCACCGGCTCAATCCGATTGGAGCACCTTATTACCCACTAAACCACCAGGAGCCAAAATTTGGCCATATGGTTACCACCCAGCGTAGTAAATGGTTTTCTGGTGTACAGGAAACCATTTGGCTTGTCACTCAGTGTAGAGTCACCCACAGGCAGAAGGAAGAGGAAAGAATAAAAGGAAAGAAAAGAAGACACAAAAGGGAGTGTAAAGTCACCTGCAGGCAGAAGAAAGAGGAAAGAATAAAGGAAAGAAAGACAGAAGAGGATGGATGGAAAGAAGGATGGAGGAGAGGAAAGGGCAGACACCCGAGAGCAGCACTACATCAAGTGAGTGGATGGTGAGCGCCCCCACCTACCACATTAATATGTAATACAATAATATATATTATACTAATTTGACCTTGGTCCGTGCAACCTGTGGCACGCAACAATTCCATGCGACCGGTTCCCTGCAGCTGGTCGAGCCGGTGGGAGAGCTGCTTAAGGGGAGAGCTTGGCATGGTGAATGTCAAGGCAGGCGCCGGAAGGTGGGGGGGGGGGGGGTTACATTATCCGTACCGCCAGTGATAATAATTGCCGAACTAGTAGCATTCTACTAAATATTTGCATTCTTAACTAAACATATATATATATATTTTTTTTACATTGTTAGCGTAACATGTTAATGCAATACATATACTGGAATCGCTCCAAGCCTTTCTCTCTCTCTCACTCCCTTATATCAATAATTCCATTACATAGGGTTATCACTTGATACCATTATCAGTATAAGTTGAAGAGCAATGCATTTATCTAACATATACGTTCAGTTACAAGTAAGATTACCTGCCATATTCACATTATGAATGTCACTGACCAATAAATATTAGGATGATGTTCACACACTGTTCACGGTTGCTTATTTCCTCGTTGGTGGTACTTCAGGCAGATTTTTTGTGTTCTGTGGTGCACCACGAAGAGGTAGGAGGTTAAAATACCGTCACCTCAACAGGCAAAGAGTTTATGCATACTGTTGTCGAATGTGGCTATTATATCAGCTATGATAATGACTTACCGTATCATATTTCATATGACTATGGTCATTACAGCACACCTTTATAGTCCATTCATCTAATGAATTACTGAATTACACATTACATTGTGAGCGGTGCCGCTTATGTGTGAGGTCACACATTTACCTCCGATATCTACAGTTCCTATCTCTCCTACTTAGTTTAAATTAATATCCTCCTAATCAGTAATACTGTAACGATTAATGACCTAACTTATCTAATCATGTCTCGGATCAAGAATGGTATTTCAATAGGTTTGAGACCGGCCCAGGACTGGCGAAATGCAAAACGAACAGTCAGACACCGGTATCTATTTTTCTACCGTAAGGGCTGGTCACACGGTTCTTCCCCCCAATATTCAGCAGACAATTTTAAGCCGTGGATTTATCATGTAGTAATAAAAAAGAATGCGTTTATAAATATGTAATATATGTAAAGATGCGGTCTTTTCGATTATTTTACTTATTGTTTTCAATACTCGCATTATCCAATACTTTCAAGAAGCTCCTTTGAAATTCTATCGGCTATAATTGTCGACTGAATATTGGGATGAACTCTGACTAAGGTTCACAACGGAAGACGAGAGCTGATGATGCGAACTTTCGTCGAGCATGTACACACGAAGAAACAGATACACTGTTGCCAGCGCCCGTTACCCGCCTCTCGCTGCCAGGTGGCCCAGGTGGAAAGTTTGGCGACTGTACACTATATCCCTCCCACTCTGCCTCGCACATCCTACTTACCTTGTTCACCTGACCTCATTCACCTCAGTCCTTGTTCATACTCCACTCATTTCGTATGCTTTGCTCGTTACCTTTGCTTTGTCTGATGCAAAACACACACACACACACACACACACACACACACACACACACACACACACACACACACACACACACACTTTTTTTTGTACATACCATGCAGTAAATTATACTATTTAGTATCTTCATTAATGTACTAATGTCATTTACGTTATGTGGTAGCGGTTAATATTTGGGTTTGTTTCCCCATAATAAGAACTTATTTCGCATACGTCTAATTGTTTTAAGTAGTCCGTTACTATTACGATGTATTCTTGTTCCCTGGACAGTTCTCATGATGGTGGGAGATTCACGCAATCCCGAAGTGTGAATGAGATATGTACTGAAACATTCCAGCGATCTCGGGATCTTCATGTAATCCCGGGACATTTGGGAATCCTGGGAAATTCCCGCAACCTCTAGCTTGCTTGCGTCTCACGTCATTTGCAACGGGAATATCCCGAGACAAGTGCCGTATATCTCGGAAAAATAACGGGATCCCGGGATCTCATTTGATGAACCCTACTTTACACCGTGTTGCGCCTCTTTAATTCAGTTCCCAGCGCCGATAAAAATACATACGTTTTAGGACATGCAGCCGATGTGTATATATTATTTCAATGACAATACCGTAATTAAACACCCCGTACCCTGTTAACTTTGGTCCCAGTGGCCTGTGAATTTGGACACGAATGACAAACTAACTGTACAAAACGACCATAAATATATTGCCATTTTAGCCATCACCTGCAACCTGTGTATTGTATAACTGCGGTCATTATTTATATTCCCCTCCCAGTGTACGGAGAGAACAGGAGGGAGGGAAGGAGGGAGAAGGGGTACAGAGGGGATAGAGAGGAGTAAGTAATTGGAGGCAGGAAAGTACAAGGATGGAGGTAAGTGCAAACAAGGAGGAATTAAGTCCAAGGAGAGAGGGAGGACGAGCAGAGAGGAATATTGTGGTGTTTAAGCTGCAGCCACCGTTGCGCATCAGTCATCAGGCCACACTATGTGACTCTGCATACGTAAAATTAACCAGTTCAACACCACGACTTATTTTAAAACCTTCTACAGTTGGGTGATGCCTTTTGTATTCTTTCTAACTCCAAACAGTTTTATTTAGCTTAAGGGAGACCTCATAAAGTGAAGGGGTTATTGAAGGCACAACTGTAACCTGCCGGGTTCAAAAGACCTCTCCTAAGCTGAATAAATTCTTATAGAGTTGACATAAAATACAATATTGCTACGTCACCGGAATAAAGGTGTTACTCTGCCTCCAGCGACTTAGTAAACACTGGAGAAGGCAGTGATGTGGTTAAATATAGTTTCTATTTACACTTTTATATCCTGATTTCTCTTCCTCGACTGAATAACATCGTCTGGTAATATTACAAGAATAAGGTTAAATCTTCGTTTCATGGGACTGACGGGGTCAAACTGATCTCTCTGTCAAGGTCTGAGGATATCTTTACACTTTGCTTCATACAACTTTTGGCCACATTCATAGCTGGCTTGGGAGGTATCGTAACACATCTTCCTAACCGATCTAATTTGCATATTACCACCTGATCTCATATGTTACTGATGAAAACTGTGTCGATGTAAGAAAGATATCAAATGCTTCCAACATGATTTTAAAGAGGAACATATAAATTAACCGGCCAAGAAAGGGCACAAGAGAGAGTTCCTATGCATGCAATTATACGGCCAATATTCCCTCTATATCCCCTACACTACCCCATCCGCCTGTCGTATTTTAAATGGATTTACACATTTTTTTAACGCCTCTTCCTTAAGAGTTTTTTTGGCACAAAACACTTAAATATTCTCCAGTACGTTACTTAAATAAACTATGTCGACTAAACGATACACATGACATATAATACTACAGTGTAAAAAACAAAATAAATTGCTAAGGAAGAGGTGCTGAGAAGCCTCCTATACCACCTGGAATACGGTCCCCCTCTTCATCTCAGTCAACAGTCCTGCATATTTGCCTTAACTCTTTCACTGTGAAGAAGAATATATATTACACTGGTGGTATCCCCACACTGTTTTATTCAGCTCATGGGACACTGTTGGAAATGGCAGGGTAAGATATTATCTTCATTAATCCCTTCGCTACTACAGGTCCTTCCCGACATGAAAAAATCGTCTGGTGGAAGCGGGATTGAAATATTAGAGATGTCATTGTAGTTACAGTTATTCCCGAAACTATGACAACTTTTTTATTCTGACTACCAACAGAAGAATCTAGTGAACTTTCGAAGGAGCCTCGAGTGTGACTGGATTAATGAAATTTGCAACCTGATTACCTCAGTCCCTTCAGCTGAATAAAATCGCCTGGAAACAGCAAGACTGAAAGAAGAGACTTCAGGCTCCTATGACTCATTCTCAGCTGCACAATGCATCGCGTGGCATGAACTATAACAGAATACTTGAGTTGTCCCGTCCATGAGAAAGTCAATGGTGCCACTATCAACACACTGAACTTCCTACACTCTCCCAACTGAATAAAATCGTCTGGTGTTCAGCTGGAAACGAATTCTAATTTGTCCCGACCACCAGAGCGTTAAGGGGAGATTCTCAGGCCATATTTTATAGGTGAATATGTACCTGAGTTGTACCTTCTATATCGTTTTAGATTCAGTAATTTTTTAAGGCATTATCATAACCAACTCCTTTTCAATCTTTGGTAGAAACATCATGACATTAGAGATTATAAATATTTTTGGTGAATATTTTCTGAGAAAGTAAAAGCGCTTTTATAAAACATTCAGAGAAAATAATCTTGTGTATTTCTACAATGCATTCTACCAACACAACAGATAAGACTTTTGGGTAAGTTTATACCCAAGGTTTGTAAATTCATCAAAAAACTTTCCCCCACAACTAATTTTTTCTGCAAGAATATGCAAATTGCGAGAAATTGAGGCTAAAAAATAAGCACAGAAAAATCTTTGTATTTCTGAAACTATTGGGAATAATTGTACCAAATTTGGACAGCCTGAGTGTGAGTCCTAAACAGTGAATTTCTCCAAGTTACATTCGCTCTCTCTTCCTGCCTCTCCCCTCTCTCTCTCTCTCTCTCTCTCTCTCACACACACACACACACACACACACACACACACACACACAGCCAGTGAGAACTGAGGATATCCATCAGTCAGCCAGTCACTAAACTGAATATTCCCATTCTCTGAACACTAAGCATTTGTGAAAACTGCTGTACGTGAGGTTTTGGGGGGAATTTGGTAAAATATGGAAGCCGTCTATATCAGTCGCCTGCTGCGCGATATTTTTTCTTTTTGCTCACATCATATGATTGCAAATGAAGACTAAAACAACCTATATATATATATATATATATATATATATATATATATATATATATATATATATATATATAGCATTTTTATGGTGGATTTAGCTTAATATGAGGGCGAAAATAACACTAATCTCTGAATTAACTGAGGTTTCAAATTACTTTCTAGCCAGAGGATTGCTTATTTGTTTTCAGGTCCCATCCGACAAACACCGGAAGAGACGGTGTCAGAACATAATTTTAAAAATCGAAATAAAATATGTGGAGTTTTATTTCAGCTATTTTGATGGTTGGAAATGGAAATACAGAAATTAAATTTGATAGTTCAAAACCTGAAAATCGAAAATTTTACCAAAATATGACTGAGAATCTCCCCTTAACTTGACTCACTAAAATAACCTCCGTTTTTCCTGACACGGCAAAATGTATCCAGCCGTTTGTCCACCATTACTATACAACAAACTATGCACCACAACACTGCTAAATCGATGTATCGTAATAGCAAGTTATTATGAACGTGGTGGACAGAACGGTGACTGTAGGCCAAAGGCTGATGACGAATGAGAGAGAAAGAGAGAGAGAGAGAGAGGGAGAGAGAGAAGGCTTGGTTATTGTAGGCAAATGACTAAGGACAAAAGAGAGGCACAAAGGATGAAAGTGACGATTTGAAGAGAAGCTGTGAGAGGGAGAAGAAAATGGGTAGAGAGAGGGGGGCGGGAAGATGGGGAGAAAAAGAGGGGAGTGAAAGGGAGAGGGACATGAAGGGAGATAAAGTGGTGAAAGCAGAGAAAGAAAGAAGAAAAAAGGGGAGCGATAAAGGAGAGTACGGGAATGAAGAAGTGAAAAAAGGAGAGACAATAAAGGAAGGAGAGAAAGAGAGATAATAAACGGGTGGGGGGGAGGAAAGGATAGAGAATAATGGGGGAGAGAATGGACAGAGAATAAGGGTGAGAAAGAAAGGAGAGATACGGGGGGGTGGGGAGAAAGGAGAGATAATAAGAGGGGGGGAGACGAGAGATAATAAGAGGGGGGGAGAAAGGGGAGATAATAAGAGGGAGGGAAAGAAGAGACGTGGGAAAGGACAGAGAAACGAGGTGGTGGTAAGGTGTAGTGTGGTGGTGGAGGTGGGGAAGGTGTAGTGTGGTGATGGTGGGGAGGGTGCAGTGTGGTGGTGGTGGTGGGGAGGGTGCAGTGTGGTGGTGGTGGTGGGGAGGGTGTAGTGTGATAATGGTGGTGGGAGGGTGTCGTGGGGTGGTGCGAAGGGTGTAATGTGGTTGTGGTGGTGGTGGGGAGGGTGTAGAGTGGTGGTGGTGGGGAGGGTGCACTGTGGTGGTGGTGGGGACGGTGTAGGGTGGTGGTGGGGAGGGTTTAATGTGTTTGTGGGGAGGGTGTAGTGTGGTGGTGATGGGAAGGTAGTAGTAGTAGTAGTTGTTCCCTAGGCAGTCTGGCCGAACAGCCCTGAGTCCCTTAGCAAGGCCATGGCCGAGACCGGGCTTTCCCACAGAGCTCTCAAAGAGTGTATGTTGTGTTGTTGGCGTAGGTGATTGTGTGCAATACAGTCTTCCATAATGTGCTTAATAGTATGGGGTGCTGTGTTGCATCCTGGACAGGCATCAGCGACGGAGTCATCCAGCCTCTTCTTGTAGCTAAAGAGGGCTGGATGGTGCCCACATCTCAGCCTGGCCAGGTGGACCCTGTCCTCACGAGAAAGATAGGATTCAGAAAGGTGGATGTCAGGAGGCCGTGCATGCAGCTGTGTGTTGTCTTTAAGTGACTGAATGGAGCGGCGAGTGATCTGAGTGTGGATATGTTTCTGGAAGCTGGTCTGAGGTGGGCGAGGGGGGAGAGATGACAGTATTTGTGTATGGTATCGTGTGCTGGGTGTTGTTTTGATGTTCCTTGGTGTGGGTGGATGTGCTGCCATGTACTGTAGTGGATGTTGTGGGTTTGTGGAGGCTGCAGCAAGAAACCGGGTGCCTCTCATGTCTAGGTGATCCTTGACTTTGAGGACTTTGGTTTCTTGATGTAGGTGGTCTGTGGGTGTAGTAGCTGTGCAGCCTGTGATTATTTTTAGGGCCTTGTTCTGTATGGTCTGTAGAGTGTTGTAGTGTGTTTTGGTCAGGTTAGAAGCCCAGGCAGGGCTTGCATAATTCATCACTGAACGTATGTATTGTTTGTATACTGTGGTTGTGGTTTCTTTGTTGTGTCCGAATGTTGTATGGGCAAGTGACCTCAAAGCATTGAGTCTTGGTGTTATTTTATTTTTAATGTTTGTGATGTGTTGTTTAAATGACATTGATGTATTGTATGTTACACCAAGGATTTTGTGTGTGTGTGTGTGTGTGTGTGTGTGTGTGTGTGTGTGTGTGTGTGTGTGTGTGATAGGGGAGTGTTGTTTATGGTGAGGTGTGGGATATGACTGTGTTCTGCTGTCCAGTTTGTGAGAAGAGTCACTGTATATTTGGCTGGGGCTATTTTGAGCCTGTTTGTGATGAACCATTCGTGTAGTGTGTTGAGGTAAGGTTGAATGATGTTTGCAGCTGTGTTTGCGTTTTGGTGTGTACAAGTGTTATATCATCTGCATAGGAAGCTATGTGTATCTGTGGTGTGTGGGGTGTGGGTACGTTGTGCATGTATAGATTAAAGAGTGTAGGGGACAAAACAGATCCTTGGGGGACGCCGTTTGTGAAGTTTCTGATGTTAGAAGACTGACCGGCAAATGTTACGTGTGCACATCTGCCTGCTAAGTAGTTGCCAGCCATCTTTTTGTGTTATTGTGCATGTTTGTGTTGAGTATTTTGTTTGTGAGGTTGTGGCGGGGGATGGCATCAAAGCTTTGCTACTGTCTAGCGTGACTAGAAGTGTTCTGTGTGGTGGCCTAGCTGAATTCATGCCATCGAAAACTCTCTGTGTAAGGTCTGTAAGAAGGGTGTTTGTGGAGTGTAGTGGCCTAAAGCCATGTTGTGACTGGGCTAGGGGAATGTGAGGTGTGACTAGTTGTAGTATCAGTCGTTCAGTGACTTTAGAGGAGGTGCAGAGGAGTGTGGTGGGGCGATGTGAGGTGGGTAACGTGGGGTCTTTGTTGGGTTTAGGGATAGTGATGATATTGCCATGCTTCCAGAAGTTGGGTATTATGTTGTGTGAGTAGATGTAGTTTGATATGTTGGTGAGTGCTTGTATGCCTTGTGGTCCTAGGTGTTTAAGGTGAATGTTGCTTATGTTGTCTGGTCCACAGGCAGATGAGTGTTTGAGGTTGTTAATGATGTGCTTCATCTGGTTGTATGTGAAAGGTGCGTAGTCTGGGTCTGTGGGGAACTGTCTCTTACGTCTGATGATACGTCGGTCTTTCGGATGGGGGGTTAGATGGCTGACTTGTGAAAAGTGATTGATGAGAGTGTTTGCTTGCTGTTTGTTTGAGGGTATGGTGTCTGTTGTTGTGATGGCAGGGTGTGATTGTGTGGTGTTGCTGTTGGAAAGTGTGATACTGTTTAGTGTCTTGTAGAGTTTGCTGATGTTTGTTTTGTGGTCAAGTGTTTGGAGGTAATTTTTCCAGTTTAGTGTTTGCTTTGTTCTGATATTTTACTGTTTATTTGAGTGTTGATTTCTTTGTATTTGTTGTATGGTGTCTTGTGTATTGGGTGTTGGGGAGTATTGCAGTGTGTCCACGTTGTCTGATGAGGCCTTGAATTTCTGGTGTGAAGTTGGGGTTGTGTCTCTTTCTGTTGCCTCCTAGGGATGTGTTTTTTGCTCTGCGTTTTTTATGATTGTATTGGAAAGTGTGCATAGCGGTGTTGATGTTTGTGATGGGTGTACTGTTTAGTGTTTCGAAATGTTCTGTTTCAGTTACAAAGGCCTCCCAGATTTGGCTCTCTTATAAGTAGTGTATGTGTATTTGTGGACAGCTGGGGGTGATTCCGGTTTTGGTAGTGATGATGATTGGGGAGAATTAGATCAGAACCTAGGGTTTCCCGACCACTCTCCATGATGTACTGGGAGCGATGTTTTGGGGAGCAGAAGGGTGATGTCTGGAGATGATGGGGAGAAGGAAGAGGGCTTGGTGTGGGATATGGGTAAGTTGGTCACAAAGACTGTTTAGTATGAAAAGATGAATCTGTCTGGGATTGTAGTACCAGCCCCTCTGTCTCTGTCCAGGGTTGTTGACATGCCAGGCCGACGACTTGGCGTTTAAATCACCACCCAGTATGATGTTGGGTATGTTAGTGATGTGGTGTATCTGTGGAGAGTAATTGTGTGGTACTGTGGGGGACGATTAGCAGGGGGAATGTATGTGTTAGCGATTGTTAGTGTGCGATTTGTTACCAAGCGCTTGTATTTTAATTGATTGTATTTCTGTTGTGGTGTCATGTGGGGGGAGAAGTGACTTTGTGGTGTGCACTGGTATCTGCAAAGTTGATGGATATTATGTACCAGGGTGATGAGGTCCACCTCCACCGCCGTCGGCCCGGTCTTGTCAGATAATGGTGGTGAAGTTATGGAGTATCGGTGTTTTCTGTGCTCTGTGTAGTTTTTGTTTCTTGTAAAGATGGCAATGTGTATGTTCTGTTGTTTGGTGAATTGTGTGTGAGTTCATGTATTTTGGTGTTTATGCCATCTATGTTTGAATCTGAAGGATGTTTATGTTGTTATTGTGCGATGTGTGTTGGCTGCTGCAGCAGCCTGGGGGGAGGGTGGTGTGGGTGGAGGGGAAGGGTGGTAGGAGGAGAGATTGTGATGGAGGTAAGGGTTGAGGTGGATTAGGATGGGTTGGAATGGGAGGAGTTGGGGGACTGGATGGTGTGGGAAGGATCAGGTGGGTTTGGCTGTGGAGGTGTGAAGGAAGTAGGAGTAGGATTGGGAAGGGGGGGTTCAAGTGGGTGGGCGGAAGGAGCATAAGGAGCAGGTCCAGGTGTTTGTGCTTAATGTTTCCTGGATGAAAGTGTTGTGCAGGTGTAATGGGTCCAGTTCTTGCAGGAGTTGCACTGAACTGAATCCTTTGTCTGTCGGCTCGACGTGATAGGTTTTGAGCATATTGGACATATGTATTTGTTGGTGGGTCCTGGATTGCTCTCAATGTGTGTGGGAAGGTTTAATGTGGTGGTGGTGGGAAAGTGTAGTGTGCTGGTGGAGGGAATGTGTAGTGTGCTGGTGTGGGAATGTGTAGTGTGCTGGTCGTGGGAATGTGCTGTGTGGTGGTAGTGCGGAGGGTGTAGTGTGGTGATGGTTGTGGTAGTGAGGATGTTGTGTGGCGGTGGTGATAGTTGTGGTGGGGGGGGAAATGTAGTTTGGTTGTAGTGGGGGCTGAGTGTACTGTAGTAGTAGTGAGAGTCGGGAGGATGAAGTGTGGTGGTGGGGAGGTTGTAGTGAGGTGGTGGTGGTGAGGGTGAACTGTGGTGAGGGTGTAGTGTGGTGGTAGTGGGGAGTGGGTAGTGTAATGGTGGTGGGAGTGGGGAGTGTGGCAAAATGTAGGGTAATGTGTGGTGTTGTGGTGTAGGCAACGGCTGTGCGTTAGGCTTCATCGTTCTATTAGTTTTATGGTGGTATGCACGGAACGCCACATTATATATTCTGATAATAGCTACATTCCAGACGATATTGGTATTCTCCTGCTCCAATATAAGCTGAAGTAGGACTTAATTATAAAAAAAAATAACAAATAAATAAATAATTGAACAAACTAGAGGGGCACACATTGAAGGGCATCTCTCCAACAAGGCAACGTATTTACCAAACTACTCATCATAATGGGTTAGGTATCCTCATCACTGATTAGGGTTTCATAAAAAAAGTTATCCGGATCCAGAATCTGTAATACGATCCGGATCGGTCCTAAAAGTTACTCGATTGTTCCCTGGGACATGGGCTATCCACCCACCAAATTTGGTCCATATCCCCTTTTTACTTTTTGAGTAATCATGCTAACAAACTAAAAAAAAAGGGGAGGGGGGATGACAACATACTCCCCTTGTCTGAGAGAGTAAACTTAATAAAAATGACTATAGCACCCCACCCATTATTTCAACTGAACCCAAAGATTTTCTTTAGCTGACTACTTCCTAACACACTGAGGACTGAAAACAACCTTGATGATGATGAATCTCTCTCTCTCTCTCTCTCTCTCTCTCTCTCTCAAATAACTTTTTTCTCATTAAGGATGAAGTGTGCTAGTAATACAATCACCCATTCTTTGTCTCTCACCTTTTTACACTTGTTCTATCATTCTCCCTAATTTTCCCCAATCTTCATTCTCGCTTCCATCATTATTTTTGCGATTATCAACCCTTTCAATAACGATCACCTTTTGAAATTCATGTTTTACCCTCCACCTGACAAAGTTAGGGGAATGTGTTGTTTTCACCCGGATCACTAGGCGTCCGCCTGTAGAGTAGGGCGGCAGGGCAGCTGGCTGGGCGGAGATTTTTCGTTTCTGGGCCAGAACTCAATGTATTTACTATAGAATCATGAAAATTTCACATAGTTGTGTCTTATAGTGAACTGGTGCCTTTTGATAGACAGAATGCTGTGTCTTGTTTTTGTTTGTTTTTTTGAAAAATGAAAAAAAAAAAAAACTCCAAAGACTACAATGCGACCTGCACAAAGAATGTTAAACGTCCTCATGACACTCTCTTTACGCCCAAGTTAGGTGTGCTGGGGAGGTGGGGGTTAAGTGGTCAGATGGAGGGTTGCAACTGCGTAGAGTTGCCTATGTTTTCTTCTTCCAGTCGATTTTATGTAACTCAGGGGAAACTTATCGAAATGAATGAGTTAGATATTCATTAGCTCCTTCATTACCAGATGTCAGCTCTAACCTAAAATATATTGTCCGTAGGGAAAATCAATGAAAATTAAATCACTGTAGTGTTGTAAGAAAAGGAAAGCAGCACTAATTTTTACTTCCCAATTTATTTAGTTTCCTTTGTCTCCTCTGTCTCATTAGTTGATCGTCAATATTTTTTGCCAACAAATTCCTCACATTATCCACTGTATTTTTTTAGCTTAAGCAAGTACCGGTGGTAGATGGTGGCGACCATCATCCTTTCACTTGATGTAATGTTGCCACTTCCTCGTTTTTGGCAATCTATCTC